>NC_136061.1:270692537-271292537 GCF_964261635.1 Lissotriton helveticus
AATCCTAAAATCAGAAATACGAATAACAAGTATGGAAAATAAAGAAAAAATGCGAGAATGCAATACGACTGCCAACATAGAGCTCCATCATGAATACATGCAGATTAACCCAAATGGACTGAAAGTTCTTCGTGCATATTAAGACCTTTGGGGTGTTTACTCTGCAAGTCAATGATGTATCTTGACTCCAGCCTTCTAAGTTTGAGAAGGCGGTCGCCACCCCTGATATTCACTGCTACACTATCGAGACAACAATAAGCTAACAGGTCCCTGTTGCTATTATGTTTCTTTTCAAAGTGCCTCGCTACAGGGTAGGTGGCGTCTTTTTTGGCAATGGCACGCATATGTTCTAAAATTCTTAATTTAACTGCATTGGTGGTACTCCCAATGTAGTTTAAGCCACAAGGGCAAGTAAGACAATAGATGACATATGCTGTAGAGCACGTAAGGAATTTGGCAATCTTTTTGGGTGCTGACAGACCTGGAATTTTAAAAGCAAGCGTCCGCTTGCTATATTTACAGGCCTTACACCGGCCACATGGGTAGAAGCCTTTGAGTGCCGGTAGTTTGGCTTTATTTTCAGGAACTGAATAGTGACTCGAAACCAGCTGGTCTCTGAGCGATCTGGCCTTCCTAAATGTTACAAGAGGATTACTGGGCAAGTCAGCCTTAATGATGTTGTCTGACATTAAGATGTGCCAATTCTTTTTAAGTATCTTTTTGAATTGGCCAGCATTGCGGGAAAAGGTGGTAATGAGGCGAAATGCCCCATTGATGGATTTACCTATTTGCTTAGGTTCTAACAATGTTTTCCTCTGCATCTTATTGGCTCTGTCAAGAGCCCTGGTTAACACCTTTTCACTATAGCCTCTGATCCTAAATCTTTGAAGACTAGCCTCTGCTGCCTTCTTAAAATCCTCTTGATTGGAGTTGTTACGTCTAAGCCTTAGGAGTTCTCCGTAAGGGATGCTTTCTACCAATTGGCGTGGATGGCTACTAGTGGCAAAGAGGGTGGAATTCCCTGCCGTCTCTTTCCTGAATAGTTTAGTTTGCACCATTCCCTTGTCATCTATATACACTGTGAGATCGAGGTAGTTCACAGAAGTCCTGCTTATATGACCTGAGAACTTTAAATTCATGTCATTGATGTTAAGTAAATCTATGAACGACATGGCAGTGTCTATTGGACTTTCAAGGATGATGAACAAGTCATCGATATATCGATGCCATCCAATTATTCTGTCATGCCACTCTGGATTGGTGGTTCTCCAGGGAGCTTGCTCCTCCCACCAACCTACAAAGAGGTTAGCGAAGCTAGGAGCGGAGCAAGCTCCCATGGCAACTCCAGAGATCTGCCTGTACAGCTGCTTGCTGAAAAGAAAAATATTATTTTTCAAGCTGAAATTCATAAAATCAAGCAACATCTTATTATGTTCATAGTAACACGCAGGACGTTTATCCAAAAAACTCGCCATGGATCTCAACCCGTCGTCATGAGCTATACAAGTGTACAGGCTGGCGATGTCTAATACCATCATGCAGTAAGTGTCTTTCCATACAATGTTGTCCATCAAAGTCAAAAAGTGTTTGGTGTCTCTAAGATAAGAGGGCAATGACATAACCAAAGGTGAAAGAAAAGAATCAACATAAATGGAGAGGTTTTCAGTGAGACTACCGTTGGAGGCGACAATGGGCCTTCCCGGAGGATTGGACATGTCCTTATGTACCTTGGGAAGGTAATAAAACGTAGGAATCACTGGGCTTAGACAACGCAGATACAAATATTCGTCTGTGTTGAGCATGGTGCTGTTGTACCATTTAGATATCATGTCGTGGTACTCACCCACACTCTTATTGTAATCTTTTTCTCCCACGATAGTATACGTTTCTATGTCTCCCAAAAGTCGATTAGCCTCATTTTCATATTGTGCCGAAGTAAGTAGCACAATGTTCCCCCCTTTATCAGAGGGTTTACAGACCAGGTTGGAATCAGAACACAGAGTTTGTAGCGCAATTTGCTGTTGTTTAGTAAAATTCTCATTTGAAGAGGTATATTGTTTCGTCCTCCGTAGTCTGGTAAGATCTCTCAGAACAGCGTCTGAAAAGATGTCGATGGCGTCGGTGCTCATAATAGGCATAAAAGTGGATGCCGGTTTAAATTCACTTTGACCACCTTTTTGTTGGATGTTAGAAGTGGTCAATATCTGTGTGTTGGTAACTTCGACATCCAGACCCAAATTAATCTCTTGGTCTAGACTCTCCATGGCTCGAAGAGCACCTAAGTCGCGACATCTGAGATTTTCCATGGTGCTAGTGCCACCAGACACAACGCTCTCAATGTGTGGTTTTAATTTGAAAAATTTATGAAGTTTTAATTTTCTGGTGAACTTAAAAATGTCAATACGGGTTTGTGCAAATTCAAGGTTCTTTTGAGGACAGAAAGACAAACCCAATTGCAGAATGGAATTTTCTTCCGTGGTGAGAACTTTGTCTGTGAGATTAATGATGGTAAGATTATCAGGTTTGATGGAGTTTTCTAGGTTTGAGCTAAGTTCTTTTTCTTTTGATAATTCTTCATGCTGCGAGTTACTGGAGGCGAACCTGGAGGATTTCTTCCTGCGGCCCCCCCGCCTCGTCTTCCTCTTGGTCCTTGGTAATCCGGGGGCTTGCCCCTGCCTCCTACCAGTTGGTTGTTTCGCATTACCTTGTACTCCACCTGAAAAGAAGAAGCCTCTTCACTCCCATCTTCGCTAAGCATGTCATCTGCATTAGTGTCAGATTCGGAAGTGGCAGGTTCCACGGTGTTAGGACCGCTTGCTTTTATCTTGAGTTGTTTTCTTGTATGCTCATATTTTTTAGCAAACGTTAACACTCGTCCCATCTTATAATCTTTTTCGTCTCTATCAAACTTTTCTTCTTTGCGTTGTTTGATTTTATTTTCATATTTCTTCAGTCGTTTTTTGATAAGTTCACGTTTCTCTTCCAAGCTGGTTTGATCCTCTTCCTTTAGTAGATCATCCTCGATCTCTTTGATCTGTGTCAGGGCTTTGTCTCTGTCACTCCAGGCAAAGCGAACCAATATGGCCAGACTACCTTTGCAAGATGCCGCTGTATGAGCAGCCCATGCATCTAGCAATTTGGGGTCCGGGTTCTCATATGCTGGGATAGTGTATATTCGTAATCCACGAGGGACGCGGTCAACATCTATGTAGTTCTGAAGTGATGTTGCCTCCCACCACTTTCGGATTTCTCTTTCGTAAAGCCGTTCCAAGGTGGCCAATTTCGAATTTAAAGTGGTGCTGCTTCCTCCAGCTTGATTAGTGCTTGCCTTTTGTGTCGCATCTGGTTTTTTCTTATTTTTGAACATCCCAAGTTCCGCCTCTCTCCTCTCTGCCTCGCTAAACATGATGTAAGGTAGTGCAGCCGCAACTACCTGTATGAACACGCTGTTTCCCCCTTCGCTCAGAGTAAAATGCCAGCGCCCAACCAAGTTCAATAGTCAGTATAGCGCACACCGCGCCTTCCCCAAATGATACAAACGCCAGAAATAATGTGAGTCAAATAATGCCTCGCGGCGGTATCTTCAGGATCCGGGCAATGCGGTGTAGGGTTGCAGGCAAACTCGGTGCAGCCAGTAATCCAAATCAAATGCTCCAAAACACCAGCCGGTTGCACTCGTGAGCGGGTGCACGCCAAAACGGGGGTGTACCCGTTGTATTATCACAGCTCCAAACAATCCACGAATCCTTAATTCGTAAAGAAAGCAGCACACTCAGGGGTAGTTCCACATGGATTTAATGAGGGAACTTACAGCATACGACGCGTTTCGCCAGAGGGCTTCGTCAAGATATGCAAAGGGTAAGGCGTTTCAATTCATTATATCAGAAGGACTCATCACGCCCATTTAGGGCTTGATTAATTTTGCAACCCTCCATTATGCTTTAGAGGTGTTGCATCTCATGTAAATATGTATATTGATTATGTACATTAATTGTTTATTTGGATATAACAGTGTTAGGATATACCTCTCCAACATGGCGGTTCCATTTGTCACCATGTACATAGTCCTTCTTTGCTTACCATTGTAATAGCGGAAGTAAGATTTTTTTGTTTATAATGAATTGAAACGCCTTACCCTTTGCATATCTTGACGAAGCCCTCTGGCGAAACGCGTCGTATGCTGTAAGTTCCCTCATTAAATCCATGTGGAACTACCCCTGAGTGTGCTGCTTTCTTTACGAATTAAGGATTCGTGGATTGTTTGGAGCTGTGATAATACAACGGGTACACCCCCGTTTTGGCGTGCACCCGCTCACGAGTGCAACCGGCTGGTGTTTTGGAGCATTTGATTTGGATTACTGGCTGCACCGAGTTTGCCTGCAACCCTACACCGCATTGCCCGGATCCTGAAGATACCGCCGCGAGGCATTATTTGACTCACATTATTTCTGGCGTTTGTATCATTTGGGGAAGGCGCGGTGTGCGCTATACTGACTATTGAACTTGGTTGGGCGCTGGCATTTTACTCTGAGCGAAGGGGGAAACAGCGTGTTCATACAGGTAGTTGCGGCTGCACTACCTTACATCATGTTTAGCGAGGCAGAGAGGAGAGAGGCGGAACTTGGGATGTTCAAAAATAAGAAAAAACCAGATGCGACACAAAAGGCAAGCACTAATCAAGCTGGAGGAAGCAGCACCACTTTAAATTCGAAATTGGCCACCTTGGAACGGCTTTACGAAAGAGAAATCCGAAAGTGGTGGGAGGCAACATCACTTCAGAACTACATAGATGTTGACCGCGTCCCTCGTGGATTACGAATATACACTATCCCAGCATATGAGAACCCGGACCCCAAATTGCTAGATGCATGGGCTGCTCATACAGCGGCATCTTGCAAAGGTAGTCTGGCCATATTGGTTCGCTTTGCCTGGAGTGACAGAGACAAAGCCCTGACACAGATCAAAGAGATCGAGGATGATCTACTAAAGGAAGAGGATCAAACCAGCTTGGAAGAGAAACGTGAACTTATCAAAAAACGACTGAAGAAATATGAAAATAAAATCAAACAACGCAAAGAAGAAAAGTTTGATAGAGACGAAAAAGATTATAAGATGGGACGAGTGTTAACGTTTGCTAAAAAATATGAGCATACAAGAAAACAACTCAAGATAAAAGCAAGCGGTCCTAACACCGTGGAACCTGCCACTTCCGAATCTGACACTAATGCAGATGACATGCTTAGCGAAGATGGGAGTGAAGAGGCTTCTTCTTTTCAGGTGGAGTACAAGGTAATGCGAAACAACCAACTGGTAGGAGGCAGGGGCAAGCCCCCGGATTACCAAGGACCAAGAGGAAGACGAGGCGGGGGGGCCGCAGGAAGAAATCCTCCAGGTTCGCCTCCAGTAACTCGCAGCATGAAGAATTATCAAAAGAAAAAGAACTTAGCTCAAACCTAGAAAACTCCATCAAACCTGATAATCTTACCATCATTAATCTCACAGACAAAGTTCTCACCACGGAAGAAAATTCCATTCTGCAATTGGGTTTGTCTTTCTGTCCTCAAAAGAACTTTGAATTTGCACAAACCCGTATTGACATTTTTAAGTTCACCAGAAAATTAAAACTTCATAAATTTTTCAAATTAAAACCACACATTGAGAGCGTTGTGTCTGGTGGCACTAGCACCATGGAAAATCTCAGATGTCGCGACTTAGGTGCTCTTCGAGCCATGGAGAGTCTAGACCAAGAGATTAATTTGGGTCTGGACGTCGAAGTTACCAACACACAGATATTGACCACTTCTAACATCCAACAAAAAGGTGGTCAAAGTGAATTTAAACCGGCATCCACTTTTATGCCTATTATGAGCACCGACGCCATCGACATCTTTTCAGACGCTGTTCTGAGAGATCTTACCAGACTACGGAGGACGAAACAATATACCTCTTCAAATGAGAATTTTACTAAACAACAGCAAATTGCGCTACAAACTCTGTGTTCTGATTCCAACCTGGTCTGTAAACCCTCTGATAAAGGGGGGAACATTGTGCTACTTACTTCGGCACAATATGAAAATGAGGCTAATCGACTTTTGGGAGACATAGAAACGTATACTATCGTGGGAGAAAAAGATTACAATAAGAGTGTGGGTGAGTACCACGACATGATATCTAAATGGTACAACAGCACCATGCTCAACACAGACGAATATTTGTATCTGCGTTGTCTAAGCCCAGTGATTCCTACGTTTTATTACCTTCCCAAGGTACATAAGGACATGTCCAATCCTCCGGGAAGGCCCATTGTCGCCTCCAACGGTAGTCTCACTGAAAACCTCTCCATTTATGTTGATTCTTTTCTTTCACCTTTGGTTATGTCATTGCCCTCTTATCTTAGAGACACCAAACACTTTTTGACTTTGATGGACAACATTGTATGGAAAGACACTTACTGCATGATGGTATTAGACATCGCCAGCCTGTACACTTGTATAGCTCATGACGACGGGTTGAGATCCATGGCGAGTTTTTTGGATAAACGTCCTGCGTGTTACTATGAACATAATAAGATGTTGCTTGATTTTATGAATTTCAGCTTGAAAAATAATATTTTTCTTTTCAGCAAGCAGCTGTACAGGCAGATCTCTGGAGTTGCCATGGGAGCTTGCTCCGCTCCTAGCTTCGCTAACCTCTTTGTAGGTTGGTGGGAGGAGCAAGCTCCCTGGAGAACCACCAATCCAGAGTGGCATGACAGAATAATTGGATGGCATCGATATATCGATGACTTGTTCATCATCCTTGAAAGTCCAATAGACACTGCCATGTCGTTCATAGATTTACTTAACATCAATGACATGAATTTAAAGTTCTCAGGTCATATAAGCAGGACTTCTGTGAACTACCTCGATCTCACAGTGTATATAGATGACAAGGGAATGGTGCAAACTAAACTATTCAGGAAAGAGACGGCAGGGAATTCCACCCTCTTTGCCACTAGTAGCCATCCACGCCAATTGGTAGAAAGCATCCCTTACGGAGAACTCCTAAGGCTTAGACGTAACAACTCCAATCAAGAGGATTTTAAGAAGGCAGCAGAGGCTAGTCTTCAAAGATTTAGGATCAGAGGCTATAGTGAAAAGGTGTTAACCAGGGCTCTTGACAGAGCCAATAAGATGCAGAGGAAAACATTGTTAGAACCTAAGCAAATAGGTAAATCCATCAATGGGGCATTTCGCCTCATTACCACCTTTTCCCGCAATGCTGGCCAATTCAAAAAGATACTTAAAAAGAATTGGCACATCTTAATGTCAGACAACATCATTAAGGCTGACTTGCCCAGTAATCCTCTTGTAACATTTAGGAAGGCCAGATCGCTCAGAGACCAGCTGGTTTCGAGTCACTATTCAGTTCCTGAAAATAAAGCCAAACTACCGGCACTCAAAGGCTTCTACCCATGTGGCCGGTGTAAGGCCTGTAAATATAGCAAGCGGACGCTTGCTTTTAAAATTCCAGGTCTGTCAGCACCCAAAAAGATTGCCAAATTCCTTACGTGCTCTACAGCATATGTCATCTATTGTCTTACTTGCCCTTGTGGCTTAAACTACATTGGGAGTACCACCAATGCAGTTAAATTAAGAATTTTAGAACATATGCGTGCCATTGCCAAAAAAGACGCCACCTACCCTGTAGCGAGGCACTTTGAAAAGAAACATAATAGCAACAGGGACCTGTTAGCTTATTGTTGTCTCGATAGTGTAGCAGTGAATATCAGGGGTGGCGACCGCCTTCTCAAACTTAGAAGGCTGGAGTCAAGATACATCATTGACTTGCAGAGTAAACACCCCAAAGGTCTTAATATGCACGAAGAACTTTCAGTCCATTTGGGTTAATCTGCATGTATTCATGATGGAGCTCTATGTTGGCAGTCGTATTGCATTCTCGCATTTTCTCTTTATTTTCCATACTTGTTATTCGTATTTCTGGTTTTAGGATTACATGATTGTTATTCATATTTAGAATTTTGTTCTTACATCCCCCCTTTTTCATTGGTTATTTCTTTTGTACAGGTGTAATACACAGGCCCATTCAGGGCTATATTGAGGCCTGTTATTATGGCTATGGCGTTGAGGGTGTGTTCTCTGTGTTTACAGGATTCCGTGCCATGCAGCTTGATTATGTCGAGTACTGTTACTCGCTGCTCACTGTATAATTGTATATATGTATTTATGGATTTACGTGCACATATTGGCTCCCTGGATCACAGTTATTATATATTTTTTCCAACACCCCATCTATTGTACTACACACCTGTCCATTTGCTATGCCCATCTCGGGCGTTATCACGTCAGAAGGACTCATCACGCCCATTTAGGGCTTGATTAATTTTGCAACCCTCCATTATGCTTTAGAGGTGTTGCATCTCATGTAAATATGTATATTGATTATGTACATTAATTGTTTATTTGGATATAACAGTGTTAGGATATACCTCTCCAACATGGCGGTTCCATTTGTCACCATGTACATAGTCCTTCTTTGCTTACCATTGTAATAGCGGAAGTAAGATTTTTTTGTTTATAATGAATTGAAACGCCTTACCCTTTGCATATCTTGACGAAGCCCTCTGGCGAAACGCGTCGTATGCTGTAAGTTCCCTCATTAAATCCATGTGGAACTACCCCTGAGTGTGCTGCTTTCTTTACGAATTAAGGATTCGTGGATTGTTTGGAGCTGTGACATATATATATATATATATATATATATATATACATATATATATACATATATATATATATATATATATATATATATATATATATATATATATATATATATATATATATATATATATATATATATATATATATATATATATATTTTTTTTTTTTTTCATTCCAAAGTGCCCTAAAGCTTTTAGGAGGTCACTCGACAGAGCCTCCCCCTACGGCTTTCAAATGCAACCTGCTTCAGTGCTCCTTTTCATTTTTAAAAGCCAACGCGTTTCAGGATTACAAATCCCTTCTTCTAGGGCTGCCACAAACCAAACACCTGAGCCTCGCATTACGTTCGAATTTCAGCTTTATTTATCACCATTACTACCCTCTGGTGGGCGTATGCTCATTGCAGTTAGTTCGTGCATGCTGGGAAACAGAGTTCCTAATGCGAGCGTTTGTTCATCACTTCTGGTAAGTTCAAGTGTTTATTTGCAATATTTAGGCTTACTTTCATTCCTTAGTAGGTTCCGGATCATTCGGCAGGTTAAATCAGCATATGAGGCTCTGTGCTGAAAGACGTCTTGATTAGTGCATGACGACAGCCTCACTCGCTAGAAACTTGTGTTTCTCCTTCAGCCCTAGAAGCCCTCTGGCAGCCCTAGAAGAAGGGATTTGTAATCCTGAAACGCATTGGCTTTTAAAAATGAAAAGGAGCACTGAAGCAGGTTGCATTTGAAAGCCGTATGGGGAGGCTCTGCCGAGTGACCTCCTAAAAGCTTTAGGGCACTTTGGAATGAAAAATTACAGCACGGCAGCCTGGCCGTGAGGAGTGGCACCATCACTGACTGAAGGAGAAACACAGTTACATACATACATACATACATACATACATATATATATATATATATATATACTGGTGCTGGGGAACTGTTTGACCCTGTCTGCTGAGGCATTCCTTTCCTTTGAAAAAGGTCTATGAAGAGACCGAAATGCATTAGGACAAGCCGAAAAATGCCTGCGCTGCTACTGGCAAATAAATGCTGTTGAAATCACAGAAGGGCTGCGACTCATCCTTCTCTTCGGAGAAATCTGTGTTTATGTTAAGAGGCTTGGTTCTGCCTCGAGGAACGCACCTCTCACAAGAGCGCCGTATTGTCCGCACATGAACCAACCCTCTGCTTTCATGCGTGGAGCATCAAGGACAGCGAGCAGCCTCCAAGGACTGGACCTTAGACGTGACCCCAGCTACCTGAAAGGCGGTATGCGGGGATTCTGTCACCGAACAGCGCAGCATGAACCACACGGCAGCAACAACATTGCGTGGGGAACACCTATTGAGACAAACAGTGAACTACTAAGACCAGCATGCCCTAAGAGACTGTGAGCCTTTCCAGGCGACCACCAGCACTCTTTAAAAGACCACAGGTGCTGGGGAACTGTTTGACCCTGTCTGCCGAGGCATTCCTTTCCTTTGAAAAAGGTCTATGAAGAGACCAAAATGCATTAGGACACGCCGAGAAATGCCTGAGCTGCTGCTACTGGCAAATAAATGCTGTTGAAATCACAGAAGGGCTGCGACTCATCCTTTTCTTCGGAGAAATCTGTATATATATATATATATATATATATATATATATATATATATATATATATATATATATATATATATATATATATATATATATATATATATATATATATATATATATATATATATATATATATATATATATATATATATATATATATATATATATATATATATATATATATATATATATATATATATATATATATATATATATATATATATATATATATATATATATATATATATATATATATAGCGTTACTGAGCTCAGACCAGTGCAGCTCGTATTATATAATCTTGTACAGGTCATCCTTCACCTGCACTGGTCTGAGCTCAGTAACGTCACAAAATGAATTAATACAATGTTGCCATTCCTGGAAAGTCAGCAGCAGAGGTTTGCACTTTCCAACTCCTGTATAGACATACGCTCACCCTCATTTCACTTGTTCATGTGCCCTGATCTTTAGCAGATCTTCACAAGGGACTTGCAGTTCACACATGAATCCTCACAAGTTTCCATAGAGTACTTGCACTTCTGATCACAGAGCCTTCAATCTGTACCATTCTGATCACTTAACTGCACAGTGGCAGGGGGCTTCTCAGGTCGGTATTGGGGCTTGTTCAATCAATGCCTGTTAGTATGTAAGTCCATATGATGCGATATGCCATCAAGTACTAGTTCATGCTCTCCAAAAGCATTGCCTGCTTAGTATTTCAACATGGCTGCCAGCTCATGTTTTACATTGGGGTTTGACTGAAACAGTATGGCTGCTATTTAGGCCTGTCCCTAATGATCAGCAATTTACAGCTGCTTTAGTATATAAAGACAATAGCTTGGTGCTGGCCTGTATGACACCTCTTCTGGCCTCCTCCCTTACACCCTCAGAACTTCGAATCTGTGTCTCCCTGCAAACTCCAGCCCCAACATCTCAAGTACTTCAAATGCAAGGTTTGGAACTGTTGCCTCCAGAGTGCATTGTACAGCGTGCTCTGAACCTATTCGTCACTGACTTAGCAAAATAAGAATGTCAGGATACGCCATGAGGCGTAAGGGGCTGGCCATTTGCTGCCCCCCGCACAAAACTGATGATGGCTTTTATCTAGACCTCCAAAAGAGAGGAATTTGCAGTTGAAGTATGCATCAGAAACGTATGTCACATTGCAAGCACGAAACTAGGACTTCACTAGTTTATCTTACAAGGCAGGCAAAGGTGTAAGACACACATTACAGGACAGGCCCACTAGGCAAAGAAAAACATCTGGAAACTTGGAAGATATGTCCCAATAAAGGAGTTTCTTAAGGGGCAACACTGTAACAAGTTTTTAACAACCATCGGCAAAGCCAACAGGTCGTGCTTATGAGATAGCTATTGGCTTTGGCAATGTTTTTTAGCCATGTTGTACACCAATGTGGCTGCTGCTCAGCATGGCTAAACGTTAGAGGCATGGAGTGTAGTGGGATGGAGTGTAGTGGGGTAGATTGGAGTGTGCGTAGAATGTAGTGGGGTAGACTGAGTAGAGTGAAGCGGAATAGGTTGGGGTAGACTGGAGTAGAGAAGATTGGAAGTTCTGGAAATAGACTGGAGTAGATTGGAATGGGTTAGATTGGAGTGTGATGGGGTGGAGTGGGATAAATTGGAGTGATGTAGGTGGAGTGGGGCAGTAGAGTAGATTGCAGTGGGGTAGCTTGCGAAAGATATAGGTAGTGTGGGGTGGAGTGGAGTAAACTGGAGTTGAGTGGGGTAGACTGAAGTGGACTAGATTGGATTAGGGTAGGTTGGTATAGTCTGGAGTTGGGTGGACTGAGGTAGCGTGGAGAGGAGTAGACTGGAGTGGGGTCAAACATAATACGCCAGGAATCCTTGGGGGGTTCCTCATTTTGTGACAACATTTTACAAAGGCCCCCGGCCTGGCAATAGATTGCTTTACCAGGGCAAGTTGGAGTCAACCTGTGCAGGTGAAGACGATCTCAGCAGCTGATAAGTTTGCTTAAAGGACGGAGTTAAAATCTTATCCAAGAGGTTAGCATTGTTGCCGATCATTATCTCAACTCCATACGATAAAGTCAGAGTCAGTTTCGACTTGATCACTGTGATAAAGGGCTTGAGGTTATATCCCGAAGCTGTTTCACTAGAGTGGAGAAGGCAAAGTTTAAGGTCATTGTTTTCCCTTTAATGGCTTCCATATGTGACGCATGCGAGGCCCTCGAGTCCAGCTTGACACCCAAGTTGGTGTAGTTGGTGGTTTCTCTTATTGGTGACCCATTAAGTAGCCATTTTTTCTGCTTCAACATGCGCCGATTTAAAGAGATTACCATTGTTTACTTGAGATTGATCTCAAACTGATTGTGATCGGCATATCCCACAAGGTGGTTAATCAGTCTTTGTAGCTCTACCTCGGTGTTACTTAAGAGAAGCAACTCATTGGCATAAAAGATGTTAGAGAAAGGCAGACCACCAAGTGTCAGAGCATGGGATGCCAGCTCATCCAGGGCAGGCAAAAGATCTGAGACATACAGGTTGAACAGGAGAGATGCAAGCACACACCCGTTTCAGGCAGATTTCTGTAGCCACTTCCCTGGACAGGTGACTCCCATCCCACCCTTGATCCTAATCCAAGTTTTCATATATAATAGCCTTATTGTCCTCAGTAGGTTGTGAGGAATTCCCTAGTGCTGTAACTTTTCCCATAGTTAGGCGTGAGACGCGGGCAAATGCCCCTTTGAAATCTACAAAGCACATCAACAGTGACAGGCAGGTGTCACTTGCTTTTTTCATAATCAAGCCCAAAGCCATCAGGTTGGATAAGGTCCCTTGATTCTTCGTGAAGCCTGTCTGTTTAAGGGGAAATCTACCGGCTTCTAATGCCAACAGGGACAAATCTTGTAACAACAGGTTGCAAAATATTTAAGATCCATGTCTTGCAGCAATATCAATTGATAATTACTTGGGGAGAATCTATCCTTCCTTTAAATTTGGGGTGAATGATTGAACCTCACCAATTGCTTGGCATAATTACAGAGGTCAGAATGGCATTAAACATTGAGGTCAAAAGGTTTGCCCAAAGTGGTATATTTTATTTAAGAAGGGCTTGAACAGGACCATTCAGGCTGGGGCACAATTAGAACGTGAATTCTCAATGATCTTAGTTACTGATGATGCAGAATATTAAAGTGGGACAGAGGTCATCGCTAGCCATTTGGAAGTGCTCTGGAGAAGGCACAGGAGGGCTTGGAGCATCCAAGCTCCCTGTAAAATCTGACTTTAAATACTCCACCCAATCACCCTCACTAATGTTTGCATTGTTAGAAGCCCATTGGTCTTTTTTGACCTGGTTGATTAATTTCCAGAACTTCAAGTCTTTTTGTTTTGATGAATATAATAGTTTAGCCCATATAAGATTGGACTGGAGTGGGATAGATTGGAGTGGGGTGGGATAGATTGGAGTGGGGTGGGATAGATTGGAGTGGGGTGTAGTGGAGTGTAGCTAAGGCTACATCTTTTGCACCTAAATGCATATGAATATAGGGCCCCTGAAAGCTCTTCCAGTGAAATACATATAAGAATGTGGACTTAGGCAAAGATTGTAAGGAGAAATGGAGTAGTCACAGTGCTGCACACAACTGAAGTGCTTTAAGAGACACATACTTTGTAAGCGCAGAGAATAGGTGGAATGCATATGAGGCTAAAGACACAGGTTTTAAGAAGAAATGGATTAACTGCAGTGCTGGCTAAATTTGAGGCACTTTAAAAAGCCACATACTTTGTGTTTGAAAAGGTACAAATCTGTCCAAAATGGTATGTTGCTTAGTGGCAGCTTCTCCTGTAGCATGTGACTGAACTGCTTGTCTGGAAAGACTATGGGAGACTGGTTTCAGACTAGTATATGCGTTAAACAGATGCATACTTTGTATGCCCAGAGAAGTGGTGCAGCCTACAAACACATGCAGTCATACGGACTGATTTACTATTCCGTAACATTTATCTGGTGCTGTAAAAGGAGCCACCTAATTCGAAAACAAATTAAGGCAACAGCAAACAAATCTGCAGGGCTGAAGTTCAAAGGTATAGCATGGAAGTGTAAATGATAGACAGCAACATTTTTAAGAGTATCCTGAATCGCGGCGGAAAGACAGCATTAGGACACTAGTTGTTGGAAATGGCCCTTTTTGCAGGGTTATCCCCAAACTTTTTGCTTCTTCCTCTGGGCACGTTACCACTGCTAATCAATGCTAATGCGCATATGCTCTCTATGTTATGGATTGGTGTTTCCATGATTGGATATTTGATTTACTTGTTAGTCCCTAGTAAAGTGCACTGAGTGTATCAGGGCCCGTAAATCAAATGCTACTAGTGGGCCTGCAGCACTGATTGTGCCACCCACGTGAGTAGCCCTAAAAAGGTAACTCAGATCTGCCCTTGCAGAGTCCACGCGCATTATTTAACTGCCATGTCGACTTGGCCAGTGCACACTTGCCAGTCCCTAACCTTCCCTTTTCTTACATGTCAGGCACCCCTAAGCTATGCCCAAAGTACCCCTGTTGGCAGGGTGCACTGTATGTGAAAGGTAGGACATGCCCTGGTGTGTGTGGCATGTCCTGATAGTGAATTACAACCCATTTTGTTTTTCACTATTGCAAGGCTACCTGTTTCCCATAGGACAGAATGGGAAGTTTGTTTATAACATCTTATAAACATAACTGGCCCTGGGAACTAGGTGGGAAATACAATTTAGTATGCCTGAACTCAGAATCTAACGATGCATCTTTTAGTAAAGGTGATTTTTACATTCTGTGTTTGAAAATACCACTTTTAGGAAGTAGGTATTTTCTTGCTCAGTCATCCCGTGTGCCTCTGCTGGAATGTGGATTGCCTGTCTGGGTTTTGTACGACAGATGGCTAGGAAGTAAGGGTGGGTTCCGTCTAGGTAGGTCAGGAAAGGACTGAATAGACCTGGGCTGTGATGGGGAAAGAGGGAGGAGATTTCCTTGCACCTCAAGGGGCCTCGTCTGCCTCTGACAATGCCGTCTCCACCCCCTGCCGGGATATCACACCAGAGAAGGCAGAACTGGTTCTGGCTGGGCACGGACATCCTCTGCCTAGAGGATCAAAGGATTTTTGGAAACAAATACTGGGGCCCAGACCCCTGAACTGTAGAACTCTTTTGGTTCAAGAATAGTGCCAAGAAGAAGAGCTGGAAATGCTGTGAGGAGGGACTACCACTTTGCTGTGTGCTTTGCTGTGTTTGCCTGCAGTTGCTGCTTCTGTCTTGGGCAGTGAAAGGACTCGACTGAACTTTCTGCAATCTACTTTGTGAGTTTCTGCAAGGGCTTGAGGTAGAGCTTGCCCCCTGTTCAAGAAGTCTCAGGAACAGCAAAGACTTCAAGCTCTTCTGCCCTCAGCATTGGGGACTGTGTGTTTTCTGCTGCAACAGAAGAAAAGCAACCCAATCACGTCTAAGACGCCGCTGCCGACTCCGTGTCTTGAAGGCACCAAAGATGGCACCGCCGCAACGCTGCCCTGGTCTCACCGACGATGCCTGCTTACGCCGCCACCGAGCCACTGCTCGCACCACGACCTGTGGGCACCGCACTCCGCACCGCTTTGCTTCACAACGGTGCCTTGGCACCGCAGAGGGCACCACCGCAATGCCACACTGCAACCCTGGTCTTACGCCGACACCTGTTGACGCCGCCACCAAGCCGCACTCCGCACCGCGTCGCTTCACGACATCGCCATGGTATCCCCAACAAAGCCGATCCATGCCGAAATCGACGCCGCTGCTTGCACCGTGGTTCAAGGGCACCGCTCGTAAAGTTACACGACGCACTGGCCTCATCCCAAACTGCAGCCTTGGCCTACTGATGCCGGCGCCATCGACTCCAGTTCGTCAGCCGACACCAGCGCTTCAGCAATGACGACGCCGCTGCTTGCACTGTGATCTGCCGGCACCGTGATTGGCACCGTGATTGGCACCGCCTTCATCTCGCACCGCGACCTTGGTCTCACCAACGCCGCCACCTGATGCCGCCACCGACCCGCTGCTCGCACTGCTACCTGAGGGCACCGCACGCCACACCGCTGCACTTCGCAACGCAGCACATGACGCCGCAGATGCCAGCGCTCCTGACTCCATCAGAGAGGAGATCGGCCTGCAACGCATGTAACTTCGAGGGCCCGACGACTCCTGCGCCGACCACCAGAACCGACGCCAGCAGACGCTGTGTTTTCGGAAGCTCAACGAGAGGTCATCGACACCCTGCATTTCTAAAAGGTACTGTTTGCGGGTCTTCCCGACACCATAGCTGGCCGCGACGCTGCGCTCAACCAGAACTGTTTGGGTTTGTTTGCTCACTGCGCTGTGATAACCCCGGACGGAGCTATCTACATCAAGGAACTGTTTTTAAAGCGTATTTCGATTGATAACTGTGGATTTTTAAGTACTGTATTGTGGATTTTTATCATTGTTGGTCTTGTCTTAAGTATATAAAAATATTGGATATTTTTCTAAACTAGTGTTGTGTCCTTTTGTAGTGCTTACACTGTATTATTGTTGGTTATGTGCAAATGCTTTACACACTGCCTCTAAGATAAGCCTGACTGCTCGTGCCAAACTACCAAGGGGGTGGCAGGGGTTATTTTAAGAGTGTCTAGAGTGGTGGTTTCTGTCTGACTTTGGCATATGCCCTAGCCTGCCAAAAATCCAATTTCTAACACTAGTCAAATGAAATGAATTAGTACTTGGTCCATGCTCCAGAGATAAAAAAAAATGACATGAGCCATATACTGGCCAATTAGGAGGCAGTCAAAAAGAATGACAATTAAGCCAACATATGGTAAGTGATGGGCGGGCACCATGCACTTTACTGAATGCAATCCCTCGCAGCAACAGCGCATGCGCACTGCAATGGGAGACCTAAAATGTGCTATAGTGTGCAATGGCTAGTTACCATCCAGAAATAAGCCACTGAGTGCTAATTTGGCTATAACCAGAAAAATTCAAGCCAGTCAGACATGAGCATAGTAAATAACTGCTACGTGGAATAACCTGGTCTTCTTTGGAATGCCAAAAATACATTTACCAAAAATAAATAAATGCCTGTAAATCTTTGTATGTAACTTACGTTACCTATAGCTTTCTTTATTAGAAAGAAATGCCTCAGTGCCACTTCTGTACTTGAAAACAAAAAGTGTGCTGGGGGAGAAGAGAGAGCTAGTAATGTGGGCGTGCAAAACAAAACTTACACTGTAAAACTAATAAAAAGAAAGAAGGGAGCCAGACAGCCCTCTAGAGCACTTACTGAGGCATTTTAAATTCAGCAACCTTACTTGTACTTAAACATTACACTATTTAGAATGGTTGACAAAAACAATAACAAATGTTATTTATATAATTAGTTTGTGTTAGTGCTATCCCACACCTAAAGCCATTCCTAATCTGTAAAGGGTGTGCACCTTGCCATCCCCTCCACTTCGTCACAGTTTTCCACACCTCTGCCACTGGAAAGTCTGTGTGAAAATGTAGCCAAGACCAATCCACTATAAGAACTCGCTCAAATCTGCTGTGAAACTGTAAAGCACCACATTCTTAATTTACAAACTACCTGTATATTCAACCATAATGAGGACGCACATCAAAGCGGTTCTGCAGCTTAGATAGGTGCGCCTTTACACCAGCGGCGGCTCCTCCCCTATGGCCCCAGCCCCCCACCAGCTGCCTCAAAAAGTCTGGAAAGGAAAAATAAAACGATAATAAGCACGTTTTATAACCTTTTTATTTTTCCTTTCCTGACGAGTCTTTGGGGGCAGAGCCATGGGGGATGACAGGCTGCAGGAGGCGTGGCAGGCCCTGTTGTCAGTGCGCATGACAGTTTGGCCAGCCATTGCAGGCCGGCCAAACCGTCACACACACTGAAGCGGTCTCCAACCTGAGCTGCATCGCCTGGTTGGAGACAGCAGGCACAGACTCCCAATCTAACTGGGAGCACAAATTCACGGCGCTCAGGCCAATCAGGACGCTGCTTTCATACTTCCACCAGCAGCATGAGAATAGCGTCAGGATTGGCTGCATTGGAATTTTGGAGCCTGTGCTTCTGAAGGAGAGGAGCAGAAGAGTGCGACATGGCCAGCTGCATGCCGGTTTGTTTTTGTGTGCCCCCCATTGCCCTTCCGCCCCGCCACTCTTCATCAACACCACTACTTTACAGTAGCTTTACAGGACCAGATGATGGCTCATGTTTTGAAAACACTAAAGAGTGTCACTCATTTCAACTGAACCTATGCCATACCTTAATACAATGAATCCTCAGACTTGAGAGACCAAAACTTGATTTAAATAATTAAACCACACTAAAGAACCACAGATGTGCTATGCAAAAGTATGGTCAAGGGTACTTTTTCCAGAAGTCTAGGCTGCTTAGGATTTAGTCAAACTGTCATTGCATACATCAACCCAGGTCTGAAAGTGAACAGAATAAATCTGCAGGCTTCTATTACTACGACCTTTGGAAAGGAGTGGGTGCTGTTGTACTGATTAATGTATTCAAATAGGTAAAAGTAGGTTAAGATACAATATCGTAATAAAGCAGGTGACAATAAGAGATCTGCATGTCACTTCAGAGATATACTTACTCAGTAATACAGCCAAAGCTAAACAAAGGAACTGTGTGTAGATGTTGAAAAAAAACTCTAGTTGTGCGCATTCTATGAACTGTTCAAATTTGGTTTCATTTTCATATTTATTTGTTTATTTTTTATTTGTTTTTTTTATACAGCTTTAGCATGTTACCTTCCGGTCAATTCACAGTTTCAGTCCACGAGCAGGTATAAGCTAGGAAGTCGAGTTCAGCAGGGAACTTTTCTCTGATAGGTGAGCTCAGTCTCAAGCAGTGTGAGGTATTTCCGGGTTTGATCAGCCATGAGATGGAGGTTAAGTCTCTGTTGCCAAGTCTACAAAATCAGAGAGCAAGTAGAAGCACGCTAAACCACACGTATTTATTTAACGACTTTCATCAGGGAGATGTAAGCCATGTTATTTCTCTACAATCAAAGTTCTGAATCATGCCTGCTAAGGTGGGGGAGAAGGCAACTTGGTAGGGGGTCTGGTCATGCTGGAAAGGGGTAATTATTAACACATTCCTTTTCAAGGACACAAACTTTCTACTTCACAAACGACCAGGCTTTTGATGAGCACTCAAAAATGAGGACTCCTCATTCACTTTTATGTAATTTTGTACTTTTATGTAATTTACCAAAATGTTACAGGGAGCAAACGTTTTTATTAGGGAACCTTCGTCAAATTCTATGCACTATCCATGATGTATCGCGTTTAAAATCCAATTGTTGGTAATGATCATTTCTCACTCCTTTAGATGGTCCCCTATTGTTCCTACCACTGGTGTTTTGTGTGGGGTCAATGCATCTGCTGGAGGCTCCTACTCCTTGGAGGGTGAGGGGGATTGTCCTTTCCCCCTTCTTCGTACATGAAAGGAGTGCCCAACTGGGTGTTGAGCTGCCCTGTGCTGGCTGCTGTTGTTGGCCCAACGCCTCTGCACGCCTGAGCCTCAACATCCTTCGCCGCAGCCATATCACCACCCCACCTGAGAGACGTGCACTGGTTCCCCGTCAACAAGAGGATAACCTTCAAGCTCCTCACCCACGCACACAAGGCACTTCACAAGACCGGACCAGTGTACCTCATACGACTCCGCTTCTACACCCCCACCCGCCAGCTCCGCTCTGCCGACCTCGCCGTCGCCACAGTCACCCCGCATCCAAACAGCGACCTCCGGCGGCAGAACGTTCTCCCACCTTGCCGCCAAGACCTGGAACACCTTCCCCATTCACCTACGGCAGACCCAATACCTGCTGACCTTCAGAAGACTCCTCAAGACCTGGCTTTTCGAGCAGTAGCAGCACTCCCCACCCCCCTAGCGCCTTGAGACCCTCACGGGTAAGTAGTGCGTTTTACAAATGATATGATTGATTGAATGGGAAGTGTGTTCTGACGGTTGTTCTGATATGTTTCCAATTTGCTGTAAGGACTCATCAGCCCAGGCCATCTCCTATGAAGGGCTTGTTAATGATAGATGCCTGAACCTCTGGTTTAAATTCTGATATGCTAGGCCAGGTATGCCTCCTGAGGGTTATTGCTGTGCACATCTGACTGCTGGCCCTTACTGCCGCATCTAGGGCTGACTTTAGACAGGTCTTGCCCACATTTTGTCCTTCCTGCAGGACTGGTTTTCCTCTTTTCCCGTATTCCTCAGGGAAGTGTTGCATCAGGGATTCCATCTCATCCCATTGCTGATGTTCAAATCTGTTCAACCGGGCCTTAGAGTTGGAAATCCGCCACTGAGTTGGTGTTCTTTCTCTGTCTTTCTACCCGCCAGATCAAGCCTCTTGCTCTCTTTCTCAGGTGGTGGTCCGGTGGAGGTATGGGCGTTATTGCGCCTTCTTGCCGAAGCCACAATCATGCGAGTCTGCAGGCATGTTACCTTGGGTGTATTTCAGGTCCTGTTTCGAGGGCTTTTAGTTCTTTCTGACCCCTGCAGTTAGTAGTTGCTGGTTCTTTGAATGTCTCCTTGCCTTGATCCAAAACGCTGAGCAGCAACTACAGGTACATGTTCCCCTTGTTGGCAGGCATTATAATTTCCAACAGGAAACATGAGTTTCCTTTCTTCTCTTCTAGTTGTACCCCATACAGTTCAGCAGCCCTCCTGATGATATTGTTATACATTGCAAGGTCATCAGGAGGTGATGGCCTCAAGGGGTAATTCTCAACCTCCTCTTCAGGGGACTGTGTTTCGAGGTTGACCCACAATTCCTCGTTGAACCCTGGCCCTCCTTTGGGCTCATAGAACTCCTCTTGGGGTTCTTCCTCATTGGGCTCAGGTGTCGCTAGAGCTCCAGTGCTGAATCTTCCTTTTCACCCTAGAAGGTCATCAAAGGTTTCAGAGGAATTCGATATCCTTTTAAGTAGTCATCAAACTTCTTCTGCTGAAGTAGTACTGCCATTTCGGCCTCGAGCCTTCTCTTTTTCTTCTCGACCTCCTCTGCCTTCAGTTCGGCATTGGCCTCTTTTTCAGGCTCGATGATTCTGCTGTGTCCAAAGGCTTGATCTTTCTTTTAGTGCTCTGTCGAGCGGCTGGGACTGTTGATGTCTTATTTGAACATGGTGAGGATTGATTTAAAGTTATTTGACTGAGTTATTTAGTATTTTGAGCAGCCAGTTTACCAGTTTCCTTCATTTCATTTTCAGTCAAACCCCTGACGAAGAATTGTTAATTCGAAATGCATTGGGTGAATGTTGACGTCATAAAAACAGCGTTGAAATATGTTTGTCCTCACATGCCCTCGTAGAAGCCTATGGCAACGTCCGGTATTTGAAAATGATGAATAAATAAATTCAATGCCACAACACCAAGTCTCCGCTATGATGTGATTAAGTATGATAAAGAAAAAAACTTTGGATTAAATAAGATAACGAGAAGAAATTGACTATTGAAGTAAAGTCACATACAGGAATGATTTTCCCATTGGCAGTGCGACAGAAGGGCACAGGAGAAAAGTGTCCCACCAGACACTGTTGATGTCTTCGACATCTTGCAGTCATCGGTTTCCCTGGACTGGAACCTGTGGGCATCTTTTGCTATAGGCTGAATTTCAGTCAGCATTTTATTGGACACCAAGACTGCCTTTTGGGGTCTTTTCTCAGAGATATTATGCTCTGGGCATTTCTGCACTTTTATTTCCTCCTAGATCTTCTTTTCAGTATCTCTTGCTGTTTTCTTCTCAGCCGGTTTTTCCTCAGCGTAGTGTAGAGGATTTTGATGTCTGATCCTCTGTGGGCTATCTCGGCCTCCTCAATATTGTCATCATTGTCGCTGGCCATTTCTTGTTCTCTGTGGGCCATATCTGCATTGCTAGTGCTGGCTCCCGGCGTGGTAGAATTCCAGCCACTGTCTTTTGCGTGCCTTCAAGGTTTTTGGGCCAAATGAAGAGCATGCTTCTCAGTCCTTTTCTCTGTGGTCTTTTGGCAGACAGAGGTTGCCTCTCTGTCTGGGGTGGGGGTCTCTAAGTGTGTGAACTTGTGGTTGCAGTTGGAGTGAAATTTAAAGGGGGATTTGTCCATGTCCCCCTACCTTGCCTCATTCTTGTACCACATGGTTGTTCATGGCTGGGTCTCCCGTTGGAAGGGGAGAGTGAAGGATCCCCTTATCTCTCGTTGTCTTTTCTTTGTGGTCTTCGGCAAATCGATGTTTTCTTTGGAAAACTTTGACATTTTCCCAAAAACTTTCAGAACTCTTCCGCTGCTTCCAGATGCAACAGCGGAAAAAAGAATCTCAAGATGATGACAACGCAGAGGACTATCCAGGGCGCTGTCTGATGTCACACAGGGGACGGGCATACCACCAAATGTTGTTCGACGATGCCAAAAGAGGGGGAGGGGGGACAATTCCAGACCCAACCCCTAGACAGCGCAATAATGCACAGCATGTGAATCCAGAAAAGGATTCATGCTGCGAAAGGAGATATTCAGACCTCTTGATTTTTACCTCACAGGATTAAGAAACCTTTCCTAGGAGCAACAGTTTATTTCACATAGCCTTCAGAGATTCTGATTCGGCTCCCCTTTTAGTATATTGTCTTGATTCACTTAATTTGATTCAGGATCCTTTCTGTATGTGGATACCAGAGTGGCTTACAAGAGAATTAGTTGTGTACTTTTCAAGTGGTTTCAGGGTATAGCTGTGAGCTCTTTCTATTTTAATAGCTTTCTCAGCATTCTCAGATCGATCACATTTTCTTACGTTTCCTCTCCTGTGCCTGCCCTTTAATTCTGTAATTTTTCTCTCCTGGAGTACCATCTTTTTTAAATTGATGTCAGATTTCTTTTGCTATTCATTCTGAATATCTCCATATCTGCTAATCCTCAACTCGGCATCTCTAAATATATTAGAGAAGGGTTTAAAGTCATTTCTTAAACCTGATAGCTCAGTTTGGAATGAGTGTGGGCTTGTCTTGGTGCTTTGAGTTAGTTCGTGAGGTAAATTCTGCAGTTGTACAATAAAGTCATGGTCTGAGTTCAATTCCGTGTTTCCTTTTAGCGGGGTATCCTGGGATCAGTGGTTCTGATATTGTTCTCTTTTGTCCTATTTACTGTTCTTTAGGCACTTTATTGTTCTTGTCTTTCAATTCAGCCATGTTAACAGCAGAAATCCAGAAGCTGTATTATTGCTGCAGTTTTGCTGTGCTATAGTTGCAAATGGACACTGGGGTCAGGTCACATCTGAGGCTGCTACCATATTTACATTTCTTTGGGATGTCTTATATCAAGTATGCGGTAAAGAATAACTTAATTACACTGCAAAAATTAAATAATGGCAAATAGTCCCAGGAACACGGTTAAATGCAATTTATGTTATCACCAAATAAATGCAAAGTAGATTTCACAAATCAGAAACGCAGCATCAACCATACTTTTTACGTTGTGTGCTAAGTGAAGCAGTGAACACTTTGTGCTCGTGAGAACATATTACACGGCACAAGTGAAACAAGTGAAGCAAAAATAAACAATGTTACAGAGTATTGGACCAGAATTAAAAAACGAAGTTATGCCTGAACCAATAGATTAATAAAGACATTTTGTAAAATCATTACATAATTCCCAGTGCAAATTTAGTGTGTGTAAATCAACAGCGTTTCGACCTTCATGAATGGAGTACATCATCAGGACTTAAAGAACACAACATAGGATGATAACTGCCTAATTTGAAAGATTTTAGGCCTATATCACAGCTGCCTTATCTAGCCAAAGTAATCGAACAGCGCGTCCTTCCATACCTCTCTCGCCATCTTGAAAATAACCACCTGCTAGAACCAAACCAGGCCGGCTTTAGGGCCCAACACAGCACGGAATCGGTGATGCTTTCCGTGCTGGATGATCTGAGAATCAAGGCAGACAAAAAGACTCCGAGTGCTCTGGTGCTGTTAGACCTCTCCACGGCATTTGACACGGTCAATCATGACCAGTTACTGTCGCGGTTGGGGTACTCGGCATTCAGGGCACCGCGCACGCCTGCCTAACTTCATTTCTTAAAGACTGTTCTCAAAGAGTCCAACTGGCAAGTTTGGTTTCCAACCCAGCAGGTCTCTCATGTGGAGTGCCGCAAGGCTCTGCACTTTCACCTCTTCTTTTTAATGCCTATTTGCAACCTTTGATCTCAGCATTAAATCAGATGGCGTGCCAGCTGTATAATTATGCCGATGATACTCAAATTATTATTCAAATTGACAATTCACCCTCGGCATATGTTAGACTACAAAATATACTAACATTTACGGTTAATTAGATGTCAGTAAATTCACTACAGATAAACCCGGATAAAACAGAGGTGCTGGCGATTACTACAGCGTCCAGCCCTTGGAACGACCTTCTTTGACCAAAAGAGCTAGGGCCCTCTCCAGAACCAGCGGTGGCTGTGAAAAGTCTGGGCATTCATATAGACGCCAAACTTTCCATGGCAAAACAAGTCTCCTCAGTTGTCGGTACTTGCGTAGGTCTACTAAGACAACTACGGAAAATATCACGACTTCTGACCCCGGCCACCCTTAGACGGACAGTATCAGCTATGATCTTGTCGCGTCTGGATTATGGCAACTCGTTGTATGCGGGCCTCCCTCAACAACTATTGGCCAGATTACAAATATCGTATACAAAGAGAGGGTTGGGCTTCTTAACAGTAAGGCCAAGCCTGGAACTTAACAAAACAACTACACTTGCCAGTACTGCAATGTTTTAATTTTTAATAATTATAGCAAGAAGAACAGAAATTAAAATGGTTCTTCGGACTAATGGATTTTTTGATTTAATCTATTTATTTTTCAATACAAAGTCACTCGAGATTATTTGAGCGGCAACTTTATGCTTTTTATTAAAAAATTAAGAATTTCAATAGACAGGAGAAAGGAAAAGGAAAAAATCCTATTGACAGTATTTACACTCACTTAGGGTTAGCATACAACAACAAGTGTGGACTCATAACGCCTCAGTCATACTCATGCATACTTTGTGGGAACAGTGTGGTGGAAAAAGGGATGAGAGGAGAAGGACACAAATCAAAAAAGGATAATAGGAACAAAACTGTATTTTAACTATCGGATAACCAAACGGTTAATAGCCTTGGAATGTATTTACAACAGAACATTGGCTACTTTATACAAACGGCCATCTGAAATATACAATTATTTACAAAATCTGTTTTCCGTTTTTTTACACAGATTGGCCTAGCACGGTGTGGTCGACGCGTTTCGAGTTCCTTGGGGGGGAACTCTCTTCAGGACCTCGATTTGGTTCTGTAAAACATAATGGGAGGACTTGTCTTAGTGTTTTACGGAGCAAACTAGTACCCCTTTTATCTACAGGACGGGGACATGGCTTTCTTACCTTTAATGTTCACATCCAGATTACAAATAGTCATGAACGACGCGGCAAGATTAATCTTTAAAAAACCTAGATGAGCACACGCTACACCACTGCTACGTGAGCTCCATTGGCTCCCAATTAGGCAGAGAATCATGTTCAAGGGCCTCTGTACCACTCATAAAGCTCTGCATGGACAAGCCCCAAAGTACATCAAGGGACGCTTAGTCCCCTACGTTCCTAGCAGGACTCTCCGATCAGCAGACGCCACCCTCTTGGTTTGCCCTCGCTTTAAATTATCTGCTATGGGAGGGCGAGCTTTTTCCAATGCAATTCCTGTGGCCTGGAACAATTTGCAAGTGAACTTGCTCAAGGAATCGAACCTTCTACCCTTCAGGAAGAAGCTTAAAACCGTGCTCTTTCGGGAGGCCTGAGGTATGTCCTAGTAGCTCCCTGCTCTTCCACCGAACCAGTGTGTACCCTCTGACAAGCGCTTAGAGACCCCTGGGTGACCAGGTGCTTTACAAATCTAAATAAATAAATAAATAAATAAATAAATAATGGAGGATAAAAGACAGAAATTGTAAAGACAGGGAAGGATTCAAGCAAAGTTAAATAATCCAAAGGCTGGGGTCACAGTTGGCGGCTCCTGTCCACAAGGGTGCGAATGTTCTGGAGGGGATAGTTCCGGGACGATACAGCCCACAGAACAAACTGGAGGAGCTACTCCCCCTTGACGAGGTGGGAGTGGAAGAGCTTACTACACAGGTTGGTGTGGGGTATCCTGGGAGCAAGATTTGAAACAATGAAAAGGAAGGTGGATTATTAGTAGGAGTAAGAATGCACCTACTACTAGCAATAATGCCACCAACACATTATGAGGTCCAGTCAAGGTCTCAATAAATGATTCCCTTGCTCAACCCTTGGTAGCTGGCAAAGAGCAGGCAGGTTTAACTTAGGATACACTGCAATGAGCGAGAGGCCACGGTCAAACTTTTACCTTCGCACTTAGAACCATTTCTGGAGGATTTTCTCTCGTCGTCCAGCGAGGCTCCTCTTCAGGCTGAGATTAGAGTCGATGGCGGTGGCTTGGCTCAGTGCAAGGCCTGAGTGAAGTCCTGGAAGGCGTGAGCTCTGGAGCTTTCAGTGGGACGAACCAGAAATCCAGGCCGGGTCGCAGTTCGACATCAGTGGCCTGACTCTTGCTGACAGGTTGGTCGCCTTATGGAGCTTCTGCCAAAAGTTGCTCCAAACTTCTGGAACTTCTTCAGGGTTCAAAGTGCCCGAAGCATAAATTCCAAGGTCCTAGAAGCTCTGAGATGGTCCGTGAAAGTTTAGGACTTCAATTCCCCTAATGAACCTGGCCAACTTCTTTAAAGTCCATTGGACACACTCCAGGCTAAGGACTACTTGAAGGCGATGGTGCAGGGAAACTCTGTTAACCTGTTGCTTTCAGGGAGTCCACTTCTTAATCCTTTTTGTAGCAAGGCAAAGTCCTCAGGGCTATAGTTCCAAGTGTGCAGCAGTCACAGTCCATCACAGTGCAAGAATTTAGGGAACAGACCAGGGTTCCAGCAGCGCAGTCCTTCTCCTTGTAGTTTCAGGCTGCAGATTTGAGTTGCTATGCAGCTCTCACTTATTTATCAAATGCTCTTTGGCGACAAGCCAGGGGGCATCCCCTGGCCAATGGGGCGCAGGGTGTAAACCAAAAGAATGACACCTTCCTCCAAAGTGTGGCACATTCTTGTCCCACAAAGCACAGTACTTTAAAATTCAAGTTGGAGATTTTGTCCCCTTGGGAGTAAGAGCTGGCTAAACTAACCTTCTGGTGTAGCTCATTTCCCTTAACACTCCTTTTACAGTCTTCCTGCCAATTCCATTCCCAGGACTGCCATCTGGCTAGGGGGGTTCAGGAAGAGGAGGGAGGCCAGGCTGAAATTCCTTACTGCTCTGCTCCCTTTGAAGCCCCAGCCCACGTCCTGGCCTGGTCTAAGCTAACTATAAATCACACTCTGGCCATGCACTGCTAATTACTCCACATATTACATCACTCATAACATCTTATATGGCATTATTAATAGTATCAGTGCAACATTTGCTATACAATTATTGATGACAAAACTGTGCATGGGGGTGGCACGAGTTAGTTACTTTAGGGCACGAGTTTTAATTACAGCTGAATTTCTATGGTTTTGTGTGTGAAAATGTTGAAACTAGCTATAACATTCCTGTAACCTTTGTATTTTTATGAATATATTTACACACACACACACAAATACAATTACACAGTGGCAGTCGAACTTTGGGAAGGGATACAGAAAAAATGGTTGAACAGAATTACACCAAATTTGGCAGAAATACAGATCTTGATTCCAAAACATTTTTTGTGTGATTTGGTGTAAATCCATTCAGCCTTTTCCGTTAAATTAAGGTTCAAATATAGACATATTAGGATGGTTGGTCCTTCTGGAGTATGGTTCTGCAAATTAAAACTAGCATTGGCAAAGCTAGTAGGTTTCGCCTATGTGAGACGCATGATAAGTTACAGACTATGTATGTATGTAAGTATGCATGCATACGGTATTACTATAGTGAATGAGAGCCTAGTTAAAAGCATTGTGATCTTTTGTTTTTTATAATGGTGTTTCTTTAGCTTTCTCTTAAATTGAAGCAGTGTTTGGGTGGTCCTGATGGATATGGGGATGTTGTTCCAGATCCTGTGTGCACAGATTTTCCACTATTTAATCTGCAGCCAGATAATGTCCTGGTTGCTAGTGCGGAGGAACTATCAGTGATGGTGAGTTTATCTGTAAGATAAGAAGGGATGCCTGTTGTGATGTCTCTGTAAATGATACAGTTGGTTTTAAAGATGGTGTTGACTGGCAAAGGGATCCAATGGAGCTCCATTTTCTTTTATTTTTTTGGTAGAGTTTTATATAGTGAGAACTAGACCCGAACCGAATCAGGTATCAGAGCGCTTTACATAGCACAAGTTACGTTTTTTTTTTACATGAGAACACACACTTTCATTTTTAGGCACGGGGAGATTAAGTGATTTGCCCAGAATCACAGGAGGTTTTGGCGTCGTTACCGAGACTCGAACCCAGATCCCCAGGTCGAGCACCTTAGCCGTTAGGCCAACTCCTCTCCATTAAGATGGTCTAAAAGCTTTCCCACCACTTAAACATCATAACGTATCCCCAACTTGTTTCTCCCAGACCTTTGTGTATCAATATTTTTATGCAATGATGCTAGCTTCTCTAGCCAACATTTGACATTTCTGAAGTCAGAATTTCATTGTTGGCTCATAAAATGATTTCCATAGCTCTTACACTTCTTTCAAAGCAGTAACCCCAAGGCAAGTTGAGAAGACATTCATTGTAATTCAGAAAAACTAGCTAGACTGATTCTTGATTTTGAGAGTGTGGGGTATTTTGGTGATAGCTGGATAACTTCCATTCTTTCAGACAGCATAGAGTGAAGCTCTGACCAATTGCACCACCTATGAAGTCAGCCTCAGGCCCAGATCTAAGGATAAGTAGACATTGCACGTAAAAGGATCCTAATGTTGCTAAAGACTTATTTCATTTCCTACATCTCGCAATATTTTGGGTGTGGTAGCTTGAGAAACATTTAAAGGCAGTAGCAGAGATATTAGGCCCTTCTTTAAAGAAAACTTGCACTGGGAGGACAAAGATATTTTGATCCACTTCCAGGCCAGTCCACTCAAAGGAAAGAAGAACTCCATGTCGTAGCTGGGGATGGGCTGATTTGTTGTTGTGATTAGAAATGTAGTCTTAACCTATGACCCCTTGAATTCATAGACCTCCAAAAAAATGGTACTGCCAATCTGAATGGTCAGAACTTTATGCAAGGAAGAAACTGGGGACCTATTTGCTTTAGGTATTGTTTTTATATTCCATATTTTATCAATTGACCAAACCTGCTCCTTTGTTTGAAAAGTTATGTATGATGATGAACGGTTCTCTACTTTTTCACTACTTTCTAGTCTATTCAGGGACAGGCTGATTTCTGATCCCAAAACAATCATAACATGGTCGAAACAACCGGGTTTGACAGTATTGTGATCTCTGATCACACATGCACATATATTGCACTTGACAAATTTTCAGGTTTTCTATTGGAGCTCAGCAGGATTTATTTGAAAACACCCTTCTAAACTGAATTTATTTACCAATGACTGGGCGATTAAAACACCGTTCCCTGACACCTCACCAATTAAAAATAGTTACGAAATCTTGACATAACTAACAAGATATGTTGTACTTCAAAGCCTACGCCATAGGTGTGGGCCACCGGAATAGGACATAATGATCTAGACGTGCCCTCAAGAACATGACACGATACCCAAGATGTGACATCTGGACAAAAATAAATACTCCAGAAGCAGTTGCCTAGAACTTCCAGATGTGGCCTCCAGAGTAGGACATGCCTCTAGACACAATTTTCTAAACGAGGCCCCCAGAACTGGATGAAATGCTGTTGATGGGGTCTTCCAGATGTACCTCCAGTGCTAAACACAATGCTCCATGTGTGGCATTGAGGCTTTGAGAAGTGTTTGTTCTTCAGGCCAGACAATGGATTACAGGTTCGTTATTCCTGAGAGCTTCAAGAAACTGAAACTACTTATAACACAATGGCAAAAACACTCTCATTGCGACCCCTCCCAACATGAAATCTTCCTCTCCTTCTTCAACCTGCACCATCGTCACCATTGATCATATACAACCAGGTTGAGTTTTGTGCTTATCTGAAGTTATCAAACAGGTTAAAGTTTATTCCAGATACAAAAATTGGTGAAAATGCTTCACCAACCATTACATATCCTCAGTGGTGTCAACCCGTCAAAATGAAGGTCCTCTAAGTCTCTGTATGTAGTAATAGCATGTCTTGCATTTGCAGAAATATGGCATTACTTAGGTCCACTCTTATCTACTGAAACAAATATTCTCGTGAACCAAGGGATCTTAAGTGTGTGCTCAATACCAGTGTTACATGATCTCATATGTTCCTGACAGTTGAAAGAAGAAAACTCTTGTTAGAGCTTTCTTCCAGCACACAGTGACTCTGCCATTACATTGCACTTGCAAATAATATTATTGCTTTTTTTATATGGCCATATCTGTGCCATTCTTTTGAGTTTGCAGCACAGTACATAAGTGTTGCTATTAGACTGTTTGCACCCCCAATTTATTCCAGCACCACCTCTGGGTATACCGTACAAGGTCCACTATTGTAGTAGCAATTCCTTTCCCTCAGTTGCTCCAACAGTTATTCTAAGTATAGCTTGAAAGGATCTTTACTAATTCCTTTACCTTCGCTGCTCCAATAGAAGTCCTCCCCAAGCCTCCACTCCTGGTTAGGTTTCATTGCAACTTATAAACACCTACCAAGATCAATAAAGGACAGCATGATTGATCACTTCCGGCTCTACTATTCATCTGGAGAAAGTGGCACACTAACCATAGCATAGTGGTTTACGCACTATGCGCCAGCTGCCATACATGGCCTTCCACACATTCTCCACAACTACTTGCCTCACAGCTAAATACATGTCCACTATTCCCACAGTTCCACTTCACAACTATCACTCTATCCTTCAAAGTGATGTACCTCCTCTACACACCCAGCCCAATAGCCCACTGATCCCCACCACTTACTAGCCACTTAACAACTACATATTCACTCCTCACCCAATTCCCCTTCACTCTTTTCTGCTTTTACAATTGGAAATGTCAGACTGCTCACACCTCACTTCGTTGTTCATCACAGCTTTTTCCTCCTCAAGCATTACATGCAAGACCCAATATTGCTTTATTTGGTGTCAGGTTCTCCTTATTGCATACTCACCTTCTGCTACTCTCCCCTGCTCTCCTAGCTCTCACTCCTCTCTGTGTCACAAGTCTGCTCCATCGAAACAACTCAAATACACATCTCCAATCTATCCTCATCCAACACTCAATACAGCCTGCTTCTATCTATTGCATCGCGATCACTTCTCTTATAACTATACACCCTTTCTTCCCATATCAGATACCAAAAAGACCTCCAACTGTTACTGCCCATTTGGAGAGAATTTTTTTAACTCCATCTTTTAATGGTCAATCGAACCCTACCTCAGCGTCCTGCACATCACCACCAGCCATGTAACTCTACCAAATGTCAGCAGTAAATAAGACCTTTCTGCAATGTGCATGGTCTACAAAGTATGCATGAATATGTCTTCCTAAATTTCGGCAATTTGCTATCAGATGGAACACAGATCTACACTCCAGGTCCAAACATTCATATACTCCAGGTTAAATAATACTGTGTCATTTTATAGAACAGAATATATACACACAAATAAAAAAGTTAAATACTATGCACAGAGCCATAACTAAACTACAGTATGACAAAGGAACATTCATGTGCATAATGATATGGCTCATATCGTAAAGCATCCCACTGAAATGAATACATGAAAATAACATCACATATAGAATGTGCATAACGTTGAATTAATAGACATGATATGACACATTACATGCCACCGAATTGGTAGGTAATTACTAAATACATCCCTTATGTTCGACTTGAGCAAATACCTAACACTTGTCTCCCACTGAGTAGCGAACAACTCATCCAAAAGACACTTCAGCTCCTCTTCAGAGGCAGTAAACGCTACTTAAATACCTGTAACATACCATACTATGTGTGCCATTCTATGATTCAGAATTTGTAAGAATACATGTTTTGTATGAGAAAGAATCCGGTTGGAAACAAAGTCATGGAAGTCAATGTTGATGTTATTTATATTCCTGACGAAGTTGCTCAAAAGAAAGAGGTTGTTCCGTATCTAAAATATCATTAATTTACATTAACGTAAATTTAATCTAGGCTTTCCAGGTTAGGGAGGAGTTTAACAATAGTTAACAATAGGGAAGAGCTTAACCCACTGAGGGCAAATTTTAAATGGAAGGAGCATTAAGACACCCTCTATCTTATTTCATAGATGGGAAGGGACCAAGAGCATTTCTCAACAGGTATTAATGTTGTGTAACAAGAAACCGAAAAATAAAGCCTCAAGCTTCCTTAAGCGGTGCAATTGAAAAAATAAGTGTATAACTGCAAGAAGTGAGTCAAACAGTGGTCCTAGAATACTAAAAGGTTTTTCATGCCACTGCAAAACTCGGTATTATGTTTTCCCTACTGCAAACTAGTGTGCTGCATCCGAATAGTCCATGAATTAAGCATAACTACCCTTTACTCAAATAATGTTTATTGTAATACCCGTTTTACATTTTGAACCGAATCATAAACGTTTCTGGCCATCACTGCAGTACACAGAGAGGCGACAAGGTGCTCTTGAAAAACGTCTTCACTTTTCTTATGCAGAAAGTCATGCATTAATTACAAATTCTAGCAAAGCATTAACACAATCAATCCCCTAGATAATGTTTGGCATTGTTTAGTTCCATCAATGTACAGCAAAATATAACGTCAATGGAAATTAAAGAAGCACAAATGTGACAAAATTAATTCTAGGATTTCCAGGGAGTACTCTTGTGCACTTTAAATCAATGGGGTCAGCTAGAGTTCCTATTTCTAGACAACTTCTTCAATTCAGGCAGCAAACCAAACTTACTCAAACCTGAAAATGTAGATCACTTTGAAGAGAATTTGCCCTACTAATCTTTCTAGTAGGGAACCTATAAAAGGGCCAATCCCCACCTGCTGAGACCCCTCTCACAGAACCCAGCAAACAGAACAGCGAGGCTCACTGTCATTGTGCTGCATTCTAGGATTGTGCATTTACTTGATCAGTCAAAGCATGCCTATGGAATCAATTTGCTTTTTTTTCTCTTTTTTTTGTAAAAGAAAGTAATAAAAAAGTGTTTAGGTGGCAAAGTTGAAAAACTGACTTTGAAAGCATTTTTAGTTTTCTACCTGGTAGTTTGATATGTTCCTTCTGTTTTGTTATGTAAAGTCAATAAGGTTACATTAAGAGACAAAAAATGAAGTCTAATGTCCGTTTGACATTATGGTTTGTTGGCGGGATTTTTTAAATTTCATTAGAGGTTGGGGACTGTGCACAAGTGCTGCAATCCAAATTCTGTTTTATGAAACATATTTAAAATGATGAAAAGTTACACAAAATGTGCTTTGCTGTACCTCATGTGAAAGTTGAATGCAAGAGGATATCTTGTATAAAAAGTTACTAGAGGGAAGGAGACTGGTTTCTGCTTACACTAGTCTTCTGCAAGACATGGACATAAACCATTCCACGTGGTAAACTATTTTGCAAACATCTGCATATTTAATTGTGGAATAAATAACCATACATTGATTCAGCCATGTTTTCTTTCTTCCAGCAATACTGCTCACAGGTAATGCCAGTCTCTGAAGCTAAGCTGTTGCCACTTTTTGACATCAGAGGTAGAACAAAAGACAAATAACTTGCTCACCTGAAATATTTGCACATATTATTGTTACTCACTGAAGGTAATTTCCCTGGTTTTCATGAGTTCAGAATAGACACCTGTTTAGGTTGTTTTGAAGAATTAATCACACATATAAATGCGTGCTTTGCTGTCACTCGTGGAGCTTGCTCCATTTGCCTTTGCAAGGGAAAATGACATGTTGACAATGTGATTCACAAACTATTCATTTTTCTTTTGTTAATAAACCCTTTCAGACTTTGATTGGCGAGTGAGACGATTTTCTATAACAGAACCTAGGGTGCTTCGCGGGAATTGCCTGCACTTGGCCAGACACCATGACTGAAGCAGGACAGGGCTTCATACGACAATCCACATCTGTCAAAGGTAAGACAAAGGATTCCTCATGAGGAGCTTTTGGGGAGAATGGCCCAAAGTACGTTCGTCTTGCCGATTAGGTAGGACAGTCCCATCAGAATCCAATTGTAAAAAAAATCTAAGTCGTGTTGTTTTTATCCATCCTGTAAGGGGATTTTGTGTTCAGAATTAAGATGAGTCACCTGGGAAGGGTACCTTCGATTTTTTTGCTTGAATGATCTGAAAAAAAGACTAAAAGAACCAAATAACAAAGGCAGTCCAGTGAAGTGATCAATAATCCTTCCTAAACTGATACGAGGAGGCCACGAAATGGACATAGGAATATCCGGTTCATGGGCAAAAAGACACCCATGAGAAACTAACCCCCAGATTCATCAAACCCAAATTCTGCGATTATTAAATTGCGAGAAATACCGAATCGCAATTTAGAAATCGCAGCATGGGATGCATGAAAATTGCGATAAAAAAAGCGAATCGCAATCGGCCGCAATTGCAGATTGCGATTTTCCCAAAATCGCATAAGATTCGCAGAATCCGCCGTTTTCCTTGTTGAAATTGCGATCTCGCGATTACCGAAATCGCAAATTGCGATCACGCTAATTGCGAGATCGCAAAAACGGGAAGTCGCATTTCGAGCACAGTGATGACATCACAACCAGGCATTATGAGAGTCCTCATGCTCCTACTGTGTCTCCTTGAGTGTGTTTGATCAGGCCTGCACCTGTGGCTAGTTAATGTTTATTCTATTTTTATTCTTCATGGTTACCACCAGGTTTGGGTTCTCCTTAAATTGCGCGTCGCAAATTGGGATTTTCTGATTTTTCGCAATTTGCGAGTTTTTATGAATTGCGTTTGCGATTATTTTGCGAGTTCGCAAAATATTTCGCAGAATCCATAGATTCTTGCAAAATCCGATTCACTATAGGGGTTCCTCCTAGATTCTGCTAATTATTTTGCGATTTCGCAAATATTTTTTGCAATTTCGCAATTAACATTTTCTAATCATATATTGCGTTTCATTAAATTGCGATGGCAATAGCTAATTCGCAGCTATTGCGATCGCAATTTTGGTTGATGAATCTGGCTGTAAGATACCAAATTGGCCAGCTGAGGGACGGAGTTATTTTATGGCTTCTGGCTCTAGCATTTCACTGCCTTCTTACTCAATCTCCCAAATGATTAATAATATATCTGAAGTAGTGAAGTACAAGAGGAGGAGGATAATGCATGAGATGTTTTGAGCTTCCCTATAGCACAGTTAATGCTGGGAACGCTTTGCCCTGCATCACCAGGGAACTCACTACTGCTGGTCATAGGCCAGCAGGAGGGACACAGGAAGATACTGTAAAGGTGAGCGGCACATTGACCAGGGAAAGAGCACAGGACAGTAGTGTGGCATGCACAAGCGTGATATGAGAGGCTAATAAGACGACTTACCACCTTGATGACAATCCTATCCAGTACCCCCACCATTCTAAAACATCGCAGCAGCTGGACTCTATCGTGGAATAGTCTAGGTTTGATGGCAGAACGAAGGGCAAAAGAGTTTGAAAGAACAAACTGAAGTAAACAGCAGACTTCTTCACATAGTGAAATTCAGTGGAGAATCCAACAACCAAGGCCTGAATCGTTTGTTAGGCCAAACACTGAGAGGCAGAGGCAGGGGAACAGAGGCAGTACATGGAAGCAATATTCGGTGGATCGTCAGACTCGGAGACGATATTACAAATGGGACCCAGATGGCCAGTAGGAGACAGAATAGACGCAAGTGACACCTCCCAATATAGTCTGATCTTTAATTTATCCCACCATAGACTCAGCTCAGAAGAGTTATCCTTATTCAGCAAGGGGTTCTCTTTAGTCTCAACAGAAAAAATAGACTATTCTAAACTTCAATCAGAACTACACAGGTTCTTCAGAATGGTCAGGCTTACACAATTCATTTCTGACAAAGATACCCCTCCTCTGATGTCTGCATTTAAATGTAGCTGTAGTAACACTGGTCTGACTGTCTAGAACACCACCAGCGTCATCGACATCCTCTGTGGGACACCGCGATCGGAGCGACTCGGACAGAGGGAGACAAGCGCTAATATACAAATCTGAGCCCAAGCGCTCCTGTGATCATTACTCCCAGGGCCAAAAGAGGGCTCTAGCACCAATTAATCGCACCAGAAGCTTGCAGTCACCCGCTGAGTGCAGACGTAGCTCTCCAACCCGGCTCCATGGGCCACGACGTCGAGAACCCCCAGGGATCAGTGCGGTGCAGCGGCACTCACCAGGGTCACTCCGTGTGGATCCGCAATGGGCCCCGCGTGGCCACTGGCCAAGATTCGAGCTCCCCAGGCATAGAAGGCTGAGAGGCTCGAACCACCAGGAGGGGTAGGGGGGTTGCCGGACGTTGAGCCCCTGAGTCCCGTGCAACCACGAGATCCCCAGGCATGGGCAGGTAGCCTTGCAACCCTCTCAGGATGAATGCTATTTTTTTTAATGTAGCTGCAGTTTGTCAGGACTTAATGCTGTACTTGGGCAATGGTTTGGTGGCAAGGAACACACAGTTGCTTCTAGGTCACTACAACCCGCTGAAACGTGATACAGTACTATCGAACGAGAAGCACTTGCATGTGTCTGGGAAATACACAAGTTCAGGACATACATTTGAGTTCGTGAGTTTGAAGTATTTACAGATCACAAACCACTAATGTACATTCTCAATGGTGGAGGAACTAATAAGACATCCACCAGGTTAGTACATTTACTCTCCACATTACAAGGGTATCATTATGTCATCAAACACCTACCCGGTGGAAAGAACTTCAGAGCAGACTGCTTATCACGTATGTCTCACAAGTGTGAAGAGAATGATACAGAAGATACAGAGTGTGTTGTTGCAGCAGTGGATGCTGTTCTGGAGTGTGCCCTCATTTCTGAAGGGACCTGCAGAAAGGCGTATTCCAAAGACTGCAAACTCAATATGGTCAAAGAATTCATTATAAAAGGGTGGCCAGAGAGTAGAACTTTTTCCAGTGAGATTTAAAATTTCTCTTTTGTGGTGCCTGAACGTTCAGTTGATGATGAAATGTTGATGCGTCATGATCTTTTCATTCCTCCAGAAAGTCTGCGCAAAGAAATTATTAGGACAGCTCATCATGGTCACTCGGGGTCACTAGCACATGTCAGCGCCTTAAACAATACTATTGGTGGCCTTTTTTGGAGCGTCAAGTTAGATCAACCATTGAAAGTTGTACGGAATGCCTGCTCTCTGACAAACAATGGAACATCATTAACACTCCCCTATATCCTGTATCATTTCCAAAAAGTCCCTGTGAAAAGGATGGTCTCGACTTTTGTGGTCCTTATGAGGTGTTGCCTGTGAGAACACATTTTTATTTTAATCGTGGATTATTTTTAAAAATGGATATTTTACTGGTTTTGTGGTCCCACTACTGATAAGGCCATAATGTTTTTAGAACATGACTTCAAATTGGAGGGACCCCCAAAGACGATTGTCACAGACAAGGGGACCCATTTCATTTCACAACGGACGTGAACATTTTTAGAGCACAATGATGTTCAACATCTCAAAGTGCCTCTGAACTCACCCTCCTCCAATGGCCTAGTTGAAAGGGGGAACAGATTGTTCAAGAAGGGGGTACAGACCGCATTGACCTCAGGTTTGAATGTTCAAGAATTCTTAAAGAATAAGATTTGGTCATACAATATCACACCTCACAGTACCACTTGGGTCTTACCTTTTACTTTGCTTAGAGGAAGGAAAGTTCACTCCAATTTGTGTCCTAATTGGCTTTCTAGCAAAGGTTGTCAAGAAATTGAATCTCTGCATTCCATTAGATCCAGGGTTGAGGTTAAACAAAACCTTATGAAGTCTCACTTCGACTCTGGTAATCATTTTAAAAATGAGTCTTTAAAGGTGAGTGATTGGGTTCTAATCAAAAATCCCAAAAGAGTAATGAAAGGAACTTCTTGGTACCCTTCACCTGCATTAGTCATTCAGGTAAGCAGAGATTTTGACCTGTTAGAAAACAGGAGTTGGTGAAACAAGAGGAGTTTGGTTCTACTCACTGGTTCACAGACAGACATTATCAAAAAATATTCATCTTTTAATGCGGGTCAGAGTCAATCTTATAATTGGTTACAAGATAATGTAGTTTCTAATTCCGTTGCAGGTACAACAATGTCTGAGGGTGATTCCAGGACACTCCAAGATGCTTTGTCCTTCCTTGGGTAAAGTAACAGTCAACAGAGAGAATGTGCGCTCTAGGAAATTACCTTGCAAATTTAAAGATTATATATTGGAATAACTCTTTATATTTACTTTGTAGGTTGCAAGACAAAGTTTGTTACACCTGCATATTCAATGTTGTATTGTACAAACTTCTGTATTGCACAAGAGATCATTTTTTCCATTCTATCTTATGTTTGTTGAAGTGGGAAATTTTGTGATATAACTAGTTGCCTCACTCCTCATTAGCGAGGCGAATGTGGTCTCCTCGAGACCGACATCAGTAGTTTAGAAGCATATTGTTGTTATTTAACTAAGGTTCCACGCTCGAGTAGTGGAACGGCATCTGTGAGTCTCCCAGCAACAGTTCAGTTGCGGCGGCGATCTGCGGATGTCAGATGCTCCCGGTGAGGAGTGCTTGCCTTGCACTAAATAAACTTCAACTATATTAATCACTCTCCACCTCCGACTGTACTACTTCACTTTGATAGTTGATTGTTTTATCATGATCATAGGATTTCAAAATTGCTACGGAATAGCTCTAAAAGTTTGTATTGATTGTTATGATTTGTAAGATGTTAAAAGTTTCTGTGTTTTGGATTTCTTCAATTTCTAGCAGACATTGGGGTCCAGAGACTTCACAATCGTTCAACGAATCATCAAAGGCTCTCAGACCTTCTCTGACTACTATAGGAAAGCTCTTTTCTACAAACTAAGCCACATGGGAATGTCCAAATTTATCTCAATATTTTGAAACAAAGGCTTCAATGATCACTGAGCTCGAACATCTAGTTTCATGTCTCAAAGAAGTCTGTCCTCACCCAATCCACAGGGATCTGCCCTATGTATTCCTCCCCTCCCCTCACACCATCCACCCTCCTGGATGCCTAGAATTTGGGTAAACAGCTATTGAACACATTTGAGTAAGTCAGAGCCTTCTTCAAACTGAGAAAATCTACTGGAAAATCGTGTGCCATGAATCAAGCCTCCATTTTCCAGTTTATTAAAAAAACATCTCTCCCATCTCCACAAATCTACCACCTAGGTTTAGTCAAGAGTATCGGTAAATAATCAATGCAGTTACACATGACTTATTCTAACAAGGACTCTTCTTGAACAAAAGCAGAATATATGATATCTTGTAAATGTCTCCAGAAATGCAAGGTTTTGCATGATACAGTTATATCATTTTCACAGGGCTTAGCTGATATCTGATGCTGCAATGGATAAATAAGATTCATCCTGGGGCACAGGCCCGAGGTTAGCTTACCTTGATGCAACATTTTACCATATGATCTGGGAATACCGAGACCTGGGAGAATATTGGGACAAAGTGGCAGCCACATTAAAAGACTATGACTGACGGGGGCATTCTCCATTCACCAGAAGGCTATCTCCTCGGCCTATGATAAACCGAAGGAAAAAGTGGTCGCAAATAGATATATTGATCTGGCAATAATACTAGACAAAAAGCAGATCAGCCGCTGATGGAAACATGCAAGAGGTCCAATGCATGGATCATGGCTGGGTGTCCCTAAAAAGCCTGAAAACTACATTTTGTACAAAGGAGCATGATGAGGCATTAGTTGTCCGGACTTTGTGAGGTTTTGGAATACTGTCTTCTATTGACGAGGAATTAGAAGGGGTTTCAACATCTGTGAACTGCTACGGAAATCACGGATGAAAGAAATGACAGCACATTAACCCTAACTGGTTTCATATTAAATGCTTTGAAGACTATTTTGATTGGCATCCTTGTTAGCAAAAGCTGTAGAAGCTAATTAGTGGAATGAGCCCGCTGTCCCGCCCCTCTCCGCCCTTTACTCCCCTCTCTTCCCGACCTATGTTCTGAGTATATGTAACCACATTCACATTGTGAACTCTCCCTGGATGACAATTACAATCTGCAAGTTGTGTTTTGGAAAGATGGACTGGGGGATGAACTGTTACCTCTGACAATATTGCCTCACTATTAATTGAGCGCATGTTCACATAATTGTAATTTTAGACATAAAACCTACTAAAATAGGTTTTAAAAAATGTGTTGTCTTGTATCCATGCAACACCAGCAACAAAAGAATATTTCCCAGAATACAGCCTATACCAATAGCAATGAAGCTCTCAAAAACAAGCCCGTCTGCGCCCGTCCGCGCCAGACCCGCGCCTAGCGCCATACCCCCTGTGCCATTTAACACCGAAAGGACTACATACACCCCTGACGAAATATGTAAGTGGAATCCAAGACACCTGATGACTTGTACCCTGCACAACCCAGAAGATCTTATTGATCAAACTGAAATTGGTTGTTGGGACTGCAGATCTCATGTTCCTTTAATTAAAAATAAAGTCAACCATTTGACTGATGGCACCGCCAAACATAAAACCATAATTATCTCCCTTATTAATGCTCGCTCCCTGGCTCGGCACAGGCAGGATATCGCCGATCTAATTATGGACCATGCAGTGGATATCCTTTTTGTAACCGAAACATGGATGGATAATACATCCGAGCCCGACTTACAGGTAGCAGTACCAATCGGCTTTAAGGTGTACAGGTTAGACAGGCAGGGGGGAAAAAGAGGAGGGGGCCTGGCAATTATTATCCGGGATATTTTCCCGGTCAGAATCTCTCCCGTACCTTCGCCAGCATGCGAGGCGCTACATTTTGCCATTAACCTGAACCCCTCACATAACCTTAAAGGAGTGCTCATCTATAGACCACCAGGTCCTCGCGCAGAGTTTCTCACCTCCTTTACTTCTTGGATGGAACCGCTAGCCATTGTGGACTCCTTTATGGCATTGGGAGACTTCAATTTCCATTTAGATAAGACGGAGGAGTCAGAAACTCAATCTCTTCTAGCAGAATGTTACACATTGGGTTTAAACCAGCACATAAAGGCACCAACTCACAACGCTGGACATACCTTGGATGCCATCTTTTCCAATATCAATGAGTTGGAGGTATTTAATATATTGCCGCTTACATGGACTGATCACCATGCTATTCTGTGTCATATGCCGATTAATCGGATTAACCCCGCTAAACAGACCCCTTTTCAGGAAAAATTTAGAGTATGGAAGGACATCGATTACGATACCTTCAGGATGTCCTTATCTAACACTCGCCCGGACATTCAGCCAGACCCTAATAAGGCAGTAGATCAGTTTCTTAATTGGATAGGCAATGCGGTGGAAACGCATGCTCCACTAAAATCTATCTAAAAAAATAGGAAAGTGCCATCGGCACCTTAGTACTCAGAGAGCCTTAGAAAGCAAAAACAGATCTGCAGGAACCAGGAAAGAATCTGGCGCAAGACTTATGATAACATAAGTAAGGCCAAGTACAAAGATGAATTAACCATTTACAAAAAAATGATTCAGGAGGAAAAAAAGAACTATTTTGAACAGCAAATTGAAAAATCAAAAAACTCTAGTCGACAATTGTTTGAGGTAGTCAAGACACTGGCAGGGAAAGCGGTAGACTTGAGCCCTCCCCATTCACAGGAATTCTGCAATAACCTAGCAGGTTTCTTCTTCTCGAAAGTAGATGACATATACTCCGAATTTTCAGTAATCTCATCTAATACTAACATGCAACCTAAACAACTAAGAAATAACCCGGACTGTTAATTTTCTAAATTCAGGGAGGTAACGAATGAGGAGATAATAGATCTCATGAGACAGGTAAAAACAGGCTCATCCTTAGATCCTTGCCCCCCTAAAATTCTCACTCCAGTAACCGACGTGGTTAGTGAAGTTATCACCCTAATTTGCAACGCCATGTTCCAAGCTGGGATTTTCCCGGATAAGTTAAAAAACACACTATTGAAACCCCTCCTGAAAAAGATGGGTTTAGATAAAACAATCCTTAAAAACTATAGACCTATCGCTAGCCTGCCTTTCCTAGCCAAAATAGTGGAGAAAGCTATGAACAAGCAACTAGCTGAATACATCGAACATAACAACCTCCTGGACGAGTCACAGTTTGGCTTTCGGAAACTACATGGAACTGAGACTGCTCTCATAAAAGCTGCCGATGACATCAGGATCATCAGAGACCAAGGAGGAACAGCTATACTGGTCCTGCTGGATCTCTCGGCAGCCTTCCACACGGTCAATCATTCCATCCTGATTGACCGTGTCGAAGAAATGGGCATACACTCAAGAGCCAAGGAGCTTCTGGCGTCGTTTCTGTCTAACAGAACGCAAGCAGTGACCCTGGGCGCTTTTCAATCCACTGAGCTCGCCCTCCCATGTGGCGTTCCGCAAGGCTCATCCCTAAGTCCGACACTTTTTAACATCTACGTGTCGGACTGAGCTAGGGTAATCAAGAACTACCGGATGAGCCTCACCTCATACGCCGACGACACCCAACTGGCGATCGCAATTAAGAACGATGGCGAGGAAGTAGCCGCCAGGTTTCAGGAAGGCATGGTGGCCATTAAGGAATGGATGGCTGAGAACTGTTTACGTCTCAACTCAGATAAAACTGAGGTAATGATTTTTGGAAAATTATCGCCACAGTGGTCCACCACTTGGTGGCCGACTCCACTTGGAGCTCCTCCAGATCCTGTGCAGAAGGTCAGGAACCTAGGAATTATTTTCGATGATAAACTTAATTTCTCTAGCCATGCCAATCAGGTAGCCTCGTCTGCCTTTTATAAGCTTAAGATCATCAGAAAAATCCTGCCCTATCTTCCTGAGAGTACAAGGAAAACTGTGGTGAGCTCCTTAGTACTCTCATCGCTTGATTACTGCAACGGATTATTTGTAAATGCACAGGCACGGGTGGTGGCCAAACTGCAGCTTATCCAAAATGCTGCCGCAAGGCTACTATCCGGCATTCCTAGATTTCAGTCCACCAAACTAGCAATCAGGAACCACCACTGGTTAACGGTGAGAAATCGCATTAGATTCAAAACCCTGTGCCTCACCTTCAAAGCTCTTAATGGTCAGGGCCCAGCGTTTCTCAAACAGAAACTGGTCCACTATCTACCAAAAAGATCTTTACGATCTGAACAGAGGTATCTACTGATAGTGCCGCGTACCAGGACGGTCACATGGGGCGACAGATGTTTCACCAACTCGGCAGCCAAACTTTGGAACACTCTTCCAAACGAAATAAAATCTGCACCCTTGCTACTTCATTTTAGGAAATTGGTAAAGACCTGGCTATTTGACCAATAATTGCTCAGAACAACACTTCTTAAGGTAGACATATGCTCAAACAGAGATCGCTAGCTGAGTTATAGCGCCAAGACACCCACGGGTAGACGCTGCGCTTTATACATTTTTAAAATAAATAAATAAACGGTACTTGAACGTTTCCCAAAAGATAAATCCTTCTGACCTCTGATTCTAATGCAACTCTGGATCTGAGTGAAACACATCAGCACACCATCAGAGAATTGTGGTCAATGTGCAGATTAGACAGGCTAAATATAATCTAGTGACTTTACTTTGGGGAATCCATGGCAACCAATGGACTGTGTTAAAAATTCAGGTCTGCAGCAAACCAAACTACAATGTGCAAGTACCCAGTGGGCTAAAATAAAAGGAAAGGAATTTCGCTGACACACCGCCACAGTGAAAAACTGAAAAATAAATTAAACCAAGGTTGCTACAAAATTAAATAAATTGAGGGCGTTAATCATCCTGCCTCTAAATAAAACAGGACTGGTCACAGCCCTTACAATACAGTGGTGGTTACAGGGGGGCAGAAAATTAAGTCAGTAACAACGCATTAGGGCCTACCCACATTGTTTCTTCTTTATCATTTCTAAGAATACCCTGTACTGCAATTATGTTAAGTGTTGTGCAAGAATAGGCGAGTAATACTGATGACACAATATATAACTTACTGTAACGTCCACCTACCTCCATCGCAGACTTCAACTTCTGAAAAACATAAACGCGATGGATGGAATGTGAGAGAGCGCAAACTGACCTAAATGTATGAGTGCATCACACTTACCTGTAGTAAGCACAAATCATGAGGAGAAATGCCATGAGTGCTAGTAGTATCTGCAATTATATTCTGAATGTATAGCTAATGTAGAGATTTAAGTAGAAGTGGAACTAATACAGAAATGTGTGACACTATATGATTTTATTAGATGTGATTATTCCTGAATCCATGTCGTGTAGCTGCTAAAATGTAAGATGGCATGTGGTTAAACGCAGAATGTGGTAGGCCTCAGGGCCAGAGCTAGAAGGTGTTTCTTTTCACGACATAGATTGCACTAATGTTTTGGTCATTGCATTAATGGGCCATGATGTATAGATGTGTTTACTGAATAATAGAATAAGAGTATTAACATGCTTTAATTAATGAAGAAGTTGAATGCTATAATTATTATGAGAAATGCTGTAGGCCTGAAATGTTTTAACATTGATTTACACGTACATGTCTGGGCCGAGAAATGTTGCGAACCTTTTTGGAAGTCTATGAGAGTTGGGTTCTTGGCTGCAGATGTCTGTCTGCAAGAGAAAAGGGAGGATCCGATTATAAATAAAATGAATAGAGGTCTGTTCAGTAGACGGCCCAGACATGGAGGAGGGTTCCGGAATGTTTTAAGGGGTATCAGCGGGCCGGAGAAGAGTCTGAGAAGCAAGGTCAACTCCAACGTATGAGGCCCAATACAAAGCAGCATGGAAAAAGCCAGAAGCTACACCACGTGAGGGGCGTCTCACGAGGGGCGTCTCAAATGTTGTTGACTGTTTTGTATTAGGGACAGCACCCCTGGGTGGAGTTAGAGCAGATGCCTGAGGACCCTTTAGAGAGCGGATGGGTAGGCAGAGAGGGGTCATGACTGGAGAACTATAGGTTTTCACCAAGAGACTAAGAGTGAGTGACTTCCCTTGGGGGTCATTCACTGCTGACACCTTTTGTTAGGTTGAGACTTGGTTAAGTAGGGATACCATCTAGAGCAGGGTAGGGACAGCCTAACCTGTGTGTTTTTTCCTCCAACTTAAATGAAGGAGAGATCTCAATATGCGTCAATGCTGATAGCTTTATTATTCTTAGAACTTGTGCTGGTAATTTCCGTTGCTCGTCTGAGGGCTTTCAGAGAGCACATGTATGTAGTTGGACCTGTGTATCTCGTGAATCTCATTCTGAGATGCCTGTATTTGCAGCTTATCCTAACCTTACAATAAACTTTTGAAAGCTAGAAGTTGTTTGTGATCTTTTGGAGCGGAGTCCTTTATTGGGTGAACTAACTTGGTAAGAGAGGCACTTTCTTCCTTCAATGACAGGCAACAAAGGTTCAGTCGACCAGATTGGGGTTTAGATCAATAGTGATAAGGTATCGATCAAAATCTCGCCCTTCCAAATGCTTATATGAATCCCAGCTACTAGTAATTCCAGTCTAGCCCGCATTCAGTCCATGGTTTTTTACTGTGCAACTCAGACAAAAAGGATGCAAATTAGCCTTGGTTCTTTCTGCTTCGGCACGAATAATCCAGTCTGAGCTGCTAGGCATCGCCCTCTTTGAATGGGAACACAAGCAAGACTTTTGATGTACTGAAGGACATAACGGGGAATACTAAAAACAAATATATGCTGATGTTCTGTTATCATGGAATAATAGGCCTTCATTTTGCATAAAACATCCCTTAAGTACGTTGTTTAATACAGTTGTGAAAGTTAATTGCCCAACATAACTAAAAGGCTAATTAAACATTCTGCATCCTAATGTGTTAAATAAATATTTGTATGTGTGGTCACACACACAGAGACACACACATGGTATATATGCAGATGTGCAGAGAGGAGAATCCTCGAGTGGGTCATGACGCACCCCCCTCTACCATGGTAATTAATAGCATAGTAGATCTGCATTTATGGTTTATGCTATGACTTTTTTTCCATATTTATTTCTTTTTAAAAAAGTTTAAGCAAAACCAGAATGCAAGGGTTTAACTGTGTACAGTACAGTAAAAATATGTTGAAGAGGCCTTCACACAGTTTGGGGGATTCTTTCCATTGTAAAGTAACTAATCCGCAATGTGGGAGGCCGAAAAAACGTTTTTTCTCTTATCGCGTTTACTCTACTGCGGCAATAAGATGCAATATGATGTGGGTAACTGTTTGGGTGGAAATCTCTGGGCCTCGGTGCTACAATTGTCAGGGCCCAATTGTGTTGTGACACATTCCTCGAGAAAGGCTTCACCCAAGAGCCATTGTAAGGGTAAGTATAGAGGAAAATGGAGGATTGTGCCCTACATTTTTCTCTAGATGCACTATGATATTTGCAATGCTGTAATAAATGTGCGAACGTCTGTTTATTTGTACAGTTGCTATAAATATTGTGTTATTGGGCCACATTTGTTTCACTGCCATGGCATGCATATAAGTATTAGACCAGTAAAAATAAATTGGATCAGAAACTACTATCCTTTCACTCATTTGTTACTACAGTGCAAAGGTCAAATTCTACAACATTACCTCGCGACACCTTAACTGCCTTGAGAAAACAATGCTCATTGTCTCAGATTCCATCGACTCCAGCCGAGAATCGGTTGATAGAAGAAAACGGGGTCAAATTAAAAAAGCTTAGCTTCTGTAATACTAGCACACAATATGAATTTAACTGCTAGTACAGAGGATAGAATTGTTTACCTTTGTATTGATTTATTGTTTGACTATGTTCCCTCATGTACCCCTCTATGTAAAGCGCTCTGATATCTGTGAAGATCTTGTTCGCGCTATATAAAACTTTGAAAATAAATAAATAAATAAATTATACTACGGCACAAGAGAAAAACAGCATGGCAGAAAAGAGAGAGGGAAAGAGAGCAGTCACCACTGTGTTGTTACAGTTCAGCTGCACTTTTCATTGAAAAGGAATTTTTTGTCCCTTACCTTTTGATCCCAAGGACACATTTTTATCGAATTTGGCAATTGCTTGGCATAATCAGCTAAAATCCAGCAGTAGGGACTTTAGGTAGCCTTTTCTCCCATTGTCACTTTCCGATCAGCAGTTCCAAAGTTCGAACCGGCGATACGAGCATTCTGATTGGTTACCACACAAGAAAGGTTTGTATTGGGCAGTTCAGGACCCGGGGCACTGTCCACAGACCGGCAGACAAAATATTAAAGGCTATATAAAGGGGCAGGGTGCACACAAACTGCCCACTACCCCAGGGGCCCCTGAACAGGTACTCTCTTGGGATATATAAAAAATAAATTAATAATCTATTCGGTATATGTGGATTCCCAAGAAAGGTACCACAGACACCAGCCCACAAAGGTGGTGCTGGAGGTCGGTTGATCCCGAGAAGATACTGCTAATACAGCTGAAAGGAAAACACAGGGACTCCATAGACAAGTACAATCTGTTTTCTTTATTCTGTAAGTATGTAACAGACCGGCCAGAGCGGGTAACAGCAACCAACTGCCAACCCCTGACCATTCCACATGCCACCATTTCAACATAAAACTCGTTGTCGTGGTGGCATGTACATCACAATAATAAAGAAGAACCCAACACATCTCTTCCCTCACAATGAATGAAACAGAAAAACATCACAGCTGAAAAAGATACAATGGAAGGGTGGGGGACACCAGGACAATGCAGACACATAAAAATAAAATAAATTATATTAATAACCTATAATCTTAGAACCACCAAGTTAGTAAGACCCTTGATGCGTGATTTGAATGGAACTAACGGTAAACCTGAATCAGTGAGAGAAAATTATGAAAAGTCCCAGAGGAAGTATGTGACCAAGGAACCTATCAATGAAGGAGACCAGCTCTTTTCAAAGCAGGGGATTGGGTTAAAGTGAGGTTACTAAGGGACATTCTAAATTTTCCAGTCCTGTGCACATCATTTCTCTTGGAGCTAGATCGGCCAATCTTTGTGATGGGAAATGGTAGAACAAGGATCACGCAAGGTGTGCATCACAATAATAAAGAAGAACCCAACAACAGGGCAAGCTTTAAGACCACGTTTTTCCAAACCCAAAGCAAGCTTTACCGACCCAAGCATCATGTAAATTGGAATGATAGAAATGGATTCTGAACCGTGAAAAAAATAAAATAAATAAACAACCAAAACACGGTCTGGTCAAAGTCTGAACTGTGTGATCCGATCTCAATGTGCAGCTGGGGTTAGCCATTCATGGAAGGTTGGGTGCAGGGGCTGGCCTTTGGCTTGAAGCATGCTGGCTACCTGTGGCTGGTTGGGCCTAGGGCCTGCCCAGAAGCCAGGTCCTGCGTCCAACCCCTGCTGCACATGGCCAAAACTCATGCACAGTGCGGAGTGGCACAGTGAGGTTAGACCAGACCTGGCACCCAATCCTCAATGCACATGGCCAATGGCCTTATGCATCGGGGGTGGACTGCTTGTAGCCTGTTGGTAGCTGTTGTTATCTACATGCGAATGCTGTTATCCAGCACGCTCTACTACATTGAACCCTCTATTTGCGAGGAAACAGGATTTAATCTGTGACAATAAATTTGGGATAAAGCACTTCCTGCCATACAGTAGAAGAATGCTGCATGTCACTGAGGAGTTCCATGATCATGCAGAGGAACAAGGATGAATACCTGGTTACATTATATCCCTTCCAAAAACAAAAACGCTTAAATCCTAGGTGTGTTGCTCTTTAACATGAAAGGGACAAGATGTTTGCCGACATCATGAACAAGCATTGAAAATGCAATAGGTCTCGCAATAGAAGAGTTTAACTTTTTTCGTTTTGCAAATGGATGAGTGGCGTTGCGTGGATGAGTGGCGTTGCGTGGATGAGTGGCGTTGCGTGGATGAGTGGCGTTGCGTGGATGAGTGGCGTTGCGTGGATGAGTGGCGTTGCGTGGATGAGTGGCGTTGCGTGGATGAGTGGCGTTGCGTGGATGAGTGGCGTTGCGTGGATGAGTGGTGTTGCGTGGATGAGTGGCGTTGCGTGGATGAGTGGCGTTGCGTGGATGAGTGGCGTTGCGTGGATGAGTGGCGTTGCGTGGATGAGTGGCGTTGCGTGGATGAGTGGCGTTGCGTGGATGAGTGGCGTTGCGTGGATGAGTGCCGTTGCGTGGATGAGTGCCGTTGCGTGGATGAGTGCCGTTGCGTGGATGAGTGCCGTTGCGTGGATGAGTGCCGTTGCGTGGATGAGTGCCGTTGCGTGGATGAGTGGCGTTGCGTGGATGAGTGCCGTTGCGTGGATGAGTGGCGTTGCGTGGATGAGTGGCGTTGCGTGGATGAGTGGCGTTGCGTGGGTGAGTGGCGTTGCGTGGGTGAGTGGCGTTGCGTGTGTGAGTGGCGTTGCGTGTGTGAGTGGCGTTGCGTGTGTGAGTGGCGTTGCGTGTGTGAGTGGCGTTGCGTGTGTGAGTGGCGTTGCGTGTGTGAGTGGCGTTGCGTGGATGAGTGGCGTTGCGTGGATGAGTGGCGTTGCGTGGATGAGTGGCGTTGCGTGGATGAGTGGCGTTGCGTGGATGAGTGGCGTTGCGTGGATGAGTGGCGTTGCGTGGATGAGTGGCGTTGCGTGGATGAGTGGCGTTGCGTGTGTGAGTGGCGTTGCGTGTGTGAGTGGCGTTGCGTGTGTGAGTGGCGTTGCGTGTGTGAGTGGCGTTGCGTGTGTGAGTGGCGTTGCGTGTGTGAGTGGCGTTGCGTGGATGAGTGGGGTTGCGTGGATGAGTGGGGTTGCGTGGATGAGTTGCGTGTGTGAGTGGCGTTGCGTGTGTGAGTGGCGTTGCGTGTGTGAGTGGCGTTGCATGTGTGAGTGGCATTGGGTGTGTGACTGTGCTGCCTGTGGCGAGTGCAAACTACAATCAATTGGCACAGAATAAAATAATATTTTTAAAACATGATTTTATTATGCCAAATCACCTATCCACAGCAATGTGGCCGTGCAACAAAATCTGCAATGCAGAAACTGTGATGGATGAATCACAGCTGCAGACTGGGGTTTGAACAGAGCGCCAAGACGCCAAGGAATTGGTGATCCCGCTGTATAAATATATAACAACATAATATAACACTACAGCAAACACTACACGAAACCATGGAAGGTGTCTGTCAAATCCAGGCATTTCTAGCACAAAAGTGAAGTGTATAAAAAGAGTGTGAAGATTTCCTTTGTACCCCTAACAACTCGCTGCTGATTTGTGAAATATCTTTTGGGGGAGAAAAAAAAAATGACGTTAAGTCGTCATTGACCTAAATCAGCAATGTCATGAATTAGACGAAGTGGCTTGATTGAAGAGATTACATTAAAATGCTTAACTTCCCTCAAATTGTCATCTTGTTATCGCCATCTACCATTTATTGTTTTGCTGATATGTGAATTGCGATTAGAACCAACAGTTCATTTAAGTTTCAATGAAATCTGCACCCATATATTTAACTACTTTTAAATGTAAAACTGATTATTGCCTTAGATTCATTTTCGACACCTCCTTATCGCTCATCTATTATCACTCATTATAATTTATTTCTCTTCTTTGTAAAGCATGTTAACGCCTTTTGGCAATGCTCACGCTTCATAAAGCCGCAAAAATAAATAAATAAATGACTCGAGAATACGATCACTAGCGCGCGTTCGGAAGCTCAGTTCACACGCACTCGCTCTCTTTTCCGTTGAAACTTAACTGGGCATGCCACAAGCAAAGCAGTTGGTAAACTTTTAGAAATGGTTCATTTTTTTCTCCCAAACATGTCTTTCTGTGAATGATATGACGCATTTGTTTTCCAAGACAAGTCTTTCTATGAATGATGTGATGAATGATGTGACGCAACTGTGAATTGAACTGGCACTAGGGAGTTATTTAGCTCCGCTGGAGTCCCGTCCGCGGAACGAATCGGGTTGCAAGACGCTAGCTGTCTCTGCCCCTTTAAGAGATGCAAGGAATGCTGTCAGAGGGAGCGAGCCCGTATGACACGCTCTAAGAGGCACTATTTAGAAGAGGGTAGAGGCTGAAAGCAGAAGCCCTAGCAGCTAGACCTTATTTAAGAGGCAGCATAAGCAGCATGGAGGTAGTTCTACTTTTATTTTGTTTATTAACCGAAGGAAAACAAACCAAGTCAGCCTTTTAGAAACGCCAGCCTAGACGGGGACCCATCAAAACAAAACAGATGACAAGATTGTTTGCAGCTCCAAACAAGCTCTCGGCATTGCGTGGCGGGAGGGGGCGGGGGGAGGGTAGCTGTGCACGTCGAGTCGGAACAAAAAACAAGTGAAAGCGGGATGTAATTAGGGGGGAGGAGAAGTCTGGGCAGGCAGGATGACTCAGGGGAGGGGGCGGAGCGGGGCAGAGCGGCATGTGGGTGTGAAGAAGCGGGCCTTTGAAGTGAAGCTAAGCTTCACTTCAAAGGTGTCGGAGGAATGCGGGCGGCTGTGCACGCGCTTTTAAGCTCAATGCACATGCGCATTGAGCTTAAAAGTCACGGGCACTGCAAGGAATCGCCACGATTCCTTGCTTCTTAGTTAAAGCTTGTTTAGGCCGCAATAGGCTCGCAAGCTCGATGCGCATGCGCATCGACAGGCGAGACCTAATAAAAGTGGAATCTATAGAGCAAAATTAAACCCATCAAAAAGCAGTTAGTAGTTCGTTGGATAGCAATATTACAATCAATTTAAGGTTCAATTTAAAAAAACAAAAAATTCTAGCTCACAATGTGTAGAAAAATGTAGAGCTGTTGCCATAAATATTTCCTTTCTCCTGATCACTGTTCATTTAGAAAAACACATAAGAAAGAAAATCCAGTTTTCTTTTTCATATTTTAACTGCAGCTGTGATTATGCTTGGGTACCTGCCTTTTACCTTGGCTGCTGGCCCTAGCAACATGCATTATTTATGACATAACACGTTAATAGTAAAAACGTATTACATTTGAGCTGCTACATCATTGGTTTATTACAGTCCACTAGAGAAAAGTCATAACTCGACTGTAATCAGGAAATTAGAGACTGGCTTCTATGAAGGGATTGCAGGCTTCGTTGTATTAGAAGTGGATCGTGGTCTCTGTATTTGTCCATTGCTCTATCATCCAGGAACTGCCAATCAGATTGCTTAATCAAAAAGTAATCAATGTGGCTACTGTGTTTCCCGTGAGATGTAGGTTGTTTTGGATGGTAGGTCAGAGCATGTCATAGCATTGGTGGCACGGAGACCATATCTTAGTGTCAACAGAGCCAGCTGACGGGAGACCCCTGATGGGTGCTAAATAAAATGCACCTGACTCGAAGGTGTGCCCCAGAATCAATCTTCCTTTTCCATTAAGTGAGAAATCGCTCTACTTGGTTAAAATATGGTGTTAAACTACATCACCATAATCAGGACTTAAACATTAATTGTTTCCAATCATTAGGAACATAGGAACAACAGTTCCACCTGCTGGAGATCCTCAGAGTTATTAGAAACATTGTTTGTGTTGCAGTTTGATATTACTGTTTATGTCCCAAGCAGCCAAAGCCTCAATCTCTCTGGCTAGGGAGGGCTGGTATACTCATGTTGGAAAAACCTTGCATGTGTATAGAGTTAATGGACCAGGTTTCCTGAAACAAGCAAATATATATTGCTGCATAATATATCTACGCCAAACTTGGTCAACTAGCTTCTTGCCAGGGCTGAGCTGTTCTGTGACATTATCCTTAGATCATTTTCAATGTGACCAAGGTCTTCTATCGGAAAATGCTACTCTTATCAGTTAACCTAGTGGCTAACCCGTCACATTCTCCTATGACTACGCCCGTTAGCAGTCAGTGAACCTTATGAATAGTAATTGGATTGTCTTTTTCCCTTAGTTAGTCTCACTCTAGACTTCCCAGGTATGTCACCATAAACAAAAGTCATGGAGTTGTCTGCAACAGGCTTGAAACCAGCTAGTGTGAGATCCAAAGGATTGCTAAATGTCAGTTGGATGGAACATACGGAAGGGGTAACTGACCTAAAATCAATGCTAAGCACACCAGAGACAAGATCTGAGTTTCCCATGAGGAGATAGATTTAGTATTTCTCATTATCCCAGCTATATCGATTGCTCTCCCTCTTATGTGACTATGAATGACCGAGGAGGAGTGCCTTACATTCTGAGGCTAGTATATGTATTAGTTGGTCAAAGCATTTTGGTCATTAGGGTGAGCTTTCTCTGACAGGAGTAGTAGTACTCCTACCATGAAAACTAGCAAGGCATATTCAAATGTGGTGACATATCTCCCCTTCTTTGTTAGATTTAGAGGGAACTCTTCCACCTCCCTTGGTTGTTATTACTTTATGTGATACTGACTGGCACTGTTCTCAGTGTTTGAGCCACAATTTCCTATTACCTTCTTTCACTTGTCATTTTTCTTGGATATGGGTATTTTTTGGGATGTTTACTTGTGTCAATCAATTAATCAGGGGAATTGTAAGCGCAAACTCATCTGTGAGGGTCTCAAGGTACTGAGATTCACAAACATCTTCTTGTTTTATCGAGAGAGACAGCTTAATTAGCTGAACATTTGCAGCTGGAACATAGCTGTGATTGACTGTTCCCACATTTGAATCTCAGCAAGTGAATCTCACCCGTCCATCTAAAAGATGAGCAAAGTGAATATCTACGGTGGGTGGGTGATACCAAAATACTTTATATACAGTGCTTAGAAATGCCAGATGTGATGTAAGATATATAGGGACCCTGCAATCCCAGAGATATAGGAGAATACGAAGAATAAATACATGATTCTCTCTCTGGGCTAAACTTATACTTGTTGAGATGGTACTGTTGATACAATTCTTTCTCAGGGTAGTATCTATATGTGTTGTCGAAAAGGTATTGTTGCTTCTTGGTAAGGTTGTTAGTTGGTAAGAATATATTATGCAAAATAACTAAAATAATTCCAAATACAAAACACAGTACAAAAAAGCTTAGAAATTTGTCAATACAACATGCATTAACATGATATTAACTAAATTCAAATTTTAAGATTAAAATATGTTCATCTATCTGAGCGTCTCTCTAATATTTTCACGTAAACATGAACCACAGAAGTTCATGCAAGTCCCTTTAATTTTTTTCAGTTGAATTGACAATTCAATATTGTGTCCTATTGGTCAAAAGTGGCAATGATGAATAAGCGGATTGTGCTGAATGTAATAACGCCTTTCTGTCATCCATAAGAGATGGGGAGGTGCAGAACAAGTATATTATGTCTTCTTTTGTATTGCCACATAGTCTGCAGACCCTATTTAAACAATTTTTAACCCATGGTTGAGTATTATCACACAACAGGAGACATTCAAACTGAAAAAACGTAAATTGTTTCTTTACATGGATTGAATTTCCTGATGCAAGTTATGGTTCCATTTTCAGACTATAAGCAATTCAACAGCATCCAAGCATGGGATAGTTTTGACAGAATAGCCTGGTCTTGAAGGAGGGGTATCTTCTTATTCCGGTATTCAATCTTTTTTCGTAGATCTCATGGGTAACTTGTGTATTCCAGATATCCAATGTCTGAAGTGAAATTCTTTTACATAGATTCTATTGGCAGAGAGTTTCTGCTCGTTTTCTATTGCTGACCGTATCACCCTAGTAAGGCACTGTTGTCTTGTGGCTCTGAATTTATGACAATATTTTATAAAGGCTCCCTAACTTGGTAAACGTTGCTTTATAATGGCAAATTCTTTTTAAAAAAAATATTTTTATTGCAGATTATCAATAAAACATAATTTTGCAAGAGAGCGGCCATTTACATATTACAATCATACAAGTGGGTCAATTGATCACTAATCAGTAAATTCCTTCCACAAGAGAATATATAATAAAGATGACCACAGACTGTCTTTGGAGTCAATGAAGATCAGGATACAACGAACCATAATGGTGAATAACATAACAGTGTCATTGAGTCCTATTAGTGAACCAGTGCACAATCATTACAAATAACATCTGTTCAATTGAATCTGACCTTTCTAGTACCAATCAGGAGCTGCTCCCCATATGAACTCTCCAACTGGAATTGTGGTAGCCAAAACACTAATAATGAGAAATACATAATATAAACACCAAAAAGCAAACTAAAGTGGAGAAGTCCTGGGAGTCTGTTCATAGTGTACATAGTGTAACATGCCCCAAAGAGGTTTATGCACCTCTGGAGTCTCTAATCTATATACGTTAGCATGCTTGAAGGGGAGGGGAGAGGGTGGCTATGAAGGAGCCTGTCTGCTGCTCTGCCCTGAAAAACCGGCTAACTAGGCACTATGGGGAAATATGCCAAAAGGGAGGAAACCAGCATGCCCAGTCTGAGGGTCTGCTCTTTCCAAGGAAAGAGGCCTTTATATGGCTCATTGAAGCCTACACCTCCAACACCGTCTAACCAATGCCTCCTCCCAGTCTCCACGGCAGCCCAAGGATTACTTTCGGTCTCTCCCCCCTGCAAAGTTGAGCTCCTGGTACCTCCCCCGGGTCCTTCCCATTGAACGTCCAGGCATCTAGCGCCTTCGCCCACAGTCCCGCCAACGGACATCGTCTTACCCCATCCGGCATCGTCCCTAACCAGAGCCCTCTCCTCCGCCCTGGCCCCCATGGTAACATCTCTCATCCAGGTCGCAATCACCGGGCCCAACCTAGAGCGCCACTTCATAGTGATCCGCTATCTAGTGGCAGCCTTACGTGCTCTTGATCTGGGGAATAACCAAAAAAGATAAGTCTCTACCGTGCATGCGATCATGTGATCCAATACAGCATTGAGTGTGCCAATTATCGGCTCCCAAAACTGAAGCAACCTACTACAGCTCCTTGTCATATGACCAATGTTCGCTCCTAGTGCCATGCACCTAGAGCAGTAATCTCCCCTCCATAAATGACCTGTAGCCTATGAGGCATCAAGAAGGTCACATGCAAGTAATTGAATTGGACATATTTCAGTCTCGTATTTCTAGAAATACACTTGGGGTTAGCCAGCATTGCACTCAACTCAGAGTCCAAAAGATCCCTTCCCAGCAGTGTTCCCAATCATCCCCAAATCACTCCCAATGGCTTCCGGGTCATCTCCAGTAATGTCTGGTAGAACCCCTTCACCAAGTGGCACGCGGTTCCTATTGTAACCAAAAACTGAAGAACAGCATGTGTCCCCAGTTCCTGTCGTATTTCTAACCATAGGTCTCCAAACATCATCATTACCATTGCATTATATATGAAGAATTGGCCGGGGGTAAATGACACTGGGCCAAGTCCTCCAATGGAATCAATGTTCCCAATTGGTAACAGTCACCCACCGTTGCTATTCCCACAGTCATCCAAGCAGACAACTGCTGCCTCGTGAAGAAAGTGGGGGAGGGCATGAGGTAGCCCTACTAGCGGTAACGTCAGGGCATATAGAGAAGTCCCAGCGGACCTCGTAAAATATTCATAGAGTAGGTCGAATTGTGACCCACTAGGAATCTGTATTTTGCAAACTGACCAATACAGCAAAATAGTACATTGGTTCCAAAAATCCAGATCACAAATTACGACAAGTATTTTGAGACCAGTGCAACGTACATCTGTCCCCAGATGTGGAGTGTGAAAATATGGTACCTGAATGAGTGCAACAAGCAAGGAGAGTGAGACAAGTGAGACTGATAGCAAATAATAAAGTTATGCGGTCAAAGAAAGTTATCCAGTCACTGTGATACACTGTTAGTGTGTGTCTTTTGTTTGACTGTACTCCCCATCAAACAACAGAGAGTGCAGTTTAAAGTTGTTTCCATTTCCCATATTAACATTTTTATTGAAATTGCTGACTTATACTCACGTCAATCATAGTCCTCCATCCCTCAGTTTTCCCAGAGAGTAGAGGCTCAGGTCGTGCCAGGCCGGCATTGTTAATGCAAACATCTACCCCCTGGTGCAATGTCTTGATTGCAGAGAACATAGACAGGATCTCCTCTTCATTCGATAAGTCACATTTATAGGGGATAAGTGTACCCGAGTATCCCGCACTCTCACATTCTGCTGCCAATTTCTGAAAGACAAAAGTAAGAAACCTCAATGTATTTGTGTTCCATTACCTGTTTCTCATCACAGATTCGTAGATAGTGACTTCTCGTTGGTGCAAGTTAAGTGATCATTGTAAGTTTCCTCAAGATTTCCAATTCTTAAATCTGAACTTCAATTGGGTAGATTCAAGTGACTCAATAATAATATGGTAGCAACATGCTGAGGTGCAAGACACCCGCATTCCACTAAACTACCGGACAGGGTAAAGTAACACTAACTAGTGAATAATGCACTCAGAGCAAGCACTAAGAAGTGAGATCCTTGCTTCAATCACAGGCCAAGTCGTAGAAACTAAACATTCCCATTCCTCTGTAAAGTACGACGTTGCAATGAGAATGCCACAAAGGAGAAAGAGAAAGGCCAAATGCTCCCTTATTAACTACCATTCACAATTGGTAGAGGAGAAACAAAGGAAGGGTCATATTCTTCAACACATACTTTTAGCCATGACATTAGCCTAGTGCTGAGCGACAACAAATTACATTTCTGCCCTGATGGGCCAGCCTCCCGTAAACACATTTCAAATTTACCCCAGCATTTGAATGTGGATTTCATAAAGTACAGAATCTATTTAGAATTCCATGACTATTCTTTGAATTTGTCGATAGACACAGCTACTAAGGTGCACCTGAATAATTGCATGAGTTATAGTTTTGAATTTGTGAATGTATGTAAATTGTCCAGTTTCGCTTGCTAACTTTATTTTCTCGTTAGGGAAAATGTTTTTCGCAGTTAAAGACCTTGTTGTCCCCGTAATTGTGTGAGGATACTGGTACTGGTTATGACTTGTCAGCGCTGGGTAACCATGTGCTTAGAAATGCCACAACTAGAATAGAATAATATATATGTTGTGCAACAGATGCATTAAAAAAAAATAACTTTAGAACGAATTGCCACTAGCTATCAAATGTGCTGCATTATAAGGACCAAATTAAGGTGCCGATTAGGATGGCGGACGGACCTGCGTCCGTCCGTCAACCCCGAGGTGGAGGGACCGACCGCAGGGGCAGCGGTGGTCCCTCCGTTGCAATTAGGATGTGACCGCAGAACATCCCGTATATTTTACATAGCAGCGGGTGCTGCTTTAAGCAGCACCCGCGGCAATGTAAAATATGCATGTTTACCTTTGGCATGCACAACTTTGCAGGCACCGTGTGGTGCCGGCCACCTTGTGCATGCCAAAGCAGGGGGGTACCATAGGTTCCCCCCATGTGCACCCCCCACCACCCAACACCCTGGGGGCTCGCAACGGGCCCCCAAAACCAAAAGACCACATGCTTTTCCACAGCGGAAAAGCCGCCGTGGAAAAGCATGTTTCCGCCTGCATCGTGATATGGCTGGCGGTGTCTTGCAGACACCGCCACCATATCTGCGTACAACCACCGCGGATCAGCGGCGGACGGACTTGCCGTACGCCGCTGATCCCACCGCCATCGTAATGTGGCGGGTGCTGTTTTCACAAACCAAGGCGGTGAATCCGCACCCTCCAGGCCGGCGGTGGCTTCCGCCGGCCCAGAGGATGCGGATTCACCGCCATCCTAATCGGCCCCTAAATTAGGCATCCCGTGCAGGTAAGAGCAGTATGGCCTATTGGGGGGAGGGTGTGAGTCGACAGGTAACAATGAGGGAAAATTAAATAAATATTTTATTTTCCCTTGTCGTCTGTCGATTCCCCACCACTCGGCCCCACTGCTCTTATGTGCACAGGCTGCTTCTGTATGAAATCTGGTAGAAGTTAAAAGCACAATAGAAAGAGTACAAATTAATACTTAAGGTTATGTTATGTTACTGTCACTTTAAAGTGCAAGTACACCAGACGGTTTCTTGGCGCTGGGTTAGACTAGGAGAGAGGTGAGTGAGACAGGCACCTGCAGGTGATTAAACAGGCCTTTTCTTGGTTCTGTATTGTATGGAATAAGGATGAAAGCCAAAGAAAACATGCACAACAGGCTCACAAACATGGGGGAAACAGATAGGTCTCATCATGAAAGCCTGTAGAAGAACTTGTCAAATTAGAATAAGGTATCAAAGATAGGCAGACTAAGGAAGTCAAGGTAAAAGTAAAGCTCCACCTGACAGTACAAGCATGAACAGCAAATCAGTGGAACGCTGGTTTTGACATATACAGTGAAACAACAAAATATCTGCCATATTGAGTGCATCAGTGGAGCAAGACGATTTTCATGCTATTACACTCATTTTATTTGGGAAAAATAACAAAACAGAAATGTGGGGAAGAAAGTAATTACATACCCAAAGCTGCCGCAGACCCACAGGGGGCTCGCCTGATAAGCAAAGACCACAGAGCCTTTGGCAATGTGACTATAGAGGGCACTGAATACTGTTACAAGATGTGAAAATATTACCAAAGTCTGCTTTTTTCAGTAGGTTCACGAAGAAAATTAAATGGCAATGAGGGATCCCAGAACACACAAGGGAATTCCACAGGGAGGAGAAGGCCTAAGACAATACAGAACAAGTCGATAGATAACAGCTTGCATAATAACTGGGTTGTGGTTTTCAGGAAACAAAACATACCTTTAATGTGAAGGATAGGTCACAATCAAATGCAGAGTGATGTTCATATTTACTTTAAAAACAAAAGCGCCGATTAAAGAGGGGCCAAATGTACACGCCCAGACCCACTTTTAACCTCTGAAAAGAGGTCAGTGGAAATTTGGAATCCACATCGCAGGATGATTTAATGGAGATGCAGAAGTACATGCATATCTGTGTGATAGCAGTGCAGCAGCAGCAAGAGTAGCCTTTGCTCAGTCCAAAGATTCTGAAAAGAACGTACTAGAGCCGACTATGTGGGTATCTAAAGTGAATATGTTTTGGTCAGAAGAGAAGAAAACAAAATCATCAAGCTAAATACTTCAAACTCGTTAACAAGCCTTACCAAATGATATTTTGAAAAAACTTCAAGTACAAAATCAATCAATTAATTAGGATGTATAAAGTGTGAAAAATCACCCACGAGGGTCTCTAGGTGCTACAGTTGCTTGCTGCTTCTAGCAGGAGAAGGCACTCAGAAAAAATGGCTAGACGAAGAGAAAGTAGTAAAAAAAAACAAGCATTTGCAATGCAATAGGTCTCGCAATAGGAAAGTTTGAGCTATTGGTATTGTAAATGACACATTTTTTATTTATGTGTTGGTTTTGAAAATAGCTAAATTAATAGCTTTGTCATTTACAATGCCAATAGTTATAACTTTAGCAAATGTGACACCTATAGCATTTGTAATGCAATATGTGTTGTATTTACGTGACTTACATGTATTGATATTACAAATAGCAATGGCTTTTATTTTTTGTAATAATTAATACTTAAATAAAAGTTATTGTAATTTATAATGGCAATAGCTTCAACTTTTGTAAATAACTTTTGTGAAGATTATGTTGTATTTTATTGTGATGTAAATCCAAGAACAGCAGTGAAATATTAACATCTTTTTGTAACATTTGTAATAAAGCTAGAAACATTGAGAGAACATATTTGAACTAGTTGTTGTTGAATGGTTGCACAGATTGAATTCTGTGGTGGCGCTGAGTGATGCGGTGGTGGCGAACGAGTGATGCTGTGGCGTTCAGTGATGCTGTGGTAGCGCATAGTGATGCTGTGGTACCCCTGAGTAATGCTGTGGTGGTGTTGAGTGATGCTGTATGCTATGTTTTGTTGTGCTATGCTATGTTTTGCTTTGCTTTGATTTGTTATGCTATGCTATGCTGTGTTTTGTTATGCTATGCTATGTTTTGTTATGCTATGCTATGTTTTGCTATGCTATGTAATGCTATGCTATGTTTTGTTATGCTATGCTATGTTTTGTTGTGTTGTGTTTTATTATGCTATGCTTTGTTTTGCTATGCTATGTTTTGTTATGCTATGCTATGTTTTATTGTGTATGCTATGCTATAATTTGCTATGCTATGATATGTTTTGTTTTGCTATGCTATGTTTTGTTGTGTTGTGTTTTGTTAAGCTATACTATATTTTGTTGTGTTTTGCTATGTTTTGGTATGCTATGTGTTGTGTTTTGTTATGCTATGTTTTGTTATGTTATGCTATGTTTTGTTATGTTATGCTATGTTTTGTTATGCTATGCTATGTTTTGTTTTGTTATGCTATGCTATGCTATGTTTAGTTTTGCTATCCTATGCTATGTTTTGTTATGCCATGCTATGTTTTGTTGTGTTTTATTATGCTATGCTTTGTTTTGCTATGCTATGTTTTGTTATGCTATGCTTTGTTATGCTATGCTATGCTTTGTTATGCTATGTTTTGTTATGCTATGCTAAGCTTTGTTTTGTTATGCTATGCTATGCTATGTTTTGTTGTGTTTTGCTATGTTTTGTTGTGTGTTATGCTATGTTTTGTTTTGCTATGTTTTGTTATGCTATGCTATGCTATGTTTAGTTTTGCTATCCTATGCTATGTTTTGTTATGCCATGCTATGTTTTGTTGTGTTTTATTATGCTATGCTTTGTTTTGCTATGCTATGTTTTGTTATGCTATGCTTTGTTATGCTATGCTATGCTTTGTTATGCTATGTTTTGTTATGCTATGCTAAGCTTTGTTTTGTTATGCTATGCTATGTTTTGTTGTGTTTTGCTATGTTTTGTTGTGTGTTATGCTATGTTTTGTTTTGCTATGTTTTGTTATGCTATGTTTCGTTATGCTATGCTTTGTTTTGTTGTCATGCTATGTTTTGTTATGTTATGCTATATTTTGTTATGCTATGCTTTGTTTTGTTGTGTCATGCTTTGTTTCTTATGCTATGCTATGTGTTGTTATACTATGCTATGTTTTTTGCTATGCTTTATGTTATGCTATGCTTTGTTATGCTATGCTATGTTTTGTTGTGTTTTGCTATGCTATGTTTTGTTTTGTTATGCTATGCTATGTTTTGTTTTGCTATCCAATGCTTTGTTTTGTTATGCTATGCTATGTTTTGCTATCCTATGCTATGTTTTGTTATGCTATGCTATGTTTTGTTGTGTTTTATTATGCTATGCTTTGTTTTGCTATGCTATGTTTTGCTATGCTATGCTTTGTTATGCTATGCTATGTTTTGTTATGCTATGCTATGTTTTGTTGTGTTTTAATATGCTATGCTTTGTTTTGCTATGCTATGTTTTGTTATGCTATAATTTCCTATGCTATGTTTTCTTATGCTATAATTTCCTATGCTATGTTTTGTTATGCTTTGCTACGTTTTGTTAAGCTATGCTATGTTTTGTGATGCTATGCTATGTTTTGTTGTGTTTTGCTATGCTATGTTGTTATGCTATGCTATGTTTTGTTGTGTTTTATTATGCTATGCTTTTTTTGCTATGCTATGTTTTGTTATGCTATACTTTCTTATGCTATGTTTTGTTATGCTTTGCTTTGTTATGCTATGCTATGTTTTGCTGTGTTTTGCTATGCTATGTTGTGTTATGCTATGCTATGTTTTGTTGTTTTATTATGCTATACTTTGTTTTGCTATGTTTTGTTTTGCTATGCTATGTTTTATTTTGCTATGCTATGTTTTGCTATCCTGGTGTGTGTGTAGTTGTGTGTGTGGTTGTGTGTGAGGTTGTGTGTGTGGGGTTGTGTGTGTGGGGTTGTGTGTGTGGGGGGGGTTGTGTGTGTGTGGGGGGTTTTGCGTGTGTTTGTGGTTTTGCGTGTGTGTGGTTGTGTGTTTGTGTGTGGGGGCGTTGTGTGTTAGGGGCATTGTGTGTGGGGGGGGCGTGTGAGGGGGCAGTGTGTGAGGGGGCAGTGTGTGAGGGGGCAGTGTGTGAGTGGGCAGTGTGTGAGTGGGCAGTGTGAGTGGTTTTGTGTGTGAGTGGTCTGTGTGTGAGTGGTCTGTGTGTGAGTGGTCTGTGAGTGAGTGGTCTGTGTGTGAGTGGTCTGTGTGTGAGTGGGCAGTGTGTGAGTGGGCAGTGAGTGAGTGGGCAGTGTGTGAGTGGGCAGTGTGTGAGTGGTTTTGTGTGGGTGTGTGGGGTTGTGTGTGTGTGTGGGTTTATGTGTGTGTGTGGGTTTATGTGTGTGTGTGGGGTTGTGTGTGTGTGGGGGGTTGTGTGTGTGTGGGGGGGGTTGTGTGTGTGGGGGGTTGTGTGTGTGGGGGGGTTGTGTGTGTGGGGGGGTTGTGTGTGTGGGGGGTTGTGTGTGTGGGGGGTTTGTGTGTGTGTGTGTGGGGTTGTGTGTGGTGTGTGTGTGTGGGGGTTGTGTGTGTGGTTGTGTCTTTGTATGTGTGGGGGTTTGTGTGTGGGGGGGGTGTGAGGGGGCAGTGTGTGAGGGGGCAGTGTGTGAGGGGGCAGTGTGTGAGGGGGCAGTGTGTGAGTGCGCAGTGTGTGAGGGGGCAGTGTGTGAGGGGGAAGTGTGTGAGTGGGCAGTGTGTGAGTGGGCAGTGTGTGAGGGGGCAGTAGTTGAAAGCAAGCTGGATGGAAGGGTGAAAAGTTTGCCCGGTGAAAAGGTGAATAGATGGAACGACAGAAGAATGGACAGATGGGAAACAGTGAATGAGAGGATATATATATGAAAGGATGAATGGACGGAGGAATGAAAAAGGTTGGATGGGGCAGCGGGTGGGCTGTTAGAAATATGAATCAATGGCAAATAGATTAATAGATCAAAGGGTGAAAGCATTGATGGATGAAAGGAGTGATAGCCTTGCTCGCATTCCGCACTCGGTAATATAAGACGAGTGTTTCAAGTGGGCTAGGATATTTATTTTCTGACTAGAAAGGCACCCAAAGCTGCATTTAAGATAACATATGTAATATTTTGATATCTGCATATCTTTTCTGTTCTAAGACAGCACATTCCAGTTTTCACACTAGGAATACAATTTGCTGAAGGGAAAACAATATCTTGGATGCAAACGGAAAACAAGGGGAACAGAGTTGCAATGCACACATATCCAATCCCCTGCAATGCACGGTGAGGTTAGTGGCGGATGGGACCCAAGACAAGCCCTCGGCAATTCTGGGGCGGGGGAGGGGGAGAGGGGGAGCGTTAGCCTTTGAAGTCGGAAGCGTCAAAACAGCGCTATGGGGGGGGCACACCTAGCAGTAAGCACGGAGAGACGGGGAGCAAATGGGAGCGAGGCATTGGGCAGAGGGGAGCACATAGCCTGACATTGAAGGGGCTGAGAGGGGCGAGGTGTGACGGTTCACAAAGCTATCAGTTCCAGCACAAACACTTCTGCTGCTTTAGCAGGCCCCCAAGGAACGTTGATTTTAAAGTGTGACAGAGGCGGGAGGCCAAGGAGATAAACTAAGTACATTTCTGCCTTCAGGGCTTACAGTTTAACTGCCAAAAAAGAATTACTGTCCTTTTGTGGAACAAAAAGCAAAAAACCCATGACCAATACCATATTTGTATCTAACAGAGAACACTCGCTAATCGTGGACCAGATTCAAAAGTTAATTAAACGCCAAAGGCCAAAACACGCATGAAAATATACTCATTTGCAAGGTCAAATTCCAGCTCCCGATTCACAGAATCACTGGAAGGATTTTACCATCGAAAACACTGCAGTATGATTGCGTCCTCTTCCTGCAAGATAAGGGTTATTTCATTGTTTGTCGGCCTTTAAGGCAAACTCATGCCAGTGAAATAAGGTGAACCCACACGTTAATACAATTGTGCATATATACATGAGCCGTGCAGGTAGATTCCCAACCGGTAATCACTGTAACAATACTCCAGTCCAGAGACGTACTTCAGCCAAGAGCAGGAGTAAGGTGGTTTCCAGGGTGAGAATGCTAACTCCTCTCTACCAATGGGTGTACGGTAACGGTTGTTCCACTGAGAAACAAATAATTAAATGTGCTCCGCAAATTTGCATCATATTTCCATAGAATGTTCGATCTGGGTGCCGACATTTTACATATGGGAATACTGAAAATTATGACAGACCCAACATAGGCTGTAGTGCGGCCGCGAAATGCTATAAAGAACAAGCTCTTGGCATTGCTGTGGGGAGGGGGGGAGGAGAAATGCGAGACACGGCCTGGCGGCCGTGAAGTGTGAAGCAGTGGGCGGGGGAGCGGATCCCTTCGAAGTGAAACTCTCGGAGGCAGGTGGGAGCAAATGGCAAGCGCATGCATGAGCACATGCACTCGACGAAATCCGCTATGGTTTAGCCCTTATTTTGCCCCCAATACTCTTGTCTATTTATTCCTTGCAGAATATAATAGACGAGACCTAATAAGGAAGAGGCAAAATAGACGAGACCTAATAAGGAAGAGGCAAAAGCAGGAGAAAGCACTCAGAAAAATGGGGGGAAAGATAGGAGAAAGCAGTAAACAACAAAGGAATAGCAAGAGAAAGCACTTTAAAATTGGGGAAAAGGCAGGAGAAAGCAGTAAAAATGATGGACAAGCAAAAGAAAGCACTCAGAAAAACAGGGGGGGAAGAGGAGCGGGGCAGCAGCACGGGAGAGCTGAACATGGTGCCTGCTCAATGGGGTAAGGTGGCCTCCATTAAGTAGGTCCTGGGAGGAGGCAGGGTGGTGGCAGGCCCGGACTGGCCATAGCGGGCACCGGGCAATCCCACGGTGCGCCGCAAGGGTGGGGGGCCAGATTTGAGCCCCTGGGGGCTGATTTTGTTACAACAAAATCGGCCGAAAACCGGCCCTGGCAAAGCGCTCGGCGGCACCTCCAACCCCCCCCCCCCAGTGGAATGTGGGGGGCCGGCCGAGCACTTTGCCAGGGCCGGTTTTGGTTCCCAGTCCGGCCGTGGGTGCTGGAGGCGGTTGGCACGGCTAGGCAGGAGATGGGAAAATGGGTGGCAGGTGGGAGCAGCAAATGAGGGGAAAAACAGGGAGAAGTGGTGAAAAATGGTGAATAGCAGGAAAAAACACTCAGAAAAAACAGAGGGAAAGGAAAGAGAAAGTGGTAAAAAAAACTAGGGAAAAGCAGGAGAAAGCACTCAGAAAAACAGGAGAGAGGAAAGAGAAAGCAGTAAAAAAATTAGGCAAAAGCACGACAAAGCACTCAAAAATGGGGGAAAAACAAGGAGAAAGCAGTAAAATTGAGGGAACAGCAGGAGAAAGCACTCAAGAAAATGGGGGAGAGGATGGAAATATCAATAAAAAACAAGAGAAAAGCAGGAGAAAGCACTCAAAACGGGGGAAAGGAAGGATAAACGAGGCAAAAGTGGGAGAAAGCACACAGAAAAATGGGGGAGAGGAACGACAAAGCAGTATAAAAATGAGGCAAAAGCAGGAGAAAGTACTCAAAAATGTGGGAAGGAAGGAGAAAGCAGTAAAAATGAGGGATAAACAAGAAACAGCAGTCAGGAAACTGGGGAAAGGGAAGAGAAAGCAGTAAAAACAATGGGGCAAAAGCAGGGTAAAACACTCAGAAAAACTGAGGGGAAAGGAAGGAGAAGGCAGTATAAAACGAGCAAAGAGTAGGAGAAAGCACTCAGAAAAATGGGGTGGAAACAGAGCTGTGCAGCAGCGCGCAGAGTTAAGCCTGGGGCCTGCTTGTTGGGAGTCGAGCTGAGGCCTTAATTAAGTAGCTCCTGGGAGGAGGGAGTGGTGCTGGGAGGCAGTGGGCAGGGCTAGGTGGGAAAACAGGCAGGAGGTGGCAGCGGCAAATGATGACAAAACAAGGAGAAAGCAGCAAAAACAAGGCAAAAGCAGGAGAAAGCAGGAGAAAGCACCCAACACGGGGGGAATGAAAGCAGTAAATATTTAGGCATAAGCAGGAGAAAGCACTCAAAAACAAGGGGAAGGCAGGAAACAGCTGTAAAAATGAGGGAAATGAAGGCGAAAGCACTCAGAAAAACTGGGAGAAAAAGAGCACAACAGCAGCAAGGGAGAGCTAGGCCTCACGTTTACTGGGACAATTGACCTTAAAACTATAAAACAATTTAATATTAAAACCATCTTAAAGATCACAAATACTGTAAAGCGCTCTGATACCCTAATGGGTCAAGTCAGCGCTCTATAAAACACAAATAAATAAATTAATTAAATAAGATAAATACACCCAAAGGTGCCCTGACTTATACAATCATCTTTAACTCGTTGGCTGTGGTGCGTATTTCGCCGCAGTGCTGGACATTCCAATTGAGGGCAAGGCTCGGACGGCCCCCGCCCGTCGTGCGCAGACGCCCAACGTGATTCATGACGGCCGGGGGCCGTCATGAGCACGGAAGGGGTTAAGACACTGCTTAACGAGCATGTAACATGCAATTCCTATTGCTATATTGATAAAACATTTCAGACAATTGCCCCATTGCATCCAACCTTGAATGTGTTTGATCTTTTAAATATAGAGGTCTCAAAAACGTAATATGGCCAGACATAAAAAACGCATCCCATAAGAACATGAGACAAGAACATTTTACATTCAGTGGCACGTACAGAAACCATTTTCATCCCGTACAACATTACACCATTTAAGACTCGAGAAAATTGGATCACACCCTAGTCTCCCTTTTAATATTCAATTACATAGCCTGGGGTCAGGTACCTGAGCCAGATAGGGAAATACCGTATGCTGGCCAAGAGATTTTAGTGTGAAGCTAATTGGAGGCTTCTCTGCCCCCAGGTAGGCCATGTCCAATGTACAGTCTACCTTTTCTGATGATTCTCTCAGAGCTTGTTTAAATAGAAAGGGAAACCAGGTCCAATTGTACCCTGTGAAGAAGGCATTTTTTGGAGTCATTTTATCATGGACCGAGCATCCCTGGCCCAATTGGAAAGAATCACTAGCACGGATTTCTACCCAGATTTCTAAATCTCAAAACCTGAGAATTCGCCTGTAACTTACAAGAAACCAAATTCAATTCTCTCCTTATACTCCGAATCATGGTTCCTGGTGAAAGCGACAATATCCTTATAGGGACAACCCCCTCCAACATATCCCAGCTACAGGAGGGATCTAGTACAAGAATGTTGGAACCTGGGATGTCAGGTCACCTAGGGTAGCCTGGCCTAGGGTAAGACATAAATTCCAGAGGCACAAGTGTGAAGGTTGCAAACCACCCAGCAGTAAATCCACGCAATAACACACAAAAATGACACTACACCAAAATATGGGAAAATATGAGCTGGTTTATAAAAATAATATCTCTGCTCTTTTGTTTTCAGAATCACAACTTAATTCATTACAGCTTGTCAGGACATAAATCACATTACTATCGAAATTGTTAAATCATATCAATACTCAGCTTCAACAGCACATTCTTTTACATTAAACTCCACTTTACTGGTTTTGGCTTCATCACAGTGTCTAAACCTTTAATCACAAGAGCGCACACCCAGCGAGAAGTATAAGAATTACACAAGCTGTATGTTACCACCCGTGTGCTGTATGAGTGACTTATTCCTTCCCTCAAACCAAAGGTACTTCAACACCACATTAGTAGATGCCTCTTCTAATAACAATTGTTGAATGGTTACTTCACTTGTTTCTTTCCTTGACCCCCCCTGCAAAGGAAATCAGGCATCACACTCCACAGTATTGCTAGGGTTACTGACTTGACAACTCGCCCTGCCCTAATGACCAATGAGGCTTTCCTGTGCAGTGCTTGAGTACATTGGGTGAATTCCCAGTCTCAATGTCCTCAATTAGTCAACTCTGCCCCTCGGGTCCACACTAGAGACTTGTGTGGAGAACGCCTAACTGTTGGATATTCCAGTACTATGATCCGGTCCTTCACCAACCCAGATTCCCACCTTACTTGTGACTCGTTGTGGGTATTAGCTTCTGCAGTTGTGGGAAGTCGAAGATAGCTGGAGCTCACCGCCGATCTCTTGCACACCAGCGTCGCCTCCCTTCCTCGCCAGCCAGGCCACTCAGGAGTAGGGCCCGTGCTGGGGAGAGGTCGCGCTGGCCTGATCTCGACGTTGGGAGCTTTCGTGTCCCGCCGATCCCTCGTCAGGAAGCCTCCGTAGTCTGTAGGGCGACTGCACCCCGGGGCATGCGCAGAGATAAGCGGTACCGTCGAAGCGCCGCCCCTCTCTACACACTGCGGTCTCCTCACGGGGCCTGCGCAGGGATTAGCGGCTCTGTAGAAGCGCCGCCCCGCTCTAAAACACTGCGGTCTCCTCACGGGGCCTGCGCGGGGATTAGCGGCTCTGTAGCTCTTCCGCCCCAGAGTCACTGCAGCCTCCGGGCGCCCTCTTCCCTCCTCAGCAGGAAGGATTGAACACCCCCGGTCACACTACCAGGGTGAGGGCTGCGAGTCCGGCAGCTCTCTCGCGACGTCCACGTCACCTTCCTCCCGCGCCTCAAGAGGATGAGGCGAACGCCTGACAGCAATCGCAGGTGAGGGGGCAGGTAGTGAAATGGGAAGGACAAAGAGAAAGGAGGGGTGACCAGAACCCTCTGGCACACACCAACCCCTGGGGAGCTGCTAACAGTTCTTGAGCAGTTACCAGTCACAGGACAGAGGCTGGGGACAGGGGGGGCACGCTCCTCCAAAGTCTCTCCAACTGGGCAGAGGACTGCGCACCGCAGCGCTGCAGTCTCCTTCTCCTTTTTACACCCCAATATTCCTTAAAGCTAGGGGTTAGTCAGGCGCCCAGGGTCTCCCTTAACCATACACAGCGGGGACAAGACAAGGATCCCAAAGGAGGAGTAGAGAAGTGAATCAATTAGGTTGCTTCCAAGTCCAGGAGGTCAACCCTTTCACTAGCCTCCCCCCACCTTCCTAGATAGCCTGTCCTCCAGCTGACTCTCTCTGGTTAGACAAAATGGCTGACCAGCATTCCGCCTTTTATAGGCTGACCCTCAGAAGTCCAGAAGGTTCTGGAACGCCCTATTCTACTCTATGGGGCAGGTTCTGGGTTTGGCAGTTAGGGCAGTTGGTAGCCACCATTTTGTGGCTCCAACTATTTTCCTGTCAGAACAGGCCTCTAGGCCTGAGCTGAAAAACTATGAGGGGGGAAAAGAACACCTATCCCCTTGACCAACACCTAGAAAAATTTAGTGGACACAAAAATTATTAAAGGTATGAGGGGCAAAAAGGGGACAAAATAAATAATAAATTGGAGGGACTACGCAAAAGGCCAGACAGGTCTAACAAAGAACATCTGCCCCGTACAACAGCAAGGGGGGTATTGTCCCTTCATAGACTTTCATAAGAGGAGTAAGTACCAAGCTCCTATACCTCTGGTTCAATATAGCCAGACATCCAGCTTGTAACATAAATCTGGACTTGACACGCTTCATAAGAATATACCCATTTTAAGTTCATAATGAAAGTCAGCCATAAAAACATAGAGTACACCACTTCTACCGCTAGTGAGTTCAAGAACTATTTAAAATGATTCACTTTTTCCCCAAAGAGCATCACCTTTTTTTTTCTTTCTTGTTTTACAGAGATTTATATAGAGCGAACTTGACCCGAAGGTATCTGGTATCAGAGCGCTTTACACGAGCACCAGTTACGTTACATGAGGACACATTCATTTTTGTTGGGCATGGGGAGATTAAGTGATTTGCCCAGATTCACAGGATGATGCGTGTCCTTGCCGAGACTCGAACTAGGGGGCATATTACCAACCAATAGAGATAATTTTTGTCTCTAACTTATTTAGAGACAAAAATTATCGCCGCAAATCGGCGATTTTTATCGCAGAAAAACCTTGCTATTAGCAAGGTTTATCGCAAATGCGATAAAAAACGGCCGCAATGCATGAATATCGCTGAAAAGTCAGCGATATTCATGCATTATCGAGCAAATGCTCTTAGCCATGTTATCCACCTCCCATTGGATAACATGGCTAAGAACTGCTCCTGGGCAAGTGTTAGCTTTTGGAGATATTCGCGCTTAGCGCGAATATTTTCAAAAGTTGGTAATAGGAGATAGCGATGTTAGCGACTGTTTTCAGTCGCTAACATCTTGGCACGCCCACTTTGCATGTCATTAGTGATAAATATCACTGACATGCAAAGCGGGGCCCAAGATGGTCACTATCTCCTATTAGCTGTCGCTAATAATAGGGAGATAATTTTATCTACGCTTTCTTGGCTTTTAAGAAACATAAAGCCCCTTGATAATATGCCCCTAGGTTCCCCAGATTTGAGGTTGACCGCCCTGGCCGTTAGGCCAACTCCTCTCCCAACCTTAGTTTTTCCACATTAATTAACAAGAAATTTTGTCTACAATATGCATCAAGGGAGTCCAATTTCCTTTGCAAGCTAATTAAGGTGTAGACTAACTAAATCAGATAATTGGCTTATATTAGGAATGGAATATGCCATTTCTCAACTTTAGGAGAAAATGATTTTTGTAATTTTAAGGCTGCTGGTAAGTCGGCCAAAAATAGGATGAAAAGGGATGGAGTGATGGACACACCCCTAACGTAGGACATTCTGAATTGAATTTTTTTGCAATAGTCCCTAGACTTATCAAGTTTCACCCAGGCCTGGTTATCTGTATGTAATGCCTGTATCGCACTAAGAAGTTCTATTGGTATCTTCCAGGAGTGGAATTTTCCGCAAAGCAGACCCTTGTCTACTTTATTAGAGGCTGCAAGGAAATCAATAAAACAACAAATAGCTCAATCTCTGATTAAGTTCCATGGATTTCCAAATAATGGCCCAGAGAGCAATTCAGTGATCTATGGTAGAAACATCTTTGACGTTGCATAGTTGTACAATGGCAACATTAGAATTTATACTTAAAAATTATCAAAAAGAAAATGATGCGAAAAGTCTTGCGAAACATACAAATTCCTTTATGAGGGAGGAAGAAGCTAGACTATGAAACAAGGAGAGTATAGTGAGCATGAACCTGAATACAGAACCGACTAAGTCATCAGCCTCTAGTTAAAAGCTTCAGAAGTAAAAGGGCACGAAGCAGAGCAAACAAAAGAGACAGAGAGATAGTAAACCTTGTGTGATGTCTGGCTTCGGATCAATATCCACTCGGGCAATAAAATATCCATTTGTCCTAGCAAAATCCTCTAGCCCTATGCACATGATGTGACATTCTACACTTATTTATTTGATGAGTTTTATATAGCGCTGGCTAGACCCAGAGGTATCAGAGCTCTTTACATGAGGATTGTTGCGTTACAAGTTACAAATTACATCCGTTACAAGAGCATAGTAAGAACACAGGAAAAAGAACAAAGTTAACAGTAGTTCGTCGGAGGGAGGGAGGGGGCAGAGGGAGACAAAAAGGGGAGATGAGGAGAACTATGCCTAATGTCCGGCTGGGTAGGGGACTTACATAGAAGCAGCCACGGTTAGTGAGTGAGGGATTCTTTTTGCCCCTCTCTGAGGTGAGCAATAGCGCATTATGGATAGTGGACCTTAGTTGTCTGGACTGGAAGGTGTGATCAGGAGAAACAAGCAGGGAATAGGAAAAGAAAGCAGGCAGCGAGAGAGGGACAGCAGAAGTAGAATAGGGTCAGAGATGCAAATGAGGTTGGGACAGAGGAACTGTATCTAATACAAATTAGAGACTGAGTAGCCTTTGAGGCAGATGTTAAGTGGGGTGGGGAGGAATCTTAGTGGCTGGTCATATAGTGTTTAGGTGAGAGACAGAAGTTAGCAGGAGATACACTCTACCCACTCTTTTAGCTGCACCAGAGCAGATCGCCTTTTACCTTAGCTGGTCAAGCAGGGAGACGTGAACATGTGTTCAATGCTTATGCTTATGGTCAGTCGTTTCCCAGTAGACCAGTACACAAAGGACACATCCCAGAATCAACATCAAACAAGGCTTTAGGCAGCTTGCATTGCAGTTTATATAAGTTAGGTAGCACTGAACAGTTGTTTTATAGGGGAGGAGCAAGTCTGACGAGAGTATTATAAACAAAGCAACTCAAGAGAGAAGGTTTTCATTAAATCAGGATGTCTTGAAGTAAAGTAAAGATGGGCTCCTCAAGATTCTGCATTTGCATAGTTAGGATTAGCCATGACATTTGAAGAGGGAGGATATGCCCAGAATGGGTATGACTGAAAATATAAATTTCAGTCAGTTAAAAAGCGTTCTATGGGTCGCCTCTATTTCATCCTGCATGATCCCTTGTTCAGGGTCTACGGTTTCATGTTCGGGATATCCAAAGTTCATTGCTACAGTGTATGTGCCTTATGTTTGCTATCTTCTATGCCCTTATCCACTTCAATTAATGGTCTCTGTAAAACCCAACCTTAGTATGAAGTTATTGCATGTATTTTCATGATCAATATCTACTTGAGAAACTACTTTTATATCCTATACCTCTGCTGAGTATGACAAGCTGCTTGTGAACTCAATTTTGGATTTAAACAGCCCCATTGCAGTCCACCATATTGTCTGTCTTGCTAATCTATCCCTACATCTGACTCCTATCACTCGCCTGTATGGGAGTCTGAAGAGACACAGATGCGTCACTTCCATACTGAAGACTAACTATGAATTCAGAATAGAGTCTACAAATGTGAGAGATAGAAATAGGTTAAAATGGCAAAAAATGTATGCTGGCATGAACTTCACACCTCATTTACTATTTAAGTGCTGGCACACCGGGATAGTTCATCTCAGTTTCTCCATCTCTGCCCTTTCACCCTGTTAGTGTCTGTGAAGAAACACACAAATAATGAGAAGACAAGGAAGACCTTTCAAGTTGCCTCGAGCCCCCTTTGCTGTTCTTGTGAGGAGACCCTACAAATCTTCTCTTCCTCAGGGGTGTTTGCTGCTGTTTCTGTCTACCCAAAAGGTTTGTTTGCATGTGCAACAGATAGCTTTATACAACCTAAACATTTCTAGTATTTATTTTGTTTCCCCCACCCCTGTTATTTCAGCATTGAAGTGTGATTATAGTAACTTCATATGATCACATCAATCCAGCATAAAATCACCCAGTAGATGCCAATCAATCCTAATCATGGAGCACAACACCTAGCATGGCCCAGCTCTAAAAGATATTTCTGTATTATTCTAGCCAGCCCTGCAATCTAATCAAACACACATGGATGGCCACCCACCACAGTTTCATAATGTCTCATCTTAGATCAAAAGGTGTGGGGGCAGGTCACCAGACTATCAATGCTTCTCCCCCTCTTCCTTTGTGTCTGCCATAAGACAAACATTTGACCATTTCACAAAGGCCAGCCTCTTCTACCTAGCTCTTCGAAATGAATGACTTATCAGGACACCTCTAGTTTCTCCTACACCTCTCCTTTCTGTCTATCTCATCATATTGATGATCTCTCTGCCCACCTGTTTCCCCTACTTCTCTCTGGTCACTGCTAGGCAAGCAGATCCGGGCACGGAACCGGTCTCCAAGCCTGCTAGTACCTGGCCCCAGCTTGTGAGGGTCAGCAGCACCCATATGTGCCAATTCTCAGGAGCAAAATAAAGGATTATGTAAATGTCAGTGGTAAGAGATAGGGAGCTCGAAGATTGGTGTCGGCAGTCTAGGCTACTTGGACAATCTCATAAATGTTTGGCTAAGTGTAGAGATGCGCAAGGAAGACATAATTCAGCATATGGAATGATCAAAGTGGGGGCATTTTACTGTTTTGATCAGGAAAAGGCAGGCAACCTTAGTTTGCCATGGAGAGGGCAACATTTTTCTCAACTCTGGATTAATGTGCTACTTATTACCAAATTTGATAAACTGAATACTGCTGCTGTATTTGACTCTCAACGGTTCTTTTTCTTAATTATGCATGCCGTTTGGTTTGGCTGCATCCATCTACCAGAGATTAATGGATAATTTATTTTATAGCATAGAAGAGGTAACTGCCTTTCAGGAGGACACTGATATTTGCATCAAATCTGGAGCAGCACAATGTCAGATTGGGGAAGCTTTCGACAAAGTTATAAAATAATGGTATTGTTTTACCAATGAACAAATGTAGATTTTTATGCAATGGAGTGGACTTTGTAGGCCACTGTATTACTAATGGGGTTTAAATCTAAGGAATTATGGTTAAGTTCTTCAAGTAGGCTCCTTGGCAAAAGAACAGGGAACAGCTGGCATTATTTTTGGTTGTATATGAGTAAAATTAGCCTTTTGTAGGCTGGTTTTCTACTATAACCAGATGCATGAGAGCCCAGTTGAAAAAGAGGTCACTTTCAATTGGACCCAACAGATTTCTGAAAGGGTTAAAAAAAACATTTATACACCCTCGTTGACGCCCTTTGTAAGGCTGCCTTGTGTAATGTCACAGTGGATGCCAGCAACATGGGCATTGGAGCTGTTCTTACTTAAAATATTAAAGTAACGGTTGATACAGTAGCTTTTGCTTCACAAACGTTGTCTGAGTGAATTAGGATATAATGGAAGCGGTTCGAATTCAATTTCAGAGTAGAGTAGATTGCTGAAAAAATTAATAGCATGGCAGACGTCTTATCTAGAAGTATGCTCCCCAACAAGAATGTGGCTCCTCTGTTATTTAATCAGGACGGACAGTAGTTTCAGTGTTTGATGCTGTGAACTTGGTGAGAAGTGACATTATGTAAATTGGCTGGTTGTGATTTCTGAAGGAAGACCAGACTTTAGACACAGTTAAAGAATTGATTCTGGGCTCTTGGCCGGCACTTTTCAAGTTTTCTTTAGGATCAAGAATAAACTGTCATGCTAAGGAGATGTAATGTTGGGAGATGACAAAGTTCTTCCTCCTAGAGCTCTTTGATTGGCCACAAACAACAACTAGGTGAAACTGGAACAAATAAATTAATCACAGCAGGTTATTGGTGGCCATATATGCATGACCAATTATGTTAAGACTTGTGTAGGTCGTGCCAACTCTGACAAGGGTTTGAAGGTGTGCAACACTCCCTTAATGGCCGTTCCAATTTCCTAAAGGTCCGTGGCAATATCTATCATTGGATTTCCTACGCTTATTCCATACTCCTAAACCAAACTTTAAATATGAAATGGTGCTGGTACACTACTTTTCTAAATGGGTAGGATGAACATTTGTGAGACTAACACTAATATTATATTGACGTCCACGTGGATTGAGTCCTTAGAGAAGATTATCTCATACCCGTCCCCACTGTGTCTCGTTCACTGCTGTTAAAATGTTAGATTTGTTTTAGCGCGTTCTGGAATGAGCTGGTGGAAGGCTTTAACAGAATTTTGTGTGAAGAAATTCAAATGGTTCTGCTATCAGGTTATTTTCGTAAGAAGATGTGTGCTTATCTTTGAACCACACATGCTTCAGGTTTCTCACTGTTAGAGTTGCTAAAAGTTTACACACCAAGATATGATTTTGTCTGACAAGGCTAACTCGGTATAATTCGACTAGAGTTGATCACAAAAATGTGAAAAGCCCACGAAAATGTTTCTTTAATCAACAGAACTATACAATGTGATTTGATTAAAAACAATTTGTAAGAGAGTCCAAAATTGGGTTCAGTGATCTATTCAAGATCAGAATTCCCCATTTTGTCATTATTGGGTTGTCAATGTTTTCAGTTTGTCAGCCAAGTTAACTAATGGTAAGTGGTAGAGCACTAACCAAGTTCTCAACATTAAGGAAGAAAGAAGAAAAGAGAAATAAATCAGAAGTTATGGTTGGTCATTCTTGAGACTATACAGAGAACAATAGTGGTAATGAAGAATTTGATATTTCAGGTTGTGATTGCTCAGGAAAACTCCTATCAGGGCACGGATGAAAATTGTGTGGAGAATATTCACGGCCCCATTGAATCTGGTTAGTGTAAATTATATATTGTTACTGAGTCCCTAAAGGTATTTGAATGTGCGCTAGAAGGTCTATCAAATCATGACATCTAGCTGACAATGACCAAGGCTTTTCACCGGTCATTTCTGCTTACATGTTTTCCGTTTTATGCTATCCCAGTTTCTTTTTCAACATGTATAAGGAGGGAGAGATGTGCTGTATTCAGCAGATTTACCATCCCATAATAGAGTTTTCAGAGCAAGACTTGTCCATGATAACATGATTTGCAACAAGTCTTGAGACCCAAACCTTCTGTCCAGCTGAATTTGCTAAGGATCCCTAGATTAAAGAGGAATATCTAACAACTAGCCTTCATAGAGCCTTTTTATTTTTCTGTAGTTTTATATGACACAAACTTGACCCGAAGGTATCAGAGCACTTTACAAGAGCACCAGCTGCGCTACACATGAACACATTCATGTTTTTTTAGGCTCGGGGAGATTAAGTGATTTGTCCAGAATCACAGGATGTTGAGGGTCATTGCCGAGACTCGAACCCCGTTCCCCAGATTTGAGATTGACCGTCGTAGCCGTTAAGCTACATCCTCTCCTCTACTTAGGGATTTGATAACACTCATGAGATTAAATACACTTCTATTAAAGACAGAGCATGGCGGTGGAAGAGGTACACAGAAGATGTTAACCACTAAGACTGTAGAGTTGGAGGACCTAGAAGATCTGCCCCACTTTCTATTAAGTTGCAATTATTAGACATGACTGAGAAGAGATCTCAAACTTCTGTTCATTAGAGAAACTATTAGCAATATGGGTATATGTTCAAGGCTTAATTATTTTTGCTAAGCAGCAAGACTCGCTGAGCTTTATACCTTAGAGAACTTTGTCTGCGGGACAAGGAAACATTAGTGTTTAAACTTATAGGTGTTAGAAGAGCATAGGGCCAGGGTGAATTTAGCATATGCTGAACGGGATATTGTATATGTTCTTCATGGCATATCAGTCACAGAAAGCGTTATGTGTCAGTACTGCCATTATTGTATTGGAAAGATTTGGATAAACTATTATTTCACAAGAGGTGAAAAAGTACCTCTTCTGAAAAATGAATATTAAAGACATAATAAATTACATGTATACCAGAAAAAGAAAGAAAGAAAACTAAAAGACTCTAAGGGATGTATGTAAAGTGGTGCCCACAAACTAAAGGAACACACTATTAATAAATCGCATTAGTACACAGAGAAATGTAAAATAATACCAGGTTCCCTTTATGCCCTGTAATTTTTCAAATACAGGTGCAGAATACGAGACACTGGGTATTTCTCCAGTGAATGCACCTTCAGCAGGATAAGGTGTAAAGTATTCTGTCCTGAAGGAAGTCAAAATTATTTTCCTGCAGCAGAAACATGTTCATTACTCAAGTAGTTAGTGGATCTAACTTTTGTAACACGTTTGGTAATCAGAGTAGTAAATAAAATAAAAAACAAACATTGGCAATGCTAATAGGTCTGGTTTAAAGGCGCCAACACGTGTAAATATCAGTTTTGCATACCTAGGTTTGAATGTTTTAGCACATTAGTAATTCTGAGATTTACGGTAGATTTTCTATGTATTTTCCCAGTATGCTAGCGAGGGCAATTCAGGTGACATGATATTTGAATGATAGTGAGGGCAAAATCATTGTAGGGTCAAAGATCAAAGTACAATGCATTTTAATTGACAGTAGCAAAGGCCATGCAGGAAGTGTGAGGGGATTGTGTGCTTAAATGGCAATAAGGGCCTCTACAAATAGGTTGAGCCTTTGATTTTGCTTGTTGTCTTGCCGAAATGGTAGCGTGGGAAATGTGATATTGAGATAAATGTCAAACCTGTGTGGTTGTAAAAAGTCACACCAAGACATGTAATTGTGCATGAACTCATCTAATTGGTCTAAAACCTGAATTTTGTTTTGACTGATAGAGCATACCAGAGAGTGCCTGCTAAGTTATCTATACGCCTGTAAAAGTAGCTGGACAAGTGAGCCAATTAACTAATTCCTGTACAGGTATTTTACGATATGTGTTATGTATATATGTATGTTATTTGTATGGTACAAACCTAGTCTAAAGGCAGTGGAGCACAGTGCAGAATTAAAGACAAGGGTATAGTCAACAGGTTATTGGAAAGAAGTGGAGGTGTACTGTTACTATATTGTGATGTAGTGTTCTGCAAAGAGGAGCATATTAAACTCTAAATAGAGTGGAGTGGGTGCCTCTGATGGATACAGGAATGTTGCTGAAAGGTATCAGAAGACCAGTGGAACGGCACGCTCCGCTCCTCCCTTCAAGACCCTAGATACGACCCCTAAAAAGCAGCAAAGAATTTCGCACAGAATGTGCCAACACTATGGCCCCTGCCAAGGCAATCGAGGCCAAAGTACAAAGCAAAAGAGCAAGCTGGTTTACCAAGGAACTACACTCAACCAAATGCGACTGCCGACAACTCAAAAGGAAGTGGCGCACCAGCAAAAAAACAGAAAACCGCACCGCCTACAGGACCGTTCATACCGGTAACATAGCCTCCTGAAAGGAATCAAGAAGAACGCCCTAGCAGACTGCATCAAAGCCAGTGCAAACCATGGCAAAGAACTATTTGCCATTGTGAAGGAATTCATCAATCCCACAGGCATCGAGAACAACATCACTCCCTCCCAGGTGTTATGAACCCCAATGTACATCGATAGAGGCCTAGGTAGTTGTACGACCTTTTACCTACATTTGACTTAACATTCTTCTACATAACAGTTCTGGCGCTGATCTTTTACCTAGTTATCTGCCGCATAAATGTCGTGTGGTTTTCTCCGAAAACTAGACTAATTTATTATGCACTAGGATTCTCAGTATCACAGCAGGATTACCATCTTCTGCAGAATAACTCTGTATAAGGGTCACCACTATCGTCATCCTTGGCCGACATACCCACAGTACCATGACACATCTAGGTAGAACCCGTGAGGGTACCTTTCGGGTACAGAAGTACCACATCTTCACTGTGTAAGGGGGAGGAGAAAAATACTTCCATGCTGACATGAGACGCTGAGGTCCCTGCATGCAGACACTCCAGCACGCAATCTGACATCTCTTGGGGGTGTCCAGCTCAAGACCAGGAGGGGTTCCTTCGTTCTCTCACATCAGGTAATGGGGTTGGCTCTTTCCTAGGGGGATTCTTGGCTATACACCTACACACATGCTAGGTACATCTAGTTAGGGTTAGCATCGTAGGAGTACACATTATTACTGTCATGTATCCATATGCCTGCATATATTCATTGTTTTAGCACTATGGTAGAATTCTACCTTTTCTTTACTCTGTTGGTGCTTATAACAGTATACATATGTTTCTGTCTAATGGTTTTTGCAGCACAAGTATTTTACACTAGAATGACGCTGCTTCAATAAATGCATATTGAAATTCCCCCACCTTTTATTTTGTGCATCTCTCTGAGACTAAGTGAGCACCAGTGACTGAGGGGTTTCATGTTCGATAGTTGTCAGAAACTATTAGCTCCTAAATAAGAGGGGCTCATAGTGGCACTGAGCGCTAGCTGGTCCACAGACTAACATATCCTTTGTTTTTTTTTTTGCCTAAATGTCTCTATAAAGACTGAGGTGGCTAGAACTGTATGTTTGTGATAATATATATTGATTGCATTGCATTGTAGTGCTAAATTTTTGTGACCGATACTCTTGGAAAAGTCCTGAAGTGCTTCTCAGTGGACGGGTGGCACAGTACTATGTGTACTTGTTTGGAGGAGTGAGTTTACTGTGTAGTCTCTGTAGACATGGTGTTGATCATGCATAACCACCATAGGAGTGCTGTTGTGTTGTGCCAAACTTAAAGCTAAGTTAATCCAGAGTGAAGCTAACAAATCAGAGATACAGTTACATGTGCTGACACTTGCCTTCGGTTTCTTCCTCGATGCAATAATATGGTCTGAGTAAACATTTTAATATATATCAGGGATTCAATCCCTGTACAATCTTATTAGCTCATCATGTTACCCTCTCGGACCCTTTCTTCAATGTCTCCTTACTTTGTTCCTCCCTCCATTATTGTGAAACGCTCGGATACCCTTCTGGGTCTTGTTCGTGCTATACAAAATTTAAAATAAATAAAATACCTTAGTTTATGTTGTCTAAAAGCGCAAATCCTATATAGATGTGTAGGAACTACACGACACAAGAACTGTGCGACAACCTCGCAAACTTCTTCCACAACAAGATCTCGTCTGTCTACGAAAACTTTGAGTACAAACCCTCTGCCGCAGACAGCATCAATCAGCTCACGCCCACAAATGCAAAAATGCAAACGTTGAATACCTGCTCAACCACTGTGAACTCCCCACCACGCAAGACACTTTCTCCATCATGAACTCTGTGCACTCATGAGCAACCAGGGACCCATGCCCACACCACATCTTCAAGCTTGGAGGCAAGACAATTGGCGATGGGCTCAGGAAGGTCCTGAACACCTCCATCACTACAGCCTCCTTCCCTGTGAACTGGAAGCATGCTGAAGTGAGGCCCCTCCTGAAAAAAACTATTTGCCAACCCTACCGGCCCATCTGACTGCTCCCCTACCCAGCCAAAGTCCTTAAGAAAGTGATTTACTAGAGACTCAAACACTTAGAAGACCACAACCTCCTGGATACCTCCCAAACTAGATTTCACACTAACCACAGCACCAAGACAGCCCTGATTGGAGCCACCGATGACATTAGAGCCCTCCTGGACCACAGGGAAACAGCAGTCCTCATCCCCCTGGACCAGTCTCAGTGTTTAACACAGTCTCCCACCACATCCTGATAAACATTATTCACCACATCGGGATTCAAGGAAATGCCCTCAAATGGATCTCCTTATACCTCACCTGCAGAACCCAAAGGATCTGTCTTTCACTGCCCAATAACACAATCTGTGGAGCCCCCCAGGGTTCATACCTCAGCCTGACCCTCGTCAACACCTACATGACCACCCTGGCTGAAATATTGTTATATGCCGAGGACACACACCTCCTCCTCCTCTCTCTGTCTGAAGATCCCTCCACCAAAAGAGCTAACTTCCACAGATGCATGACAAACAATGACTCCCCGTAAACACCAGAAGGACCGTCACGCAAGCACTCATTACCAGCAGACTGGACTACGGAAGCAAGCTCTAGGAATCACTGCACGCCTCCTGAAGAGATTGCAAGCAATACAGAACTCAGCAGCACCAGATCTCAAGAAACTACAATGGCTCCCAATACAGGAGAGATGCTAGTTCAAGATGTTGACCCACGCCCAGAAGGCCCTGTATAACGAGGGACCAGCTTAAATCAACAAATCCAGACACCTCTGTTCAACCTCCTTCTCCATCGCAGACACCCCACTTATCCCCCAAGCCAACTGAGGAGGTTGATCCTTCTCACACCTGGCAACCAAGGCTTGGAACAACATCCCCCTGCACCTCAGGACCGTACCGTCATTTCAACAATTCAGAAGAGATCTAAAGACCCGACTGTCTGAATAAACAACTTCCTCACAGCAGCTAACAGATGCAGCACATCGAGACCCTCATGGGTGATTTGCAGCGCTCCATAAATGACTGGTTGATTGATTGATTGTTCCTGGGTGCATAGATGGCAAAATCTTCTTACCTTGTGTTTTCTTTTTTTCTCCAGTCTGATGGTATCCTAGCTGCAAGCATGTCAAGAGTGGATTAGAGGTGGTGAGTTTGTCAGCTATAGAGGCGGAGGTGCTGGTTGAGATAGCTCTGTAAATAATGCTGTTTGTTTTGAAGGTGGAGCGGGCTGCCAAGGGGAGCCAGTGAAGTCCCATCACAATGGAGGTAACATAATATAATGCCCTTAAGGGGACCGATGTGGAGTATGGGAGGCCATAGACCAGGTCATTTCCACCATCGAGTTGCAAGAGTATGAGGGCTAGAACAGCAGTTATAAAGTCACTTTCTGGGAGGAATGGTTTCACTTTCTTTAGCTGAGAGACCTGGCACTAGACTGCATTGGTTTACTTGGCAAAATGTTCCTAAACGGTGAGGTTGGTGTCCAAAAAGTAATCCAAGTGACCTAGCACTGCGTTAAAGTTGGGACTTGAAGCCTTCAATGTTTATGTTACTGAGCTAGGTTTGGAGTATTTCTTGCATGTTGCATGTTGTTCTTGGCAAAAAACAGGAATTTGGTTTTGATGGAGATGAGCTTTGGGTAAGTGCTGGACAAGGTGCAGGCAGTGTTCGACGTGCTCTATGCTGGAAGTGGATGAGATTTCCAAGTACAGTTGCCCAACATTTGAATAATGGTTAATTGTAATATTGGTTACCATAAGTAATGCTTTCAGGGGCTTTATGTAGAGTTTGAAGAGGAAACTTCACAGGTCAGGTTATAGTGATCCTATGGGATATACAGGCGCCTATGTGAATGAAATGGTGTAAATTGGAAAGGTAGTAGGAGAACCAGTAAACAACATTGCCAGTGAACCTTATTCGAGATTCATATTTGCAAGACAGTGGGATGTGTCAAAGATGGTTGACAGGTCCAGCAATATCACGAGTTAGAGGTCACCTTCATGTGTGGTTAGGAGAGCTCTGTCTACAATGTGTAAAGTAGCAGTGTCCATGACACAGCGTAATCTGAAGCCAGACCGGTACTCGTGCAGGAGATGATTGGCATTGATGTGCTCTTGAAGCCAACTGTAGATCCTTTTTCAAAAATAATTTCAAACTCGTAAGACTTCAGAAAGGCCATGGTGGGGTTCGAACCATCCGATTGTGTAAAGAAGAAAAATTAATTAGGGGATCATGTTAGGATCAGGCTTGCACTCTTGCCACAAAAATATTATTAGAAACGCCTTTATTTCATGTGCCTCAGTGAAAATAATGTTTGGTTTACAATACATATTTTATATTAAGGATGCAATGGGAAAGAAATTGCGATTCATTGTAGTTCAGAGATGTTTAATAGTTCCTGGTGTACTATGACGGAAGCTGTCCTTTAGACCAACAGCAGGTGGCGAGGAAGTAATGCCCCTCTTTAGTCTACTGCTTGTATAGCAGTGACAAACGCTTTGGCAGAGAGCTGCGCCATCAAGCAAGACATAAAACAGCGAGTGGTATGACAACCATTTACTAATGGTTTTTCTAAATACTCACGGAACACTTCCTATAATTTACAAGCTGAATAGGACAGAGCAGGTAGAACTAGAGAGTAATTAAGGGGTAATTCCTGAAGCCTGCCACCTACGTCTGACTGCACAAAACAAATGACATTTTTAAGAACAATTGTGCTGGGATCTACCGTATGGTGCGTAGGAGGGCAAAAGTGAAACCTCAAATCTTAAGCACTTGAAATAGGAGTACAACCAGACAGATTGTGCTCTTGAGGCGGAAAGCCGAGAGCTTTTTACTTGTTTAACAAATCTCTTTTAAAAAACGTTATTGTCACCTTTACCTGTGTGCACTTGCTTCTTGGCTTCCCTGTTTTCCTGCGCAGCCGAGTTATCGCTGCCGCAGCCCTCACAAGCTTTTCCCGCCGCCAGCACGGCGAGGACCGAGGCCACGCCCCCTTGCGAGGCCACGCCCCCACGCCACCCTTCAAAAGCGCTGATTGCTAGCGCTCGCAGCCCAGACAGATTGTGCTCTTGAGGCGGAAAGCCGAGAGCTTTTTACTTGTTTAACAAATCTCTTTTAAAAACGTTATTGTCACCTTAACCTGTGTTCAATTGCTTCTTGGCTTCCCTGTTTTCCTGCGCAGCCGAGTTATCGCTGCCGCAGCCCTCACAAGCTTTTCCCGCCGCCAGCACGGCGAGGACCGAGGCCACGCCCCCTTGCGAGGCCACGCCCCTCGCGCCACCCTTCAAAAGCGCTGATTGCTAGCGCTCGCAGCCCAGACAGATTGTGCTCTTGAGGCGGAAAGCCGAGAGCTTTTTACTTGTTTAACAAATCTCTTTTAAAAAACGTTATTGTCACCTTTACCTTTGTGCACTTGCTTCTTGGCTTCCCTGTTTTCCTGCGCAGCCGAGTTATCGCTGCCGCAGCCCTCACAAGCTTTTCCTGCCGCCAAATCGGCGAGGACCGAGGCCACGCCCCCTTGTGAGGCCACACCCCCCCGTGCCACCCTTCCACGCCCTATAAACAATGTGCATCTCTCGGACGCGCAGCGGACGAGCGCAGCGGGCGCGCCGCCTGCGCGCCGAAGGCGCGCCAAAGGCGAGCCCGTCTGCGCCCGTCCGCGCCAGTACGGGCCCTAGGGCACGCCACGCCGACCATCATATTTCGTATTCCCCTCAATCCCTTAGAGACTTGCAACACCCCACCACCTCCCCACCCCTAACGGCTATCCGCCGTATACGCACTGCCGGTATCATGCACCCCGACCGACACCACCTTAGTAGTAGCACCCTCCCAGTCGCACCAAATGCGAACAACACGACCATTAGAGTGTTATACCTAAACACCCGCTCTCTGGTCAAACACTCTGAGGATATCTTCATTCTGCTATCAAACACCAACCCGGATATGCTCCTGCTCACGGAAACGTGGCTAACTTCTGAGTCTCTCCCTGATATTTTGGCTGCCCTCCCCCCTGACTACTACATCCTTCATGCCGACCGCCCCGGTGATCGCCCCGGGGGCGGGGTGGCAGCCATCATATCCAAACGTCTGAACTCTGTCTCTTCCTATTCCCTCTCCATTCCGAAGGTGGACAATCTACTTATCAGTGTGCAAACTGATACCGGTACCCTTACCCTTCTACTCTTGTACCGGCCTCCCCATCCTATGCCATCTTTTTCCACCACTCTGAGTGAACAACTGTCCAGCCTTCTAACATCGCACTCCAGTTTCGCCCTTCTTGGCGACCTAAACTACTGGTTTAGCGATGTCAACGCTGGCTCGCATGCCACAGAGCTATTCGAGACTCTCAACAGCCTGAATCTTACCCAACAGGTTACCCAACCCACCCACAACAAAGGCCATATCTTGGACCAGATCTGGACCTGTAATCTGGCCCTATCAACACCAGACGTCTCTCCTTGCATCTGGTCCGACCACAGCCTAGTTGACACCTCCATCACTGTCGTCGGTCAGATCCCCGCTCCCTTGATGGCTGGTGGCTCCTCACGGAAATGGAATACATACGACTCCCAGGGCTTTCTTACTGCCCTGGCTGACACCCGTCCATCCTTCCTCCCCTCTAATGATATCGACGGATTGGAACACGATCTTGGTTCCTGGCTCGAATCGGCCAGTGACATCTTCACCCCCCTGGTCAAATTCCCTGGCACTAGGCACCGCAACTCCCACAGGTGGTTTTCTGGTGATCTTAAGCTTCTAAAATTAAAAACTCGGCAGTCAGAACGCTCCTGGAGACGTGACTACTCCGACCTAGCCCGACAGTCCTACTTGGCTGCGTGTAAAGAATATAGAGCCGCCATCAGACTAGCCAAAATGGAACACTTCTCTAACAGGATTTCGTCGGCAGCTGATAAATCCAAAGAGGTGCTCAGAGTCATGGACGAACTCACTACTGACGACAGGACTCTCCCAGCCCAGACCCCCACTCAGGAGGCTTGTGACACCCTCAACTCGTTTTTCTTAGACAAAATCACAAAAATCAAAAACTCTATTTCCCCCTCTCCCCAGTCACCCCCACCGGTCCCTTGCCCTAACAATCCCTCAACTTTCTCCTCCTTTCCGCTCCTTGACCCTACCTCTTTAGCAGAGTTAGCAACCCGGGTAAAATCTGGCTCCCCGAACGACTGCTGCCCGCCATCAGTCCTGCGGAGTATATGCCTGCATTTACCAGACTGTATCCTACCTTTACTCAACGGGGCACTCAGCAGCGGCACCGTTCCAACCTCCTTCAAGGAGGCTATTTTAGTGCCCCTCCTCAAAAAACCTGGAGCCGACCCCGCGGAGCCCTCGAACTACCGCCCCATCTCCCTCCTCCCGTACTTCTCAAAATTGATGGAGGCCCACGTCACTCGGTGCCTGTCAAACTTCATCGAATCTTCCCATCATCTTGAGCCCAACCAAGCCGGCTTCAGACCTGCCCACTCCACTGAGCACGTCACCCTGGCAGTCCTGGACACACTCAGGAGCAACGCGGACGCAGGCTCTCCCCAAGCCCTCGTCCTCCTGGATCTTTCGGCCGCGTTCGACACGGTGGACCATGACATCCTTCTCCACCGTGTCGAGCAGGCCGGCATCCGGGGCGCCGCGCTAGACTGGGTCAAGTCATTCCTCACCAGGAGAACACATGCGGTCCGCCTGGGGCCCTACACCGCCACCAAGGCACCCACGCACTGTGGAGTCCCCCAGGGCTCCTCCCTTTCGCCGCTCCTGTTCAATTTATACCTCCGGCCCCTGATCAAATCCCTTAAAAAATGGGATATTGTCACCTTCAATTACGCTGACGACCTGCAGATCATCCTCCCGCTCGACTCACCTCATGCCATTAACACCTTTCACGCAGTTATGATTCACATCCAAGGTTGGATGAACCAGAACCAGCTGAAACTGAACCCCTGGAAGACTGAGCTCCTCCTCCCGGGACTCAGTCACGCTCACTGGGGCCCGCAGTTCTGGCCGTCGGAGCTAGGCCCTCCCCCAATCCCTGCGAAAACTGTAAAGAGCCTGGGTGTGATCATCGATGCTGAGCTCTCTCTCAGATCACAGGTGGGAGCAGTAATATCCTCCTGCATGTACCAGCTCCGGAAGATCCGCAAAGTCCGCCACCTACTTCCCCCCGCTGCACTTACCCAAGTTGTGATCTCACTTGTGCTCTCCCGCCTAGACTTTTCTAACTCAATCTACCATGGCATCCCATCATCCCTGACCCACCGCCTCCAGGTTGTCCAAAACCAAGCGGCCCGCTTAATCCTCAACATCCCCAGATGGCAATCTGCCAAACCCCTGCTCCATAGCCTTCATTGGCTCCCAATTGCCCAAAGGGCAGCCTTTAAGGTGGCATGCCTTACCTTCAAGACCCTTCATGGCTCTGGCCCTGCGTTTGTAACATCTCTCATCGGCCCCTACTGTCCTCAGCGTGACCTCCGCTCAGCTCACCGTCACCTACTTGCCACTTCCAAAATCAAAACTAAGAAATTCGGCGGTCGCCGTTTCTCTCACCTAGCCCCTGCACTTTGGAACCCCCTCCCTCTCTCCATCAAATCCTCTTCCTCTCTTTTGAACTTCAGGAAAGTACTTAAAACCCACCTCTTTCCTTCCCTTTGTTAAAAAACCCTGCTACTTTGCTTCCCCCTCACTCATTCTGTCTCTCAGCGCCAGGAAGCCTCAGCGTCAGTGCGCTCTATAAATGACACCTAAGATAAGATAAGATAAGACAATTCAATGGCTGGTGCTGGCAGAGCCTTGAGTAGCTCTTCTATTGTTTGACGGTCAATAGCTTGAGAGAAGCCTTCGAAATATAGGTTAAGAAAATTCTAATTACATGCCCCCTACCTTGATTAGTAAATGGTTACCTCACCTCCGAGGGGTAACTCTATTTAGTTTGTTTCAAAATAGTCAATAATAGTACATTTTTTACATAACCGGAACATGTTTTCTTGAAGATGGGAAGGACATTGAGTTTATGTAGGTTCACATAAAAATATCTCATTTATCAGTCATGATAAACTTCTAATCAGCCAACTTATCTGTGAGTGCTTACCAACAAAAGCAATTGAATGGAAGGGGTTTAGTACCAAGAACTAGCAGCACTCTCAATTTCAGTTCCCACATGGTTGTCATGCAAAGAATATTCCTCACTTTCATGCCCACGCTATGGGATCGTTCTTAATCTTTTAGGGCCCGATTACGAGTTTGAAGGTGCAGTGGTGGCACTGCCCTAATGCCCGCCACCACACAGCCAAACCCGCGTGAGAACTGCCCGCCATTTATGACTTTTTTTAGTCATTGCTGGGCGATTCTTTGGCGTTCCCATGGCGGTGTCTATAACATAGGCACCGCCATGGGAACGTCAAAGGAAGTTCCAGCATGGCATGGACTGTGAAATCCACGCCGTGCTGGAACTGCTGGCGCATGCACTTAAGGGGGCACATGTTGTGCCCTCCTGCATGCATCCACATGGAGTGAGGCACAAGGGGGCCCTGTATGGCCTCATTTCTTTTCTCACCGCTACTGTTTTCATGGAGGAAAGACCTCCATGAAATCAGTGGCAGTGAGGAAAGTAGTAATATGGTTGGCGGGACCATGGGTGTCCTGCCTAGCTTATTGATGACTCTAGACCGCTGCTGCCAGGAAACAGCAGTTCCCTGACAGAGTCGGCGGTACCAGGGCGGCACGGCCGCCAAGGTCGCAATGTGGCAGTTGGAAGACCACCACTGCTGCTCCACCATGAGTCTGGCGGTCCGACTCGTAAGCAGGCCCTTACTGTGTAAGTGCAACCACATTTGCTTTCGGAAATAAATGGCTTTTCAGATCTGTCACCAAAAAACAAAATACTTCCCTGCATTCAACTTTTGGATATGCGGATGTCCAGAACCTAGACTCCACTCATTCACATACGGCTTGTTCTCTTCGCACACATGCAGGCATTTACCTTCCTATCCCGCTGTTCACTCATTTAAAGATTATTTTGTATTTATTCCTTTCCAAATCACTATGAAGTGGCAGCCATGTTACATTTTTGTACTATATAAACAAATCAAATTTACATTCTACTGAATTGAAGCACAGTGTAAATTGACAACAATTGGGTAGTAGTGTTCCCAAAAGGAAAAAAAGTCTGCACAGTCGTTTAGTTTCTCCAAATTTACGTGAAGTACAAATTGTATACAGTATAGCGTTCACAAAACACACGTGCACAGGTGACCCTCCTCCCAACACTCACTACCCCAGGGTGAGTGTTGGGAGAATGCCTTGAAAAAGTCTCAGGATTGAGACAAAACACGTGTCGGCGTTGAGAGCTGAGAAGTTTTTTTCTTGTTGTGAATATTATGAACTTTTGAAATAAAGATTTGAAGACTACCTTCTGCACTGGATCTTTGTCTCCAAAAATAATATAAGCTGTGCTATGGACATTGAGACAATGGGTGCCAATCTCTTTATATTATAGGTGGAATCCTATGCCACTTGGCATTATAATATTCAAGAGAGGATAATTATTTTGTAGTGAGAATCCCTAAGCAGTGTGCCAGTGAATCCTTCCTTTCTTTGTTTGCAATAATGAAGCACAGTGTAAATTAAGTAAGAAACAAAAAATAAACAAAAAATATACTTAGGAGAACTGCACAGAACTAACACGATCAAAGTTTTTACGAAGACTATTGAAAATGTATCTACAAGTGAGCCAAGAATATCAGTGGGAGACACCATGTAACCCAGAAACTCCTGCAATCAACTTGTGTGTGAACTACATACTTTGTCATTATCAAAAATCAAGATCAACATATTTTCACTTAATATGCATAATTGAAACTGTATATTTTATTAGGATAATGACATTGAATTGAAACATTATAGAATGTGCAATAGTTACTCGAACTCTGCCCCTATATTTATTTACTGAGATGTTATTGACCTAGGCTTACATCATATCAGTTCTTCCATTGTGCTGCATGTAAAAGGTTTCACCAGGCGAGATTATTACATTCAGGCTAAAGTGTTGGAACTCAAATCATATCCACGCAGGATTGTAGGATTTATAGAAAGCAAAGGGTCTATTAGAGTCTGTTTGTCCTTCAGCAGGCAGTGCAATAACCTGATTAGATTATTTTGATGCCACTGGATTGTATTACAGTGATAATTATATATCGGTTCCCAACCGCTTTGTAAGGTCTAAAACACTTACCCCTTTCTATGAATCAAAGTAGGCTTAGAGTAGATGTCCCTAATGATCATATATATGCAGATGTCCTAGGGTCACACCTCAAAATGCAAACTGGAAGGGGCTTTGCAGGTATCGGAGCACAGAGCTATTTCAGAAAGGGAATGGAAATGTCAATTATAAATTGTAAATATATATTTATATAGCACTTATGACCCCTGACAAGGCGTTGAAACACTTTTTGCAGTGAGTAGCACGCTACTCCGGAACCCAAGATTAGTAATTAGTAGGTTAGTAAGAAAACATTTCTTGCATGTTAGTTGTGCTAGGATTGTGCTCTTTATTTGCTGTGTGTTTAGTAGAGTTCAGGTAGGAACAGAATGAAAGAAGTGGATTTGAAAAGGTGAAGTAATGAGTTGTTTTGTAAGTAATGGTCGCGTATGCTTGTTAGTTGGGTGGCATGGTTAAAAGAGGGGTTTAAGTTGAGAAGGATGTTTGGGAGTTCCAAGTAGTCAAAGGATTGGGATGGAAAGGGAGAAGGACAACTTTTTTTTTATAATAGTGAATGTAAATAATTATATATAATATATATATAGGGGACGCGCTAATCCTTACCAGAGAGGTCTCGTGTTGGGCTTTGCCAGCAAGGAGTTTCTGCCACGGTTGAGCTGCTGCTACGGTCAAGGAAAGACCGCAACCGCCACTTAAGCAGAGGCTGCCCAAGATTGCCTGAACTGCCCTGTGTGGCCTGGGGGGCGAACTACTAATCCCAGCATTCCCGGGGAGGCGCACGAACAACGCGCCACCGGGAAGCGACAGGAGCCCTTGAAAGGGCAGCGCGGGCTCCCGCAGCCCAGGCCAAGGGAGGGCCTGTCTGCGCCCATCAGAGCCAGGAGGAGGCGGGGCCATACAATTTGGGTCTGGGTTCATACCAGCTGCACGAGTCGCTAGCAAATGGCGGCAAAACAGAGATCAGGAGGCGCCAAGTTTACTATCCCAAAGACATCGGGGACATCGACATTAGATGGATACCTACTACGGGCAACGAAGGCGATAGAAAAGGAGTTACAAACAGCGGAAAGAATGTCATCAGTAGAAGGTGGTGGTGTAACTGATAACATCCTAGCTGAAAGAGGTACTATTAACACAACTGAGGCTATCACTGCTACTGAACTATTTAACAAATCTCCATCACTCCCTATATTGGACCCGGAGTTAATGCACAGCCAGGGGACACCAGAACAGGCACCTGTCCAATTAGAAAATATTATGGTCCTGAAAAAAAGGAGAAAGACTAAACATCTTGAACCCTCCTGTTCTACCCATACCAGGTCAAAGAAAAACAGTAAAGGCCTAATTGCGGTTATCGGGAATGGGCCTCAGACCCGGAGCAAGTTTATTGATAAAACCAAGAATGCGGAGCTTCCCCCTTCCAACTCCCCTGAGAGGTTAACATACCTCTTGGAAGAAACTCTGGCAAGAACACTCTTCCCATTAATCTCGAGACTGGAAAAATTAGATGCTGATATAGAACTGCTGCTAAATGCTGTAACAGGGATTAGGGTGGGAATGGATGGGGAGCGGAAAGCCGGGTACAATAGGAGGGTGGGTGCAGAAGATGTTTTAATAACACACTATGACCATTGCAAATGGGGGACGGAAGCCAGGGATCAAACCAACAGTCACTTGGAGCTGTCTACTGGTGCCACGGCTAGATCGGAAATAGAACCCGTATTAAAGAAAGCTCTAGAAACGGACAACAGACCCGACTGTCCAGTAGGGGAAAGGGAAAAGAAATTCACCACCTGTTGCCCTAGGAGAGAGGGAGGAAAGTATTGCACCAGTAGGAAAACCCCCGTAATCCAACCTGAAATCCGGTCTAGTTAGAGGCGACGATAAAATTACAGTGCACCTCCTACCTGAATGTTCCCCGTACGTAGTAGTGCTAACTAATACTTCACCATTTACAGAGAGGAGTTGGCCTAACGGCTAAGGCGCTCGACCTCGGACTTGGGGATATGGGTTTGAGTCTCGGTAACGACGCCAAAAACCTTTTGTGATTCTGGGCAAATCACTTAATCTCCCCGTGCCTAAAATGAAAGTGTGTCCTCATGTAACGTAACTGGTGCTATGTAAAGCGCTCTGATACCTGATTCGGTTCGGGTCTAGTTCGCGCTATATAAAACTCTGCAAAAAAACAAAAAAAACTACAAGGAATCTCACGATGGCGCTTAAGAACAAGGTGTGCCATTGGTTGGCTCAAAATGTGGATCTATCAAATGTTTACTTTGGAGACATTTTGTTTGTAAGAAGGGTGGGGTGGGTTGGCCCTATGCCTAAGAAATACAATGGGGATTGCATTGTAATTAGTTGCAGATCCCGCTCGCTAGCAAAGTGGCTGGCTGACCGGGGTTTGGTACTAGCAAATCAAAGCACAGGACAAGGCCCCAAACTATTGCCACTGCCTTACTTTTATAGGAATTTAGCACCAAATGAGGGGGCACTGATGATGAGTAGGCATGGCCCCTTGAATGAAGTCACTAACAGAGGGCCCAGGGCTTTTGAACTTAGAAACAGATACCAGCCACTCTCAAATCTAGACGATCTAGATTGACTCAATGGAGTTCCTAGACAGATGATAGGTGAAGGTAAGGGACTTATTGTAACAAATGGGGCACAACCAAACAAACGGGTAAAGGATAATTTAAATTGTTCTAGTACAATCGCCCAACCTAATATGTATCCCGAAGATGGGGGAAAACAACTTAACAACAGCGGCCCCCAGATAAATATTGTAAATTCTAGTGCTTTAACAATTCTGTCTTGGAATGTGGCTGGTATCAATTAAAAGCTTAATGATCCTGACTGGTGCAGTTTTATTGATAAAAACCCTATATGTTTATTACAGGAGACATGGGCAGTAGAAAAAGTGTATAAAATGGATAATACTACCTTTAGTGTTGAGGCAAAGAAGGGACCAATGGGCCGACCTGTAGGGGCCTACTGATATGGGTGAAAAACTCCCTGATAGGGAAAATTAAAAGTCTCAGCCTTGGATGTGAAGACATACTTGGGCTGGAAATATCTCTCCCCACGGGGAGCGCCCCTCTAAAGATCCTGAATGTATACAACCAGCTGAGTAGTCCACACAGGCCCTCAGAAACATTTACACTATTGGGGAACCATCTCGACTTAGCAAGAGGGAGGCACCGGCTAATAATGGCTGGTGATTTAAATATTACTTTTGAGTTGATTATATCCAGGAACTTATCGAAGAGGGGGATGAAGCAAGAAGAATCCCAAAACTGGAAATTCCATCAATAAAAAAGTGTACTAGGGCAGTTCAACAAGTAAATTCTCTATAGATCATGGGTTACGAGCTTGCAATGGTAGGACTGCCTCTGATAGGAGAGCCGGGTTTACTTTTAAGAGAGGGGCATGCAAATCCAGAATCGACTATTTTTTAGTCGATATTGAACTTTGGGGAAATATAAAAGATATGGTGGTCGTAATGCTCCAGTGATCACAAGTAATAACGAGAGAAGTGTTAAATGGCCAATGATTCTTTTAGATTAAAAAACGGCCCTCCCAAAAATGTATAAAAGGGTGGAACTAGCTCCAACAAATGAGATTAGGGCCGACACGCTGCTCTTATTTAGGGAAATAAATGTTGACCTTAAATCCTTTTTTTCTAAAATAAATGACAATATTCTCCCCCGTAAGCACACTATGCCATGGTATAATCATTCATGTAGACAGGCTAAGGAAACCCTAATGAAGGCGGTAAAGACCAAATCCCTAGATAATATAAGAGCTTGTAGGAAAAATTACCTTTGCAATCAGAAAAACGCTAAAAAAGACTGGGAGGTTGAGAAATGGAGAGTCCTTGTGGAAGCCTCAAAGATGAAGAACAGTCAAACATTTTGGCACTTAATGGCCAAAGGCTCTAGCAGCCTGAAAAAGAAAATAGTTTCCACTTGCAGCCCCAAATTTGGGAGGAGTACTTTGGGAGCCTGTATGCAGCCCGAGGGGGGAGGAAAAAATAGATACCCTAGAAGCCCCGCTCTTTTTGCCCTTAAGGGAAGGTACACCCATCACGGTTGAGGAGACTATTCTGGCCATAAATTCAATTCAGAAAGGGAAGGCCCCGGGCTTGGACAAACTGCCAGGAGACATGTATAGGGCAGAGCCTGAAATATGGGGGGTATTACTAACTAGAGTTTTCAACGCCATCCTGGAAGGGAGAGAGGTCCCACTGACCTGGAGGGGCGCTGAAATGATCTCCATTTTCAAGAAAGGAGAAAAGGGCTCCCCTGAAAACTACAGACCCATCAGCCTCATCGATGTCTCCCAAAAAATCTTTGGGAAGTTCATACTAGCCAGAATCCAACAGTTGATGGAGAATAATCATGTACTCTCCGAGCTTCAGGCAGGCTTCAGGGAGTCCACGAGCACAACGGATCAGGTCCTCAGATTCCTTATGTTAATTTGGAAGGAAGTGGTCATCAATGGAGGTCACCTGTAAGTTGTGTTTGTGGACATAAAACAGCTTTTGATTCTATCAATAGAACCCAACTGTGGTCCGTCCTAAGAGATATGGGTCTACCACCATACCTGCTTAACATCTTGGTATGCCTGCATGCAAACAACTTTGCAAAGGTTAGATGGAATTCGAACGGTGGACTCACGGCAACATAAATATTCAAAAAGGTGTCCGCCAGGGGTGTGTCCTGGCCCCTACTTTATTTACACTCTTTGTAAATGGAGTTATAGATGAGCTTTTCAACTATGATGGAGATACTCCAAAAATGGCGGGCAGAACTGTTCCCTGCTTGCTATCCGCGGATGACACCCTACTGATTGCAAGAGCACCAAGGGGAATCCAGAACCTCCTCAATAGATTTGAGGGGGCCTGTAACTCTAGGGTGCTTGTACTCGACTGTAGTAAGACCAAATATATGGTGTTCAACCCCTATAAGCATCAAAAGGGAAAGTTGCTTCTCAATTCCCAATGTTTGGAACGGGTAAAATCTTTTGATTATTTCGGGGTTCGAATTAATGAAAATCTGGTTTGCTCTGACCAAATAGAAAAGAGCACTTTAACACTCCAACATGTAGATAGTGCAATAAATAAGAGGGTCAGAGCTTCTCCATACAGGCCAATATCCCCATTAATAGAATGACACAGAGCAAAAGGCCTAGGCGCAGCGCTCTATGGGGTGGAACTTTGGGGTTTGGAAAACTTAAAAGGCCTGGTTCTAGCGGAAAATAGGTTCATTAGGATAATTCTAAATCTTCCTATAAATACCCCTCTTTTAATTTTGAGATTGGATTTTGGCCTTAGATCCATTGCCCATTTTGCGATCTTGAGGGTATTAACTTTCTGGATCAGGATTTGGGTTAACAATTCTCAAGTCTCTCTCAGAAGCTGTTTAACTGAGCTAATTAAGCTACACAAAATGAATGGGCGTGTTAAATGGCTTGGTGGGATTAGAGATTGGTTTGACAAACTTAATATGGGTTTTGTTTGGGATTCCCCAGAAGGCATTAAGAAAGAGATGGTTCCCACATTGAAAAAGAGGTTCTGGGATTTCCAAGACCAGTGTCGCTAGACGATCTGGGTCTCCCAGAGCTCCGCCGAGATGCCGCCATCGGGAGTCGGGGTTCCACAGGGTTCGGTGTTGAGCCCGTCATTGTTTAACATCTTCATGTCCCCTTTGGCGGCGGCGGTGGAGGCCTATGGGGCCCAGATCGTGTCCTACGCCGACGACACGCAACTCCTCTTCACTTGCGGTAAAGACCAGGCATTTGATGGAGAGAGTATTCGGGGCTGTCTGGGAATGGTCTTCGACTGGTTCCAGCGGAATAGTTTAAAGGCCAACTCCAGTAAGTCGGAGGTCTTATTCTTTGGTTGTGCCACTGACCCTGATTGGCGGCAATGGTGGCCTTCTGATATGTGTCCTCCTGCACAGTCATCACAGGTTGCCAAAAACCTTGGTATCAAGCTGGATAACAGGCTCTCACTGAGAGCTCATGTCCTGGGGCTGGCCGGCACCTGTTTCGGTATTCTGAAGATGCTTCGCAAGTTCTTACCACTGCTGTCTGTGGAGCATAGGCGGATTACTGTGCAAGCGCTCATTGGATCTAGGTTGGATTATGCCAACGCCCTTTTCCTTGGCCTTCCGGATTATTTGGTCCAGCGCCTGCAGGTGGCACAAAACTCTGCTGCCCGCGCCATTTTTGGCCTGCACAGGCGAGCACGAGCTTCTGGGTTGCTGCACACGCTTCACTGGCTGCCTATCCGGAAGCGGATCATGTTTAAATCCCTGACGCTGATGCACAAAGCATTGTTTGGTTTAGGTGCTGGATACCTGCGGCGAAGATTGGCCTTCTATCGCCCAGCCCGCTCACTGCGGTCCGAATCTCTCTTTAATGCTGTGGATCCGCGTGTGAGGAAGGCCCGCACTGGGGGGCGCTCCTTCAGCTTCAAGGCCCCCCAGTTGTGGAACTCGCTTCCGCTGGCGCTTCGCAGCACCTCCAATTTGCTTCAGTTCAGGAAGAGCCTGAAGACTTGGCTTTTTAATCTCTAGTTTTTTTTTTTTTTTTTTTGGTGTTTTTTTTTTTTCTTCTTCTTTGTATTTGTTATTCCTTGTTGTGTTATTCTACATCGAGCTGCCTGTGGAAAGCGCCGGGACACTCTTTTAGAGTAGCCGTGCGCTATATAAACTTAATATAACATAACATAACATAACAATATAAATCTGAGTGCTCATGGTACATTGACCTCTGCCTTTCTTAAAATAAAACCCAGTAATAGTTTTGAACTGTTCCTTGATGAGGTAGAACTACCCCAGGTGCGAATGCTGTTCTTACAATTTAGGTATGACACTCTGCCTTTAAATTCAGTAAAGAGTAAATGGGGACACGATTTGACATATCCTATGTGCCATTCTGCCACAGAGACTAGTAATCATTTATCATTCTTTACTGTACAGCTTATACAGACTACCGCAGGAATTGGATTGCACCAATGTGTCGCTTGTTATCATGTGGAAGCCCAGTAGATGCAATGAGAATCTTTAAATCAGAGTCGACTAGATGGCTGGTTTTTGCGCTCTCGAGATTTTTGCTATATGCTTGGTGGAGGAGAGCCAAGACTATTAAAACTACCTGGCTGGTAAATTGTGATTATGAACTGCGAAAACAAAAACATTTGGGAAAAGGAAACAAACTGTGATTAATACTATACTAAGTAATGCACTTCTGCTTGTGAACATATTGGAGGGATCGTGTTTTAATATTTTTTGAATTCATATAGAGGTACCTCTCCTTCTTATTTCCCTTTTATGAAGTATTTATTTTGAACTATGAACTGTGATGTTTTTTATTTGTTATGGTCATAAAAATGATCGAATAAAAATTTTACTTTATATATATATATATATATATATATATATATATATATATATATATATATATATATATATATATATATATATATATCCTTGCTCCAAACATCACCAGCCTGCTGCACTCTCGAGCGGGTGCTTTCAAACGCGGGGGTGGACCCGCTGCAATATCTCTGCTCCCAGATATCCACAAAGTTCGTAAAGAACCCGACAAAGCACTCTCAGGGGGGGTAATCGTACCAAAGAAAAACTTTATTTGGTTACCCCAGCACGGACAAGACGCGTTTCGGCACTTCGCCTTTGTCAATTGCGTGGAACAGACGTGCCGCCATTACTTTTAAATCAATGAACCATGAACTGCTATTGCATGTTATATATTTTTCTCTCTGTCTTATGAAGTATATTTTTCTTGCCTTTATGGAACTGTAAATTAGTATGTATATATGGTATTAGTCACATGATTTGAACAGGTTAGAGGTTTGCCCATCTGTGGGCTTTATGGAAGCATATTAGATATATTATCCCATTCAGGGCTATATGAAATGCTGTACATATTGTACATATGATATTGGATAGTGGGAGAATTGTATTGTCATTATTAACCCACAAACAACCTCACTAATATGAGACTTGTGAATGTGAAAACTATCTCGTCTTATGCAAAGCAGACATTCTAAGATGGCGATATTTTGCTGCTTAGTGTTTGTCCTTTTTTTACTTCCATGTCAAATTCATGATGACGTTTTACAAATTGATTTAAAAGTAATGGCGGCACGTCTGTTCCACGCAATTGACAAAGGCGAAGTGCCGAAACGCGTCTTGTCCGTGCTGGGGTAACCAAATAAAGTTTTTCTTTGGTAGGATTACCCCCCCCTGAGAGTGCTTTGTCCGGTTCTTTACGAACTTTGTGGATATCTGGGAGCAGAGATATATATATATATATATATATATATACACACACACACACGCATTATATACATATATTTATTTATTTACAACAAGTAAGCTGCTAATACACCGTAACTTGCCTCGCAGTGCCAGTTCTAGCGATGGCAGCAGCTGCCATCAATTATCAAAACAAAATCCAATCTGAAAATCCATAAGGACAGATGCAGCACACCAAGTGAGAGCACAAACATTTATTGTGCAAAACAACGCTGTTCAGCTATATACACACACGATTCTAGGTAAAGTTTTGATGCTTGATTAAACACCCTCTATATAAATACTTTACGTACATAGAAACAGCAATATTTACATGGTCGGCTGTCCACATTTATCATGTGGTACATTTGTATGGTTTAAAATAACTGTAATTAACTTTTATATAAATCAATATACACATGGCATTGAATGCAGTTATTAGTAGCAGGCATATCCCTCTATATAAGCACCTATATGTACTTAGAGTCAGCAATTTTGGCATGGTCTTATATACACATGTATAGCTCTTTTCCATATCGTTGAGTTGTGAGTATGGTTGAAAAAAAAACAGCTTTCATAGTGTTGACTACGTAGAACTGACTCTACAAAGAGGAACACAACTGGAGATAGAAAAGAAGAAAAGAGATAATTGACTGAGTTTCTTTATTTTAAGGACAGACTCAATGTCTGTTCAATTAGTTATATTGCATCTAGTAGCCATAAAACATGGTGATGTTATTTACCAATTAGGTTTCAACTCATAAAGTTTTTTAAAAAGCACTATTTCCCATCTTTCATGCAACATCCCTATCAATGCTCGATCAGTGAAAGTACGCTATCGCTGTGCTGGTACACTTGTCTGCAGAGTTCATGCTCACACTCTCTGGCATTGATTTAATTCTGATCTGAAAATGAAAATGGAATTATACTACACAATATGAGCCAAATAGCATTGAATTTTATTGAGGCAGATCAGATGTAAAGGTTTCTGTTAGCAGAAGGATTTTGGATTTGTAGGGTGAGTTAGTGAGAGGGAAGTGGACACCTGGGAGGTCAGGCACAAAACTTGTCAGTTTTCCAAGACAAGTGATCAACCACCAGTCTACAATATCACTGTGGCACTTGCATAGTAATGTCTCAGGTGGGGAATGAGACAGACTGCCTGTGAGGGTTTACCCAAGCATGATCACATTTACCTATGTATTACGTGGGGCCAGTGCAGAAAATCTGGCTAATAACTGGTCTCTGGCTGGGAAGGAACAATAGGCTAAATTGAGATGGTAATTAGGAAAAAGCTGCAAATGTAAAAGTGGAGGGCAACAAAGGTGCAAAAGTGAAACTGTCTAGACTAATATTGGCCAGTTGTAACTAAAAGCAGTAAAAGTAAAGCTGAAATCTAGAAGGCTCTCTACTTACCTCTCACTTCTAACTATGCCTGCTCAGGACTATAAACAAATATTCAGAATGGACTACCTTGTGTGGTAACCAGCTTAATGATCCGTGATCTTAAGAAATACCACAAAGGGACCTGCAAAGATGATCAAAGCTGATCGCCTACTGAAACCTATAAACTGCCCGCGGAGTGTCGTGTCCCATAACTGCACCTCGGTGGTCATCGTGCATGACACAGAAAGAAAAAAACAGCAATACTCTTCCAACCACACACCCTACAGGGTGTAGCACGCTATCTAAATAAAAAAGTCAAAGCACTTTAGCATATCCACATAGTGGTAGTAAGCGCTATTTAAATGTTACAAAATAATACAATACTACACTAACTGCATTAGAAAGTGAAATAAAAAAGGAGGATGCCATCATGTGTAATTTTACTGCAGCCCTCCTCTATGAATTTACTCTGACGTCTTTATAACTTGCTAGTAATTGCATGACACAGCTTTACAAGTCTTAAAAACCTTTTGCTCTTTACATGTAAGCCAGTGGTGTTGTAAATTATGTGTGCAGCCTATTTATATGTATATGTAAAGTACAGGTCATTGCTCTCTTAGTTCAACCATATTAAGATTAACATAGTAGTGAAGAATTTAAGATCCTCAATAAAGATAAATAGCAGAAGCCCCTGAAGGAGTTCCAGGAAATTAAACTCGATGTTAACTATGCTAATACTGGCCGTTTGAGATCTCAGGTACTTTGGAAATTAACAAAGAGTTGCTAAACATTCAAGCAACAGGAGACATTACAGTGTTTTTTGCTGAGTTATACATTTGGCTGGTTACAGACAAAACTAGCGATTTGAATATTTGCTTCTGCTCGCAAAACTTGCCTATAATCCAGATTATGCATTTTGTGAACTTTGCATGATGTTTCTTCAGCTCTTCCTGATCAAAGATGTTTCCTGCACATGGATTAAGCAAGGTCCATGTCCAGCGAACAGACTAGCTGGAACCGGCTTAAACAGTTTCCCGCTAAAACTGGATGCACTTTTTCTCACTTTACCCGATTTTCGAGCACGTTATTTTAGACTAATTTTTCCCAGCACACATATTAATTAAAGAAGAGTATCAAATTCCGCGAACTACGCTGCCTTTCATTTCATAATTTTTATATCGTCTAGACTGAACCAACGCATGCTTTGTCTGCAGCATTTACTCCATTTTTTTTTTTAAATCCTGGACTATTTTTTCATTGTGAAGATATTCTTAATATAGGAGGATACATGGCTCTGACAATGCTCCAAGCACCCTTAATAAGGTATCTCACACTCCTAGTTCACCTACACCAGAGAGGGATGCAAAGCAAAGCTCCTCCTTCGATTTGATCTGAAGTGTTCAGGATTTGTCTCTTCTCTCTTTCAAACTTGTATCAAAATACAGTGCTGCAGGGTGCCTCATATGGTCCTAATCTTTCTAATGTTCGTCTGCCCCTGTTAGCTCAACGTTATTGCTCTTTTCATTTGAATCTGATGACAACATCAGTTTGATGAAGACCAATATGTTCAAGTCAAATACCAAAATGTTTTGTTCATTACCTGCGGGGAACCCAGTGGTCTACAGAGTGATTGCCCAAAAGTCTTGGAGTCCCCCACTCCTTATCCTACTGGTCAGAAACTTCAATCAATCAATCATAGCATTTGTAAAGCGCGCTACTCACCCGTGAGGGTCTCAAGGCGCTGAGGTCTCAAGGTGCTGCTACTGCTCGAAAAGCCAGGTCTTGAGTTGCCTCATGAAGGTGAGTAGGTCCTGGGTCTGTCATAAGAGGATGGGGAGGGAGTTCCAGGTTTTGGAGGCGAGGTGGGAGAACGATCTAGCGCCGGTGTTCGCTCTTCGGATGCTGGGTACGGTGGCGAGGGCGAGGTTGGCGGAGTGAAGCTGGCAGTTCGGGGTGCGGAAGGTGAGTCGGCTGTTGAGAAACTTGGGCTTGTACTTGTCTTTTCCCACTCAGGTTCATAAAGTAACTACAATTAGTTTATTTTTCATACAAAAGAAGCCTCACAATTAGTCTCTTTTTCTCAATAAGCTGTCAGGCCACACTTAATTCAAAATTCAGCAGCATGCCTGATTCTAAGCCTGTTGTGCTGCACTCAGATCCATCTGCACAATCTACACTGTCACCCAATCGCAAAGAGGACTAAGTCGCTGTTCATCAGATCAAATGGAGCCCGCTACTTGCATACAACATTCCATCTTTACTGCCCAACCAAATCCTTTTTTATTCTACTTCTTGCTTTGCAGTTCCTTTCCTCAAAGTGCAAAACCAGAGCAGGAGGACGATTTTCTTCAATTATTGCAGCCCAACATAGCTTCTGACGGCTGTATGTCAGGAGAAACATGTAAAGGTTAATTTTACGCCTTGTATCTGTTTCAGACATTTAGCACCAGGATGCTAATTGGGTAATCAAGAGCTCCACAAACTCTCAAAAAATATTCTTGTAGTGTCTTGTGTGGTGTATTTGATTCAAGTGCCTCTCACGGACAGTACTTTCAAACATCTTTTTATAGCTGTATAGACAAAGCAAATCATCAGTCAAACTGATAAGTCTCACATATGGCAAACTTTATTGATTTTATATTTCCTCAGACCAATTAAAATAGAAAGTATTCAACACTATACTGAGGCGATCAACTATCTGAAGGCCTGCTTTATGAAATCCCATTTAGCCTGGGAATAAAATGAAAAATTGTGACTTTGAAATCAATTATCAAGAACTCGACACAATGGTGGCTAAAGTGATTAATGCTGATTGACGGCTGTCAAAAGATCACATGTTACTGATACAGCACATGATTATAACAGGGTTCACAGCAAATACTGGAATTGCCACTGAGGCATTTATTTTTGCCGCCACAGAGATTCCACCTGTGGGTGGGACTTTTGTGACACAAAAGCCAATTGAAATCTCTGCACTAATGTTCGTCCAACAAACAGTATAATAACAACAATTCTCTAAACTGCAATATTTACCATTTAATAGTTGCTAGCAAGAAGAAATATGTTAAATTGACAACTGTCATTGAAATGACTAAAACTGATGTCAATCACTGCATCTTCAGTTAGGTACCAAATTAAATGTAATGATCCTAAATTCAGCAGCCTATCTTCAAACTATGGTTATCTGTCGCCATAAGCCCTGCTCGGCTTGGCCGGTACATGATATTTAGTCTAATCAACTGCAATATTATAACTAGAACTGCTTGAATTACATTCATACAAGAGCAATCCCTCATTGCTAGCTCTGAGCTTTAGTGTGTGTTGGTCTGTGGCCTGGTAACCAGAATATTATACTGAATTATTACAAATGTACACTTATTTGTCAGAATCATGCACCTCAAACCCTCACTTTGGATTGGCTGAAATGTGTGACTACCTTCTGCTAACGTGAAATTAGAAAAGAAAAGCTTATGTTTTATATCACCAAGGATTACAATGCATGTACTCAAAAAACTGGCGCAGGGCCACTACACCCTAAAAATGGAGCAACTTGGTTCTCTAGGGTGATAGAATTTATGGATTTACATTTTTGTGCAACATGAACAACGTGCTGTAAGCATTTACACACACGATTTTGTATACATTAACTGATTTAATATAAATGCTGTTGAAACGTGTTTTCTATGATGTGTAAAAGCGCAATTTCCACTGTCTTTTACTTATACCACGTCCGTGTGAAACGCCATTTTAGGCAAGATGAAAATCATCTCAGTTGCCTATTCCGAGCTCACCCCCAGGCACCCATCATCTCCCCCACAAGCCCCGCAAAACACAGGCAAGCTGAAGTGTATTTGGAGATTTCCACTGTTCTTGGTCTGTTCAGAGTGAACTTTCTCCTGCTCGGATGTAAGTGATCAAATGTAGCCATGTGTTCCGTTTCTTCACTGAAGTTTATTTATTCACAGAGCAAGACACTGTAAATGTATCTTTTTCTGTTCGAAAATATCCAGTTGATATTAGCACAGAGGATGCTGAATAATTATTCATGTAGTGGGTAAGTGTCTGGGTGTTAAGGTAATGACGTTCATTTTTCTTCTGCTCCGATTTGCTGAATAAATGATACATTCGCTCACATCATGATGTTTCAGCAAATGTTCTTCTTTCCTAGGAATTGAGCACAAAAAAACCTTGAATTTGGGGTGAGTCAGAAGACTTTTTCTGTTCCATGAGGGATGCTGTCCGATTCTTCTCTGATTTTGTTGATACTTGAGACTCTGAATATTTTAAATGTTTTGATATTCTGTTTAATTGTACAACTGAGAGCCTACAAGGCACTGACTACTTTTTTTTTTTTTTGACTGACTACTTCTTATCTGCTTATTTTGTTTTTATTTTGTAACCAGCTTACCCATTGCGCGTTGCTGCGATCTCGGAAGAAAGGAATGTTGCTGCTGCTCAGAAAGATAAGTATCTCTCCGACATCCTTGTTATTGATTTACTCTGCTTTGCTTATCTGATACTTGTATATATGTAAATAGGATGTTATTTAGTATTATCAGTTTCTATATATGTAAATAGGATGTTATTTAGTATTAACAGTTTCCTATGCTTTCTGGGATTGGCCTATATCTTCTGAATACCTCAGAATGGCCTTTTAAGGTGAAATTGTAACTTTTTTCTCTGGTTTGTGTACGCTTTCTAATGATACTTGTGGGTCACACTCGATATTGGCCCTTGTGTCTTTCACCCTAGACTACTTCCCCTCCGGTTATATTTAGAACCGGATTAGGCCTCATCGCATTTGGTATACTTTTGAAAGCGAGCGCATGAGCACTCATCTTACATGCTCATACCTTGCGCCCCCATCACGACTTGGGTTCATTCCCGATCCCGCACCGTCTCGCCAACACTCCGTCTCTGCACAACGAAGACTGATTCAACATGTTTGGGCAGCTTCTCTGGCCCCCTCAACGCGCGTAACTGCGCTTGAGGAGGGCGGGGTTACATTAGAGGAATTCACCTTCGGAGCGATTCCCGATGCTCATTCGTTTGAGAAGAACGGGCTTGATCAGTTTGTATTCGAACAGCTTCTAATCTTGCTTCGATATTTAAAAAAAAATGTATGCCAGAAACCTTCGCGGGAGTGTACTCAACAAATTCCCAAAGTTTCATGGCGATCGGATGAATGGTGTAGTAATGCATAAAGGACACACAATCAGACATACATTCGTTTTTATATATATAGAAGATAAAAACCCTTAACCTTTTCATTGAACTAGAACTCAAATATTTTCCGGGCTCCAATTAATTAATTGTATTTTGATTGATTTTGATGTTTTGGGAGCTACCTTAACGTGGGAACACATTGCCTCATGAAACTGAGGTTAGCACCGTCTTCGATCCAGAAAATTGCGCCAAGACTCAATGAGGAAACATTTTGTGGTTTCTCAATTTTGGGGTACCCTTTTTCTCCCTCAAGAGTCACAGATAACAGCATCATGGTTCACCAATATGCAGATGATACACAACTTCACTTGAAAGGCTCTGCTTCAGAAAGCCAAATGCCCAAAAACATTTTGTGTATCATCTAGACCTGATTTTCCAGTGCTTCTCTGAAGCTCAACTCAAAAGAGACAGAATTTTCGCTATTTGCCAAGAACAATAAACAAGATGCAGAACAAACCTGGCCAATGACATGGACCTTGATGACTTCAGGCCTCAACTTTCACCAAATGCCAGGTCACATGGATTCACTTGTGACACCAACCTCATGAATAAATTGCCAAAAAAGACGAACAACGTCCCGGTACAAGCTTTCTCTTCTAAAGAAAGTCAAACTCTTTCTTTCAGAAAGCGACATCAGAACCGCTATTCAGGCTGTGTATTCTTGCATCTGATTATGGTAATGCCTTTCTCGATGTCATCCCATACTTCACACTGGCACCCCTTAGGAGCACCCTCATGCTGCAGTACGTCCCTTCCAAAGCCTGAAGAAATATGATCACATCACCCCAATTCTGATGAAACTCCATTGACTCTCCTTGTACACCCCCACCACCTTCAAAACCAGCTGCACCACAGACAAGCTTGCTATCTCTGGTGGATCTTGGCACACCTGCAGCCAAGACATCATCGGACTCCAGACTAAGAAGTGTGACCAAAGAAATACAAGACAGCAGGCCTTTTCCATTTATGTACAGAGGATCTGGAACACCTCCCCGGACCGATTAGGACATGAGGACTTCCACAACGCTGCTCCAATTTAGGAAGGAGTTGAAGACTCATCTCTTTAAATAACAATACATCACAATATGCATACCATTCCCAACCCAGCTAGCTCTCCTCTTCCTCGTTTGATTTTATGCTGGCCTTTGACCATGTACAGTGTTCCACTGACTTTTGTGTAGGTTTATGCTATAGAAATACCATATACATACATACACTCATACTGTACACAAAGTTCAAGTTCCCCTTGGTGCTCCCACCTTATTTTATCTCAAGGTAAAGTACGTGTGGCAAATTTCCATCTCAGGTGCAGTGCTTCGCCTCTCATGCAGAGTTTGTGTGCATAGTTTTACAGTCTTACCAATGCAAGCCGTTGAGGCCGAAGCACACATCAATTCCTTATGCTCTCCTCTAGGAGGACACACGTGTGCTGTGGGGGTGCATTGGCACTCCAGTCTCTGGCCCGTAGGTAGCAGATCTGGGGGCTACTCCTCAAAGGCTGACTGTGGCAGGCTATGGTGCCATAGTCAGCCTTTGAGGAGTAGCCCCCAGATCTGGGCCCCGTGGAGAGGCGGCGGGCGCTGCCGCGGCTGCTGCTCCCCTATAACCGGCTCCCGGCGCTGCCACCGGCGATAGGCGGACTGCGGGAGCTGCGGCTGCTGGACGTGAGCGGGAAGGCACTGTCCCTGCTATGGCCCGAGCTGCTGAGCCTGCCGCACCTCCGCACCCTGCTGGCCAAGAACAACCAGCTGCACAAAGGCTCGCTGCCCAAGGAGCTGGACAGCCTGCAGCTCCTGGAAGTGCTCAACCTGAGAGGCAACCGCTTCACCTGCATCCCAGGCTCCTTGCTCCAGCTGCGGGGGCTGCGCTCCCTGAGCCTCGGAGGCAACCAGCTGAAGAGCATCCCGGCCGAGATAGAGACGCTGATCAGGTACAGGGGGGGGCTCAGGTGATAGTAAGAAGTTTATTAAGGGCACCCAGGGGGACACAGGTGGTAGTGAAGAGTGTCTGAAGGGCGCGCGCCCGCGTTTTAGCAGCGGGGCAGCCGGTGTTTGTGTCCGCCTCCAACTTCGACCATCTTAACACTTGTGGAGCTAGCTGTTGGAGCTAACTCCGGTTTTACCAAAACGCCGGTGCCCCGGGGCTTGAGGTGTGGCTCCGCTCGACCGTCTTTCTCTCCCTACCCTTGGGCTCTGCTCCACACTCATTGCCGCCGCCTGACTTCCTCAACGGCGCCGCACCGAGAAATCCATTGCCACACTGCCGATGCCCTCAGGTTGGCCGCTGATGAATCAGACTTAGTACGAGACTCTTTACCCCACCCCCTAACGCGTGGAACAACATGGAGGTTTTATCCGGAGGTAGAAGAAACTGTTCCTCTGGACTTTTGAACTACATCGCCCCCCTATTTGCATGTTTTAATACTATGGTTCGTATTGTACTGCACTACTTCTTTCCTTTACTCTCTCTGTTTAATTTTGTCTCTTACCTTTGCTTGCACACTGACTCCTCCGGGTTTTTTGCCAACTCCGATGACTGTTCCTTGTTGAGCCTGCTTATACTGGCCTGTCCTTACTATGGCAGCTGAATCTCTCTCCCCAGGCCACATCTTCCGTTTCCCTCCGCATTCATTTTTCTCCATGGTGTCCACGTTTTCCTTCTCTGCCCACGCTCTTTTTCTGCTAGTCCCTTCATTTTAGACCTTGAGGGTGAATGGATTTTGATCTATTTCCCCTCTACCTTCTAGGTTAGCTGCCCTAGGGATGTAAGCGCCTTATGGCCTCCTTCAATGTGCCCCTTGCCAAAGCGTTCCATCTCCCCTTGTTGGGGAGGGATCCAGCATTCTTGCCCTGGAGTCTCAGATTCCCCTCTGAGAGAGTCCACAGTGCTTGGGACTCACATATTATTGGAAAAGGCCTTAATTGGCCTCCTTTAAATGTACCCCTTGCCAAAGTACTCCTCCCCTTGTTGGGGAGAGATCCTGCATTTCTGCCCTGCAGTCTCAGGTAACCTTCTGAAAGAGTCCACAGTGTTTAGGGAATCTCACATTATTGGAGGTTTAGGAATGTTCCCATTATCGCTGGGAACCCATTCACCTTGCAACGTGATAGGCAGCCACCCTGTAACTTTTGATGATCCATCTACCTCGGCCGTCACCTACCCAGCCGGACTTTGGGCAGATGTTACTTTGTCTCTCTATCGTATTGAACTCCTACCCCTTCACCCTACCCTCTTCCCCCTCTACGCTCCCTTCTTCTTGCCTTCTATCCCTTTAATTTTTCTCTGCTGAGACCTACCAATTTGACCGATGCCCGGTGAAACTACCTGATAGCTGTAGAGGAGATAGGCTGCGGATTCCCCCTCGGCCGTCACCTACCCAGCCGGATCTTGGGCAGACTTTCCCTTCGTCTCTCCATTATATCTATACCCTACCCCTCTCTCCTCTACCCCCTTACCCATCTCACTCCATTTTCCTTTTCTTCTATGCTCCTTAAATGTTTTTACTGATATCATTGGTAACTTGTAACTGATGTAATTTTGCAACCATGTGTAACCGTATGTAAAGCGCTCCGATACCTTCGGGTCTAGCCAGCGCTATATAAACTCTTTAAATAAATAAAAAATAAATAAATAGGCCCTCTTCTGGATGCTGGGTGAGTGACTGGGTAAAATGTCAGGACCACCATAGGCTCTTCTCAGGCAGAGGGAGTGTAGCTCCAACACCACACACGGTCAATGTGGTGCTACAGTCCACTCTGGGAACACTTCTGATTTGCAGCAGCTCAGTCCACTTCAAAGCAGAACAGTTTAGGGTCAAAGTGGTGCAGCTCACTTGGGCACAAATGAGGGCAGTGCCACAGGCTATCTGCATTTAGGATCACAAGTAGCAGATCTTTGGGGCATGCTCTGGAACAGTGCAACAGGTTAGTGGCTTTGGTGTGACAAACAACACTCCAGTCCATGAGCACGTGGGTCACTGTCTCATCAGTCATTGGTGGACAGACACTCATCTCGGGGGTCAGATGCTTCTGTTCACCCTGGCAGCCAGCAACTCCTGCAGAGTTGGCTCACTCCTTTTCTCTTCTTCTCAGGCAGGTCAGCTTCCATGCACTTCAGGACAGGAAGGCACTCTTCCTTACAGGTCAGAATCCAGATGTCTTCTCACCTCTGGGGAGATGTCTGTCAGCAAACACCTTGTTACTCAACATACAGAGCCAAGAGGATGCTGCATATTGAATCTCACTAAAGACAGGGGCCCCTAAAACATGAAAATTGAACGCTTGAATCAACATACGCTAGATAGCCAGTATGTTCTTTGTCCAGCCGGACAGAGTTTTATTTAACAAATATAACTAGTAACACAAAATTGGAAAGTAATGTCAAGGGGGCACAACCTGTGACCCACATAAAACCTAGACAAAACAGCAATTTTTCATACAAAAAAGGGCAGAGCGGTCTATTTCCTAGTATTCAGTAGACAGACTTAATTCAATCAAGGTACCATTGAGCAATACATTCTGGATATTAAGAGACATATGGTACATAGGTGTCGACGTTTCGATGCCCAGACTTAGATAAGTGGCATCATCTTCAGGACAGTAATATAAAGCATGCCTGTCTTGAATTCATAGAGTTCCAGTGGACTGAACACTCGATGCGAGTTTGCAGCACGATTAGGTATCGGGCGAAATCAGTCCGGGGTGCGTGACAATAACCCAATAATAACGGGTATTCAAGGTTCACGCAATTTGAAGGAAATGCCGTCACGGATGGCGAAGTTCGGCAAGTTCGAGTAGATACTCGAGGTGTTCGCCGGGTGGTGTAGTCCTGCGGGGATCGCCGCCTTGTGCCCCCTTGACATTACTTTTCAATTTTGTGTTACTAGTTATATTTGTAAAACTCTGACCGGCTGGACAAAGAACATACTGGCTATCTGGCGTATGTTGATTCAAGCGTTCAATTTTAATGTTCTAGAGACCCCTGTCTTTAGTAACAATTAAGCGCCCAAGGTCCCTAGTGTATTACCTTTGGGTTCCCTTGTCTCTTTAAAAAAGCATATTGAATCTCAGGCATATTTCCTTAATGAAGGAAGTCTGGAATCCCAAGTTGGCCATAGGAACCACAATGCAGCTTCGTACAACGGCGGTTTTGGACCAACTAATAATTTATCTTATTTAATTTTTTTAGCATAGTGTGTGAAAATCGGAAGTTTTCCTTCTTTCATCCCCACCTCTATGGGGCATTATTAGCACTCAATGTAGGGTGAACATAGACGCTGATATTTTGTTAATGTCTTCAGTTTGTATAATTTTTTTTTCCATCATGAATGGAGTGACCACTGTAAAACTTTTGCAGAGCAAAGCAAGGGCACAATTGCATGATGAATGTTTACACAGTAGTTCTTTATGAATTACTTCCAGTAATCATTTCTCTCTATCAACAGATAACCTCTCAACACTCATCAATATATGTATGTATTTAGAGTGTGAAGGTGTATTTCATACACCAATCTAGTATGACACTTGAACCTGCCCTAGTTTCGAATTTGTTTAGAAAGGGTAGGGATCCTTTAGTCATTACGAAAGCCGACAGAACCACTGGGCTTTCTTAGTGCTGAAACATGTGGTCTTGATTAGGGTACGAGCTAAATTAGCACTCCATGAGTAGCTTTCTTTATTGTAACTTTATCAGGGGTACCTGCCCAATACAGATTTGCATATATTGTAAGCTACTAGATAATGTTATCTTATACTTTGCCTGGATCTCAATGTCTATTATTCGAAATATCAAGAGTTTCCACACTAGTCATTGAACCCATTTGGATGAAACAACTTTCACAGATGTGGACAAGGTCCGATTATAAAGCATGTAGGTAAAGGGTCTTATCCAAAATTAATAGGTTTGATCAGAATGAGCATTTTTCTGTAGGTCTTAAAGCCTGGTTGGTTATACATTTTGTGAATTTGGATCTGTGTTTTGTGTCTGTGCTTCCAGAATAGCTTTAGGTTATTTTTTCTTTCCTGTGTCCTTCCCAGGCTGTCTTCCAGGCTCGGCCTTTGTGCAGAGTGATGCTTTTCAGAGCAAAATAGTCTTCGGGTTGGAGCACACACAACTGAAGCACAAATAGGTGTGCATATTCTGCACCTGACTTAACAGTGATCAGGAAGAGAGACATCCTTCACCCCCACCACCTACCAAATGGCAGTGCTCATGAAAACTAATCGGCAGCATCTTGCAGGAGAAGGAACTAATCGAATCTCTAAAGGGAGTCCTGTCTCCTCTTTGCCCACTTTAGTATCTAGGCAGTGGAACTTTACATGAATGGTCCAGTAGATTTTAACTACAGTGAGATTGGTTACAACTATTGAGTCACAAAACATAGTACGTTTCCACAAGCAGTATACATGCTAAACCTATTACATGGGTGGTAGTTCATTGTCAAACAAAATGAGGGCACACTGTGTACCCCTCTAGGTCCTAGACAAGTCCAGAACTGCATCCATGTCATGGGACAGGCCTAAGCCTTTGCGACACACACCCGATGAGCATGAGTCTGAGGCCAAATTCGAAAAGTAGGATACCAGATACATACAGTAGGGCATGCAGGGCAGAGGAACACGTCAGGATACCATGCTGAGGACATTTCACCCCAACAGAATGGTTTCAAACTTGTTGGAGTAACAGAATATATAGTGTTAATCTTTAGCATTTTACAGCTGACCATGACCCCACTACAATCAAAGTGCCCCAAAGTGTATCCTCTTTTCCATGGTCACATTCGAGGTGGCAAATAGCCACAACCCACATCAACACTACATACACAAAGTATTTTCTGAAATATGGATCTAGATGATTAATAAAGGACGCCGTTTCGATAAGTCAAGAGCTGATGATGATCACCCCAACTAATAAGCTTTAGCCTTACAGAGATCAATTGGACAAGTCACCCCTGCTGACCTTCCAAATTGGGTAGTGAAAAAGATAAATATTATAATAGATTGGAAAGAAGACATTTAAGGGGTGCCGTGCAGGTTGAGGATTATTTAAGATACATGCCGCCAGATTTAGGCATATGGATAAGCAATGGAACATCGTGGAGACCTTTCCGTGCATGTGTTATTAGCGCTGAACACATGAGGATGACCACTCTGTCAAATATATTGTAAACAAACTCAAACTTCAACTGACAAACACAGCGTATATAAGTTACATTGTGTGAACTGTAAATCGGTCTAAATATTCATATACAGTTCAATCAAGTTTGCTAAAAGAAACCATGCTGTCCTACAAATCACCAAAAGAGATTAACAAATAAGCAGGGGGAATACGAAATTCACAAGATTTGAATGAGCCCACATATGATGATAAAAATGTGACTGTAAAACACAGCACTGTGCCCAATGCCAAATGTCCAAGTCCTTTTTCCCCAATTTTGAGCTGATCTTGTCCAATTAAGAATTTTCCATTGGAAAGATTTGGGCTCCTAGGAATGTGGTATCACGAGGTTGGAGGCAAGATGGCGTCCGGCTAACATCACCGCTGTGATGCTCCGCTGAGTATCCCCCGATTATGTGACAGAAGAAACCCGAAAAAGGAACTTTTCTGATAATTTAAGCTGTGGGGAGCTGCGGAATAGGAAACTCGAACAAGGCATGCAGCAAAAGAAGCGTTTATTTCTTTCGCTCACCTGTTCTCTGTGGCACGTTTACACGCACCCTCTGCAACTCAAGGAAGTCTGTCGAGCTCTGACCTCCTGGATGCACTCTGGTCTGAGTAAGCCCTGCGTAGACCGACCGACCAGTAGATCGAGTTACAGGAGTCTGGCGAAAGGCGGGGGGATTCCGAAGCTCCAGAGAAGAGGCTGTCAGTTGATTCAGCCACAAGCCTGCATCTCTACCCAGATCGAAATCTGCACCCTGGAGAGGAAAGTAAGGATGGCCGGTAACGGGGCCCGTATAGCAAAAGCTAAAAATGTCACCGCTACAGCTACAGCGCAGCTTGGCTCAGCCTCCGCATCTTCACGACAGAGGAAGCAGGACACCCTGAAGCAGGACACGCTGGCAGTGAAGGGCAGAGTTGGCGGTGATAAAGTGGGAAAAAAGGAATACGCTGTCAAGCCCCCCGGTGAAACTGACATTGCAAATAATGCTACCGCAAAAAAGCCCACGCGCGTCCAGATAAAGAGTTTGATTGTTGCCAGCCACTAATCACCTCTAGCTTTGGTGCTCTAACCGGGGAGGGGGTCGCATCCTCACAGAGTAATCGACCAGAGGGGGCGATAATAACCATGTCAGAAACAATGGAGGATGCGCCAATAAATTATGCTCCCCCAATGGCATCCGGCACTTTGCAGCTCCTTGATCCCCCCTTCATCACAATTCAAGATAATCAAACAGTCTGTTCGCCACTTCCTTCGCCCCTAGAACACACCTCAGGAGCAGAATGGAGAGACCCGGCTCAAATGTCTCAAGCCAAAGGTGAAGCACGACAAGAGGACATGCTGAACACGCCGGATAATCTTGATCTATATTACTCTCTCACCGATGAATCCATGATGTCTGATGTGAGCATTTCTTTGTCAAGCAAAGAGGAGGGAGGCAAATGGTACAATAGCTCCAATTCGGATCTACAGAAGCAGCAACTTCTTTCTAAAAAACTGCAAAAAAAGAAAAACAGGCACCGCCATAGAAAGGAATGCGATCTCTCAGACAAAGAAGACATCCCTGAGCTGAAATGGGATTATAATGGTACACCTCCACTTATGATCCGCTTTAATTCCACGGATGTCTCAGGGGGAACCAAACAAACATCAGCACTGGCACTGAATCAAGGGACTACGGGGCGATCAAAGTAAGGAGCCCGCTCTAGCAGATATTCTGCAGTCTATCAAATGTTTCCAAGCCGAAGCCAAAACTGACAGTCGCAGATCTCGCCTGGCGGTGAAGAAACTCCAAGGGGGGGTCAGGAAAGTTGGCAAAACCTGAGCTGAAATTGTTGACCGAATGGCTGTAGTAGAAGAAAGAACGGAACAGCTCGAGAAGGACGTCACCTCGCTCAAAACTAAATCGGATGAACATGAAGGGGCCGTTAAGGACATCATATGGAAACTCGAGGAGCAGGAAAATCGCCAGAGGTGTAACAACCTCCGCTTCCTAGGAATTTCTGAAGGCATTGAGAAGGATGATCCAAGGAAATTTATGATTACACTCCTCAAAAGCTCATTTCCCGGATTGCAATCCTGGGATTGGGACAAGGAAGTCCAAAGAGCTCATAGATTTCCTCTAACGCCTGGGAATTGCAACTCTGCGCCTCAACAACATCCTCGAGCCATGCTTTTGTTCTTTGGGAATTTCCTGCTCCGGCAAGCACTTTATGATCTAGCCCGACCTACAAGCAAAAGATCATTTGATGGAATAACGCTTTTTACCAGGCCAGATTTTGCACACGCTACAGTTGAGCGCAGGTGGAGATTGAGACAGCTGTTTGACCCCTTTCAGAAACTTGGGGCAACGGTGTTTCTTCAAAATCCTGCCAGACTAAAAATTGTTCACCAAGGGATTACTCGCAGCTTCATCTCTGAAGTGCAGGCTAAAAACTATCTAGAGGAAATTTCTGGTCACAAGTTGTCACATTTGTATAGGCAAATTTGAATTAGAAATGTCATATATCTCTTTTTAGGCCCCGTTTCTTTTTTTTTTCTCTCTCTCTCTTCCCCTCTTTTTCTTTTCTTCTTTGAATAGGGGCTGCTTCCGGTCGTTTGTTATGGGGTAGGAGCTTGGGGCTCTTTGTCTCTTTTTCTTTCTCTCCTTCACTATTTTATGTTTTCCTTTTTCGACACTCAGATTAGTAGGTTACTGAAAAAGAGGGGGTCTCAGCGGGGACATGGGGTCCTGTACGGCGGATGTCACAACCCAGGCCTGGTAGAGGCCAGGTAACCTCCGTAGTTGGTGGCGGGTGGCGAGTGGGTGAGGGTGGGTAAGCTGCAAGGTCAGACAGGTTTTTAAGTAATTTCAGAGAAAGGGTAATTTCCAAAGGATCATCTGGCTTATTGATGAGGATAACAACAGGTCATGGTTTATCCAAGGGGCTGCATAAAACATTGAGCTTTCACTCAAGGGCACTTAGGTTACTAAGATGGGGGTGCTAAAAGTATTATCATTAAATATTTGTGGCCTAAACAATATCAAAAAGAGGCAAACTGTGGCAATAGGACTACAAACTATGGGTGCAAATATTGTCTGCCTGCAAGAAACCCATATTGAGGGCTCACAATCACATATTTTAAAAACACTGGAGTACAAATTGGTTTGTGCCACATCACAGGGGGCACGAACACGAGGGGTCGCTATTTTAGCTAAAGGTGCAGGATATAGTTTTAACCCCTCTAAAACTGATAAATTTGGCCGATGGGCGATCGCAGAGAGACAGGCGCAACCAATTACTATTTGTGCGATATATGGGAGCAATAGTGATGACCCGTCAGTTATCAATGAGATCTCCAATGAACTCACACAGTGGCCATTGCCCTTACTGATTTGTGGGGATCTTAACATCAATCTCCCCCTGACTGGTCGATGGTAGATGACTGGCGGTACAATGGTCGGAAACCTAAAGTTTTTAAGGCAATGAAACACTTGTGTTATATGCATGGGCTTGTCGACGGGTGGCGGATCTCCAATCCTAATGATCCGGGGTACACCTTTTATTCTAGCCCACATCGTAGACATGCAAGGCTAGACTATTTTCTGATGTCTAATTCATTGAGATCCAAATCGCAAATTGAGAAGCTGCCCCGAGTTCTCTCAGACCATAATCCTCTAATCTGCACCATAGAAACAACACAAGGGAATAATACACCAAGAAATTGGACTTTTGAGAAATCCCTGCTTCTAGAAGATAAATATTGTGATTACATGAGAGAGTGGATCCCTAACTTTTTAAAAGATAAAATCGGGAGCACTTCGCTTGAAGTTGTGTGGTACGCCCTGAAAGCAGGGATTCAGGGAGAAACGATGCAATACTCACTGAAGGCTAACAAACTGGCTAGAGAATTCCAGAGAGAGCTGCAGGAAAATTTGAGGGGGGCCGAAGAAGAACTAATAAGGGCAACCCGAGACTCTCTAGGGTTAGAAGAAATCACCAAAATCCAGAATCAGGTGGCAATGGCCAAGGCCGCAATCACGAATATCGTGACTGCTAAAGCCGTAAAAAAGGCTACAGCCCACAGAGAATTGGTGTATGAGGTCAGTGAGCTAGTTGGTCATCAGTTGGCTATACGTATGAGGCAACAAGCTTCACAAAATCTGATACGTGAAATACAGGACCCAGTAGAAGGCCAGATATCCAACCCAGAACTGATTAGAGAGGCGTTCTGGCGATTTTATAGTACTTTATACACAGAAGAGGTGGGAGGAGACCCAGAGAGAATTGAAAGATATCTCAATAAGGGAGATTTTGATAGGTTCAACGAGGAAGATCAGGCAGCCTTGGAGGAGATCCCGAATATAGAAGAAATACTAAGTACGGTTAAAGATTTACCGAGATGGAAAGCAACCGGATTGGATAATATACCTTCAGAATTTTATGTAGCTTTTTTAGATCAGCTCAAAGACATCCTATTGGACTTAATCGTACACATTTATAGAGGCGGGCAGCCCCCAAACTCTTGGTCGAGGGCAAAAATAGTCATCTTCCCCCCCAAAAACATAAGCCTCCAGATCAGTTGGGCTCATACCGCCCTATTACACTTATAAATGTTGATTCTAAAATATATTCAAAATATATTAATGGCAAATCGCATCTCCCCAATCACCCATAAGGTTATTTCTAAGTATCAACACGGCTTTGTGCCCGGAAGATCAACTACAAACCACATCCAAAGAGTGATCAACTTATTTGATAGCACGGAAGTTACAGGAGACCCTATGGCTTTGGTTCATCTTGATGCCGAGAAGGCCTTTGATAGGGTCTCCTGGCAATTTCTGTGGTCCACTATGTCCCGGGTTGGATTTAAACAGGGGTTTATTCCGGCGGTGCAAAAATTATAAATCAACCCCGGGCTATGGTAATAGTCAATGGTAATCTCACTAAAGAGCTGATCATATCACGAGGAACACGACAGGGGTGTCCATGCTCGCCTTTGCTTTTCGCGATCTACATCGACCCCTTTATTCGCAGACTTGAGGGAAATAGGGGAATAGCTCCGATGTTGACACAAGGATACTTGACCAAGACCTTGGCATATACCGATGTCATAGCCATTGTAACTTCCGATCCAAATATAGCTATGTCCGTCATCGAAAGGGAGGCTTATGATTTCGGGTTAGAATCCGGGTATGTGCTTAATCAGGGGAAAACGCAGGTGGTCATGAACAGTAAATGTGAGATGACTGACCCTTGCGTGACTGACAAAGCCACATATTTGGGTATCTGCATTACTTAAATATGAAACCCATGCTGGACACAATGCAAAAAGATCTCCGCCGCCTGGATAACTCACATCTCGCCTTAATTGGTAGGGCGAATGCATTGAAAATGGTTTTCTTCCCAAAAATGTTATATCTTTTTAGAGCAATAAGCTTACAATTTTCAGACCAATGGTTTAAAGCTATGGAACGCACCTTCTCAAGCTTTATTTGGGCATACGCGCAACCCCGGCGAGCTTATAAATTCTTGTCTCTCCCCAAGGAAAAAGGAGGGTTAGCCCTCCCAAACCTAAGGGCATACTATTGGGCCTCAGTGCTGCTTTATAGCCATGAGTTATTACAGTTCGGTGGAACAGAGACATCATCTGGTGATGGCGTGCCATCTATCTTTCAGTTCATTTTGCGCAATAAAAGCAGCGAATATCTCTGGCGATATCTGTACGATAGTTACCATAAAACGGTGAAATTTAAAACACTGATGGGGGGATTTAAGGTATGGAAAGCTGTGAGGAAATGGATGGGTGTAGGGAGAATATCATTTTACACCCCCTTTGGAACAACCCTGCTCTTCCGGAAACCTTTAAAGATATTTGCATTAACAAGTGGATGGCAGCTGGAATAACTCATATTGGGTGCCTCTTTAACCCTGAAGAGTTATACTCTTTTGAGGAGCTGAGAGGAAAGTTTCAACTGGATTGGCGGGATTTTTTTTAAATATCTGTAAATTAGAGACTTTTTATTACAACGAATGAGGGGAAGGGCTCCGTTCGAAAAAATAACCTTAGTTGCAACATTAAAGGACACCAAAAAAAACACTATTGGGGGGATTTACTCTCTCTTATTAACAAAATTGCTGTTTTAGATGTATGTTACCGAATGCCGATTGTATACACATTTTTTCTTCTTGTGAAGGGCTAACTTCTCTAAAATCAAGCATTGAGAAATGTTTGTTTGCTGTTCTAAAAAGTAAGATTGTTCTGTCTAATGAAGTTGTCTTATTGGGTTTATGGGTCCCAGCAACCCCAGAACCGGCCATGAACTTGTTTTTATTGCAATGGCTGTGTTAAGAATATGTATAGCCTCGGCATGGCAAGATTTCATTGCTCCGTTGTTTCAACAGTGGTTTGCCAGGCTTTCAGCAATTTCTAATCTAGAAACTGCTTTATATAAAAGAAAAGGCACGAAACGGCGTAAAAGGTTGTTAATAATTTGGTCCCCTCTGATTGAATGGTGTCAATCTCAAGGTAATACCTAGTGGTATATATTGTGAAGAAAACACAATCAAACGGCAGCAGGGTATGATCTAAAATGATGGTCAGCTGGGGGTCATGCCAGTTGAGTTTGGAAGCTTGTTATTATAAGTATGGAATTGTGTAATTTTGTAATTTTGTGTATGGACGATTTTGTAACCCTATGTACATTTTCTTTTGTTCTTTGTCTACTTGTCTGACCTGGGGGGGGGGGCTTTTGGGGGGTGAATTAACTTTTGGAAAAACCAAATAAAGATCTTTAAAAAAAAAAAAGGAAAGATTTGGGCTCCTTAACCCACATCAAGGGTCATGATGTATGGCAATGAAAATGTGTTGTCGGGCTAGATTTTTAACATGTTCAGCACCAATGCCTAATTAGTAAAAATAAATAAATGCCAGGGCCCAGTTCCAGAGGCTCCTGGAGCCTGCACCACCCATTCACCCATTGCTACGGTTGGCTCTGCCAATGACAGTATCAACACAGCTACTAACCATCACAATCCCACAAGGGTGACAAGCCTCCCAAAGCTATAAGAATTATGCCAGCACTAGCTATTGTTGCTTTTTAATGTATATTGACTTATTAAACACTGCTGTTGTGCTCATCCAAAAATCAAAAAGACAGCACCACCATGTGGTGGACTGTCACTAGAGCCTGTGCTGACATTTAAGTGCACGTGCTGAGCACTGTAAACCACAGACTCAAATTAAGCAGTCAGCCCAAATCTAACTGCCATCAGAGTCTTACCGAGATGTTTTTCAGACCAAACTCATTGTCATGTTTATTTTATTCTGTCTTTTCTGGAAGTCTTTAATGGTGTTTATCTAGTGCAAACTAGCACACAAGGATAACAGATCAATGCATATTCACAACAGAAGAGAGTAGTGACTGTAGGGGCATTCCTACGATTGCAAATGGGGCATCCGTACAAGAAACATATTTTGGAGACTACCACAGGGAGGAGTATATTTTGAGTGCATACCTCACATGCTCCAAAATACCCAGACTGGTAGAAATGTCTTGCAGTGAGAGCCCCAGCTAGGTTACGCCCTGTGCTCAAGCTAACTTGTATCCGGTATGTGGACCAGAGGAAATCCAGACAATACTTCATGTGCGTTTGACCGCCTTATGTACGCCTCTACTCATCCAACAAGCTCAAAACTCTTCTGAGCAAAACATGTGAAGATAAGAAGGGACAATCAATGATGTGGGTACTTTAGTAAGAACATGTACGTTCATTCGATAATGCACTTTCTGATGGATATTCTATTTAACCTCAGAGTCTTTATTTTGTGAATATCCCAAAGCACCAGACTGGATACAGACATTTTTCTCAGCAATTCCTTCATGGGCCTGTAGGTGGTGTTGTGTAGTTCTGCCTCGACTGCCCCGGATATGGTGCTGGAGCCACATAAAGCATCAACTCCTGCCCACTGACATGTCTTTTTCTTGACCTTTTCAGTGCCATCAGGCACGGAATGAATGCAGATGAAAGTCAACAGTCTAACTAATCTCTAAATTGGGATATTTTTAAGTGGAAGAAAAAGAGTCCATTCCACACACAGAATGGTGAGCTGGGTGCGTGAGCGAGAAATCTGCTGTTAGATAAAACATCCACCAGAAAAAGCATTACCATAGGTAAATAACTTGTTCTTCCTATGGACACTTCTAACCCCAGATTTCTCACCTTGTGAATAGATACCAAAGCAGTATCCTCCCACATGGTGGGTCTATGAAATGGCTCTGAAAAGAAAGTCCTGCAAGACCGAGTGGGCAAAATGTCTCTCCTGATGGTTATCAAGGAATAAGTGATTCGTCAACCTGTGTACAGACACCCACATAGCAGCCTGAAAGATGTCCAAGATAGGTACTCCATGCGACAATGCCGTGGTGGCAGCCTTGGCCCTCAGTGAAATGAGCCCTCAAGCCTTCTGGAAGTTGCTTCCTTATAAAGAAGACTATTCATTTAGAGATCGTTCTTTTCTGCACCAATTTACGCTTTACAGCAAACCACACAAAGAGCGGATTGTCCACCCGTGTTCTCTAATATGATCAACATAGAAACCAAAGGCTTTTTTGGGATCCAAATGTTGTAGCCTCTCTTCCTTTTTGGATGGAGGAGGTGGAGCAAAGAATGCCAGAAGGGGAATAGATTGTCCGATGTGAAACAGTGTCACAACATTTGGTAGGAATGGTGCCCTGGTTCGGAGCACAGGTTTCTCTGGTAAGAAGGTGGTATATGGTTGCAGAACAGTCAGGGCTTGCAATTCACTCACGCAATGAGCAGACATTATCGCTATGAGTAAAAGTGACTTCAGGGTTAGGGGACACATAGAGCTGCTATGCAGTGGCCCAAATAGGCTACACAGTAAGGAGGTTTAGACCAAACTAAGGTCCCACTGTGGCAGCAGAAACGGTTTGGGTTGAAACAAGTGGGTTAGCTGGGCCTGAAAAGGTTGGATGAGCCAAGAAGTACACACAACATTAACTTTTCTCAGCTTCCAGCATAAATGGTTTTGGTAGATGGACACCTAGCTGCCAAAATGACATCTGCGACGTTAGAAGGGAGATCAAAAGCACTCAGCTATCGCTGCTCAATCTTGCATGGAGGTGTAGGTTGTGCCGGGCCAGATGCAGGACTCTGCCATGTTACTACAACAGAAGATCTTCAAGAAGTGTCAGCTTGATCGGAGGACAGATGCTAATGGACAGAGGTTCTGGGTACCACACTCTCCGGGCCCAGTCGAGAGCTACTAAGGTGGCTTGGGTCCTTCCGGATCTTCAGAACTCTGGGCAGGAGAGGTAGAGGCAGGAAGGCATACAGGAGTCAGAAGCTCCACTCCAGTCAATATGCAACTACCAGGGAGGCCCACCTTGGGAACTCCGCCTCGCTAAAGCTTAGTCACTGCACATTCTTTGCAGCTGAGAAAAAATAAATCAAGCCAGGGTTCTCCCCATTACTGGAAGATGCCCTGCACCTTCTCTGAATGTAAATCGCCATTTGTGTTCTGCTAGGCAATTCCATATAAAAAGAACATGAAAGGGGGTTCCCAGAATAGAGAGGAATAAAGATGTTTCAACTCTACAGGAAAAGCCCAAGAGGAACCAGTAGAATCATATCAAATATTTCTTTTTATTGACGTAGAAAAATATATCAGTTCAAGTAAATACATTAGTACACAATACATTTCTTTATCATAATTTTGTTTGGAGGTATCATAAAAAACACATGTAAGCAGCCACAGGACAAAAAAGAGCATAAAGAATTGGCCCACAATTCACTCACTCATCCAATCAGACCAAGAATTCATACCCATACCAATACACACATTCACATTCAAGCAAGAACATTCAAGAAAAGCGCCGACGCGCGTTTCGGAACAGTGCCAGTACAAGCTTCCTTCATCAGGGCGCAAGATATAGGTAATATGGATAAACGTGGTCTCTCAAGATCCAACAACCCAATTCGGTCTGTGAAGCCGAGGGGTCCCGCCGCCGTTTTCTACCCCAGGGGAGGACTATTGCCTTTTCTCAAGCTGCCTATCCTGCCATGCCGCCTTGAACTTTTGTTCTCGAGCATCTTGCCGTCCCCTTCATTGCCTTTGCCGCCAAATTACCGTTCTGAGGGCTTACTCTGTCGCCGGCTTGAGGTGCTACACAATTCCTGAGCCCGTAGATTTCATTTGGAAGCTGCTATTCTCTGAACCGCGACTAAATGCTGTAAATCCGGGAGACCCTCGAAACAGAAATCTGGACTACTTTTTGAGATACGTTTTGCCAGCCATGATTATAACTAGGACACCTTCCCAGGATTGGGTTGTTGGATCTTGAGAGACTACGTTTATCCATATTACCTATATCTTGCGCCCTGATGAAGGAAGCTTGTACTGGCACTGTTCCGAAATGCGCATCAGCGCTTTTCTTGAATGTTCTTGTTTGAATGTGAATGTGTGTATTGGTATGGGTATGAATTCTTGGTCTGATTGGATGAGTGAGTGAATTGTGTGCCAATTTTTTATGCTCTTTTTTGTCCTGTGGCTGCTTACATGTGTTTTTTATGATACCTCCAAACAAAATTATGATAAAGAAATGTATTGTGTACTTATGTATTTACTTGAACTGATATATTTTTCTACGTCAATAAAAATAAATATTTGATATGATTCTACTGGTTCCTCTTGGGCTTTTCCTGTAGAGTCGAAAAATCTTTATTCCTCTCTATTCTGGGAACCCCCCTTTCATGTTCTTCTTATAATTATCTCGCCCTGGCGGGTTGTTCCCCTCTTAGCTCTTTTAGTTTTCAGGGCCCCTCTTCTGTTCTTACACTGCTAGGCAATGGCAACAGAGTTTGTCCACTGTTCATTTCCAGATCCTGTCAGGTAATGAACGACTAGGAACATGTTCCGATGTCTCAGCCATTTCCAAAGACGCAACGCCTCCTGGCACAAAGAACTCAAACCCAGACCACCCTGTTTGTTGCAGTACCACATGGTGGTAGTTTTGTCTTTGGGCACCTGCATCTAATCCTCCTTCAAAGATGGGAGAATGGCGTTTAATGCAAAGCGAATTGCCTGTCTGAAGTCTCAGAGGCACTCTCACTGAGGCCAAAAGTTGAAGTGTCTGGATCACAGTCAGAATGCCCAGGACTTGTTAAGGTTGAGGGAAGGATTGAAACTGTAATGTATTCAGAATGGCTCAGATGAAGAGCAGCCTCTGCGAAGGAGGCAGGTGTAACTTTGGAATACTGATTGAAACCGCTATATGTCAGAAGGCTTGCTGTCGTCTAGAGGTGGACCATGACTGACTAAGGCGAGACCGCCTTCAACAGCTAGTCATCAAGGTATGGGAAAACTAATATTCTTAAACCATCAAAGATATGCGGAGACCATTACTATCATTTTTGTGAACACCAAAGGAGCACTGGTGACATAGCAGGGGAGCCCAGGGAACTGAAAATGCTTGTGGCCCACTTGGAATCACAGGTAACGTCTGTGGGACTGCAGGATGGGGATGTGGAAATAGGCGTGATCCAAATGCAACACCACCATCCAATTGCCTGGATCCAGGGCAGGCAGAACATGGGCCAGGGAGAGCATTGTGATTTTGTTTTTTTTTAAGAAGTCATCCATCCTTCTTCAGCACTGGAAAATAATGGGAATACAAGCCAGTCCCGAATTTACATGTCTTGGTTCGGTTAACCTTCAAGCCCTACATGATCCCAAAGTCATTGAGGAGCTGAAAAGTACCCTGCATTCCCTGTATTTAGCCAACTGGCATCTTGAAGACAAAAAATAGATTTTCTTCTTCATAAAGTTGGGAACCATCATCCCCGCCATATCCATCATGGGGCTATGAATCTGAAAAATGTGTCTGGAGTGGCAATGCCCAATCCAAGTCCAAATGGAGCTACTTGGGTTGTGTCTGCATTCAAAGTTATGGTGGATTCACCACAGAGTTTGAAAGAACAATCAGTTCTTCCTTCAGCGTAGGTGACATTGGTGTTGACACACAGGGAACTGGCAACTAACTCTGCTCTGGATCAGAAGATGGGACAGGCATTGGTCCCAGAGTAGAGGCGGATCCAGCAGAAGCGTCAAGTGGCACAGTCAGCATCGGGGACGGATACACTGGCAGGAGTTAGATTGGAGGCCCCCTCATACCCATGAGGACCGTTAGCATGCTCGAGGGAGCCGGTAGGGTATTAAATATGCACAAAATGGCCTCCTTGAAGGCTCCGGCCTGTTGCCGCATCACTGAAGGACCCTGGAATTAAGGTTGGATCAGAACAAACTGGGAGATCGCTCAGATGTCTGTGCAACTTCTCTTGACAAGAGTAGTGGGAAGAAGCAGACTCATATTTAAACGTATGTTTTTCCTTAGACTTTGACTAATACTACAAGGTCTATGCATATAGTAAAATTATTATAACATTGCAAAGAATTGAACAAAAACATTACTGTAAAGTCTTTATTGACCCACAGTTCAGCTGCTGACCTATCCTTTTCCTCACAAACATATTCTGATGTCCATTTGGGTATTTTCGAAGCTCTTTCATTTACATTTACATTTGCACTGCAATTACGTTCAGAGTCTTCATTACGATAACTTCCGATACACACCCGTCCTCCTTCACAGGCACACCGGCACCCACCACCTCCTCACTTAGGCCATCCTCTGAAGTGCGATTTTCACCAATGTCATCTGTGACCACATTATCTTTCACACCCACATTCAACTCTGTTAGTACAAGCACCCCCGGCGTTTAATCTTGGCATTTCCTCCAACAGGAATACGCTTCCCCATCCATGTCGCTCTGACTACTCTTCTTTCCACTACACTCAATGACCTTTAAGGGTTCAGAAAATGTACTCTCTCCCTTTCTTACTTTCCATGCTTTTTTCACCTTAGCTAACATGCCCACCTCAATTGTAGGTTCTTTCAATGATCCCGACTTGGAATCAAAATATGCTTTGTATATCTCATGTGTATTTTCAGTTCTTGTCCTTGTTTCACCAATGGCAATACCACTGTCCCACGATGATTCAGCTAACCACTCGGGATTGAATTTTGGTCTTGGTTGCCTGCCGCTACTTATCTCAAAAGGACAGCTTCCAGTCATAAAATTTTCTGTGGTCCTATTCAGCCATACTGTTCTTAAATTCTCTCAACTTCTCAATTACCATTGATTCTCAAGGCTAACTGCTTTCAACACCCTGGATCCTATCCTCGTCGCCACTTTGGAATGATACAGGGAAGTCTTTTAAAACAGGTTTATTGCATGACAAAACACGCACAGCAAGAGCATTCATCCAACTTCAATTCCTTGTGGCAACTCCTAGATTCCAGCACAAACATTTTGGAAGCAGATCCAGACGCTTACATTTAAAGTAAAATCAACATGACACCCAAGAACAGACATGCAGGGAACTGGAACTGTCACTGTGGAATTGTGGACTCAATCCGCAACAAGGGTCTATCACATTTGTGTCTTGCAGACATGGAGGCCTGGCCATTAGAAGAAACAGATTTTGTTGTTTTCAAACCTTAGCAGCGAGACGCAAAACAGAAGGAAATACCTTCAGATCATTATAAAAAAAATACCCACACTTAATTACAAGGCCTCCTCGTGGTTCCCTACAAAACCAAAGGTGAAATACAGAGAAAAGATCTACATCTTTGAGTATTTGCAGGCAGAAAGAGCTTTTATCTACAAAAAGCAGGCGTACAGTCTGAAAACAGGGTTGCAGAGCACTCGGAGGATTTACTTTGGCTGGGAGTTCAGATTTGAAAGCTGGAGAGTGTTTTATGGAAATAATGGTTTTCTTCTTGCCCCTCTCTTACCCCTATTTACAATCCTCTTTACCCTTGATCTAACGAAGTATGAAGATACAACTGAAAATATTTGGTAAAAGGCCTCCAGCAGAGCATGAATACTGTGATGCATCCCATGTAGAATAAATTGCTATGGTATGAAGTTTGGTACAGTCAGTTGTTTGGTTCCATTTTAAGCCTAAGGAATACATGTGAGCCTAAAATACTATGGGAAAGCAATATCAAGATCACTATTGTAACCATAAACAATAAAAACGTTATATATTTTCTGACACTTTGCAAGAATGCTGTACTTCCTTGTGAGTGAATGGCCGAAATTTAAGAAGAGATCTCCTTTCAACAAACCTACTTAGAGTAGTAGATAAGCCAATACGAGAGAAGTAACATCGATCTAAAGTCAAACCTATCAAAGCAACAGGTTTGCATTCATGTGCAATATGGTATAAAACAATCTTTGAATAAAAGTGTAAACAAAGCATCCTCTGAACACGCCGCTAGGTTTCCTCCTACAGAACCATTTCAAATGGCGGTGCTAAATCACCACTACAAAATGAAAAATGTTTAATAAAGTACAGGATCTTTTACTGCAGCACTTAAACACAACGAAAGTTCATATGTAAATAAATAGTTTGGATAAAATGGATACGTTATAGTGAAACAGTGAAGAGAAGTGGAGGGTGTGGTGCTCTCCCACAAATACGGTGTAACCAAAAGGAGAAAAAATGGTGCCTTTTGAAAGCATAACAGTGCTTTAAATGGGAAAACATAAGTGCAGGAGCTCATCAACATGATTTATGGGGCGGGGCAAGTGTCGGGAGCATGGGGTGGGACATCAGAACAGATTCTTTATTTAGATATAAAATATATCTTTAAAAGGTCGCACAAATCACATTATATACAATTTTGTGAAATAAAAGAATGGTTAAAAGAGAAGCAAACAGTAAAATGTGGCCGAAAGCATGCCAGTTAAAACATTACAGTTTGTAGATTAGCCCTCCCCGTCTTTGCAAGTTCTGTTAGAATGCATTTTCAGACTAAGCGACGAGCAGAGACCTCAGCAGTGTCCATTTTATCTAGGTTACGGTATGCCTGCTGAATGAATTTGGCCAAATTTATATTTAAAATAATATTATCTAAAGACAAAGCAGCAATAATGGCATGCCTACAAGACCGAACCCCCAGCCTGTTCCATTCTGGCTTAAGCAGACGCCTGCGTTGGGAATTAAATGTGGGGCAGATACAAAGCACGTGCAAGATTGTTTCAGTTGCTAACCCACATCCTCTACATGTTGTGTCCTCTTTCTTGCAGCGCCAGGTGGGTACATTTTTAAGAACGCGCCAATCTCCCATTCTTAGGGCAATCAGACAGCGCTTTAGATGAAGTGAAAATGTCGTGGAGAGAGGTAGGCAGCAGGAGTTAGTAGTTTGTAGGAATTGACTACTGCCCAGGAATGACTACGCTTTATAACAAGAGCTTTGTCTGCAGCCAAAGATTTCCTTCTTACACATTTTTTGATTATATTTTTAAAAACAGTCTGACTGGGATTAAGAGCCCAGAGTTCGGCAACTGACATTTGGTGGATATAGTCATTCAAAAGGCGGCCGAATGTTCCCCCTGGGTTGGTCTCATTAATTTCTTTCCAGGTTAAAGATTCTAATGTGCCTTTTAGGTGGATGGCTATTTACCTTATCTAGGGTGCTTGACAGGTCGGCTATAAATAGGTTAAAGAGAAGGGGGGCCAGTACGCATCCCTGCTTGACACCACGTGAGGTCATGATTTTTCGCGAGAGATGCGAGCCGGACCCTAACTTCACTCGAACCCAGATGTCAGAGTAGAGTTGAATAATTGGGTTCAGTATCTTATTTGGAATACCCCACTGTGTCAGTTTTTTTCCAAAGGGCCGCCCTAGGTACTCTATCAAATGCTGCTTTGAAATCGACAAAGCAGCAAAAAACCAACCTGCGTGTTAATAAAGCTTTGTCGATTATGGTGGAAACTGCCAATAAGTTTGTTGTGGTTCCTGAATTGGCAACAAACCCTGTTTGATTCAGAGGAATCAGATCATTATCCTTTGTCCATTGCCTTAAATCCTCCAGAATGAGTCCTGCAAAAATTTGCGCCTCTATATCCAGTAGGGCGATTAATCTGTAGTTGTTCAGCATAGCTCGAGATCCAGCTTTGTGAATGGGGTGAATTATTGCACCCCTCCACGAGTCCGGGATTGTTGATGTCTTCAAGGTGTAATTAAAGAGATTTAATAGGACCGTGGACCAGAAAGGGATATCTGATTTATATAGCCTTTGTGGCAGGCCATTCGGGCCTGGTGCTCCGTCCCGTCTTCCTTTTGTCACTGCTTTGACCACTCGTTCCTCAGTTAGTACAAGTACAGGATTGGGGCCCAGGGTTGTACTGAGGGCGATGTTCAATGATACATCAGCCCCAATCCCGCATACCCTCGGTGGACTGGTGCAGTCGTGATGGTATTGTGCCTGAAAATGGGCTGTTAAATATGCTACCCATTCTGCTTCCTGGATGTTTGCTGAGCCAGAGTTTGTTAGGTTCAGGTTGGTGTGGTTGACAAGGGACCAGAATTTCCTTGAGTTTTTTTGTTTGCTTTCCCACACCAGTTTTGCCCAATATTGGTTTTCCTGAGCCTGTTTCTCTTGGGAAACTGTCCTCCTAAATGCTTTTCGGGCATGATGGTATGTGGCAAGGAAGGCACTGTTCCCTGGGAATTTTGAAGCCAACCTCAATGCATTGTTCCTTGCTCTCTTTAGTGGTTTTAATACTGTAGCGGTTGCAGCCCCTGCTAGTGGAGAGCGATTTGATCTCTGCATAGTTGCTGGGTATGATTTGATCAAGTGAAGGCACAGCTGCGACCATTTCCATATCGGGTTGGCATCTTTGTCGAGGCTGTCTGTTGTAAAGTCCCTGCTTGTTTTTAAAACACTCTGGCTGTTGGATTCATTCCATTTGAGGCGCTTTAGATTTTCAGTGTAAATACCCTTGTAGGTTATAGGTGCCACTTTGTGGAGATCCTGGTTTGTGGTGAAGGTAGTGACCTGCGGCCTGTGATCACTTTCAGACCGTTGGTGGATGCAAAAACTGTTCAGTTTAAACAGTAGATCTGAATTACAGATGGTAAAATCTAGATAAGACTTTTTTCTTCCGTTCGACCAGGTCCAGTTTGGCGGCGAGTCGCTAGTTGACCTTCCATTCACTACAAAGTAGCCTGCGTTATAAAATCTCGTCACAGTGAGCTCACCTAATATATTTAGGGTTTGCTTCAGGGGTTTAGATTGAGTCACGGCCTCGATGATATTAATAGGGCCCAGCTCTTCCGTGTCTATAGCATTCCCCTGTACAAGGTTTGTGTTGAAATCTCCCGTGATGATGCGGTCCGAGTTGGGATATTCAGCGGCGATGTCATCCATGATCTCGCACAGTCGGACCAAATGGTCTTTTTTTGTACGGGTGCTGGGGTTTATGTACACATTGACGAGGAGGAGTGAGCGTTGCCTCCTCCATGGATTGATTTTGACCCCGAGTAACCAATCTTCTTCAAAATGGAATTGGTTGAGGGCTCCTTTTAGGTTGTTTGAGATATATATGGACAGTCCGCCTTTGGGGTGGCCAAATCGGCTGTCCCTGAGCGCTGGTTTTCGGAATTCAATGTATCCTTCTATGGGGTGGTCCTCTGTTGCCCAGGTTTCCTGTAGAGCAATTGCTACATGTTTACACAAGAAAGCCATGGTGTCATCATTTGAGGTTTTTTGTTGAAGGCCGCTGATGTTCCATGAACACAGTGAAAATGAAGGCCGCCCTTGGTTGTTATCTCTTTTGTGCCGTGTGTCCGCCACTGAGAGGGATTTCTTAGGGTGATTGTGTGTTTCTGCAAGCATTTCACCAGCTGGCGGTCAATTTGGGTGTGTTGATGACAGGATTGCTGGCAACCACCCCCAGCTGTAGTTAGATTCTGCATTGTCCCCGCCTTTCTCGAGCCCTTTTGATTCAGCGTCGGACCCTGAGGCGTTTTTAAGACCGAGTAGGGTCTTGTGGGTCCGCTTTTGTTAGTTGTTGCCAGATAGCTGGGTGGAGTCGATCTTGTTAGCAGGGAGGTGGGATACCCGGGGGCGGAATTGGGGTACACTCTGATTCCCCAATTCCGCAGAATAAGCTTCTGTTCAAGAAAAGCTCCTACCCAACTGGCCGAGGAAAAAGTCACCACCGTGACCTCAGAGGGTTGGTTCCCTTGGGGGGAGAGAAATTCGATGGATTCTATGTTGTTCGTGGTCAGTCCGGCTAGTCCCGGAATTCCTTCTGCTAGTTTTAACAGATTGGATCTGTTAAGAATGTCGTGCCGCCCTTTAGATTTGTATTCAGGGCCAGAAGAATCTGATGGCGCAGTGGGTCATTATTGGTTGACTCCGGAACGCTTGTGGGCTTAAAGTTGGAATTTTCAGCTATCCTATCTGGTTTGGTTTCGGGTAAATGTTGTGACAGTCGTTGCGAAGCTCTCCTTAAATGTAGACTGTGATTGATCTGAGCCGCATGGTCGTTACAGATGGTTTTGGAATAATTGAGTCTTGCCCTTGAGTTTTCTTTTCCCGGGGAAGTGAGAGCCATCGATGGCCTGGATTTTTCTGGTATCGTCTTGGGCCCAGTTATACTTGCCATCTCTCGGCTCTCCCTGGTGATTTCTATGTGGGCACTGCCATTAGTTGTTTCTGGGGTCATAGTTTGTTTGCTTTGATTCTGTAGACTCATCACCGATTCTTGGGTAGGTTTTTCCAAGGTAACTCCCTTGGGAATAGTCCTTTGCTCTACGACATTGTTTTTGACGGGGGATTTTTTATTTTCTGGTTTTTTGAAGATAGGATGGACCATGTTGGGGCTTGCCCTAAGTTTGTTTCGGGCTTTGAGCTGACGCTTACGCTCTCTCTTGCTGCGTGGTAGGACTGGCCCTGAAAGGGCCACCACTGTCGATTCACTTTGGGAAATGGTACTGTTTGTTTGCACAGGCTCAAGTTGATCATGCCTTGTTTGTCCGGTTGGTGACAAAGGGAGTCCGTTTTCAGCCGTCAGGTTTGATTGTGGTTGCGCGCTCTGGGGATGACCGTTCAGCTTTGTTTGGCCAGTGGTTGATCCTATAATTGGCGCCTCTCGTTCATTTGTGTTTATGTTCTGCTTGACTGGGACCTCAGTGGGTTTTGGATGTTCATGCTGTATAGAGGGTGGCGATTTGATGAATACGTTTCCTCCCCTCAACAGCTTTACTTCCCTTATAACAGTGGTTAAGCATTCTGGGAGCAGAGAAAGGGAGTCTATGATTGGGGAGCAGCAGCAGGTTGGTTGGGCAAGCTTCGCAGAGGCTTGCGCCCGTAAAATTAAGGAATTAAGTTTGTCCAATTTGCTGTCTATCCCAGATGTAAATAGTGCCAGGGTATTTAATAAGTCAACCTGCACCTCCAGTTTTATCGAGTGGTAATTAAGTGCATTAACTATCTGCTGCAGGGTCTGTAAAAGTTGTGGCCAAGCACTGGTCCCAGGGTTTTCTTCAATATTTCGTTTTTCGTTTAGGGTCGGGCTGGACCTTGGGGAACTTTTAGACGTCTTGAAAAAGAGGGACAGGTCCGTCATGAGCTGATCGTTCTGGGCAGGCAGTATTGGCTGGCTTTGCAGTGTGGCCTTTGTGTGGCCAGATGGCGAGAATAACATGTACGGGGACTCAAAGCAAGTGGTACTGTTGGTGGTGCTGTTGTGGGGGTTATTGTTTGTGGGGTTGGGGATTGTTGACTACTGTTAGAGTTCTCGGGGTTGGCTTGCGCGTGGATTTGCGCTATCATTGTTTGGTGAAGGGAGGCCACAGGAAGGTTGATCGAGATCGCTGCACAAGTTGCAGTGGGTTGAGGCGACATTGATTGGACCTCTGTTGGGCATATACTATTCTCCGGCTGGGTTTGAGGAGTTTGGTAAGACCGGAGGTCCTCTGCTGTAGGCACTGAAGACTTGTCCGATAAAAGGTAGGCAGGTTGAGCGTTTTTATTGTTGTGGTCGATACAGGTGGATCCAAAAAAGTAGACCTCTGATGGTTCAATTGCCCTTGTGGTTTCAGGAGCCCAATATTACGCCGATGCCAGATTAAACGAACCTGTACAGGAATTTATATAGTGCAAATCACCAAGCGGTTTCTAAGCGCTTGCTTAGGGAACCCGTCCTGGTATTCCCCTGTGAGATAACCCCGGCAGGGTATCCGCAAGGTGAAAGCCAGGCATCCCGCCGCGAGGGGTCGTTGTGGAGATTAAGCAAGCTATTGCCCAGAGTCGCAGAGTGTGAACCCGTGAATCGAGTAGGCACCGGAGCGAGAATTGTCGAGTCCATGGACATTTTAGGACTCAAGACCCCGCCGAGCCGGGAATTGAACCCTGGTCCCGGGCTGACCTCTGCTTCCAGGTCTGCCTCCTCTAACCAGTGAGCCACACTTCTCCACAACCTAGTTGGGCCAGGGGAGTAATAGTAGTAGTTGCTGCCTTTGGAGATTGGGATTGTAATTGTGGCGATTCCGCGGGCTTTAATGACCTTTTTTTTAAAAAGTCCCGTATGCTTGTTTTTTTTTGTGTTTTTAGGCTCTGGTTGGCGGTTGCCGAGGCCTCTGCGGTGTCAGGTCGTGTGGCTGTCCTTTTTTTGGGCGCTGTATACTTCCTCACTTTTCCTGATCTCATTATTTCCCAAGGCCTGGGCTCTTCTGGTTGGTCACAGGTCCAGCACATGGGGTGGGACATGATTATATAAAAGACACTACTTCCACCTTCCAAGTATTAATTTTGCCCTGGCATTACCCTTGTTAACAGTCTCAAATTTCCTGCATGTGCAAATTCCCTTTGCACATGTGGGCAAGGCATATATAGACAATTAGTAACCTGTCTCTTACCATGACCCTCTCAAATGTGTACGCCACCCACTGCCTTTATCGGGACAGGTTATGTTTGGATTATGTTTTCTATGCCACATGATTTTCAGTACAAATTTACGAGGTTTTGTACTGTGCATAATGATACGCTTAGAGTGATATTAGGGCTGCAGTGACCTTGGCCAAGTACTGTTTGGTCTTGGACCAGCAGTGTTTGATTCTGTGCCAGCATTGTGCATTGTTAAGCCAGCGGTGTATGATCTTGCCCTTGTGTTGAGTAAGAGTGGGTCAGCTACAGACAAGGCTGAGTTAATACCATGTGGGTTGATTCAGTTCTTTGAGACCTTGACTTAGTCATGCATGATTTTGATTGTTCTTTTGATTACAAGCATGTGATCTTGGCTAAGCTCTGTGTGATGTTGATCCAACATTGCCTGATCTTGGCCCAACATCTAGTTGATTTTAACTAAGCAGTGTCGGACATTTGTTCAGTACCGAGTGACCTTGAATTACAGTGTGTGATCGTTGGTCATGAACGAGTGTACTTGGCTCAGCACTGTGCGATATTAAGCCATCCTCGCCTGATCTTGAGCCATTGCTGTGATATAGGCCAGTACTGGCTGATATCTTGTCCCAGTGCTGTGGCATGTTGTCTCAGTCCTGTCTGATCTTGGCAGAAGTATTTCAGGTCGTTGCCCAGTGGTTTACTCCCCATAGAGGCACAGTCTATGAAAAGATAAGGGTGAGCTTACGGAGAGCATCATTTGGTTCCGAATGGCAAAACTCATGATGTTGGCGAGAGTTTTTTAGCTTATATTTATATTTTAACGTTCTCATAATTTTCTCTTCAGTATGATGAAAAGGTAATCGGATAATAAAATTATTGAAATGTATGTCATCTCTAAAAATATTCCCAATAAATGTCCATGTATGCAATAGGCTCTGTACTGTGAGGTGTCATGGACCTTTCATCTATTGTCACACCATGGAAAGGGATTACAGGGGTCAGTTCATACAAAACAGCTTCAACACACACACTGACCCATCACTTCTTGGCCACATTTTTAATTTTCACTAGGTAATGGCTATACAGTTCTGGGCACCACCCCCATCTGCACCACATTTTTCAAGTGGTCCTTATTTGAAGGGCTTCATCCTCTTATATAAACTGGGCATATTCATGCAGTTTGCTGTGTGTAAGGGGACGGACCATGCCAGACCATGCCAAAGGATCCTCAGAACCAATCTGACAGATTAGGAACTTTGCACAAATCACTGTGGGGGTTATTGGGCCTGCACATTTTGTGGGCCAGCATCTGTTATCCCAGGACTTGGGGATATTGGGCGTTGGTGAGATGGTTTGTGAAGTTGGGCCTTTGAAGTGCGGTTTCATAATAATGTTGCGCTTTGTAATACCAGGCCTGCACCTTTTAATACTACCACAACGCTTTGTGGCTTTGGCCTAAACCTGCGTATTTAGGTGGACTAGGCCAGCATGGTGTATTGAGATTGGTACTTTTAATACACCAACATTATGTACAGGGAATTGTAGGCCAGCATGGTGTATTGAGATTGGTGCTTTTAATACACCAACATTATGTACAGGGAATTGTAGGCCAGCATGGTGTATTGAGATTGGTGCTTTTAATACACCAACATTATGTAGAGGGAATTGTGCGTACATCTCATTAAATGCTGAAAAGCGCCACCTTGATTATGTGCACAACTCTACTCTATTTGAAGAGAGCCTTTGTTATTTCACAGTTTATTCCAAATAGAGAGTTATTATGATTACTGTTTGTGCCCACTTCCTATTTAGTGACTTTCTATAGATAAGTATGTATGAACGTGGAATATTTCAGGCCGTTATTGTATACCAAGCATAGATAGGGTGATAAAAAATAAGCTATTTTTGCACCAGATGTAGACACATATCTACCCTCAAGACATTACAGCTTTTAAATTAACCAGATGTACTGATTTAACCAGTGATTGTTATCTACTTACAACATAACTGTCATTGAAATGAGTTTGTTTATTGAAATGGACTTCAAATGCACCTCTCATTCTCTGGTTGTTTAATTTGAAAGCACCCTGCAGGGGTGGACCAAACTGTTCCAAGAGAATGTAGCTACACACTGTGAATAACATGTGAAAGAATGTCTTTCAGAGCCCAGCCCTTCTTTACACAGTGTCATGGAGAATCGTTCAACTTTAAATATGCTGAAGCCGGGTTTGAAGACCTGCTGAGAAGAGGACCCAACCCAGAAGAGAAGGATCCTCTTAACCTTCAGGGCAGCCACACCCTCCCAGCAATAGCACTATTGTGTTAATGGTCAGCCACCTCTGTGATTCTAGTGAGAGACTTCGGAATAGCAAAAATAATGAGTTACAGCAGTTCAGCACACACCAAAACACATGATAAATGTTTTAACATTAACTGGTAACTCCTAACAAAAAATGAAATGTAGTCCAAACACTATGTTATGCTTTAGTTTCTGCGTTTTTTGATATTTGCAGCTTTAGTTTTTATTTCTTTGCATTAGGCACAACATACATTCTCTAGCCCATGAACACGTGCACCACACACACACACACAGAGGCACAAGAGAAGCAGACAAGCACGCATAGAGCATTCCTCTAATTTTCTTTAAAAAACCTTCTGAGAATCGCCTAATGCTCTCTTTCACTTCCACTCTCTCTCACACAAAAGCAGACACTCACACGAAAGACTCACAGCAGAATTAAAAAGGTTGTTTTTAATTCTTACCTCCCACCCCCCACCCCCTTGCTTTCTGATTCTCATCCGGCCTCCTGGACTTGCAGTGCATGCACAACTTCGCACTTGTGATATACAGTGCAGGGTCTGATTGGACCCTGTTCGTCACTCACAGAGTGATACTCAGCTTGCTAGCGCATGGACACACGTAAATAATGTAAATGAGCTTCAGCAGTGGCCGGCACAAGACTACAGTGGCACTTTGGCTGTGAGAGTGGCGTTCCAATGGCCTCATCCTCAGGACCACAAGTACCACTAAGTCTACCAGTCAAGAGTACCGGTACTCTCCTTGGCAATGAAAAGTGCCGGTACTCAAGACGCTAAAAATAAAAAATGCAGGTACTCAGTACCTGTGAGTACTAGCCCATTTAAACCACTGAACATACCTAAGCCAAATTTAGTATTAAAAAATAAGATCTTGTATGTACAGGCTGCTGATTCCCTACTAACAATGTTAGTGAGTGAGTGAGATTTATTCTACTCCTTGCACTGGTGGGCACTTATAATTGTGGAACCACTGCAACATGGCCATTACTGCATTGAGGACAAGACAGGTTGGTGCAACACATATGGGTGGTGAACCATTTTTATACCAATGTCCAGATAATTGGCTAATATATTTAAACATTATTACAGATACCCCAGTGAGGCCTGGAACACACCTGATGAGACCTACACATCCATACGGGAGTTAAAATGTCGTTGATAAGAACACAACAAACAAACTATGCAACATTAATTGAAAATCAGTGATTGTTGTTTGTTGATAGAAAGAAACATGAACATTTTATTATTACGCAGGTCTTTTGCATACTTTTGGGTTGTGGTTCTGTTTGTACAATGCACTTGGGTCCCATATCACAGGGAAACAGAGGAACTGTTTATTATTTTGTATGTTTTGAAATAAAATTTCAATATATTTTCTTATAAAATCAAATGATCTTGGCTTTGTGCTGCTGCTACAATGTATTGCAATGAATGCTTGCAGCAACTGGGCTGTTCACTCAAAAACACTTGCACAAAACTTCTCCTATTACACTGGAACCCAAGGGCCGTAAACTATTTCTGATGTTAGAGTCAATGTGCAATTCTCTCTACTACACCCTGAAATTTGCCTCATATTTTGCTTGACAGTGCTTTCCCAAACAGCATGAAATTCCTAACTAAACAGTCCATGCTGTGCAGGAACTTGCTTTGGTGTTCCAATTTTTGCAGTGTCTTTCTAAGGCTCACCGCCTGGCACTGCCAAAGTACCGCCTGCAAGAACTCCTACTCTGGCAGTGGTGTCAGTATGGCTTTGTAGGCGTGGCAGCGGGGCGCTAGCATGGCGGGCCTCTGCCACACTGCCAAAGTCTTAATCAGACTCTAAGTACCAACATCATATTCGTGCAGCCAGAGCCATACTTGATGGAGGGTTGTTGTGACTGGAGCAGTGGCGCATTTAGGCACATTGACCGACGCCAGTTGAAATGATGTGCCATTGCTGGCTGCTTACACAACCAATCAATGGAGGGTAGATTTTGTTTTGAGTGGGTGCCCCATGTAGAAGAAAAGACGGTAGTGTTTTGTTAGATTGCTCTTGAAGAAAAAAAAGAAATTGCTGAAGTGATTCTGAATGTGATGGTGATGGTGGGCAGGAGGGGCAGTTACTGAACCGACCAACGAAGCAGAGACCACCAACAGTAGGCAAAGTATTTCGGGATTATACGCAACTCATTTATTGTACCTGTGCCTAAAAAAAGTTTCTTAGAGTCTGTTTCTTACTGTAAAGTGTTTTAATGCCCCCAAGTTCAGTACACGCTACCTAAAACTACCAAAAACAAATGGTTTTGTGGGACCCTCAGCACGAGAATAAACCAAGTTGGTACCTTGCTGTGTGCAGGACTTCAGTCCTGCATAGACTCACAAGCAGCAGCAGATAGACAGCTGTTGCTGCTGGAGCATTCAGGTGACCCACTCTCTGTTGAGGGCAGCTGGCTGAGAAGGGGAAGGTAAGCCCTCTGCTGCCTGCCCAGCTGTGGTCGAGTGGAGGAGGCAGAACCTGACCCTAGTGGGGAACTCAACAGAAGCTCTCAGTGCCCAGTCCTAGACAAGGATATATAAAAAATACAATTTAATCTAAAAATTAGTATGAATAAAAACCAAAGGCAGATCGAACAATGACAGTCTGTAATAACTGCAGTCACAAAGGTGAAAATGTTTATTAATGAGACACTGCACGCAAGGAAGGCACTAAAATATGGGGATATGGAGGGTGGTGGAGCAAAGGAGTAGACAGGTCATGGGGGCACCAATATAATATATAAGGTTCTGGGTCGTCTGTGGAGACTCACAAAGATACAAAAGCCGAGGAAGATGATTTTTTTTAAATACATGTGTTTCAAACTAACTCCGGTCTTGTTGCTGCAACTGCTGTAAGCAAGTATGTCATGGTTTGTTTTTAGATTAAGCACAAATTGTTAGAATACCTTGATTTTTAAATGGGTAATGTCTTTGCCGAAACGCTGGGCCTCCTTGCCTGTTCATAGAGTATGAGAATTTCTAAGTAGGAGTGACATTTGAGCAGTGTTCTTCTCTAGGGGTTAAAGTCCAGCTAGTCCCGTGCATCAGTGCATGGCCATGTTGCCCACGGGGTGGCTTTAAAGTGCAATATTTCATAATTAAATAATAAACATTTACCATTTTAAAATTTTTGTTGAATATTACATTTATTTATATTTTTACCTACTTAAAATAATTTAACATTATTTCCTATTGAGTTTTATTTTAATTTCCTTACTTTATTATTTTCTATGAAAGGGTTTTCCAGGACTAGTGGTTAGCCATGTATGTTGCTGAAATTACTATTGTTTTTCTTTCTTTTTTTAAGTAGGATTTTGTGAATATGGAAATACTAGTAAATGTACTCAAAAGTGTACATTACTCAAAAGTGTAAGTTTCCTTTGCAAATCAGCCTTAGGGCCCGATTACGACTTTGGCATTGTGGGAGTGCGGCCGCCACACCACCAAAGCCCTGTCAGCGCACCCACCAGATGACGAGTTTTTTTGTGTCTGGGGGACGTTTTTGGGCGTTCACACAGCGGTGCCTCTGAAAAAGGGCACCACAATGGGAGCATCAATGGCAGGTCCTGCATGGCATGGATTCTGCAACACCACGTGCCCCCTGCATGCACCCGTTGCCGAGGGAACAGGGGGCCCTGTCGGGTCCCCTTTGTTTCCTCTCTGCCACAAATTTCAAGGTGGGCTCACCACCATGAAAACCGTGGTGGACAGCAAACTTGTAATAAGCTTGGCAGTGCCGCAGGTGCATCGCCAAGCATACTGCGGCCTCAAGCGCGCAGAAACACTGCCAGGGGTCCCTGATCCCTGGCGGTTGAGGCAGTCGGATGATGGTCCAACAACCCAACTTGTAATTGGGTGGTCGGACCGCTGGTGCAGAGGTGCCCGCACCGCAACAATGGATACAGCAGTCATAGCTACCATGGCTACGTAGTTATAATCAGGCCCTTAAAGTGATAAAAAGGGAGCAGAGGCAATACAGGGCTGTGTATTACATTTGTAAAGATCGATGGATTTGGCTGTGATCATGAATAGCTTGTCCTACAAAATATTTAAGGGCTTTCACAACTACTTCAGAGAAAAGTGACATAATATTTAATCATTTCTGCAGTTTTTAGTGACTGTTAATAAGGACAAAAAGACCAAAAACTATGTTAATACCATAACATAATACAAAACATACGACATTAACAAAATAAAAGCTTATGTGGAGGACCGGAAATAATAAAGCAAAGAGGCTGCTCCATTTTCTGCAATAAAAAAACTACCCTTGAGTTTGAATTGTACGCTATAACTAAATGGCATATGGCAATTTCCTGTTCCAGAGCATCTCTGCTATTAAGAGCTCAGATTGAGATGCACAAATAGGTTTGAAAGCAAACTCTCAGGAGACATAGTAACTGCTGCTATTAGAGAACGAGAGTTCAGCAGAATGCTTTTATTTTTTATTGGAAATTCCGGTTCCTCCGTTGTCATGCCTCAAAAGAAGTACAATCAGGCATGCTTCAAGATCAAGTCATTATCTCCTGCAAATTAAAAGAGTCAGCGATGTGTAAAATGTTGGTTTCCAAGAAAAAGGACTGGAGCTCTGAAAGTTGGCAGGATATATATTTACTCTGCAGTGTTGAGTGTATTGCAGCTCGCAAAGATAAAAAGCAAATAGCTGCCTGGTGTGATGTCCTCATTTTGAATGACGGGAATGCGTCTTTATCTAGGAACATCTTTCATTTTAGGTTTTATATTTGTTCGACAATACTTTTTTACAAATCTATATGTTATTGCAACATAATGATAATTTAAAAACACTATGTTATAAGAACTGAAGAAGTCCAACTATGCTTTCTGCAAAATACAGGTATAACCATAGTTTCACCACAGACAAAAAACAGTGCGGTTCAAGCTTATGACCATAACACTCAAAACTAAGTCCTCATAGTTTTTTGGTTTTTTTTAGACAACATTAAGCGAGTACTAATACAGTTCCCCTCTCTAAAAGCACGAGTGGGCAACAGGGCCACAAACAGTTGCTAAACCAACATTGCACTGTACCTAGTAGTATTTGGAAATAAAATGTATGAGTGAAAGAGGTAAAGTCACAGATATAGCGATGAATTTGTGGATGCACATAGGGCGCTTCCTCGACCTCCTTCAAAACACTTGGCCTAGCGTGACTACTTTTGAACGAAAATCCCCCCTGTTTATAGAGTCTCTTCTGAGATCCTGTGACTCTTTGTGAATGTTGCAGAGCTGTCATTTAGGAAGAAGAGTATAGTAATTGTTGATGAGACTGTCTCACCATTCCACACTTCATGGCCAATATCAACAGTCTTTCTCGAGGAGACTTTGCTTGAAAGACCCTAAAAAGACCGTGCTGTGATTACATTGGTCTCCGTTGTTTTTAATTTTGAACGACCTCTATCACAGGGTCCTCTTTCCCTCAGCAGGAATGTTTCAAAACATCTCCACAAATCTTTACACATGAACTAATTTTGGCGCTAGGCCCGGCGATGTTTTTTCATGTCAACCATCCCCCCCCCTCCCATCTGGCGATATTTTGCTTCACTACTATCGGGCCCAATGCCATCTATAGTTTCAAGCACTTTAGAGTATTTGATCCCAACATATATTCAGCCAAACCCAGCAGCGGTGCGTCCATTGGGGCGTAAGTGCGTAGCCACACTAAGCCCTGGACACACCGTGGCACTGCAGCTAAGCTTACCAGGCAGCAAACATAATTATTCCACAGCGGGCGCGGGAGTGACGACACGGATCATGTCATCAGTGAGGTCAGAGTGCGCAGGGGGTGGGGGGGCGGGTCTGCTGGTCTGCTGCAGCTGCTTGATTGACAGTCTGTAGCAGGCCAGCACTGTGCGCATGAGACTGCCGGGCTGACACTTGCCCGCGCATGCGCCGATGCCCTTAGGCATAGAGAAGGGGCCGGGGGTGCGGCTTCAGCCGGGCCGCATTTTCAAAGGCTGCCCAGGGCGAGTACACAATGTGCCCCCCTAGCCAATCCTGGTGCTGCATGCAGCGCCAGGATTGGCTGGTCCACCGCGCAACATCCATTATTGGATGCCGCGCGTGGGTGGGCGGGGACAGAGTGGCGCGACCCTGGGCAGGAGGAAGCAAGCAGACCCCGGCGAGAGCCCCCCAGGCCCGGTGTGTGACCCCCCCCACAGCCTCCCGGTGCCAGTCGTCCCCTGGAGGGGCTGCGAGACTCGAGGAGCAGCAGAAGTTGTGGAAAGTTTAAGTTTCCAAGAAGATGCCGAAGACTGTGAGTGCGGCGATCGGGAGAGGGATGCGAGCCCGTCTGCAGCGGTCCCGGGCCCCATCCGATGACTCTTGCATTATTATAACATCTGGGCGCCCTGCCGCCGCTGGCACTGCTGCACTGCGCCCATCTCAGGACAGTCTCAGAGGAAGAAGCTCCCCGGGACAGAGGTAAGTGCCGTGTGTGCGGTGTGCAGGGGAGAGGCGCTGGATTCTAAAGCTGTGGCAAAAACTATTGTTCCTTTAATGTGTATGGCACAATGAAAAGACGAGACAATGGTGTTGGTCTATCGTGGTCATGCGCATGGTCTTAATTATGCCAGCCACCGTTATTTATTAAGACAACGGTGGCCGACAAAAAACACCTCCTGAGGAAGGAGATGTTCAGTTTTAACACACATAAAGCACATCTTTTTGCAATAAGTACTTGTGTGTAAACAGTGTGAAAATCAATAACTTTATTGATGAATAAAATGGTTCTTCTGCCTGTTTTTACGCAAGGGTAAACCAAAACTGTTCTTTGGCATCATGCCGCCACTTGGATTCTTGTTTTGACCATGGTAATTTAAATGCATATATGCTGGATATCTGGGAGAGGAATCCAGTGAGCATGTATCTGTGTGATGTTGGGGGAGATGCAGAGGTGGGTTATTTATTTTGAAATTGCACTTTATTACTTCATGAAACTGTTAAAGGACTATCCCCTTTTATGTTTTGGTCAGAACAAGAGACCCGTCATGCTGTCTTCATGCTGTCTTTCTGCTGTTATGACTGATTAGTTTATGTAGAGGAGCGTGCACCTAGATGTGATTTGTTTTGTATAGAGCGCAAGAGAGCAGTATTGGAGGGATCTGGTCTTTCATCCTCTTTACAGTTCTTTCTCCGGTCTTTGCTGCGTTCGTCACAGGGCGAATGGACCACTGTTTCCTTCTATCGGCATGTGAATGTTGCAGCTCAATGGAGGATGTTCACAAATTGGTTCGCCACTTCACCCCCAAACATAAGTCTTTCCTAAGTCAAGAATTTGGTAACTGTACATCTGAGAGTTCGGGATTAAGGGTGATTGTTTTATTTCAAAATATCCATAAGTTTGCCTTGATGTTTTAGACATGCAGGAAAGGCTCTCTTTTACTGACTGGAAGAGTAAATCTTTTTCACACTGTCCAGCTAGAAGCAGATGGGAGGTGAGACTCGGGTGCCTGCGATAGGTGATGTATTGTTCTGTGTGACTCTGCAAACTGTGGCTGATGAACAAAATGGTGGACACGTTGGTCAACGTAAGCTTGATCAGGACAGATAAGATCCAATGCCTAGGAATATTCCATTGTCCTTTACATGCATGAAAATCAGGTGGATTTGTGTACCTCTATTGATTTTTTTTTCTGTTGTCTTGATTTTAAAGGGTGATGTTTGTCCATGAGGGTTAGTCCATTCCAAAAGTAACAATCCCTTCGCACAGAGTTTTCTGTTCCGGAACTGTAGGATGGGACATAAACGATATACCGTCTCTTGCTTGAGTACACTGTGGGACCAGACTGCTCCTTTGGTGATTTCGTGTTTGGTTTTGAGTGGCAAGGGATTCATGTAACACTTGTAAAGCTCAACTCGAATGCCACACTTTTACAGCTTCTTATAATTTTCTATGAGAGTGTAAACTATTTCTAGCTGACGTTTGTAACCAGATTTAATCAACTAGACAATTTATTCGGTTTGATAAAAGATTTGTTGTGTATGTATTTTAATTCTTTAACCTCCCCCCCCCTTTTTTGTTTTTTACCTCCCCGAAATGCACAATTTACCAGTGGATGTTTCTTTAAAATCCTCACACTTGTCTGTAGTAAAGCAATAATGCCTCTCTCAGTAATGACTCTGTGGGCGGGCACAGCACATAGTGTGAACACTGTCCGTGGTACCTGCTGAAGCACGGCACCATTTTTTGTGGCCTTGTCTGAATGTTATGTACAATCAAAATTTGTTTTGCTTTTGTGTTAATATACTTGTTTGATTTTATATTTGTTCTTTTAAAATGTCTGTATATCTTTCAACTATTCAGATAATATATTTATATAGAGAATTATCGAGCAACATTTTGCCAGAAATCTGTTTTCATGGACTGACTGAAGATGCTAGAAATAGGTTTTTTTGTACGAAAAGATGTATCATTTACTGAACATACCTCACATAATAAAAGATCGCCAAAACACTCACTAATGGGCGTGTCCTCGTCTTCTAGCTGGCTTAGTTGTCCTGATGTTATCTATGTGTCTTGTGTTATCAGTATGTTCGATTGCATTTATTTATTTTATTTATTTATTAATAACATTTCTAAAGCGCGAACAATGGCCCATGGGCGTCTGCATGCCCTCAGTTTTTTGTTATAGGGGGCATGTATCTGGCTAGGATGTCCACACATGGCATGCTGAATGGTGAAAATCATGATGGGGTCTGAGGCAAGGTCTGTTGCAGCTTAGTCATCAGGATACTAGTTGTCTGGGTGTTCCAGCACGTAAACGCTACCAGTAATGTTAAGAAGCACAATGGTTGAATGGTGGACCATGCCATGACAATGGTTAAGTTCTCCACACTATGCTTGTTTTCATCCTTTAAGGACTGAGGTGAGGGTGTGAACCACCACAGTGATAATATGGCTCAGACTTGTGCCTGAGGGTCGAGATATAGGACCTGTTCTGGGTGAAGAGTTGGTGTATGGTATAGTGTTTACCACTGCTTACCTTTATGGGGTCTAACCTCATTGAAATATGTTGTTTGTGGTTGTGTCCCATTGGTGGGCTGGCTTTGGATGTGGGCTATATGAAGGAGAGTCTGCAAAGGCATGGCCTGTGTTACCAGTATGTGTGTGTTTGAGGTGAATGTCAGCATTAAACGATCTAGATAGGTATGGTTTTGTCAATCTCTGTAACCATGGATCTGTGAGATGCTTTAGATAACAGTTTACGGGAGGGTCTCCTGCAAAATGTGAACACTTAAAGATCAGGGGTTGTCTGTGGCTTGCATGGTTTTTGACAGCTTTTCTATTGGCACCATAACCAGATTTCATACTATTCATTAAAAGTGAACTTACAAATGGTAAGAGACAGTAACCCATCAAGTCAATTTTCAATAATTCAGGATTTATATAGCGCTGCTAATCACCTGACAGGGTATGCAGGTGCATGCAGCTCCCTGAATGCTCATTCGAACAGCCAGGTCTTGAGGGCCAATGATCTCAAAATGTTTGCGGGTGTATCAGTTGATATTGATAATCCTTCTTTGGTAGGCAACACTCACCTGTTGTACTCCTAGCATTTATTGGAATGAGATCAATGTTATTCAAGTACTTAGGCCTCAACACAACAACACAATCTGCATGTGTCTGTGTGTGTGTGAGTGTGTGTGTCTGAGTGTGTGTGTCTGTGTGTGTATGCTAGATCCTTTATTTCGAAAGAATAGGCATGTGTGGTAGCGAGCTGGCACCTCATGTAGTGACTGTGGAGAGTGGAATCTATCTAGATATGTGTGTGTGAGCGTGTGTGTGTGTGTCTGTGTGAGTGTGTGTGTGGATTGATGTGTGGGTGTGTGTGAGTCTGTATGTGAAAGCGTGTCTCTGTGTGGGCGTGTGTTTGTAATGTAATAACTGCACTTTCACAATTGCTTTATTAACCTTCCTGCTTTCTCAAATTTGCTTGAAAATGCTCGATTTTTCTTCTCTTTTTTCAAAATTTTCCGAACCCCCCTTATGGGCAGAAAGGCACAAAAAACGAGTGGGACAGAGGGCAGAAGGGCACAAAAACGAGTGGAACAGGGGGCAGAAAGGTATAAAAAACGAGTGGGACAGAGGGCTTTGTAAAGGCTGTCTCCCAACTGCTGTGCAACTTCTTCTACTCTTAGAGCTGAGATTTTTCTTCTTTTTTTTCAAAATTTTCTTGGGGGGGGTTATCGCCCCAAACCCCCCATAAGGGGTTCGGGCTCGCTCACTGCGCTCGCTCACTATGGTGCTGTTTGCAAATCACTTTGCGCCCCACCACTTTCAAATGTCACCCACCGCCCCAGGCCAAACCACTTGGCAGATCTTTGTGTTGGCACTCCTGTCACGTGTCATGCATGCCTCTATCCCCTTCATATAAGCCTGTGTCTTTGGACAGGCCCAGACAATGTGAATGAAGGAGCCCTCTTGGTTGCACTCCCTCTCGCACATCTATGAGTTGCTTCTTCCCATTTTGTGCAGGAGTGATCTAGAGTAGTAGAATGTATGTAGTATATGGAGTTGTATAAGTCGGAACCCTGACCTTATAGCAATTTCTCATGGGCCCCACAATGCCTCCTCCCATTCCTCCTCATCAAAGTTACCCACATCTCTTTCCCAGTCCACCTTTAATTTATAGAGGATGTCTGGGGGCTGTTAATTATCTTTCTATAAACAAAGGACACCGCACCTTTGCTCAGAGGTTTGGCACACATCCCGTCCTCCAGGGGAGTTCATTCTTTCAGTAGTGTCCCTTTTTATATGTGAAGATAGGGAGTGTCTAATCTGCTATATTTTTCAGTTTCTACTAATTGGTATTCTTCCCAAAGGGTCTCAAAAGGGTTTATATCCCCTACTGCCCATAAATCTTTTAGTTTTGAGACACCAATCATTCCCTATTTGGTGAAGCCTCCAGTTTACTCACTTCCCACAGTGCATCACTGTCCCATATCAGCATTTGTTCTGCTAAGGTTCCTTTCCATCCCAGGTATTCTGTTGCCTTTCTGGAGACTGACACTACTGTGCCAGTATGGACCAGTGAATCCCCAATGGGTTTAGTCCTGTACAGTGTTGTGGGTAAGCGCTTGGCTTCCATTTCGTATCTTTTCACCCTGACCGCTGGTTTATCTTGGACTGCAAACACCCAGTCATTTATTAGCCCCAGCAGGGTGGCCCAGTAATACACTTTGGTGTCCGGTATACTTCCCAGGTCAGATTGAGTAGTGCAATGCATGGAGGACCTCCATCCCATAGTAAGAGCCGCAGTGCCACTTCCAATTTTCAAAAGAAGTCTATAAATATACAGAATGGAGTGTTGTTCTCTAGGGCATATAATACCTAGGCAAGGCCATCATCTCTAACAAGGCAGCTCTACCTAGTGGTGACAATGGCAGGGCCCGCTAGTGCTTCACAAGCCTTTTAAATCTTTCTAATAAATGCTATAAATTTCCCTAGAGAAATAGTTAGTTATTTCTAGTTCTATATATGCCGGAGCATTTGAATCCCTCAGTCACTATCAGCATCACAGAATTTTGTGGGAGCTGTGATGTTCCCCAGTGAGAGGAAATATTTGGGATATCCCCCAATTTATACTATACTCAGAATACTGACCAAAGTTTCTAAATACTTGTAGTATGCTCGACACCGTCTGCTCAGGTTTGGTTACATATAACAGGACATCATCTGGGTACAGTGATATTCTCTTCTTCAGAGTGTCCGCCCATCTCAGACCCTGAATAAGTTAATCCTGTTGGACCCAGGCAGCAAGAGGTTCTAATATACGAATATACATCATGGGGGTGAGCAGGTATCCCTGTCTAGTTCCCTTCCCGAGCTCTAACATGCTAGATTTTGCGCCATTCATTTTCAACACAGAAGTAGCTGCTGGTAGAGGAGTACCACCCATTATTAACATCAGGGGCCAAAGCCCATTTTCTACAGGACCGATAACATGTATGACCAATCAAGTGAATCAAATGCCTTTGTGGCATTGAAAGACATCACTAATGTTTGTTCTTGTATAAGATCTGTCTACCTCAGAGTCCCATATAAGTGGCGTAGGTTAAGGGCTTGATTTAGATCTCGGCAGATGGATTACTCTGTCACAAAAGTGACGGATATCCTGTCTGCCGAAATATAAATCCCATAGGATATAACAGGATTTATATTTCGGTGGACGGGATATCCGGCACCATTGTGAAGAAGTAATCCGGCCTCGCCACCAACATTTTGGTCATTACTTTGGCCTGCACATTGAGAGATGAGATTGGCCTATAAGAGGCACATGTTGTGCCCCCCTGTGTGCATCCACATGGAGTGAGGCTTTTCTTTAATCACCGCCACTGTTTTCATAGAGGAAAAGCCTCCATGAAACCTGTGCCGGTGAAGAAAGTTGTAATATGCTAGGCGGGACCACGGCAGTCATGCCAAGCAAATTACTGCCTCAAGCCTGCCGTGCCACCGCCAGGGAACATCAGTTCCCTGTCGAGGTTGGCAGTCCCAGGGTGGCAAGACCGCCATGGTTTTGATGCTCCACCACGAATCTGGCAGTCCGCGGTCCGACCTCCAGACTCATAATTAGACCCTAAGAATGGTCGATCGTCCACTGAAAGTCTAGAAAGCTGCATGTCTTTGAGGAAATTTTGTATTTCATCTGGGGATTTGGCAATGGAGGACTTGGAAGTCTTTGCATAATCGGTGGCAAGTACATCTGGAATTTCTGAGTTCCCCCTCTCTAGCTCCCTTTTGGGTTTTTAACCTCCAGAACCCAGTTTCTACTTTGATCTCCTTGCTACAGCCAAGCCAGTTGTTTCCCTGCTTTGTTTCCCACCTCATGAAGTCTACTTTGAACTGATATAAACGTCGTAACAGTGACTCTCTAATTAAGCTGAAGTTCAGAGGGAGCTCTAACACTGTGTAGGAGATGGTCCTTCTGCTGTCCTTGCTGCTTCCTGGCTTTCTCCTGTAGGCCTTGATACTGACAGATTGTGTGTGTCCGTCTGAAAAGACGGAGGCAAATAGGTGTCTTCCAAAGGTTGGGTTCCTTGTCTTTATAGGCTGTGAGTTTATTTGTTAGATAGTTTGGATTGCTTGAACAATTAGATGGCTGTCATTTTTTAAAACCTTTTTTGGCGCAATGAAATTCAGCTGCATTAATTGAAATAATGCTACAGCAACACTGCATTCTAGTGAGATCGGGGAGGCAGGAGTTACTTTCAAAGGTATCGCAAATTCAATAGACACTTTAATTCTGCAAATGGACCACCAACAGAGCGGGTGGTCACAAATTGTCACAATTACAGAGAGATGTATACAATTGTCCACTGGTAGGTACTCACTTAGTGGGCACTCACCTGGTGGGCTTTTGTTGCGATGAATGTATACGTGAATTCTTGTTCCTCCAGCCCAGGAGAAATTGAAACAAACTCGCAATGAAACATGTTGGCTGCCCTTATCGCACAGGTTTGAGCGTGTATTTCTGGTTTTAGTCATGCACAGGAGGTCCATATTAGTAAAGTATGTTAACAGTCTCATGGATACATTTTCAGTTGAATTGTCGTGAAATCTTGTGAGTGGAGATCAACACTCTACCTTTGGGGACCTTACATGATCAGCAGGATAGACAGATGAAGGAATATATATATATATATATATATATATATATATATATATATATATATATATATATTCACTGAAAAAACCATAGGTTAGAGACCATATATAGTTAGCTGGACATTTTATTGACATAAAACCAATGAAATTCCATATATAGTTAGTTGCACTAACTATATATCGCGCACCCGCAATCCACTGCTGATGATGTCACATATTACATCATTCATGACATGGTCAGTGACATCACTGATGACATCACTGATGACATCTCAAATGACATCACTGATGACATCACTGATGACATCTCAAATGACATCACTGATGACATCATCTAGTGTCTGTGTGTTTTTGTAAAGTTTAAATATGTTTTACATATTGAAGAATGAGTGGATGTATGGAAGACTGAGTGTGTGTGTGGCTGGCTGGGAGGTGTGTGACTCTGTGCATATCAATGTGTACTTGTATCAGTGATTGTATAAGAGAGTAAGTATGTGTTAGTATATGTGTGAAAAGTATGGTGTTCTGTGTTTAACTGTATAGATGAGGAAAACGAAGTGTGATTGATTCTTCACAGGACTGACTAGGTGTATGAGTGCATATGATAGTGTTGTAATAATGAGTGACTGTATGTATGAGTGATTGTATGGGTGAATGAGTGAATGTGTGTGTAGACGTAGGAATCAGTGAGTACGTATGTAGTAACTGGTATTGGTTTTATGTCAATAAAATGTCCAGCTAACTATATATGGTCTCTAACCTATGGTTTTTTCAGTGAATTTTCAAGGTTTTGTAAATGCAAATTCCTAACTATATATGGTCTATAACCTATGGTTTTTTCAGTGAATTTCATTGGTTTTTTAAAAGCTAATATCTATAGCTGTAAAATATATTCTTTATTACGTGACGTGTCACGTAGCCACGTGAGACGCCTCATGACGCGTCGCATAACCGTGACGTATCGGCTCTGCAGCGCAAACAAAACCCGTAACGTAAGCGTGCCGGAGCACGCTTACAGATATATATATTTTTTTTAACCTTAATTAGACAAAATCCACACGTGCACATATCTTGAGGCCTTGCAAAGGTACATCAAACAAACAGTCCCTACAATTTTGCCAAGTTTGCTGGAAATCTATTCCCTTAATTTTTTTTTTACTGTTTCTCTTGGTTTTCCCCTTGTTACGCTTACCGGGACGCTACCCGGTACGCGAACCGGGAAGCGCCTCTACCGCGAAAAATCGCGGGGGACTTTAATATCCCCCTCATCAATCCTAGGGGGTCAGGAGGGGTTTACCTTGCCCCCTTTCCTTCATTTCCCCCTTCTTTTTTCACCACATCTTGTCTCTCGAACCTACCGAGAGACAAGATGGCGGCCGCTCCGGACTGTTTACAATGTTGACAGCTACGCTGCCGGTTAGCTGCCCGGTTAGCTGCCCGGTGAGCTGCCCGGTTCGTGTACCGGGACAAGCCTCTACGGCGTAAAATCGCAAAAAAAAAATTTTTTCTTTTTTGCCCCGCGGGGCACTTTAATATCCCCCTCATCAATCCTAGGGGGTCAGGAGTGGTCTACCTTGCCCCCTTTCCTTCATTTCCCCCTTCGTTTTTCACCACATCTTGTCTCTCGATCGTACCGAGAGACAAGATGGCGGCCGCTCCGGACTGTTTAGAATGTTGACAGACACCGGAGAGCCAATCAGCTACGCTTCGCGAAGTTCCGTTACGCGTCAGGTACGCGAACCGGGGCGCTAACCGGAGCGCTGTCACAGATATATATATTTTTTTAAACGTTAATTTCTCAAAATCCACTGGAGCACATATATTGAGACATAGCAAAGGCACGTCGGGCAAACCATATCTACAATTTTGCCAAGTTTCATGTAAATCTATTCAGCCGTTCGAGCTAAAAGTGAGTCCAACCGCCCTATGGAAAAATGAATGGGAAAAACGCGTTTTGGGACCCCCCTTTTTTCTCGGCCCCCCCTTGGCGAAACCCCCCCAAATTTTCAGGGGCTGCTCAGAAACAAAATGTGCAATTTTCCTGAAAATGTCAGCCAATTCCGTCCACAAACGCCAAAGTTATTAGACATAGAATTTTCAGAAATCCCATAGAGAAAAAATCCTAACTATATATACCCACTGGCTATCGCCAGTAGGTAATATACATATATAAACATATATAATCTGCATATCTATATAAATATAAATGCATACATATACATATATGCATACATATGCATGTTATTTACATGAAAGTTTTAAAAACACTAATAAAAGCAAAGCTAAAAAGCCACCTCATTACAAACAGAATGGCTTTAACTTAAACGAGGGCGAGATCTATTGCATTTTCAATGCTTGTTTACTTTGGTTCTATCAAGAAGGCTTTCAGATGTGTCACACATTTGCCATAAATTCTGAATGTTAGCACTCTAGTTGCTCATTAGATCACTGTAGTAAAGCTAGTGCTCACCAGGGAAGTCTGCTGCTAATCATGGTTTGCAGCCATTTTCCCGCATTTTTCATCCCGCAGACTTTCAGTCCGCATACCATTATCCCGCAAGGTCATTGACCTCGCATACCATTATCCCGCATTTTTTCAAAACGCATGTGCGTTTATCGCGCATGCCTTTACAAAGAATTACGTTTTAAAGGCATGTATGGTAAATGCATTTGCGTTGTGAAAACCACGATGACGAGAGAGGTAAGTGGGTTTGTGGTTTTTTTCGTGGGTTAGTGATTGTGTAGTGTAGTGTAGTGTTGTGTAGTGTAGTGTTGTGTTAGTGTAGTGTAGAGTTGTGGTGGTTGTTTAGTGTAGGGTCATGCTGGGGGTAGTGTTTTAGGGTTTAGGGTTGTGTTGTAGTGTTTGCGTAGTGTAGGGTCATGCTGGGGGTAGTGTTTTAGGGTTTAGGGTAGTGTTGTAGTGTTTGCGTAGTGTAGGGTCATGCTGGGGGTAGTGTTTTAGGGTTTAGGGTTGTGTTGTAGTGTAGGGTCATGCTGGGGCTAGTGTTTTAGGGTTTAGGGTAGTGTTGTAGTGTTTGCGTAGTGTAGGGTCATGCTGGGCGTAGTGTTTTAGGGTTTAGGATAGTGTTGTAGTGTTTGCGTAGTGTAGGGTCATGCTGGGGGTAGTGTTTTAGGGTTTTGGGTAGTGTTGTAGTGTTTGCGTAGTGTAGGGTCATGCTGGGGTGTAGTGTTTTAGGGTTTAGGGTAGTGTTGTAGTGTTTGCGTAGTGTAGGGTCATGCTGGGGGTAGTGTTTTAGGGTTTTGGGTAGTGTTGTAGTGTTTGCGTAGTGTAGGGTCATGCTGGGGGTAGTGTTTTAGGGTTTTGGGTAGTGTTGTAGTGTTTGCGTAGTGTAGGGTCATGCTGGGGTGTAGTGTTTTAGGGTTTTGGGTAGTGTTGTAGTGTTTGCGTAGTGTAGGGTCATGCTGGGGTGTAGTGTTTTAGGGTTTTGGGTAGTGTTGTAGTGTTTGCGTAGTGTAGGGTCATGCTGGGGGTAGTGTTTTAGGGTTTTGGGTAGTGTTGTAGTGTTTGCGTAGTGTAGGGTCATGCTGGGGGTAGTGTTTTAGGGTTTTGGGTAGTGTTGTAGTGTTTGCTTAGTGTAGGGTCATGCTGGGGGGTAGTGTTTTAGGGTTTTGGGTAGTGTTGTAGTGTTTGCGTAGTGTAGGGTCATGCTGGGGGTAGTGTTTTAGGGTTTTGGGTAGTGTTGTAGTGTTTGCGTAGTGTAGGGTCATGCTGGGGGTAGTGTTTTAGGGTTTAGGGTAGTGTTGTAGTGTTTGCGTAGTGTAGGGTCATGCTGGGGGTAGTGTTTTAGGGTTTAGGGTAGTGTTGTAGTGTTTGCGTAGTGTAGGGTCATGCTGGGGGTAGTGTTTTAGGGTTTAGGGTAGTGTTGTAGTGTTTGCGTAGTGTAGGGTCATGCTGGGGGTAGTGTTTTAGGGTTTAGGGTAGTGTTGTAGTGTTTGCGTAGTGTAGGGTCATGCTGGGGGTAGTGTTTTAGGGTTTAGGGTAGTGTTGTAGTGTTTGCGTAGTGTAGGGTCATGCTGGGGTGTAGTGTTTTAGGGTTTTGGGTAGTGTTGTAGTGTTTGCGTAGTGTAGGGTCATGCTGGGGGTAGTGTTTTAGGGTTTAGGGTAGTGTTGTAGTGTTTGCGTAGTGTAGGGTCATGCTGGGGTGTAGTGTTTTAGGGTTTTGGGTAGTGTTGTAGTGTTTGCGTAGTGTAGGGTCATGCTGGGGTAGTGTTTTAGGGTTTAGGGTAGTGTTGTAGTGTTTGCGTAGTGTAGGGTCATGCTGGGGGTAGTGTTTTAGGGTTTAGGGTTGTGTTGTAGTGTTTGCGTAGTGTAGGGTCATGCTGGGGGTAGTGTTTTAGGGTTTAGGGTTGTGTTGTAGTGTTTGTGTAGTGTAGGGTCATGCTGGGGGTAGTGTTTTAGGGTTTAGGGTAGTTTAGTTGTTTAGTGTATGCTAAAGGCATATTTGTTCTAAAAGTTTTCGTTATTTTAATTTGCGGCCTAATAGTACATGCGGGATTTTTTTTGCGGACTGATGGTATGCGGGATTTCGTCATATATTCGCTAATCATACTTTCTATGGCAAAATGAACCCCCTCATTTTGTTCCTTTTAAAATTAAATGTTTTAAGAGTTACCACTTTATTCCAATCAAGATGGCTTCAGGTGTGCCATACCTTTGTAATAAGTAGGACTGTTAGCACTCTAGTTGTTCTTTAGAACACTCTGGGACATTCTGTCATTGGGCTATAGTTGGGCTACATCTGGCTGATATTTGGGCTACATTTGTTTTTTTTTTGTCTCTGGTGGCCATCTTTGGGCTACATTGGGCTACATTGGGCTACAACATATATATAGCCCAATGTAGCCCAATATATATTTTTCAAAGTTAATTTTCGTAAAAACCACTGGAGCCTATATCTTGAGACATAGCAAAGGCACATCGGGCTACCAGTCCCTACAATTTTGCCAAGTTTGGTGTAAATCCATTCAGCCGTTCAGGCTAAAAGTGAGGCCAACCGCCCTATGGAAAATTGCATGGGAAAAACACGTTTTGGGCCCCCCCTTTTTTCTCGGCCCCCCCTTGACAAAACCCCCCCAAATTTTTAGGGGCTGCTCAGAAACAAAATGTTCCATTTTCCTGAAAATTTCAGCCAATTTTGTCTTCAAACGCCAAAGTTATTCGACATAGAATTTTCAAAAATCCCATAGGAAAAAAATCCTAACTATATATCGCCAGTAGGTAATATATATATATATATATATATATATATATATATATATATATATATATATATATATATATATATATATATATACACACTACAATTCAAATCACGTCTTCTGAGGTGGCTTGGAACATCCCTGCATGCATGGGAGCATTCCAAGGATGTGACGTCATGGCAGTTGGATTTACTAGCCAACAGGTATTTATTTGGCAGTCGCTAACGTGAGTAGCATCCTAGTCCTTTGTTTAGCACATGTTTTATGACACCCCTTTTTTTTTTACCAAACGTTGATTGACCAATGGTTTTGCTTCAACTGCAGTTGACAGTAAGTTTTGACTTAGTAGTAATCTCTGTTGAGTGCAGGAAATAGTGGTTCTATTTTGTTTTGAACTGATTGGAGGGCACCCCTATTAGTCCTTTTCTTCCCCCTCTCAGTTCCTCTGTTTTTGGGAACAACTGCAAGCGCAAAACCGGTGCCATGAATCCTATCATTCTTTTCAAAGTTGACTTTGATAGGAATACAAACTCATTTGTAGTGTTTGAGGCCAGGAATTTGCATAAACTAACTTGAGTATTGTAGTGATACGTATAAAAATGTCCACGTTTTAGGACTTTTTGGAACCAGTACCGCAACTCCAGGGCAATCCGTTGGAGCCATGGACGATTCGCAATTTCTTGCACACCACTGTAAAGAGATTATTGGTTCCAATGAATTCAAATATTTTTTGTCCTTTTGTACATAACATCGCCCTCCTTGTTATAGGATAGATCTAACAAGCTAACTAGGTTGTTTTAGCTGTTGTTTCCTTTTTTGGGGATAGAAATTTCATGCAAACTTCAGCAAGGGATTCTGGACAGGATGACCTGCACATGGGAAACTCAATGGAAGCTACACAGGAGATCAGGCCAAAGAATCCAGGTCTCTACCCAAGTTTGTGTGTCGAAAGTTCTCATAATCCCTGCTGAAGAGAAAAAGCTGGAGCAGTTTACCTTGAAGCTGGGGAACTGAGTTCGAGTCTCGGCAACGAAGCTCAACAACCTGTGATTCTGGCCAACTTATTTTTTCCCCCCTGTGCCTAATAAAAATGAATGCGTCCATCTGTAACGAAACTGGTGCTCACGTAAAGTGCTCTGAAACCAAGATATATTCGGGTCTATCTCGTGCTATATAAAACTCCCCAAAAAATGTTTTAAGAACAACTTCAATGCACCAGCAACTCAGTGCTTGGCAGCAAAGGCAATTTAATGGATCAAAAAAGGAATAGGAACTGTAAAGAGGTGGAATGTACATCTGCCGTACAGCACTCTATTCCTCCGAGTGACAGATTGCCACAGGACATCCTTCAGTAGGAGCAGGATGAGAGTGACACATGCTACACTAGTAATAGCTTACGCTAGTTTGTCTGTGGGAAGGTCCGTTTAACACCAGATGTGCCAAAAATATTTTTCTTTCTTTTATCTAAAATCCTATGCCACTGTTGCAGTTGTATTTGGTTTTTTATCTCCAAGACGTAAAATCACAAAAACAAATCGTTTTATTTAAAAAATTGTTTTTAAATTCAATTTTTGTTGGTTTAAAAAAAAGGTAAAAAGTGGATTGTGTTTATTTTGTATGTCAATGAGTCCAGATCGGAGTTGATGTGAGTGACGTACCTGAGGAGACATGGGTCAGTGAAAGTCTGCATTGGACAGTCAGTGACAGATTGTAAGAAATTAAGCTTGGGAACGAGAGGGATTGAACTAGTCCATGTAATCCAGTCCATCATGCTGACATGTAGGCACCTGGTTATATCAAGCCAGAAGCGAAAAGTACTACTGTATTTAAGTTCAGTAATGTTGCCTTGCCTGAGACATTGTTTGTTCTGAACAGTGCAGATGTGAAAGAGTGCACAGCAACTCCCCGTCCTCCTTCCTCTCCACATAGGAATCAATACGGTGTAGTGTATAGAGACCTAAGATTTTGGGATGGGCCAAGGCCTGGAGACTAATTACTTGAGGAGAGATACTGTAGCACCATTATCCGACATGTCCATAAGCTTTCCAAGGTAAGCAGGGATACGTATATGGCTTGCCATAATTAAGTTAGGAACAATACTAATCATTCAGCCATGAATCTGGATGAGCCTAACATGTCATTGGGGAGAGTGAGAGACATCAGTCTTTTTTTTTCTTTTCTCTAAAGAGGGTGCAACAAGCATTCCCCCTTGGGGCCAAGGAAATCTAACTGGGGTTTTTCTCCCCAGTTCTGCGCAGAGAGGCTTAGGTGGGCAAATGATAACCTCTCAGAAACTATTTGATAGTAGGAAGGCATGGGGAATTTGCCCAGTCTTCCATCGATAGAAGGTCTAACCCTGTTAAGGAGGGGCATGTGGTCCTTCTGATGCAGATCAAGACCTAAAATTCGCAAGACTAAATTGATGCAACCAAACTCAGCTTTCCCTGATTTTTTGTAGGACATTTAGCATCAGACAGAAAACATCCAGAAATGCCTCCGACATCGGAGCCTTTGAGCCAAGACACCTTGGCCAACAAGGAGATGAACTGTTTAGATCTGGAAGGCAGAGAGGCAGCATAGACATCTATGGTCAGGTGAGCCCAAGCCATAAATATGAAGTCAGCAACTTCCTGGTGGATTTCTGGTCTGATGTTGTCGACACCCAGAATGCAAAAGACTAACAGATTTAAGCCCAGCTTGTTTGCTGATTCTCACATCTGTACTGTAGAAGATAGGTGCAATGAGAAAGTGCTTCTTGTTTTCTCATGTAGAAGACAGTTGTGGTGGTGTCTCTGTGTATTACCACCCTGGATTGCACAACTGGCAAGACGACTTTCAGTGCAAGAATAATTGCCTAAGGCTCCAACATGTTTATATGAAGATACATATGATCTGTTTAACAAGGTACTGAGGGATAGGTGTGGCACAGTGAGTCCTCCACCCTTGACAACGGGGCAGGTGAAAAGGGCATTCTAAGAAACGCTTGGACTGTGAGCCTACCATCACAATGGAGGGCCCACGAATTGTAGGATATGGCAGACCCAAATTACTCTGGCAAAAGTTCAGCAGAGGAAGCTGAATATATGGCACAAGGAGCTTGGCATGGAAAACAACCTCTGTGCGGGAAGCCTGCACTGTTTGAAACAAGTAGAACCAGGCTGATAAAGCTAGAAAATCTAGAAATATTCGACAACCTTGCTGATGGCTGTGGACGAAGGAATTCCTTCACTTGTAGAATTCTGTAACATTCCATCTGAGCTGAATCCTTTTTCTAAAATGATCTTTTTATTAAAGAACAAGGGGCTAGATGTACGACCCTTTTTTGCAGCCGCAAACGGGAGAGCCTCTCATTTGCGGCCGCAACAAAAGGGTAACAGCATGTACAAATGCTATTTTGCGAGTCACTGACTTGCAAAATAGCATTTGCGACTCTCGCAATTAGGAAAGGGCGTCCCTTCCTAATTGCAAGTCAACATGCTATGAACTAATGTTTTGCGGCCGCAAAACACTCGCAGTTTACCACCTACTTCAAGTAGGTGGTAAACCACTCGCAAAGGGAAGGGGTCCCCAAGGGACCACTTCCCCTTTGCGAGTATGTGAGGAAATACTTTTAAGAGCAAGAAGTGGTCCCAGAGAGTTTCAGTTTTCTTTTTTAAATATAGCCTATTTTCCTTTAAATAAAAAGAGCTGCATTTAATTTAAAAAAAACTGTTTATTAAAAAAGCAGTCCCAGACTTGGTGGTCTGCTGACACCAGCAGGTCACCATCACTGGGAGGGCTGGCATTGCCAATGGGCTCGCAAATTGCAAGAGGCTCATTAGTATTAATGAGCCTAGCAATTTGCGACCCCATTGAGAATCGCAAAACAGTGTGATAACACTGTTGTACATTTTACTTAGCACCTCGCAATTTGCGACTCGCAATGAGTCGCAAATTGCGAGGAGCTAAATGAAAGGGTCATTCGTACATCTGGCCCAAGTGTAGTGTCTTAGGCTTGTTTTGGAATGTCTGTACTATGTGAACACTCTAATTCTAGTATGACATCTGTGTGTTCTCGACTGACAGTGACGGACTTCTTGTGTAGCTGCAGCCGCCCTGCTTTGATGGTCCGGTTAATCAAATATTAAACTACAGACTAACCTTTTCCACAATGTGTCTTTCCATGATTACAACACGCTTTTGATAGCGACGAGGACTCGGCCATCAACACCAAGATGCCTTACAAAGCAGCAATTTCAAAAGCACAATTTCAACATGTCATGAAGGTCAAAGTGCATCGACTGACTAATTATAAGTCTTACTACCCGCATTTACCACCCCCAAACAAAACAAATTTCTCAACATCGGGTACACCTAAACATACAACTGTAGAACAAATCCTGACTGTTCAAGAAGTAAATCCTGGGGAAGGTTAGACCTTTTACTCTCATTAAACACCAAGAAAAGTAAACAGAGTTGAGAGTTCCCCCTACAAGCTTCAAAATAATCGCACAGATTTACCGCATTCAGGTGTGACGGGAAGCCAACCATAGGCAATCTGTTTTACAGCCAAAGACAGGAATGGGGAAAACACCGCCTCGAACTCTTTATAACAACTGTTTCAAATTTGGGATAGCTGCTACATAGCCAAAATGTTCCTGAGCAGCAGGTGCCACCGAGTATGGGCTTTTTTCTTCCATTGAGAGGCCAGGGATAATTGTGTCGCCCTAAACAATTCCACACTATCAACCTACGTGTTTTTTATTTGGTGTTCTAGGATTGGGGATAGGAATAGCAAAACAGCACAAAAGCCATATAATTTGGCATAGTACATGCCAGGATTTTACTCATTACAGCCTGGATTTCTTCCCACTAAGGTAAGATGTATTAGTTTACAATTCAAGTCAGAAGTTGTAGCAATGAATATCTCAAAAGAGGGACAGATCCTTTTTGCTGCTGCGGTTTTCATTTCAGAATGCATAATGGAATCTTTCTCCTTTACCCAGATTGTAGGTCTGTTTACAATTATCAAACAATGTAATGATAGTCTCATCAATGAATATGCTATTTTTAGGCATTTCCCCAGTCTTCATTTGCCAAAGGGGCCAAGGTTAGTGCCTGGGTAAAAGCGCAGTTAAAGTGGATGGGGTTTGTGTGGATGGGACAACAGCCGACTCCAGTTGTCTACAGCTTAAGCCCCAGATTGTGAGCACAGTGTTTATAGGGTTCTAAAATATATAATAAATGGCATTTCTGGTCTCTGCTCCTCTACCAGATCCTGAGCATTCCCCTACCCCAAATATGGACTGTCCCAAGTGGGGCCAGAGCTTATCCATGGCCCGAAAGGATCAATCCACCAGTATTAATGTACAGTCTGCTTGATGGAACAGTAAAACTATCTAAAATACTCAGGCCTCCTTTAACCTTCGAATCACAAAAAGAAATGTGTGGCTCATGTGAGGCCACCCCCCTCGTAAGATGAATTGGGGCACCATTTTCCCCGGCTCCTCAAATAAATTATTCTCATATAGAATGGAGCGTCTTGAAATAGATAAGATATCCCTGGGTAAACATTCACTCGGACGGCATGCATCCTCCCTAATCAAGATAAGAGATGGGACTACCACCGAAGATGAGCACAAAGTTGGACAGACACTTCATATTATTAGCCTTTTATAAGTCAGATGTGCTCATATTGAGGTTGAGATAGCTAATGAACAAGGCCACCCAACAAAAAAGTGTTTGCAGTTTCAATATTTCCACCCTACTTTGAGATGGGGTCAAGTAGGTTTGACTGGTTCAAAAGCCTCCACTGTATAATCAGCTGGGCAGGGACGTTTCAAGAAAAGACAGTGGTAAGTGGATAACATCTGCAGAAAGGAGATTTTGTGAACATCTGGCCAAAGAGGAATACCTACAATGCCACTGTGATCCTTTATCTAGCGTGCAAAGTGCTCAACGCTAAGGCCTGGGGGCGGCACTACAGAATATATTGTCAACATGGGGCTTGGATAGGGCATCTTCGATAAAGGGGTGGCTGCACAGGTTGTGGTACTTGCTGGGTATGGAGCATATCTCTTTCTCCTTCCAGGGTGAGGGAGCCTCTTTGGTGGAACTGTGGTGCCCTTTCATCACCCTAGGTACATGCACCTACTGCGCCTCTCTGCTCTATCGCAAGATACCACCCAGCCTCAGGGTCACTAATTTGTTTGCTGTCAGCCTTAAAAACTTCCACGGTAGTGTCAGGGTCGAGCGGGCGGAGGGTTGTTTTTCTTGATTATACTTAATGTACTATGCTGCGTTTTAATTGCCTATGTCCCGCTAACTGGGCATCATTGCTTGAGGCATCTTGTTTTGCCCTTTTTCTCTTTCAAACCAATAAAAAGATTTAAACCTAAAGAGGCAAGAGGGGATTTAAGACTTCCAGCCTTGGTATGCCTAGTGCCGACGATTATTGCACCGGCATCAGGCTTCTCAGAGGAGCTTCGGACAGGCTTTCGTTTCCAAATTAAGCACTGCCTGACCATTGCATGCATGTGTACTACAGTCATCCAAAGTTCCGATTTAACAGCTTTTAAAGTAGTTTGTCGGCTTGGAAAGAGAGAAATTCAGAATATGACTTTTAATTGTCTTTTCAACTTCTAAAATATTGTAGGATGTAACTGGGAGCAGGAGAAAAATCCTTACTGAATATTATGGTGGAAATACAAAATATCACTGGGATTGCCCTCTGAAATAAACATTATATTGTCTATTGTTATTTTTATGTGGCCCCTCATTATAGGGATATTGTTCCATATTAGACAGAACTCCTCCTGCGGTTCAACATGTGCTGCTGAGCAAGCCTTTAGCTTCCTTCCTCTAGCTACACGTCTTCATTTTCCGCGATCATCAACTTACAGTGGGAGAAATATAGTTCTGCAGGTATCTGACAGTTTTTTCAATTTACAATACTTTTTTCACTAAACGTGACTTCCACAGACACACACTCTATCGAGCCTCCATTATCGCTCTATGATGTAAGAAGCAAGTGCAAAGTCCTTGTTACCATTCAAAACGCTAATCGTGGGCGGGCGCGGTCATCAAGCTACGCTGATTAGAAGTTCAATGTTATCTCTTTGTCTGCAGAGGCGTGGTATGAATCACGCCTTTTCACACGAACGCCTATAAAATATGATTACACTGAATTGCAGCTACCTGCAGGAAAATCCTACAGTGCAGTTCTCGTAATTTGTTGTCTGACACCTTGACTTGATCATGGGTGCATAGAGCTCAAGGCATTTTTACATAGTTTAGGTCAATTTCTTCGACATTACAGAGCCCAAAAACAGATGAATTGAAGAAAGAATGAACAAATAGAACAAGTGTTGAAACCATTATCAAACTCAATCACCATTCACTGAATGAGAGCCATAAATAAAGAGATCAATAATCTATGGGAAGGCAAAGTACACAGAATAGAGATTAGAGTATTCAGTGGAACATATGCTGCTCACCCATATGTATAATACTTCTTCCTGTACAGTTCTGCCCATAGATTCTACATATATGAAATATTCCACAGCAGCTACTAGCCGGCCTGGGGAAGAAGTGAGAGCAGCCAGCCAACTACACAGAGCAGAGCTCACACCAACGTTCAGCTTATCTAATGAGCAAAAATACAGGGGTTCAAATGGAGCACCTATCAATATATCAAGAACTAAAGTAAGATTCCACTGAGGTGGAACTAAAGATATGCAAACCATAGAGCATCGTTCAGTGAGGAAGGAATCTCGAACCAACGTTGTATGAGACTACAACTCATACAAATTGCCTCACTCTTTGTGAGGCTGTCCATAGGCATATAGAATTCCAGATCTTTGCTCGGCAGTGGTGAAAGTTACCTCTTCTCAAAGCTCTCCCAAGGAATCATTCAAGTGAGAGCAAAGGCTGCAATGGAAGAATATCAACCACAACCCTGCCTCTCATGCCAGAAAAATGCAAGACTCTGTGACCCAGAAAAGGCTGAGAAAAGTCACCCACTGTTTGAAAAAGCAAATAAGGGAGGAAAAAAGCATGGTCTAAACCAGGGTGTCTACAGCCCATTCTTTAGTAAGAGATACTTCTGTTCAGTGAAAATCTTCCTGAGCTACTAATATTATTAGTGTCTATATAGTGACCACATAAGACAAGATTATATCAGTGGCCATTTTCGCAGGAACCATAGTTCCACCAGGCATTCAGGACGGCTCTAGGGCTATGCGATCGGTACAACAGCACAGGGAGCTGACTTTGGGGCTTTTTCAAGTACAATACGGTTTCAAAAGCACCTGCTGCCGCGTTCTTTGCCTCCAGCAATTTTCAGGCAACAATAAAAATGTCAAGATAACTCTGGTGATTGATGGACCTGCTGCAAAGAGATCAGAGTTGTGTCTAGTATAAGTGTTGACTCATCATAAAGTAGCACAAGGTGTTAAAATGCCTGCTGCAAAGTACATGCACCATGCAGATCAAAAAGTGCATACGATACGGAGATGTGAGGAGGAGGGAAATTTCTACCATACCATATGGCAATGTCCGAAGATCATGGAGTACTGTGTGCAAATAATGAGAACAATATCACAAGAGGGGGTGGTCACTTCTGCCAGAGCCTAGAAGTTTATAAAATGTATGGGAGCCGAATGACCTTACTCACCCTATGTAGGATTGGGCCACCCTTGGGTTAATAGTTGCAAAGCATAATATTGCACAGAAATGGGGAGCGGCGGAGGTACCGAAGCTAACCGCATGGTGCACGGACATGGATACGGCAATGATTACAGAAAGAACGGTGTTTGTTAATCGTGATTGCCCCAGGATATGGAACAAGATTTGGGGGGCATTGAATGTGTTCAGGGGCAATATCTGTGACGCACTGCGGGATCAGGTAGATGAGGGTTTGGAAGAAGACCTTTAGGAGTTAAGAGACGTGGGATGGATGGGGTGTTGGACACGATCTTTGTGTAATGTATAATGCTATAATGTTGTACTGGAAATGTATAGTGCTGGAATTTTTAATGATGTACAAGTATCATCTGGAAGAAGTACACCTTTATAATGTTAATTACAATAAAAAGAGTTGTTTTTTAAAAGTGCATACGATGTAAATAGGTCAGTGCGTTGCTGCTTCTTTCAGAAAGCTCCTTTTGTTACTTGCAGTTCATAACTTTAAATCCTAATATAGAACAGTGTGTTATTAACTATATTCAAAGAGCTACATGCAAACTGCAAGAAACAGATTAGAGTGTTATGATTCCCCCCCACAGTCTTTCAATATCCTAATGTTGCAAAAAGGGTTCACTTCGGTAGAAATCAATTTTTATTAATAAAGCCAACCCCAACTATGGTGTTAAATTTTAAATTCAGAGTATGTGCTTCGACAGACCAGGCACTCTTAAATTATACGATCTACCATTATCGATGGCTTGTGATTTCTACACCTTATAGTCCTCTGTCTGATGTAACATTTCCTATAGACTGATTTACACACTTAGGATTCATTGTCTCTGTGTAATGTGTATGTGATGTAAAGTGCTGTGACACATTCCTGGTATGAGTGGTGCTACAAAACAAAAGAAATGCATGAGAGAGTGAGTGGTTATAGTAACTTGAGGTGCACTGTTAAAGGGGGGCAGTGAGGGAATCCGTGGAGAAGGAGGTAATCGGGGGGGGGCACCAACAAACAAGGTCGCACCGGGCGCCACCAGTACTTAAGCCAGCCTTACCAGGCATGGTTGTCAGCAGTTATGTCAAAAAGTCTAAACAAGTGTGGAATGCCTCTAAACAGGTAAAAAAAAATCTTACTTTTTAATGTAATGTCTGATCTGAATTTTAAAGTTGTTAACTACTTTAATTAATCATACAATAAAAGGTTTTGTTGATTTGAACAGCCATACCTGCAATGGCCATGGCGCCAAGGTATTGTTATTAGAAATAAGGCTCCGAGATGCTGCATAATTTATCATTTAAATATAAGCTTTGACTATACTTTGAAAATTCAACCAAATATTTCCAAGCGACAGCGTCCAAGTTCTTCTAATGCACACATTTTTGTCTCCAATACATGTTTTTGAATGTTGATATACATATGTGAAGTCAACCGAGCAAAAGCTTCTAAGTTAATACGCTCAACTACATTTAGCTGGAAAGCTACCAGTAGTTTGAAAGCTATGTAGAACAGGGAAGTGTCTTTTTGAATACTCCAATTAGCTGAAGATGCTGTTTCAAAGTCAGAGCCGGCACCAGGGAAGACTTCTGTAAATTCTGGAAATAGCCAAAATCATGCAACTGTGCAGCTTTGTGATAGAGGTACCCTGATAAAAAGACACGTGGCTCTCTACTCAGAAAATGTATGCCTTGGTATTTACATAGTGCAAACCTATTTGGGGAGTAACAGTAAAGTACATTTATAATAGTTGCTTGGAGACAATGCAAAACTGTGCACATTAAGGGCCTCATTATGATTGCGGTGAATCCGCATACTCCGGGCCGGCGGAAGCCACCGCCGGCCCGAAGTATGCGGATTCACCGCCGCAGCCACATAGAACACCCACCGCCAGATTAGGATGGCGGTGGGATTGCGGTTGGACCAGCGGCGGACGGCAGGTCCGTCCGCCGCTGATCCGCGGGGTGGGGAGGGCTATTTGGTGACGGTGTCTGCAAGACACCGTCAGCCAAATTAGGATTTGCACGGAGACATGCTTTTCCGCAGCGGCTTTTCCGCCGTGGAAAAGCATGTGGACTTTGGCTTTTGGGGGCCCGTTGCGGGCCCCCCAGGGTGTCGGGGGTTGCACATGGGGGGGTACCTATGGTACCCCCCCACATTTACATGCATTTTTAACATTGCGGTGGGTGCTGCTTGAAGCAGCACCCGCCGCAATGTTATTAATACAGGATGTGACCGCCACCCTGGCGGTCTCATCGTAATTTGCACGGAGGGACCGCCGCTGCCCCTGCGGACGGTCCCTCCTACTCTATGGTGGCGGACGGACTCAGGTCCGTCCGCCATCATAATCGGCCCCTAAGTGAGGATTTACCATTTATACGACTTTCCATTTCTCATATTTTAAATTGTGATTTTTTTGCATGATTACAGTTTTATGCACAGGGGGAGATTACAAAATCTGCACAGAATTACACAAATTTCAGTTAAGTGCTTTAACAGGACTTTAAACCGAGGTCCTATGGTTTTAAAACCAGCAGTTTTACATTAGATTATATCTTCTCCCTTAGATGGGCTGCAGTGACTGCCATCACCTTGATAAAACATTTGCAAAAGAGAACAGACTAATGGATGGAGTAACCCTAAACTGTCATCAGTGGCAATGTCTCTTGGGATCGATTTCAATATATGAATTTTCATAGCGTGGCTCAGTGGTTAGAGGCGGCAGACCCGGAAGCTGAGATCGGCCGTGGACCAGGGTTCAATTCCCCGCCTCGGCGGGTCTCGGGCTCAAAATTCCACGGACTCGACAATTCTCGCTCCAGTGCCTACTCGACTCACGGGGTCACACTCTGCAACTCTGGGCAATAGCTTGCTTAATCTCCACTACGGCCCCTCGCGGCGGGATGCCTGGCTTTCACCTTGTGGATACCCTGCCGGGGTATCTCACAGGGGAATACCAGGATGGGTTCCCTAAGCAAGCGCCTTGATACCTTCGGGTGATACGTGCGCTATATAAGTCGCAATACATACATACATACATACATACATACATCGTGACATTCACCAGAGGCATATTGGCATCATAATCACAAATAAGCTATATCCAGCTGGACCATTAATGCGGTTACAGCCAGGTTTTTAACGCCTTCCTAAATTCAAGTAGGTACCTTGCTCAGCGAATATTTGGAGGACCATTGCTCCAATGAGACACTGCTGCAACTGAGAAGGCTCTACCATCAACTGAAGAGCGTGTGACCTTCAGATCTTGTAGAAGGCACTCGTCTGTGGGTTTTAGAGGGTCAAGGGCGGTACACTGTAAAACGGGATGACCGGCTTACTGAGTGTAAAGCTTTGTGCAATGAGCATATGGCCTTACACAAGATCCATTGATGTACAAGCAGCCAGAGCAACATGCTGAGAGAGGCAGTAATGTTGTCCCATTTAGTAACACCTACCATCATTAGAGCTGTGGCATTTTGAACTAGGTGCATCTTCTACAGCAGAACATTGGGTAGATTAAGTCAGATGGAGTTGCAATAATCAAGTTGAGAAGAGATGGATGTATTCATAATCATAACGTGTTCACTTTTATTTGTATGGAAGGACGTATTTTTGTTTCACATTTTATTTAGAAGAATAAAGTACCTGCGCCCCAAAATGTAATTATATATATATATATATATATATATATATATATATATATATATATATATATATATATATATATATATATCAAATAGATCCTATATTAGGTGTTAAAAATATTAATAAAAAATGTAAGAATTGCATTTTGGCAGCCCTTCTGGCAGGGACTATTTAAAACCTTAGAAAATGTCCTGGAATGGTAGACTGAAGTCACACTGAAGTTAGCCTCCTGAGCGTACTCTTTGGCCTGCATACAGATAGATACACATTAGCTCTTCTACATACAGGTCTTCTTGTTGCCAAAAGAAATACTGCAAGAAACAGATGCAGTGTAGACCCAACGAGTGTGATGGCCTGGGCACGGGAATGCATTACTGTATGTCCCCAGAGACATCAATTTAGAGATCTACAGGCTGTACTTTGAAACATCATAAAATATAGAGGGGACTGGATGCAACATAGGGGTCCGATGACTTGCTGGACAGAGGAAATGTTAGTGGTTATAATACAAAACTGGGAGCTGATCAAGTAAATAGACTTTTATAAACGATGTCATAGCATGTAATTTATTGCTGATTTGGGGTGGGAAATACATCTTTTTCTTGACATAGGTACTGAAGATGTTTCTTTTAAGTTGTGAATTTGTTAAGGAAAATGCATTGCAGTTTTCCGAACTTTCTATTATTTTCGTTTACCTACATTTTTGCTTCTTTAAACAGGTTTCTGCTTATTTTTTAGAGTACCTATTGATTTAATATAGAATCCTATTTTTGTACTCTTCCCCCCCCCCCAAAAAAAAAGAAACCTTTTTTTAAACACATTTTGGGGTTATGGCCTTCCAGGATTTGCTATAGCAACATAACTGTGAGTACTGTGTTATGTAGTTAGGGGTTTTATGTTTATGCCTGAATAGTAAATCTTGTGTGTAAGTTTTATTAACATTAAAGAAAATGTGTTGGATTTTCTTTCCATAAATGGTCATAAACATGTTTATAGTTAGGTTTCTTTTTGTTGTAGTTTATTAAATGTAAAATATGTGTGTTTCTTTATTCTGAAGATTTGTCTTTAGCTTGAGCTGCAAGGGTACTTTTTTAATCAATATGTTTTAAAGTATGATATTTTAATTTTGATACAGAAATGTTTTGGTGTTGATACATTGGAAATGTGTGCTATATTGATTGTTAACAATATTAGAATTTTCTATAATTTTCTTAGTTTTTTTGCTTGGATAAATTTTTTGATTGATATATTTGCTGTCAAAATTTCACAAAGGGTGAGCAAAAAGCGGATATTTTTATAGTTGATATTAAGGCAAAGATATTTTTACATCACAATATTTTAGTGTCCAATATTGTGATACATAACCTTTTAGTACAAGTCAATGTATTAGCTTTGTGATTGAAAGGAGGTACCTCAAAACCTATGGACTTGTTCTACATTCTGACCATCGCAGCATAGAATTAACAAGCATCAGCAAAGCCAATAGTCTCTATAAAAAGGCAGCACAATGACACGGAACAACCATGACATTCTGTAGATGTGGGGACATGCTTCTTCAACCACAAATGGTGGTTTTATTTGAGGAGAGAGCAGCACACAAGAGAAAGCAAGAAAACTCATGTATGTAACGAAAAAGAAAAAATGTAATTCCCCAAATGTGAGCTCTGGAAGGACACAAGGCAGCCAAACAAAAGGATGGGAAAGAGGCTATGCTGAAGGGGAGGAACCACAACAAGCAGTTGAAGGAAAGATATCAAATAAGATGTAAGCAAATGAAAGAGACAATAAAGCCAACCAATGGTAAGCAATTTGTGGGCTCGAAGACAACTGCAAGTTTTTGGTATGGTCTTCAAAAGGACTTTTGCAATAACACAGCTAAAAACTGTGTGTAAGCAAAACCTAAAAAGCATGAGAGAGAAGTCCTATGGCGTCATAACTGAGCCCCCAGACCTCCTTGGGATTCGGACACCTACAAGCGATGCTTGTACAGACAAAACAACTTAATTTGAAGTTTTATATGAGGAGTTAACGGGGTCGGAATTTCGTAGCTACAGAGCAAAGAAATTGCAGTAAAAAGCATAAATCAAAGTCGAGCAACAAATTCAGAAAGCATCTAAAGGTCTCTGATATATAGAAAAAAAGAAAGATGCATTGGAGTGCATCACCTCTGGTGACTCTCTGTCCTTGATTTGATGGATTGAGGCTTCTCGGATGCCTCATACCATCCGAGCAAAATAATTAAACATTAGACCGATCAAGGAACATGCTCACGGATTTTTTTCCATAAGAATCTATGGTTTTAGGGAGCAGCACATATAAAAATATATTATGTTTCAGAGGTGGCACTGGTCAGAGACAGCTTTGAGTAGAACAACTTTATGGTACTAAATATAATTTCAAGAAGAACTAAATAATTTCCCCATCTAATCTCTCATTTCCTTACTGAATTACAGCATCTAGAGGGTAGGCACATATATGTTTACAGAAAGATTGCCCATCTGTAGTAACATCCAACGTTCCTGGGAAGATCTAAAGAGAAGAGAAGGGCCTTTTAACATGCAGCATTGTGCCGCAATGCACCCTCAAAAGATACTGTTTAGAAATCAAGAGAAACAAATGCTGAGTAATATGCAGCACGAGATGGAACAATTCTAAACACAATCTGGCCTGTTTGGGGGTAAAAAAGGGTTAATATCCAGCCCATTCTAGATGAAATGCAAAACACGCTGCACCAACTGAAAACCTATCTTTTCAGACTTCAGTTTCTGCAACTACTTTTCATGACAAAAATACCATTTGTTAGCTTGGCTATAGATGTCAAACACCCTATAAGACAACAAGATAACACACTTCCACAGTGTGTGCTCTAGTAATCAGCAGATTACATTGTCAGCAGTAAAAGGCAGGGCTGGAACCTTAAGACTACACAGTTCAATGCCTAAGTTAAAACTCCTTGTAAGGGAAGATAAAGGTTTTCAAATGCAGAAAAATACACAGTAAGTACCTTTCATTTTGATTCTGATGTATGGGACAGAAGTCAACAGAGAGCTTTTACAAAGGATTGCAAAAGGGGGACAAAGGTAGCCAAAGGGGAGAATGTACCAAGAAAAAGCTATGTAATTTGACAAACAATCTGCTTTTAATGGTGTTCAATGCATGGATTCTGGTAAGCCTGTAACATATTTAGTGGTTCTACAGGAAAAAATGTGTTAGCAAACATGGGGATAGAAATAGAACATAGGATGTCACAGAGGGAACACCTTTGTAAGGATAACTATGAAGCCTCAGCGCTAGTTTTCAATATTATACAGGTCAGTAAAGAAATTGCCTATGTACCTATCAAAAATATGAGCTTGACAAATAAAAGCATTATCTTATCAAGATCACATATTTGTTTTCGTTTTTTTTAAATATACATGTCATATGGATATAATGGTAACAGCCTACTTTTTCAGATTATTGTATGCCCCCGAAAGAAATTATGTAAATGTGATAAAGTAAGTTTTAATGTAGAATAAAATGATCATATTGGCTTTAAAAAAGTTAACCTAACGTTGGTTGCAAAGATATAACAATGAAGACACCATCAGAAGCAGAATTCTGTCCAAGAAAATCAAGCACTGCATCAACCCCTTGCCGGATGCAACTATTTCTTACTCCACTGAAAAGTGAAATGCCATCGACCTCTTCTTCAGTGACAAAAAAAATATAAGAGCCGACAGGATAACAACAACACCAAGACTGATTCATCTCTTACATCCATCTTTTCCCATAGAATTCCCTAATGGTCAGCCTTCAAAGCCCTATATGTCCCAGATCTCACTGATATACTCAACTCCCTCAAAGCTATTTTTTTATGAAGATGATGTCTTACTATCATCCTTCATCAAAGTTCTCTCTGCGGGTGCTCTCTTACCCCTACTTACCATTGCCAATGGCTCCTTCACTTAAGCCATATTCCCAAAAGCTCTTAAGACAGGTCAGCTTCTCCCACTCCTAAAGAAACCTATACTAGATCTTGATGACCTCGCCAACTACTGGGCCATCAGACACCTACCATTCATTTGCAAGATTATTGAAAAAGCAGTCTAGTGTCAATACCATGATCAGATCAATGGTAACTATCTCGTGCACAAATACCACACTGGTTACAGATCATAATGCAACACAGAGAATGCCACCTTACAATTCACAGACAATGCCCTCTTCATCACAGATGATCCATGCCTCCTGATTCTACTGGACCTCTCAGCTTCCTTTAGCACAGTCAGTCAATCACCCTATCTTCATGTGCACCCTGGCGTGCTGAATGGGATTCACGGGTAATGCTCTTCACTGGTTCTCCTCCTACCTTTCAAACAGACACAAGTTTGTGCACATGGGCACTTTCAGGGCAAAGAAAATTCTTATCTGTAGGGACCCACAAAGATCCGTATGGTCTCCTTTGTATGAAGTTGCTTGGTGCGCTACTTAGAGAGATGAGCATCAAGATTCACCATTTTTCTGATGATACACAACTCTACTTGAAAGTTTCCTCTGCTTTAGACATCCAATGTCTCAAACACTGCTTACATATTATCCAGCCCTGGAAGTCCAGCACCTTCCTGAAGCTCAATCCAATCAAGACAGAATTCTGTTATTTGCCAAGAACAACAAACCAGAAACAGTACAAACCTGGCTCAATCACGGGGACCTTGATGGCTTCGAATCCCAAATTACACTGAATGCCAAGTCACGTAGATTCACCATGGACACCAACTTCATCTTCAAGAAACACATTGCCAAAAGAAATACTAAAAAAGATGCGCCTTGTACCATCTCTCTCTTCTAAAGTCAAAAGATCCTTCCAGAAGTGACTTAAGATCTTGCTTCAGTACCGTGGTAATGCCCTACTCCAGGGCCTCCCAGGCTCCACACTGGCACCCCTTAAGACATCCTACATGATTCAGCACATCTCATCTAGGGACTGAAGAAATATGATTACATCGCCCGCATCCTCATGAAAGGCTATCTGCTCCCATTGCTGGCTTGCACCATCTTCAAAACCAGCTGCATCATTTACAAAGCCATCATAACCAGCACGCCTACATATGTTGCAGACAAGCTCACCCGCTCTGTCGGTTCTCTGCACACCCGCAGCCAGGACACATCATACTGCAGAAATGTGAAATAAGAAGAAACAAGACAGCAGTCTTTTTTCATCTGTACACCCAGAATTCGGAAAAACTTCCCCATAATCACCAGGACCAACCAAATGGTGCTCCAATTTAGGAAAGAGTTGAAGGCTCACCTCTTTAAAGACCACTACTTCACAGTACATTAACCGTCCACATCCCAACTTCCACTCCTATAACTAGTTGAATGTATGCTTGTGTTTGACAATGTACAGCCCTTAGCTGCCTTCTGGGTAGGTTCATGCTATATAAGTAGCTTATACAACCCACACGTTTTGTTTGATTTAATTGTCTTCTCCATCCTCTTCCTCTCTTCCACACTCTGACTATCTATATATGTTTTTTTAGCTTTCCACCGTTTGCTTTTGTGGCCAAACTGCTCTGATGAAAGGCTTTGTTTTTAAATGGATGCTAAGATGTAGAAGGGACAGGGGGTCCATTTAGCAGACAGTGGTTAGAGCATGATCATTTACAAGAAATAGGAGAAGGCTTTTCAACAACTAGTGCTGGCAAATTGAGTGCCCGCCAATGTTTATACAACCTGTTCTTGCCAAACAAAGATTTATATCGAATGTTTACTAAAACAATAGTTCGTGGCTACACAGCAAACAATACACTAAGACTTGCATAACTTAAAAAGTCGACCAATCTCATCAGGTTTACTTTTGCTGCACAGGCAACAGGGCACCTTCATGCTCTAATAGTATCTCTATTCATACACATCAAGCAGGCAGATGTTCGAGTTCTATGGCATGTTTCGTCATCCAACCGACTTAACACCTCATCTCATCTGGGAGATGTGTCACGTTGCAAAGCCCTGCGCCATAAGGAGGCGTTCCTGCGCAGGGGGGGGGCTTTTCTGCGCAGGAACGCCTCCTAAAAGTGGCTGAGTGAAATCTACAAGATTTCACTCAGTCACTTTTAGGCTAATGCTGCATCAAAACCCTGCGCCTGCTTGAAGCAGGCGTAAGGCTTGAGGCAGCATTGAAAGAATAGGCCCCCCAGAGCATTGCTGGAGCTGCGTCGCACAGCAATGCGCCGCCTTTACGGCACAGATGCGTGACGCATCTTTGCCGTTTTGGCCCCATGGTGCGCCGTATTGTAAATGCGGCTCATCATGGGTGACGGAGCTGCGGCGCACAATTACTGGCGCATCCCTGCTAATTTGCAGGGATGCGCCAGTAATTGTAAATCTGCCACCAAGTCTTTCCTTATGAAAAGCCTTTTAACGCAAGATTTTTAAGGGTTTTTTTTTTTACATTCCATTTTGAAAACAGGGGCTGCTTTGTCATACCAGAACAGGTATTTGTTCATATTACCCCCAGCGTTTATATTTTTACTAAATACTTGATGATGAAAAATAACTCGAGGATTCGTCGTCCCCAGCAAATATTTTGGGGAGGCAATAGCTACTACTGTTGCCGCAGGTGCAGTGGTACCAAGGCCAGTTGAACACTGACAATGCTGTTTTTATCCACCTCAGCAGCTGTCAAACTGGCCATTTTCCTTGCATCCGATTGGCAGCCTTAATATGCTAGTGATGGGAAAAACTACCTTTCTCTCACAATATAATGTATGTGTCCGATACAGCATAAAAACTACTACAGAAGGGTGTCTAATTCAACGACTCAAAATAGTTCTTAATCAGTAAATACTTCATGAACTCAGATTCCCACTCGGTCATCCTCTGCAAAGTCTTTTGTTTACAATAATAAAAGCACTATATACACAACGTAATACGAGCTCTTCTTGGCAATGTTTACCTCAACAGTCATATTTTTCAGTACAATTGTTTAACACTGAAAATGGACAGCTTTGCCACCAAAACTTTCCCTCACACCTTGCTAGCCAGGACTACAAACACGCCTGCATAAAACACGCTGTCACCCATATGGAGGCAGTCATTTAGTTAACCTCAAAGTAGTTTATTATGTATTTACTCAATAACCTTTATATGCTGGCTCCAATACCCGGAAAGTCCAGTTCAGGTTTAGGTCTTCTATGGGACGGGCATTTTGTGGAATGGGACGGGGATTGTGAACTACATTCAAATAAAAGCTCTCCATTTTAAGAGCTGGTCGACGGGACGGTGCGGTTTTACTGTAAACAGTGCCTGAAAGACCGTCATAAACAGCAGAGTAAATGGAGTACTGGAGAGCACTGGAGTTGAGACACCCATATATTTCAACCAAATCATATTCTGAAGAAGGGGTAGACGAGTTACTCAGTATGTAAACAAAGAAAACAAATAGGAAGGGAGTGATAGTTGGCTATGGTGGTTTAGTATGGAAATCAAAGAGTTACTGTGACTGTCCTGCGACTAGGAGGCCCGCTCCAGTGAGGTAGAGGATAAAACTCCATCTCCTGAGGAGTGCATGCGCGGGTTCCCCTTGCGAGGAAAAGCACATGCTTTGGCTTAGGCTGGAGGCTGACTGCGAAATCTATTGCATTGCATTTATACTAGTGTGAGTTATCGGTATTGTAAATGGTACTATTTATTTTTTACAAGGGGTGCAACCACATTGGAAACACTTTCAAATGAAAACTCGAATGTTCGCATTGAGTTTGGTGCTGATGCAGAGAATGATAGGTATACACTGGGAGGTGGCTAGCGTGCCGGATATAAAAATTTGGTTGGCGGACTTATTACAATGGGAGATCGCAGATGAACAACATATTAAGCTCACTCGCAGGAATGAAGGGGGTGTGGATGATTTCATCACTTGGGGGAACATAATCATGAACATTATAGACCCACTCAGAGACTGGCCACCCTGACTGGGCACGTCTACACTCTGGGAGGCTCTGCAGGCACTACAGAAAGCCAGTGGGCAGTAATCAGAGCGGGGGCAGCCATGCTTTATAGTAAATGTGTCAATACTACTTGGTGTGTGGATAAGGTAATGGTTGCTCCTGTGGAACTGGTTGTTTTTTGTAAGGTTGAAATGGTTAAAACACTGATATTTCGCAGGTCCATGGAGCATGGAATTTAAGTACAGAGGTTACTTATTGAGAAGCGTATGGGAATGTCATTGGTTTATGGGAAAGGAGATGCACGGAAGAGAATACAATACAAATATGAACACAGAAAAGAGCATGAAAAAAGGATCTAGGAAGAATGATGTCCATGAAAATTGAAGTGATGAGGACTCAAATGAAATGTTGGAATGAGCATGAAAGCATGAGGGGAACAGAGGGTGAACTTGGGATTTTCAATAACTGAGGAACAGAAGGCAGTTCCTAGCTCTACTTCGCATTGTAGCCAGAACAGTGTTGCACTTAAAACACTAGATGGCTATTATTTGTATTAACTTGAATTTCCTTTTCCTGCCAGGGGTGTTGTAATGTGGCCCCTCTAGTCAGAACATCTGTGTGAATTCATTCTGAGTTTTGGTGAATGGTATTCTTCAGAGGCAGCTGCAGTCAAGGCTCACGCTGTGTTGATGTACCGAGGCATCTCGACATACCCACTCACTCCCAACAGCGTGGGTCCCTTCATGATGACTCTGCATGAAAACAAACAGCACTCTGGCTCTGGAATGTGCAGGTGCAACATTCTGGGGAAGACATTTGCCTCTGTCATGAGTTTTGGATAGAACCTCCGATACAATGATGCGGTGAGGCAGTATGTACGGTCCCGATGTATGTCCTTTCTTTTATGAACTACAGTGTTTTCCACCGTTCTTTTACCCACCATACCATCAAGGCAGCTCATACCTTTCACTAGGGTGAGTTGTAAGGGAGGTAGCAGTGCCACAAGTCCGAGGAGTGGTGGACCTTTTATTGCAAGCGCGTGGGTAAGCTTTGCTGGGATACTGAGCCCACTGAGGTCTACCGGAGGGTGAAACAAGTTTCTAGGAGGGAAGAACAATATGACGCTTTGAAGCTCCTGGAAAACTGAACGTGCTGCCTTCCTTCTCCCACCCATCCCACTACACCACAACCCCAGGGAATGTTCAGTGGTGCTTTCTCGTGCCTAATGATGTACGCCTGTTTGATAGCGCACCGTCCCCGAGCCGCAGGACTGTACTCATCTTCCGTGAAAGGGGTGCCCTCTCCTCAGTGTCCGACTCTCTCACATGCCCTCCGTACGGACCTGCATGTAGGAGGCCTCCCTCCCTATGGGTTCACTGCATCCACTCACCATCTGCCATAGGGCGGCCCCTCTGATACAGCCTTCGCTCCCCGTCTCACTGTACAACAGTACAACCAGTGCAGCACACAGCAGCTGGCAACTGTTTCCTGCCACGTGATCTCTCTGCCGGCCTCACTCCTGCCTCTCTCTCACGCAGCGCCGAGCCTCCAGCGGCGCTCGATGGCCAGTTCTGCTGCTACCTAACTGAACACAGAAATCCTCTTTCTTTAATGTCAAGTAATTTGAACTTGTCTTTGTCACAAACGTAAAAACGTAACTTTATATCAGCCATTTTTACACAATTTAAATTTAAAGTTAACAGAAAACCCCAAATGTGAGAGACTTTCATCCTACAATGTGTCTTTATTTCCGAGGACAAATTAATAACTTTTTGGTGTTCCATGCTATAAATGTAATGCCATTGAAAATTAATTTGTTTGCGTGAGTGATTTATAAATACATATATACAATCCTCTCCTCCCTTGTCTATACGTGCCTTGCTTGAAATCCGTTATGTTCTCTTTGGTCTCACATTTGTTTGTTCTCGCTTCTCACGGTGTGTCACGGCGCTAAGGTATCACTAATAAAACAAGCTCTCCAAACAATGCTTCTTTGTTACCGTCCTGTCTCCTTTTGGGACGGCCCATCCGGACTAGATCCTTTGTTTCACGGCTTGTTTATATAACACACCTCCTTTAGATAAGAAATTCCTTTACGACAGCCGAAAAGCAGACGACCCAATCCAGATGGGCCGGACGAAATAGGGGAAAGGGCGGAAACCAAAAAGCCTCCATTTCAATCTGAGACCACCGTTTTACATAAACGATGACACAAGCCAATGAAAATGAGGGGCGGAGCTTCAAGTCCCCTTCTGAACTCTCCTCATCCACAATAAGTTTCGCAGAGCAAGCAGCGCATGCGCGCTGCAATGCTAGGCAAGACCAAGAAGCCGTCAGTGTGAACATGTCCCTTCAAGCGTCACAAGGAAGGAGGTGAGTGAAGATTCTGTGGTAGCCTACGGGTCATCTCCCTGTGTGCTAATGCGCAGGTTATCCCAGGGGAGAGAAGTACATTCCGGCACCTGCTGCAGCCACAAAAGAGTGCTGTGGAAGTTAGGAGGAGTTTACTCAATGTGAGGAGATCAGCTCAGTTAGTAAGAGAGGTTGGGGCAGGATCAGAGCAGCATCTATGGGAGCCTGACCATGCGAGAAGGTGCAGTTCTCCCTGTGGAGGTGAACCACGCACCCCAGCAGCAGAGGGGTGAGTCAGACCAGAAGGACCCCCATAAAGGGAAGCAGAGAAGGGTAAGTGCACCAGGCCAGGTTCAATATCAGCTCTTGGCCGAGTCCTGGCAGTCCAGATTTCCTCACCCCAAGCACAATATAACATTGATGATTACCAAGTGACAGTGGGTTGTTTAATAACTCTAGTTTCCAGTAAAACAAAAACACAGCTACAATGACAAATGAACCTTCAAACGACCAAGTCGTACTTCAGAATCGGAAACACACTAAAGTTTGCAATAAAGTCGTCTGTAACATATTTAAATTAATGCACTAGCCCTACAATGTCAAATGAGCTATTAAGCAAAGAAGAAAAACGCAGGACTGCAAAAAACCGGGCTATGCAGAACTAAGACACTGCGCTCTAGGATACAATTTGAGCAGGAAATACATAGCGACAGAAGCGTTCGATTAATTTTCAGAAAGTTCGAACAGTGGTGTCTCTGTTTTCTTATCTGAGTGGCGATTCAGGAATAGATTGAGCAAATATAGAACTAGCTATTTCTCCAACCTACTTTAAACGAAAAATGACCTATTCCTAAAATCTTCAATCACACTTGCCACTAAAGAGCGTTATTGAATTGCACTTCCACTATAAGCACAAACATGACATTTCGTCTCTCATTTTAACGTGAAACGTTTGATTAATTTGTTACAAGACTGCAAAGTGAGATGCAGTAAGCATCTTTAAAACAAAAAAAGGAAATCTGCATGAGGTTGCTCTGAAAAGTTTCTGAAGGTGTAATTTAGTGACAAGGAAATATCACCACTGAAAAAAGGAAACAGAAACCATAGCCAGTTTTTATTTGCCATTATTCCAAATGTTGTCATTTATAGTTTAACTAAAAAATATAATATTATTCACATTCTTTCGTAATTTTAATTCGTAAGACCATCAGGTTTACTCGTAAAGTCATTCAGCTACAATGTGTATTAGCGCGGTCATCCACAAACTAAATATAATATATAATAGGTCATGAGATTAATGTGCCTGCTGCACAGATCTTAGTATGACCTAGAGAAAACCAGTTTGAATACTGGTAGGGTTGATTCAGCATTTCATCAAAGCATGGTCTATTTCACGGAGTACGGTTTTGTTGGTTATTAACGCCTTCTAATTGTATGTGCTACAAAACTTGCATTCTGTTGTGGGTATTACATAAATGATCGATAGTCATATTTTTATTAGTGAATCTTTCTGAGAGACGAAAATTCATAAGGAATAAAAGGGAAGAAAAATAGCATGTCCCTACGATGCACTGCCTCATCCTTTAGTTAATTTACTACCACTGAGCAGCAAGATGTAACATAAGTTAGTCTAACCTGCAATGCTTACAAACAAAAGTGGAGAAACCAAAGGGTTTTCATAGGAGCGTGCTTCCAAAAAGTCTGAAACCCAAATTTGTCAAATACTCAGAATGTCTCGTTTTGGGGCAAGACCAACTGTCAAACAGAATGGCAGGCTGTTTAAGCGGCTCGAGTCCTGGACGCCAAACTCCTGTAACATCCGGCTTAATATCTGTGATACTCTTTGTAAGTGAGTCTCCACAAGGAAGCTGCTGATATTCAGAGACTCTGGCCGCTGATCGATCCGGCACAAATTGAGGCCTGTGCCACGTGGGAGGCATCGGTCGGGCTTGCGCTCGATAGCTGACCGCCCCAGCATGTGGGGCGAGCCGGCAGACACAGATGTTGCAGAGCAACCATGCGCCTAGGGGGGTAAAGCGGAGAGAGGGATGCCAGTGGGGCTCTCCCACCCCGCTCCTCGCCCAAGTTCATAAACAGACTTGAGGAGCCAAGACCCAGAGTCAGCAGTGGCCATTAGGCAACTCCAGTGTCCACAATAACAGGAGGTAGAGGGGCCCGGTGTACCCAACAGACCAAGCTGCACAAATATACCCTCCCAAGAGAGTCATTGGCGGACCAGGCCAAGTGGGATCTGGCCTGGTCCGTCCGTTTGGCCAGGGATCTGCCACACGAGGGGGAGTCCCCAAAGTTGACAGATATAATGGCGGCCATTCAGGGGGTCCATAGTTCCCTGGAGCTGAAAGTTGACTCAGTCATCACAGAAATCGAGTTGCTGAGGGGTAATCTACACAGCATGGGATACAAAGTTCAAGATACGGAGGAAGCCATTGTAACTCTTCAGGGCAAGTACAAGACTAAAAAGAACCAGGTGGAGAAGCTGTGAGCCAAAGCAATGGAAACTGAGGTGATGCTATAGGATTATGAGGGTTGAGCACATCGGAACAATAGAAGAGTGGTAGGAGTTCCAAAAAGAACAGAGGGCCCCAGCGCAGAACTTTTTATTGAAGATCTGATCCCAAAAGTTCTTAAGCCGCGAGGGCTGTCCAACTTCTTCTCAGCTGAGCAGGCACACAGGGTGCCGTGCCAGTTCCCCCTCCTCCCAAACCTCCCCTGAGACCAGGGACAGTGCCTCGAACATGCATCTTTAATTATAGAGATCACAATGCCATCCTGCAGACCACCCGTAACAGCCCACCTTTGAAGTACAAAGATGCAAGTATTAGCTTCTTCCTAGATTTCACGCTCTGGGCCCAAAAGCTCTGACATAGCTTTGCCTAAGTCAAGAGAACACTGCTCTAACATGAACTGAAATGCTCCATGATGTTCCCGGCAAACTTGAGGGTGGTGGCGGAGGGGAAGACTTGGTACCTTGGTTCTTCAGACGAGGCGTGGAGTGGATAGAGGGGCGAAGACCGGCTAAAACTACAAAAGATGAGCAACCACAAGGGATGCCAAGAAACAAGGACCTTCAGGCAGCTGAGAACAGGGTTGAAGGGCATCAAACCACACCACGCCTAAGGGATTCGCAAGACGGGACTGATGATGTGACAGAGTAAGCTGGTGCCGTGCACAGGACTACTGCTGGCAGAAAATGATAATCACTTGGTACTGTGACCCTGCAAAAGTTGTAATACACATGAGCAACGAGATGTCCATTAAGGAACTAATGCGGGCCGCACCGACCTCAGGACCACTGTTCGATTAACGACATACAGTAAGATTTTTGAGGGAGTTTGGGGCAAAGGAGGAAGGAATTACTGTGGCCACCAAACTCTTATTACAATGGAGTTACTTTGGGTAACAGGTGCTCTGCAATGTTGCGGCGTGAGCAGTTCCAAGTCCTCCAAGCAGGGATGAGGGGGTTGGGAATTTACAGCAGGAATATTTTTTTGTTTTAATTGTTATTTGGTTAAGGTGCATTTTTTCCTGCAGACACTTTTTTCTACGGACTGACACACTAAGCCTTCTATCTCCCATAATTTGACACCAGGCACGGGAGAAATCAGATTGGTCCTCTGGGGGCCCCAATCAGAGATTGGCCATGGGTACGAAGATTATAGATACTGACATAAAATTCATGTCACGGAATGTTAATGGGTTGAGAGATAAGATTAAGAGAGGGGTAGTGCTTCAATATCTCAAAAGACATTCACCAGACGAGGGGCTCCTACAGGAAACTCACCTGATGGTAATACATATACAGCACTGGATAGATAGTGGGTTCAAAATGGTGGAACATGTGTGGTACACATCTGGCTCAAGAGGGGTTGGCACCTTTTTAAACCGCATGCTCCCAATTACGATTCATCACATCTGGGTGGACCCACAGGGGAGATATGTGGCCCCTTCAGGTAGGTGGCAGGGTTGGACACTCAATATTTTCTAAATTTTTGTGCCACCAAGCTAACACCGATCCACCTTTTCTGACCTGGGCGCACTATTACTACACCTGCCTGAAGGCCTGATGCTCATGGAGGGGGTCTTCAATTTAGCTCTCAGTGACAAGCAAGATTGGTGGTCCCAGAGACCACCAGGGATGCCCCATAGCCCCTTTGGAGACTTTTTAGACGCCTTGGGTTGAACAATCTCTGGCGCACCCACCATTCCAATGATCAGCAATACACCTTCCAATCTGGGGCACATGGGACCCTATCATGGATAGGCTACCTTCTTAAGCGGCAGGCCCATACACAGTTTTACGCTGAAGTCCTAAACCTGGCTCAGGGAATCACTGACCACTCACCTGTATGGGCGAAATATGTTTTGGAAATAAGGACCAAGGAGGGGTATCCCACCAATCAATCCATGGTATATGAAACAGGGTACCGTATGAGAGGGATTGCTAGATAGTAAACAATACTACTTTACTGAAAATCTGCCTTCTGTCCAATTTGCTCAAACACAGAGGGAAGTATGCAAGACAGTGGTCAGAGGCCAATCCATCTCCCTTATAGCAGTATACAAAGAAAACAAACGCAGAAAGCTGGAGGACCTTGAGCGGGATGTGATGGCTCAAGAGTGCCTCTTTCTGGTATTTAAAACCACTGAAGCTAGGCACACACTGGCACTAAAACGCAGAGAGTATCATGATGCAGCAACAGAAGCAGCCAAGGCCCTGCACCGAGGCACACAATACCACCTCTATAATGTCACTGTGGACTGTTCTACAACGGACAGACAAGGAATGAACAATAATGCGATATATGAAATATCAGCCTACAATTATCTGTCGACTGACACGTTTTTGTAACTAAACACTAATTGAAAGAGACCAGATTTAAGATAACAGAAATGTTCTGAATGCTCCAAAGAGGAGTTCACCGAAACAAACATGTATTTTAAAGAGAATGGTGGTTAGTCAAATCTGAAACCGTTCCTACTAGAGGATTAAATGAATATACAAATAAACTCTTTCTAAGTGCATAATTCCATGAGCACATACTTAATTGGTATATGACCATCCACATAATAATGTGCTATATCAAAAATACATTATCTGAGTTTGTGTGGTAATAAACTTAAAACCAAAATAAATTACTAGAAAGGTATACGTGTGTTCAAAAGTGTGAAGGGAAATTATTCCCCTAGTTTATTTAAAAGACATCATTATAAGGAATCAGAAGTCAAACTGATTTTGTCAGTAAGGGGCACTTACAGGCTGTAAAGCCACAAAGCCAAGAGAAAACTACATTGGTGGATGGACAGTATCACTGAATGAAAACTCAATCATAGGATTTTGATTTACAACAGATGTAGAATGATTTTACTTTTAATTATATGAATCAGAATTGCTACTTGTAATCCTGAAAATGAAATAACGTATTGTTATGTGCCCCAATGTGACCCAATATAAGCCTAGGTAGCTGCACGACCTTTTACCTAAATTTGTCCTAGTTTGCTCTACGTAATGGTTCCGGTGCTGACCTGTTACCTAGTTATGTGCCAAATAAACGCGTGGCTTTCTTCTAAAACTAGCCTAATTTATTATGCATGAGGATTCTTAGTATCATATCTTAATCCTCTGCTTAGGACATACACAGCAGGATTACCATCTTCTATATAATAACTCTGTACTAAAGTCACCGCTATCATCATCCTTGAACGCCAGACCCACAGTACCATTACACATTTGGGTAGAACCCCTGAGGGTACCTTTTGGGTATAAAAGAACCACATCTTCACTGGGCAACCAGAGGAAAAGCTGCTATACTGACAAGAGACGCTGAAGTCCCTGCACACAGAAACTCCAGCATGTAGTGGTCTGTTATGTTATGTTATGTTCTGTTAGGCATTCTTGTATAGCTCTCGAATCACCATGGGGCATCTCGGCGCTTTACTCAGAGTAACACCAGGGAAGATACAGCTAGGATGGAGGGAACCTTAATACAGGAATGCCTTTAGGTGTTTCCTGAATACTTGGTAAGATGGAATCTCTCGCAAAGATTTTGGGAGGCTATTCCAGTATTTGGGGGCCAGGTAAGAAAAAGCCATGCCCCCTGACCTACGAAGTCTGATACGGGGTAAATGCAGTAACTGACGTGAGCTAGACCTCAATGGACGGATCGGGACATATTTTTGCAGTTTATTTTGCAAATACATTGGACCCTCACCCTGAAGTGCGTTAAATGTCAGACAACAAACTTTAAAAAAGATCTTTGTTTTATAGGAAGCCAATGTAGGTTTCTTAACAATGGCAGCGAGGAGGAGCCCGCCGGCATGTTCAGGACCAACCTCGCCGCCGTATTTTGGATTACCTGCAGTCTATTTAAAGATGTCACACCAACTTCTGCTAGTAGGGCATTCCCGTAATCCAGGCGGCTAATAACCATAGCTTGGGTCAACGTTCTGCGGTGCTCCAATGGAATGAAAGGGAAGATTTTCCGCAGTAGTCTTAGCCTATAATAGCAGGCCCCTGAGACCGTGGTTACGTGGTCCTGCATTGAAAGAGAATGATTTATCTTAATGCCGAGATTGTTGACACACTGATTTGGCATAGGAGAGGGGCCCAACTGCGTAGGCCACCAGTCTTTAGACCAAGCTGCTGCAGCCTTCCCTAGAAGCATGACTTCTGTCTTACCAGGATTCAACAGCAGAGAGTTGTTAGTCATCCAGTTTGAAATTTCGAGAATTCCTGTAGTAAAGCGGAGTCTATCGGCCTCCAGGTTTGGGCCGATGTTAAACAGCAGCTGGGTGTCATCCGCATACCAAATAGTTTCGAAATTGGTTTCGAAAGGGTCTGACATTCCTTGTGGGGTGTCCAACTCAAGACCAAGACGAGGTCCTTTGTTCTCCCCTCTCCCATCAGGTAATGGGGTTGGCACTTTCCATGGGGATTCTAGGCCTTACACCTACATACATGCTAGGTACACTTGGGTACATTTCAATAGGGTTTGCTTCATAGGAGTGCGCTCGATTATTGCCATGTTTCGATATGCCTGCATAGGTTTACTCTTTTAGCACCGTGGTAGGATTCTACCTTTTATGTACTCAATGGGAGCTTGTAATCTTATATATCTGTTTCTGTTTAATGATTGTCGCAGCAAACATGTTTTATACTAGAATGAAGCTGGTTCAGTAAATGCTTATTTATAACGTCTCCATCGTTTATTCTGTGTCTCTCACCGTGACTAAGTGAGCATGTTTGACTGAGCGAAAAATGCTTTACTGTTTCCACGATCCCTGAAGGATCAAGGGTTGTCATGTTCAATAGTTGTCAGAAACTATTCGCTCCTTGGTAAAACGAGGGAGCTTATGGTGACACTGTGAGCTAGCTGGTCTAAAGGCTAACATATCCTTCAGAGGTATCTGGAATCAGACTAGACACCAATCCCTTAGTTTATGTTATTCAAATACGCAGGTCCTATGTATTATTAGCAACTACATTACATCATTTGATGAAGGTTTTGAATGTAAATTGTGAATTATAATTTAGAAAGGAGAAGCTACAAATTAAGTGCTGGTAAAACTTCAAATTCAATTCAGCTCGGTACAAAAACCAATTCATTAAACAATTCTAAAATGTGAGGTGTGAAAAATATACTTTTAAGCAAGCCCATCATTAAATGTTTGAGTTGATTTTGCTTCAACACCATTCCAAATCTGTAGTTGCTTTTCTTGAGAACAAATAGATTAAAAAGTGACAAATGATTATAACTGTTAGGAGTTTCTTCTTTCGCAGAAATCTAGATGCTCATTTTCTGGCAGTATATTTATACACACAACTTCTGGCATTCCCACTGTTTCAGAAATTCGCGTTCTTGAACTCTGTGAATTACATCTTACTGGGTGCATGTTTACTGAATGGTTTTTTATACAATAATCACATTTTTTACACTCTAAGAGCATGGATCATAATGGCTGCCATATTATATCCAGGACCCTTAAGAATTGTAGGAGCAAAAATGTAGTGTATCTCCTGTGTTGCCCTTGTGGCAAGGGCTGCGTAGGAGAGACAAGTAGGGAATTTTGGTAAAGGCTCCAGGAACATAGATCTGCCATTAGAACTAAACATCCCAATGCCCCCTTGGTAGCCCATTTCTTAGAATTGGGACATAGTGACCTAGATATAACATGGTTCATTTTGGACAAGATCATGAATGCCTTGATATGGTTGACTGACCATCAGTTCCCTCCACAAACACCAAAAGTAGAACCACTACCCAAGTTCAAACTACTTCCATCTCACGAGGAACACTAATGGAAGGAGCCATTTGTTCTCCCTCTCCTGGCTCTCTCATAGAGCCTTTTACCCCTCCGGTGGAACTATTCCCCTACCTGGAAACCTTTTTGGATCATGAGCTCAAATATGATTATCCATCCCTTTCTGAAGAATCACCTAAGAGGCAACTATTTAATAATTCAGCCCCAAATGAAATACATCTTTCTTCTCCCACTCCGTTCCCAAACACCCTGCTCCCACCCTCAATTCCCTCTGTTAATTCACAGTATCCTAATTCTACCCTACCACTTACATGGGAACTTCCAATTATTTACTGGAATGTAGCGGGCCTCAGATCCAAGATTCACCTCCAGTCATGGACTGATGTGATCATTAAGCACAAAATAGTTTGCCTTCAGGAAACCTGGGCAATTAACCCTATTCACATCCAGGGTTATAAAACTTTCCACATTCCTGCCAGCCCATCTATTCACGGAAGACCGAAGGGCGGCTTAGTAATCTACTTTTCTAATATTATGTCACCGACGACCATAGAGGTATCTCTAGCGTCCCTAACTGTCCACATTTTAAAGTTAGCCTTTGATAATACTTCCATCTACTACCTCATTAATATGTATAATAACTCCTCCTCAGCTGAGTGTGTAAAGTCATTGTCAGACATCACCTCATATCTCCAAGAGCAGAAAGCAAAATTCTTACAGCTACAATGTTATGTTGTGTGGGGTGGTGACTTTAAAGTTCACCTATGTAGTAACTACAAAAAAGGCATTTGTGGGCTCCAAGATGAAAACGATTCCTCTATTACGCATTTCAATCATTCTAAGATTGGTACTACTTTGAACGAATGTCTTTTTTCTTTAGAACTTGAGTTTGCCAATGAAATTGTGTATCCCCCTGTCGGGTTTAAATCGACCTTTCACGGCATAGGCCTTTTTACCACCATCGATTACATCTTGTGTTCACAAACCTTAAAGAATCACTTAATCCATTTTACAAATGGTACTGATCTGTCAAGGGATCACTATTCCAACAGTATTACCATTATCTTTAAAACAGCTACATCAGCCCACACCAAGACCAGCCTCTTAACACAGAAATCTTTGGCTATGGATAAAACAAATCGCTACACAGTAAAATGGTCAAAGATAAATCCTAATGAGATTACAAAAAAGGTTATTCAAAAAACTCTTCCCCTAATAACCATCTGTTTAGCGGAGAGCTCATCTCCTCATATGATCCTCTCTAGTTTTGTTAACATCCTAAAAACTATCCAGCAGGAGCTCACTCGCCAACATAAGGTCCACGATAAGGACTCCCGGGGGTGGTTCGACACCCATTGCCGCAAAGCTCTCTCTGCGCTAAAAAGTGCACTTCATAGTCAAGACAGGGACGTCGCACTAATAGCCACGCTAAGAAGGAATTATAAACTGGCCCAAAAAACCCGAAAGCGGGAATTAAAAAAGAATCTTTGGGCCCAGTTGCATGAGAGCACAAGAAGTAAGGATAGCTCGCTATTCTGGCGAATAGTTAAATCGCCCTTCTTGGAGGACGCTACAGCTGTCCGTCACTTAGACGTGGCAGTATCTGCTGAAAATTGGGTGGCACATTACTCACAGATTTTCGGGGCCCCCTCCTCTGCATCCTTGACTTCCCAGTCCGATGAGGAGGTCTATACTAAGGATAATATTTATCCTATTGACCTCCACTTCGACCTAGTGGAGGTTACTGCCGCATTGACTTCCTCGAAGACTGGGAAAGCTCCGGGCCCAGATGGAGTTCCCCTCGATATCTTCGTGAGCGACTTAGATTTATGGTCCCCAATTGTCGCACAAGTCATGACCGCAGCCTCTCAGGCCGGCCTAATCGAATCCTGGTCTACATCTGTGCTGTTACCCATTTTTAAAAAGGGTGAACGCGATAACCCAGCCTGTTACAGACCCATCTCCCTCTTGGACTCACTGGGTAAGGTCGCCGGGAGATTAATCCTGGAGCGACTCCAGGATTGGGCAAAAGAGAAGAAGATCATAACCGACCTCCAGTTCGGGTTTCAGGAGGGACTGGGTACTGTAGAACAGGCCCTTAATTTGACACTCTTAATGGGTAAATATGCTAGAGCCAAATGCGGAAACCTCTATTTGGTCTATGTGGACCTAAGTTCCGCATTCGATTGTGTAATACACTCTAAGATGTGGGAGATATTGACCAACCTGGGCGTAGACCCTCCTCTCCTCAAATTCCTACGTGAACTCTACACGGATGCCAAAGCATGTGTGAGGTATGGCATTAATGGAGAGTTATCGGATTCATTCAGCATAGCAAAAGGCGTTAGACAGGGGTGCGTCCTTGCTCCGTTTTTATTTAATATCTATACAAACGGTTTGGAGCAAGCGATGCTGGAAGACAACAAGGATCTCCCCTGCATAAACACCCGGCCTATTCCAGCACTATTATATGCTGACGATTCCGTCATTCTGGCGAGAACCCTAAACCAGCTCCAACTCCAACTGGACAAGTACTGTCAATTTATGCTTTCGCTTGGGTTAAGAGTAAACAAGTCTAAGACTTTTGTGATGTATATAGGCAAGAAAGCCCGGAAACGCAAATCTCTTTTTATAGATAACGTCAGATTAGAAAATGCTAGGGAATACCCTTACTTGGGGATCCTTATTGACGATCATAACACATGGAAACCTGCTATTACCAGCAAAAAAATGCAGTTCCAGCGCACAACCATGGCACTGATATCTTTTTCCAGGAAGTTGGGCAAGCCCACGCCCGTTGAGTTGCTCAAAATTTATCAAGCTAAATGTGTGAGTGTGGCAACTTATGGAGCGGGTGTATGGGGCTATGCTCCTGCTGGAGAACTCCAAGTAATCGAAAATGCCTTTCTAAAATATGTATTAGCCCTCCCTCGAAGTGCTCCAAACTATGGAAGTCACATCGAGTTAGGTTTGGACTTTCTAACTGACATCATTAGCTACCAACCGATTCTCCTCTGGCACCGCATATGGACCAACGAAGAATGCCATCTCACTCGGTCATTAATAACCGATTGTCTATCCCTAACCCATTGGAAAAAGATTCCTTGGTTGCTCTATGTGTTTAATTTTCTGAATGATCTGAATTGTTTAGCTTTTTTTACTAATCCCTCTTTACTTATCGACATGCCTAGAAAGACTCTGAAAAATTTATGCGTCACCCATCTAAGAGATCTTCGCATGTGCTCAGAAATGGGTAAACACTCAAACAGCCAACTAATGGCGATTCAATCCTCCTTTGGCATTCAACCGTATCTGTCTTTCTATTTGTCAAATTTTGATAGATATGTTTTAACTAGATTTCGTTTTGATTGCTTCTTTCGTCTCGTTTTGTTCCCTGAGGTTTCAGACTGGTCACGTGAACTATCTAGATGCCCCTGTGACGGCAAAACTCCTCAGTCTTCTTTGCATGTAATTTTATTTTGTAGTTTTTATGAGTTTCCGCGTAAACATTGGTTGGTCCCACTTCTCCGTCAATCAGGACTGAGAAGATGCAGACCTGCTCTCTTGGCATTACTGTTCTTAGACTCCCAATTTGCTGCTAAGAGTATAGCCTGTTTTTTAAAGGCATGTCTGAAAATTCGATCCCAATTGGCTGTTACTGCATTGTAAACCTTAAACGCTCAATTTACACTTAATTGCCTACAAAATTTGATGTATTTGTAAATAATGTACTATTAACCACTTTTTTACAAAACTGATTTAAATGTTTTTAATATGTACTTTTTATGATTGTAAAAGCAATCGAAATAAAGTTTATTTTGACTTTGACTTTGACAAATGCAATTCAGCTCGGTACAAAAACCAATTCATTAAACAATTCTAAAATGTGAGGTGTGAAAAATATACTTTTAAGCAAGCCCATCATTAAATGTTTGAGTTGATTTTACTTCAACACCATTCAAAATCTGTAGTTGCTTTTCTTGAGAACAAATAGATTAAAAAGTGACAAATGATTATAACTGTTAGGAGTTTCTTCTTTCGCAGAAATCTAGATGCTCATTTTCTGGCAGTATATTTATACACACAACTTCTGGCATTCCCACTGTTTCAGAAATTCGCGTTCTTGAACTCTGTGAATTACATCTTACTGGGTGCATGTTTACTGAATGGTTTTTTTATACAATAATCACATTTTTTACACTCTAAGAGCATGGATCATAATGGCTGCCATATTATATCCAGGACCCTTAAGAATTGTAGGAGCAAAAATGTAGTGTATCTCCTGTGTTGCCCTTGTGGCAAGGGCTGCGTAGGAGAGACAAGTAGGGAATTTTGGTAAAGGCTCCAGGAACATAGATCTGCCATTAGAACTAAACATCCCAATGCCCCCTTGGTAGCCCATTTCTTAGAATTGGGACATAGTGACCTAGATATAACATGGTTCATTTTGGACAAGATCACGATTGGTAAGTGAGGGGGAAATATTGATCTTAAACGGAAAGCCAGAGAACAGTGGTACATCTCGTGGCTTAATACAGTCCGGAATAGCCTTAATTCCAAAGAAGAATGGGAGTGCTTAGTAGGGGCGGTCTAGAGGAATGGTGAATTTAACACTACAAGGAAGATAGGGCCACATTGATAAGCCAACAACTTTACAAAGATGAAACGATTACAAATACTCCAAGTGGTTGTGAATTGATGGATATCGTGAGTGTAGATGGAAAGTCAGGCTATGATGGCCGCCGCTGTAGTGTTGGCTGTTGTAGGCTTGATATGTATCCATAGAGAAAGGAGACTTGGTTTGTCTTGTCATTCTGGGTTCTTTTTCTAAATAACCAATAATATAAATATGTAGGGTAGTCGATGGTCCAGGATGAATCACAAATTAAAAATAATAATAAAGCACTATTAACTTTACTTGTGCTCATTATGATGAGGACTATTGAGGAATATAAAGTTTTACCGGTTAGAAATCGTTTCTATGTTATGTTATGTTAACAAGGCTTATATAGCACATGGCTACCCCAGCAACGGGGCGTCCCAGCACTAGCGGAACAAGGCGATAAAGATGGAAGGTGAAGGCTAAAAGAAGGACAGCCCAGAAATATCCAAGATGTAGGTGCCATGGGGCAAAGGTGCCCAGCACACGCGTCCCCGGCTAGATGGAAGAGAATAGCCAGGTTTTAATCTGCTTTCTGAAAGCGAAGTGATTTTGGGTGCGGCGGGCCGAGATTGGGATAGAATTCCAGAGGGCAGGAGCCAGGGACCTGAAAGAGCGCCCTCCCGCTCTGCTCCTATGCACCCTGGGAGTGCAGGCCAGGTGTAAATCTGCAGAATGCAGAGCACGTGTTGGAAAATACAATGAGCATAGCCCCTGCAGAATCAGGGGGGCCCTGATTGTACAGAATCTTATGAATGATACAGAGAGTTTTAAAATGGATTCTCCGTTCGAACGGAAGCCAGTGTAGGCGACGCAGGAGATGGGACGTGTGGCAGTGTTTAGGGAGGGCAAAGAGAGTGCGGGCAGCGGCATTCTGGGCCCGTTGCAATCTCTTCGTGACCGTTTTGTTTGTACCCAATAGAAGTCTGTTGCAGTAGTCCAGATGAGACATGACTACTGATTGAATGATCACTTGGCGGACGGGTGCAGCTAAGAATCCTAAAATGGGTTTCAGCCCACGTAAGTGGCCAAAGCAAGTGCCTGCCACTTTTTTGGCATGCAGTTCAAAGGAGAGGGAGTTATCCATCCATATTATAAAGAAGAAATTATTGAAAATACTCAATGGTTTCTAATCAATGGATAACGCGGAGTGTTAGCAAGTCCTGCGAAAGGTTTTTGGAGTATTCAGAAAATTGTGGCGCTCATCAAGTAGCGGTTGAGTGTAGAGAAATAGATAATTAGGAGCGGTGCTGCTAGAACAAGGGAAAACCAACAAACCCTTGTACAGGAGAGATGAGAGAAACCCATCCACAACTTATGAATAAACACAAGGACTAGAGCACATGCAAGAAGTTCTCTAAGGGGTAATCATAAATGTTATAAGAAATGAAATTGTTCACAAGAGTTTGTTTTTCTTTTCTTGCTTTATAGGTGAAAAATGGCTCTCCTTGCAGAGGAGATCCAAAGAACATGAACACAGCCGACACGTGTTTCGTCACGGAAAGGGTGGCAAACCGTGACTCATCAGGGCTGAGAACGTGTAATAGAGGGGCAGAATAGGGGGACCGGTGCTACTTCCAACCCGGTCCTAGTCGTGTAAGTGCGAAAATGCCAGAAAACGGCCTAAACGTATGGAGTGGTCCTGGATAAAGTAAAACAAAGACGGGCGGGTATTGCCGTCAGTGTATAAAAATCCACGAGGCCAAGGCTCCTGCCAGCATGGATCTATGCAGCTAATCGTCGAACTGTTTACCGGATACGGAAACCTGAGTGTTAAGTATAGATGGAAAGGCAGACCAAGATGGCCGCCATGATAGTGGGGGGTTTTCTCCGGCAAATTGATGAAAATCTGATGCTGAGGAGTGACGTATGCAGTCACATGGAGACAGGAGAATAATTTAAAAGCCATCTTGTGTAATGAAGAGCAAACTCCGTTTTGATTATTAAGGTAAGTATTTATTTAGGAGCGCCGGGGCTAGCTTCTGCTGCGGTCGGCGCCAGCAAACAATATGGCCGCCTTCCGCTTCCTGTATCTTTGTTTCCTGTTCCGCTCTAGGAACACTAGAGCGCTACCACATATCTCCCCCCTTTATGCACAATAAACAAATTTACAAAAGTCTTACTTCCAGTCCATCTCATAGTCCTTGAATCTCTCAGGTACCTTAATTCTTCGTCCTACTCGAGTCTCCACTCTCTCATCTTTTCTTTCTCCTCCCGTCGTCTCGTGTTCCTTCCGCTCTCTCGTACCTTCTGCTTCTCTGTCCTTTGCCTTCTTCTCACTCCCTTCTTCGCCTCTGCTTCCTCCTTCCGTTGTCTCTCTCCTTACTCTTTCTTCACCTACTTGTTGTCCTCCTGCTCCGTCTACATTCTCTCCATGCCTTTCTTCCCCTTCACTTTCTCCTTCCTCAAAGACATGCTCTGTTCCTTCTTCCGTCTCCTCTTCCCACTTCAGTATCTTGCTGCATTTTGCCATTCTGTCCATAGACCATATCTTACCATCGCTCAGGAGAGCTGATCGAGCATAGGGTTCCACCACTTTGAGGGGAGGTGAGAACTTGCTCTCCCCTTTCCTCTTCATGATGGCCAGCTTCACCCTCACCCAATCACCTTTGTCAAGTTCTGTACTGCGAGTGTTTCGTCTTCTGTTGTAGTGAGCCGTGTAGACTTCCTGGGCTCTCTATAAATTTTTCCTGACCACCGCCGGTGACCACTTACTCTGGACAACCAACTTCCTCCATGCTGCGTTGTCTTTGGTGAAGGCTTCTCTACCTCTTAAGATCTTGAAGGGGCTGTAGCCTGTGCTCCCCGGTGTGATGCGGTATGCCCAAATCATCTTTTCAAGCTCCTTTTCCCAGTCCATGCCATCCTCAATGGCTGCCTGTATGGTGCCCATTATCACCCGATTAAAACGTTCTACTTGGCCATTACCCGCCGGGTGGTAAATCGGGGTGTGCTTTACTTCGATTCCGTTTCTGTTGGTGAAGGCAATCCACTTCTCCGAAGTGAATTGGGGTCCATTGTCGCAGGTGATGATCTTCGGGATGCCTTCGCTGACAAATGTGGTACGCAAGAACCGTATCACTGCCTCAGTGTCTACTCGTTCCAAGACTTGTAGCTCGGGCCACTTGGAATACTTATCAATTGCAACCACCACGTACTTCTGAGTACCCTCCTTGTCCAGGACTGGCCCCATTATGTCCACCGACAACATTTCCCAAGGGCCATCCGGAATCGGAAATCTCCCCAGCGGCGGCCTCAGCATGCTCTGGGATTTGTCTGACCTTGCACAAGACTCGCAAGTGCGCACGTGTCGTTCTACTTGCACGTCGATGGCCGGCCACCAGTATGCTTGTCTGGCCAAAGCTTTCGTTTTCGTGATGCCCTGGTGCCCTTCATGCAGTAAGGACATCAACCGCTCCAAAATGTTCCTGGGCGGTACTACCTTGTCCCCTCGGAGTAAGAACATGGGGTTTTCAGCCAATGACAGTTCTTCTCTGACTTCCCAGTATCTCTTCAGTTCCTCCTTTAAGTGTCTTTTTTCTGGCCATCCATGGACCACGTATCCTTTTACGGCCTCCAGGTCTGTGTCTTCCCTGTAGGCCTCTTCCCAGTCCTAGGCGCTTATCACTTCCTCAGTGTCCTGGATGGTGGCTACCACGTATCCGTCCCACTCTTGCCTCTCTTCGTTCCTTGCCTCTTCCATGGCTGCTGCCCTAATTAGGAAGTCGGCCACCTTGTTCTGTGGCCCTGGAATGTGCTCGACCTCATAGACAAAGTCCAATAGCCGTAGGGTCATCTTGGCGATCCTTGGTGTAGCATGATCATGTCCACTTGATGTCAGGACACGAACTAGGGGCTTGTGATCGGTTTTCACTAAGAACTTGGCTCCCCACAAGTATTGCCTAAATTTCTCCACCGCCCAGACCACCGCCAGCATTCCTTTCTCCACCACACTGAACTTCTCCTCATTGGGCGCTAACGAGCGGGAGGCAAAGCTGACCGTTGACATCTCTCCTGACTCCGCTCTCTGCATCAGCACCGCTCCGAGGCCGCGGTCACTGGCGTCCGTGGTGAGAATGGACTCTGCCTTTGGGTCGAATCCCTTGAGGGGGATGGCTGTACCCATTTCTTGCTTGAGTGCATCAAATTCATTTTGCTCCTCCTTTCCCCACTGGAATCTGTTCCTTTCCTTGAGCAGTTGTCGTATATAGTGTGTCTTCGTTGCAAAATGGGGAATGAATTTGCTGTAATACTCGGCCATTCCTAGGAATGACCGAACATCTTCCTTTTTTTCCGGAGTGGGCGCCTCCATAATGGCTCTCATGTTGGTCTTCTTTGGAGTTATTCCTTGTCCACTCACCTCATGGCCGAGGTACGTGACCGATTGGACTCCCAAATTGCATTTGGTCCATTCAGCAGTCAACCCATTGTCTTGCAGTTTCTGTAGCACCTTGTGAAGTTTTACATTGTGATCTTGCCTCGACTTCCCCATTACCAGAATGTCATCCTGGAAGAAAAGGACATCTTTCAGGTCTTTTAAGAGTTTGTGCATGATTTTCTGGAACACAGCCGCGGCTGAAGCTAGGCCGAAAGGCATCCTCACGAACTCATAGCACCCAAATGGTGTGATGAACGATGTGAGGTGGGTGCACGACGGATGAAGCTTCACTTGATGGTAGGCCGACGACAGGTCCACCGTGGAGAACCATGTGACATCTTTCGTTTTCGCCAGCATTTCACTGATGCGCGGTAGGGGGAATTTGTCTATGACAATGTTTTTGTTTAGCTCTCTTAAGTCCACGCAGAGACGTACCTTGCCGTTGGGCTTTTGGGCTACAACCAGGGGAGACAGCCACTCCGCACTCTCTATCGCCCTGATGACACCTTCCTTTTCCAACCTGTCCAGTTCTGTTTGTACTGCCTCCCTGCTGCGGAACGGAATGTTCCTTACTTTGTGTACTACTGGTACTGCTCCTTCTTTCAGCTTGATGAGGTGTGTGTACTTGCCCAGCTCACCAATCTGCCCGTTGAAGACTTTGGGATACGTCATCCGCCACAGCTGCACATCTTCCTTGACCTCCATATCCATGAGTAGGATTTTCTCAATGCCTCCCGGGTTGAGCTGGATTCCCAAAGCTCCTTGGTCCTTCCAACTCAGCACGGACGGGCCTCTCTCTGCTACGTACAGCTTGCACTGCGCGTGACGGCCTCTAAATTCAAACAAGAGCGGACAGTAGCCTAACATGGGGATCTTTTGTCCGGTGTACGTAACCGGTCTCACATCCATGGGTAGAAGTGTTTCTTTGATTCTTGACGCAAAGTTGTCTTCCCATACCTGCCTCTGAACGATTGAGATGGGCGCTCCACTGTCCGCGATCATCTCCAAGGGTATACCCCCTATGTGCATGTCGAGCCGGGGCCTGTCTGAGTTGGAACCATCCATTTCCAGAATTTGGACATCAATGTACAGGAATTCCTCTTCTTCCACCTTGTCTTCCTGATCGCTGGAATCATCTCTCTGATCTTGGTCTACCAAGCGCACCACGGCGTTTTTCGGTTTCCTGCGACACACCTTCTCGTAGTGTCCAAAGATGTTGCAGTAGGAGCATCTGGCCTTGAAGGCGGGGCACGCCTTGTCATTTCCTAGATGGGTATTGCTGCCACACCTGTAACACTGGGTTTTTCCCGTTTTGTGCGACTTGTTATCCGCCTGTGATTTTGTGGAGAAATCAGCTCTATTTCCTCCCTGGGTCTTCCGCGTCTCATTCTGCTTCCAACTATCGTTTCTATTTGGCGCCATTACTCTACACACCGCTTGCGACTCCTGGGCGTCTCTCTTCGCTGCCTGAGCACACCTTTTCGATAGCTCGGCTTTCTTGACCATCGCCCAGATTTCCTTGAGTGGGGCGTCGCCATTCACCCACAATTTCTCCTGTATGTGTGAACTGGAAGTATGCATAATAATTTGGTCCCTGATGAGTTCATCATGCAGTCCCCCAAATTTGCACATGATAGCCAACTTCCTCAGTGCTACGACGTACTCGTCAACAGACTCTCCGCTTTTTTGCTTCCTCTGAAAGAAGTTGAATCTGTCTATGGCGACACACACCACAGGCCTGTAATGTGCGTCTAAGTCTTCGATGGCATGATCAAACACCTCAGGATCCCCTGCGGCTCTCTCACCTTTCACAATGGTGTCATATATCCTGAGCCCTTCTGGACCTAAGTTATGGAGCAAAATCTTCTTTTTCCTTTTGCTCGTAAATGGGGTATCGCCTTCCTCTTCCAGTGCCTCCAGATAGTTAAGGAAGTACCTCTTCCAGTCTTCCCATTTTCTTTCCGGTTCTCCGCTTTTCGTTAGGAATGGAACTAGTTGGGTGAGGGATGTGCTCTGGTTAGCCATGGCTGGGGCGTTCCTCTTGGCCTTAGTTACAGTGACTGTTTGTCTGGACGGACTCCCCGGGGCGTCTTGCTCTCCTCCGTCGTCCTCCCTGTTCTCTCCCTCGCTGTCCTCCCCTAGTCCACCCTTTGTGGTGATAGATGCTGCTTGCGAGCTGCCTCCTGTCCCTGGACGCGATGGGCCTGCAGTCTCCGCCAGCGTGCGCCGCTTTGCTTTGTTGCTTGGGCACTAACGAGGGCTTACAGTGATATTTGTTGGCTTGGTACCTTTTTGTATCCCTGTGGGTGTCCTCTGATGCCTTGCTGTGCTCTCTACCCCCTTCGGGTGCTGTTTCACTGTGCAGTGTCCTTTTCTGGGCTCAGGCGTCAGAGGTGGGCCCCCTTCTGGCTTGTGGGCGTGCTGGTTCCCTTTTTCGCGCCTCTTGCCGCTTTGCCAGCTCCTCTGCCGCGCTCCGTAGGTCGTTTGCTGTCTCACGCGATATGCGTGCGCTCGCTAGGGGTCGCGTGAGCGTTCGGGTATTTAAACATCCCGACTCGTCGCCATTGTAATGAAGAGCAAACTCCGTTTTGATTATTAAGGTAAGTATTTATTTAGGAGCGCCGGGGCTAGCTTCTGCTGCGGTCGGCGCCAGCAAACAATATGGCCGCCTTCCGCTTCCTGTATCTTTGTTTCCTATTCCGCTCTAGGAACACTAGAGCGCTACCACATCTTGCCGCTAGGGTATGGGGGAAAAAAATTCTATGGAGGCGGCGAGACCCCATATGCAGACGACTTAAATCAGGTAAGATAAAATACCAGGAGCTAGCGGTTTAGTCGGACTCATGTCCCCGGGACGTTACGGAGCTGAATTAGGAGACAGGTAGCATTAGCTACAAAGGATGGTATTGCTGGTTTACATGCAGAGCACACTCATTTGTAACGATATTAGGATATATGACACAGTAGTTTATTTGGTAGCCCAAACATTTACAACGCCTTACAAGTAATGCGGGTCATTATGATTGGTTAGTGTTACACAATGTGATTCGAATTACTCTATCTATTAGATTAATATTAGGCTGTAGTCTGTTAGAATGGTGCAAATTGTAAATTCATGCAGTACGATAATTTTCAGGTATATGAGGTATTACATTTACAATATGTAAGTTATAGGGCACTCGTTTTGTCAACAGAAGTACAAATTTGTGAATGAGAGGGACATCTAATTCTATAGCACTTTACACATACTGAAATACTAGAAAGTGCAGAGGTAGTCCTATGGCCATGTGAAAGTGGGTTCATGCTTATTAATCAGCATCAGTATGCTAAAATCTTTTGTTTATGTGCAAATTGAGGAACTCCTCATATGTTTCAGATTTAATAAGAACCTCGGAAGTAACAGGAGAAGTAGAGAAAGAGAAAATGCTTGAGACTCGTGTATTAAGTGACATACGAAGGGGTTCTACATTGATTCTGGGAATTTAGTTTATTAAGGTAATTAGGTCCGCACACATATAGTAACAACATTGTGCTGCCTACCATAGTTATAATGACAGGACAAAGTAAATATTTGTGCTTTGTGAGTATTTTCTTATTACAGAGGCTTTCACCGGCCTAAGTTCCCCTCAACCATTGGGTTCAGAAAATAAAGGGGTTGTAGGTAATTATTTTTTTGGTAAAAAAAATACCCTATGTTAGAGTATATGCTCCTCTTGAAATAAGATGGTGCCAAAAAAGATTTTCCATCTATCACATAGGATATCCTCCTGAAACACTCGGAGTGTTCAATTGAGAGGGAGGTTTATCCACCTCTGAGAGCGTGGTTGCAAGGTTATACCTGCGGTTTAAAATGAAAAAACACCTTGGATATAGAAAAGGTACTTCTATGCTGGCATTCATTATTGGGGTCAACATTGGGATTTATGCATGATGGTGCCTATGTATATGTGTATGTGTGTGTATGCAGTACCAGGACATAGATAATGTCCAGAATCCAGGGGAGGTATGCATAGACCCCCTATGCCCACTGTAAGGTCAATCCTGCCTTTTTAAAAGGCTTCTAATTGTGGTTATTTATTGATATAAGCTAATAGTATGTTCTCCGTATGAAAGTGGGTATGTGTTGTTGTGTGTATGACCAGGATATAAACACTGTTGGAATTTGCACATGTCAAGGGTTAATTGGTTTTTATTTTTATGATTATGTACAGATTCGTGTCTGGGAATGGGAGATATTGTTTTAGTCCTGAAGAAGGTGGCGTTTAAACAATAACATCCACCGAAACGCATTGATGCTCACTGAAAAAAGGCACATTCGGGATTGTTGAGACATTTGTTGTTATTACTAAATTATGTGCACAAAAATCAAATGTTTGACACATGATCTTGATCTGATGATTTTGCCTTTTGTATGACTAGGAATATTTGTCTTGCAGATTCTCCCGATATTGCACTGATTTGTCAGTTTTGAACTTTTTCTTGCATTATATGTTATGTATGCTCTTTTATTTTGATTTAAAAAAATGTATTCTTGATGGAAAATATCTTTTGTGTGTGACCACTTGTTTTGTTATTTTTAATAAAATATTTGTAATCTTAATTGTTTAACACTTGGCCCTTTGATGGTGGTGGTGTTATGTTCTGGTTATATGTTTATTTGCTTGAGTGCATGTGCTATGGTGTTTTAAGTTACCCAAGGGGGATTACTTCTTTTGACTGAGGTCGATTTGGTGCCCTACTCCTTTGGTGTGAAAGGGGCCCCTCTCATTGAGATGAGATGGGATGTATATTCATACACACAACTTCTGCATTTACCACTGTTTCAGAAATTCGCTTTCTTGTACTTGAATTACATCTTACTGTGTGCATGTTTACTTATTGGTTTTTTATACAATGAGCTCATTCGTGGGAAGGGTTGCTGTGGTACACATTACTGATTTTTCCCCGTTTGTCAATTCTTATTAAACAGATGGTGACATTGGAAATGTTCTTCTTTAATGTCCAGTTTAAGAGGTCCAGAAAAAACTGACACTTGTGGGCAGGCGGAATACTTTCTTGTCCATTGATGGAGGACAAGAACAGGAATGTGGTTTCATTGGTGTACGTCAGAATTACTTCCTCCAGAAATGAGTAGTAGAAATTCATGATCAAAAAGGATATTTTGAGCTTCAGAATGTTGTACAGTTGCCAAATGTCATGCGTTTTGGCCAACGAATAACATCCTTCACCTTTAACTAAGTCAGATTGAGTAATGTGCCATGTAGATAGATTAAAAAGTATGTTTGCTTCTATTTACCAGAAAGACGGGATATAGGGCTGGGGTGGTGATGATGGTTTTAATTTGAGATTCTCTCATTCTTAAACCCTCTGTAAACACAGCTGTTTTGGGGGGCGGGGGTTTAGAAGACATCTTACCAGTGGAACCACGGTTATGAAACAGACCATCAGACTGAGGTCAAGAATCCTACATGGATTGTTACCACCTGCTCAGAGTTTAAAGACTTAAGCTCATCATTGGAGTGGTTTTCCGAGCTGTATGCTCCCTCGGAGTACTAACAGTACTACAGCCAAGACAATGCTAAACGACAGTCAGAAACTCAGACTACATTATTTTTGATCCTCGAGGACAAATGTCAACCTTGTAACTTGTTGATATGTGTTGTGGATGCGTTCTTTCATCTTTTATTTGTGACTTTTCCAAATTCAAGTCTCTGGTGAGTGTTACTTAAAATGTTCTCTCTCTCCACGCTGAAGAGGATTTAGGGCTTAATTTAGAACTGGGCAGATGGGTTACTCATTCACAACGGTGATAGATATCCCTTCCACCGAAATATAAATCCCATAATGCAATTTAATTTCGGCGGATGCTGTAACTGAGCAACCCATTCACCAAGATCTAAATCAGGATCTTAGTTTGCACTGTCACTTGAACCAGAAGCTAGTCTCACTATTCACACATCCATTTATTTCAGTTGCGCCTGCTGTCTCAAGGGGGATCCTGATAATTCATCTGGTGTCCTTTGACAAAAGGGCGCGCCTCTCATCCTCAGTGCCGTACTGCAAAAAAGATCTGGCGCCCTAGAAAGTGTCAGTTTTCCAGAAGCAAGGGTCCTCTTACATAAAAGCAAACTCTTCCGTAATGGCAACATACACAAAGGTTCTTCAGTAGACCAGTCAGTAAGTGCTCCTTTTCTGTTTCAGTCCCAACTGCCTCACACACACACACACACACACACACACACACACGCACGCACACGCACACACACACACACATCTCTCAGTCCGCACCAGTCGAGCACGCTATGATACAAAGGAAGAACACAACAATTTTCAAGAACAGGTCTTTAATCTCATCCAGCTCCAGTGCTGTTTAATACAGTAGAACGTCCCTCTTCAAATAGTAGAGTTGCAGAGCAATTACAAGCATTTAGAACCTAAGGATTGCATTATGACACACACTACAAGGTATGACAAGTAGGTAGAAAGAAGAGCTTATTGTTGCATCCATTTCTGCAGAATGTGCCTGACAATCAGCATACTGAATCCACACGTGGAGATGGGAAATTCAGGTCTATGTGGTCCCAAAGGGGAGATGGTCAAAACAACCATTTACTTCAAAGAAAATCATGGAGGATAGACAAATCGGACATGGTATCCTCCAGAGGATTAAATGAATACAAAAAGATAAATATAGACTCATTATTAATACTGATATTTGGTGAAAATTATATATTTTTTTCATTTAATAAGAATATCCATGTAACCATATGTCAGCTGGTTTGCTATGACACAAAATGTGTTAAAAATAATATTCAATAACAACGAATCAGAGGCAAGGCATTGAGAGAGAGAGGTGCATGTGACTGAAAATAGGAAAACTATTGGGAGCGTGGCCAAGAACATGGCCAAGTAAGATGCTAATTTTTGGGGATCCCGATCCTTCATCGTCATGTCAGCTTTTGAACCCCTGAACCAGATCCTGTCTGTCCCACGACAGCCCTGTGGCATTAAGTGGCGGACCCTGGCCCCGGAGAGCAGTGCTGGGGCGATATCTGGGCAGTGCTCCCCTGACTGTGCCAAAAATGGTGGACGGATGCCTGTGAGGCCCTTGGATGCAGAGGAGACGGGGGTCACCAGTATAGGTCTTCTCCTACCTTCCTGGGAGCGGCAGTGTCGTGATCGGGGGTTCGCGGACACTTCGCTTGCCGCTTGGCCGTACTCGGTGAAGGAGATTGCGGGAGAGCAGGATCGCGCTGGTTTCCTGGCGGAGGGTCCCCCAAAGAAGCGAGATCCTAGACCGCCTTGCTGGAGCGGAGACGTGGGCTTGTGTACTGCCCCTGTACGTGTAGCTTCAGTGTAGTCTTCAAGGTCAGCGGGATCCTCGGAGCTCCTAGGGAGTGCTGGGATCCTTCCCCCCGCATCGGATGGGCTCTTGAATTCGGCAGCGGACGAATTGGAGCTGGGGGATGGACTGCTGCTCTCCGGGGCCCTGAGTGTCTCAGCAGTTGCGCCTTTGCTGCTACACCTTTGCTTTTCTTCCCCGCGTCGGATCCCGACAGATGCCACAGTGAGTGACACCCCCCTAGTGGTTGGAACCAGAGGTGTGAAGAGCGGTGAGGCGTGGAGGGCCACTCGGTCTAGAGAGGGCCTGAGACGCCAGACACTAAGCTGGGGGAGAAGCCCGCAGACCCTTGCCTGCCCTGTCCCCTCCACGTACTGGTGAATCTTGAAGATGGTGCCGGTATGATATTGGTGTGGGGTGTGCCGGGTTCGGACTGCGCCTGTGGGTATGACCCCCCCACCCACAACAAGGATCTGGGCATGTTAGAGGCCCCCTTAGGTGCGGTGGGACCACAGCTTCCCCTGTGTGGATGCATGGTCTGAGGGAACACATCTACAGAGTGGGTGAGATTCCCACGCGCCACTGAAAAGTGTCTGGGGTGGGGAGTAGTGTTGAGGTGCCTAACTGCTCCCCTCCCCCAAGATGACCAAAGAAAAACGCCCCTAAGCCCCCCAGACAGGGGAAAATGGACAAATATACTAAAGTTGTCACCCCACATGAAGTCACGCAGCCCATATCGGAGGCAGCTGCCATACTCCAGGCCATCCAGTCTTCCAGGGAGGCACTAAAAAACAAAATTGGGGAGGTGCGCTCAGAGGTCACGCTGTTGGATCTCCGGAACGTGTCGGAAAGGGTCACTGAGGCGGAATCCCGGGTCTCGTAGGCCGAATATGCGTTGAAGGATTTACAAAAAGCTGTAGCTGAGCTCCGAAGCACCAGTGGAGACCTGCAGTGGCGCGTGGATGATGCAGAAACATGGCCAGTAGAAATAATCTCCGCTTCGTGGAATTCACGGAAGGCGTGGAGGGAATGGATCTACTTGCTTTCCTGACCAAATGGCTGAAAAACATTATCCTGCCTGAACACTTCTCTACGTGTTTTGTCCTTGAGCGGGAGCATAGGGCCCTGAATGGTCGGCCTCCTCCCTGTGCTCCCCCAAGGCCCAGCATTGCAAAAATCCTTAATTTAATGGACCGAGACATGATCCGATGAGAGGCACTAAGGCTGGGAGAAATCAGATATAAAAACTCCAAGATCATGATTTTCCCCGATTACAGCAGAGATTTGGAGAAGCAGGGAAAGAATTTGATTCCGCTAAGGCTAAACTAATAACACTAAGGCTAAACTAAGAGCACTACAAATCCAATACATGCTGCTATTCCTTGCAAAGCTGAAGGTCATATATAACGGAAGGGCGCAGTTTTTTCAGACGCCGGAAGAATTATGGGCTTGGATCGGGGAGAGGCTGACCCTTCGCCCACCAGAGCATCAGACCAGGGGGGAGGGCAGAACATGGAATGCCAGATCGATGGAAAACAACAGAGAACCAGGAGAAGCCGGAGCGGAACAAAGAGAAAAAGTCATGCAACGCCCTATGCGCTCAGGAAACCCAGCCAAAAACCTGGGGCCCAAGTGGACGAGAAGAGACGCAGTGAGACCGGGGACAAAACGGACAGATCAAGTCAACGTGACCTGCTGGTGGAGCTGGAGGACTCAAGAGAATACTCTGGGTATGAGAGTACCCATCCTCTTGTGGCAAAGATTATGGTTATGGAGGGTGGTGCGGAGCGAGGTCGGCTCTCGCCCACGAGCGATTAAAGACCTACCTGACTCTATACATATAAAAGGTACCCACCTGGCATGGTTTCCCCGTCGAGGCCAGCAAGCCCCAACATTTTGGTTTTGTTTAGTATTGAGTTTTTGATCTGCACCCTCCCTGGCGGCAAAATTCAAAACAGTGTTGCAGTTGGGTCTGCCAGAGACTATTTCTTTTTATTTTTAATGAAGGGTTTGAATGGCGGAAGGGTGTAGGAAGGTTTTTTCTTTATATTCAGGTGGGGTGGGCGACAGACATCTTTATCTTTTCCTACACAAGGGTGTTGTGTTGTATTGTCATGGGTTTGGGTGTAGTGGAAAGGGGAAGGGGGGTCTAGTGGGGGGTAGGAAGGGATTGTTGTTTTATTTTTTGATATTGTTTGCACTGGACCAAGCTTTAGCACCTATATATCATGGGGGACCAACAGCAGGAGGAATAGGTACATGGTGGGGGCCATACTTCTGTTACCACGACACTCCCACACGTAGAAGAACAGGCCATCTCAGTCCTAACCTGGAATGTAAATGGACTGGGAGATAGAATCAAACACAGACAGGTCACCCAATATTTAAAACACCTGAGGCCAGACCTAGTCTTTCTTCAAGAAACACACCTACTGGGTACACAATGCAAATTCCTTGGGAGGTAATCACATACGATCCTGGGCCATGCAGGCTTTACATCACGTTTAGGGATGTCGCTATTCTGATAAAAAAATCCCCCCCTTCGAAACGACATGTAAATGGATTGACCCTGATGGTAGATTAGCTGGGGTAACCGAAACATGGGGCAGACGTAGCATAACCATCATTTGTTCATGTTCACCGCCTCTATTGCAAGCCCCCATACTCCTCAAAATTGCTGATATCCTTCTCGAGACCCCATGTCCTTTCACATTAAGGGGGGGATTTTAATGATATCATTAACACAGGAATGGAGCGGTCTACCAGCTGGAACTATGGACACAACCCCCCTTTATCATTTCACAGACTCTATGGGGCTTTCCGATATATGGAGATTCCTACACCCGCATGCCCGACAGTACTCTTATTTTTCCGAAGTACACAGAGTTTAATCCAGATTGGACTATGTGTTTGTTCCAGGATGGAGATGAGAGTGGTTGGCAAAGCTGAGAATCAGGCTAGGGGTCTATCAGACCATTCGCCTCTGCTGGTTTCGTTAGTGCAACTGACCCGTACATTTGGGCCTATGTGGAGGCTTAATATATGGAACCTTCAAAAGAAAGTGATTTTAAAGGGGCTTTGAACTGATACCAAAATCTTCTTTCAAGAAAACTTGGGCACAGTGGACTCAGGGGTCGTACTTTGGGAGGAATACAAAACAGTGATGCAGTACACGGCACAGAACCGGATAGCCTGGGAGAAAAAGAAAGATTGGGAACACAAAGAACGTACAGAGGGACAATTATTGTCCTTAGAAAAGACAGTCCTAGATAGGCCAGACCCGCTAACCGCCAGACAAGTAGAAGTCCTAAAGACTGAATACCGGGAACTGGCACAGGGGGAGGCCAGGAAACTGTGGTTAGCAATACTGCACCTTCTGTATGAGGTTGGCGACAAGGCTGGTAAATTGCTGGCATGGCTCAGTAAAAAACAAAACGAGGCCAGATGGGTCGACTTCATTGTTGATGAAAAGGGTACGATACATAACACGGGATAACAGATTCTATCTGCGTTTGCCCATTACTACGCTGATTTTATGACCCAAAAACATTCAGCACTACAGACGAGATTACTAATTAGCTCACAAATATTAACACCCCAGGGCTAGATGATGAGGATGTCAAGCTCCTAGAGGAAGACACAACACTGGCAGAGGTAGGGGATGCAATAAATAGGTTAAGATAAGATAAAACCTCCAGACCAAACTGGCTCCCTGCCGAGTTTTTAAAAGAAAGTAATGACCTCATTGACTCTCGCCTCCTGGCTTTATATAGGGAGGCATACGACGGAGGGATTCTCCCAGTCGATCTTCGCATTGCTACTATCGTGGTCATACACAAAAACGGAAACCAGCGACAAGTGCGACCCATACCACCCAATCTCTCTCCTAAACATGGAGGCCAAAATCATGCGACAATATTGGCCACGCGATTATTAAAAGTCGTTACACCCCTTATCCACTGCGACCAATCCGGCTTCTTGTCCAGGCAGGTTGACCAGGTAGAACCTCTGAAGAGCCCATAACTGGATGATAACGGTCAGGAACCAGACTAAACCACATGTCTTTCTGGCACTGCACACGAGAAGGCCTTCGATGCCGTTCATTGGCCCTTCCTCGATGCAGTCCTCGTCAGGTTCGGTCTCGGTCCGAACTTTAAGAGATAGGTGGCACTACTTTACACGGGAACCAAGGGCAAAAGTCAGGGTTAACAGTCGGCTCTCATCTGAGTTCCCAATCTCCCGCGGAACCAGACAAGCCTGTCCCTTGTCCCCACTATTATTCGCACTAGTGATAGAACCTCTAGCATGCCGAATTAGACAACACCCGAAAGTCGCAGGATTCCGGATCACAAAGAACGATCGGGAGGAAGAAAGAATATCACTGTATGCAGATGATATTCTTCTAATCATTACAAATATAACTATCACAATCCCCAATTTGTTCTCGATCTTAGAGGAATATGGCAGGTTTTCGGGCTATAAAATTAACTACCACAAATCTATAATATATAGGCCAATACAAGATAGGGAGTGGCCCCAACTACCCGGGAACCTATGTATAACCACAGGGGGCTTCAAATACTTGGGGATTTTCCTCACCTCCAACCCAACAGTATGTCATACTCGCAATATATACCGGGTCCTATCTACCTTTAAGCAGGATGTAGACAGGTGGAGAGAACTGCCACTCACAATCATGGACCACGCAGCAATGTACAAAATGATTTCACTACCCCAATTTCTATACATGCTGTAGAACACATACCACCCCTCCCTCGGTCACTATTCAGGGAAGTCGACTCTGAACTCCGAGCACTTCTTTAGCTGAAGGGCCACCTTAGAATTGCATTAAAGACGCTAAAGTGCAACCCGTACAATGGGGGTCTCACACTCACAGATATAGAGGCTTATTATTGGGCAGCCCACCTTATTCCCATAAATGACTGGATTCACCTCCCTGGGGACCACCCCACCTACAGGTTAGAAAGAGCAACGTTCACACAAAAAACATGTATACTCTACTTATATGGTGGAAAAGGGACCCACAGACTACTCTCCACAACCAGGGCCACTATAGAGGCCTGGAACAGAACTAATAATATGCTAGGTTGTGCACACAAAATATCTAGGTCCACTCCCATGTGGAGAGGAAATTGGTTCAAAGAACTGTGAAAGCTCTGAGGATTCGAGGCTTGGGATCTCAACCGTGGGAGACATTGTGGCCAAGGGCAACTTCAAACTCTTCCCCGTCCTCCAGATGGAATTTCAACTTCATGCCTCCCACATTTTACTCACTCACTCCATCCCTCTCACTCACTCCCTCCCTCTCGCTCACTCACTCCTTCCCTCTCACTCAGTCCCTCCCTCCCTCCCTCCCTCTCACTTACTCACTCCCTCTCACTCACTCCCTCCCACTTACTCACTCCCTCCCTCTCACTCACTCCCTCCCTCTCACTCACTCCCTCCCACTTACTCACTCCCTCCCACTTACTCACTCCCTCCCTCCCACTCACTCCCACTTACTCACTCCCTCCCTCTCACTCACTCCCTCCCTCTCACTCACTCCCTCCCTCTCACTCTCACTCACTCACTCTCTCATTCCCTCTCACTCCCTTCTTCCCTCTCACTCCCTCCCTCCCTCCCACTCACTCCCTCCCACTTACTCACTCCCTCCCACTCACTCACTCCCTCCCTCTCACTGCCACTCACTTACTCCCTCTCACTCCCCCCTCTCACTCACTCACTCCCTCTCACTCACTCCATCCCTCTCACTTACTCCATCCCTCCCACTCCCTCCCACTCACTCACTCTCACTCACTCACTCTCACTCCCTCTCACTCCCTCCCTCTCACTCCCTCCCTCCCTCTTACTCCCTCCCTCCCTCTCCCTCCCTCTCACTCTCACTCACTCTCACTCCCTCCCTCCCTCTCACTCCCTCACTCCCTTTCCCTCACTCACTCACTCACTCTCACTCAGTCCCTCTCACTCAGTCCCTCTCACTCCCTCTCACTCTCACTCCCTCTCACTCACTCCCACTCATTCCCTCTCACTCACTCCCACTCCTTCCCTCTCACTCACTCCCTCCCTTTCACTCCCTCCCTCTCACTCACTCCCTCCCTCTCAATCACTCACTCACGCACTCCCTCTCACTCTCTCTCACTCCCTCTCACTCCCTCTCCCTCTCCATCCCCCTCCCCCCCTTTCCCTCCCACTCCCTCTGTCACCCTCTGTCACCTCACCCTGCCTGTGTGCCAGCCGGGGCACACACACACACTCACAGCCACACCCCCCACTTCACAGGTCTTCAAAAGACCATTTGCATGTTAATGAGGCCTTTGTATTTCACCTCTTCTTAGGCCCCTGCAGCTGTACTCTTGCCATTGCTAGGATCGCCCGGCCGGCAGCCCCCACAGAGCAGCAGAGTCTCTCCCGCTGCTGCAGACACTTAAAAAAAAAAACGTAAATCACAGGTGTGATGTCTCGGGGGTCCGCGGGCCGCCAGGGAAGGCTTGCCGGGCCGCCCCTGGCCCGCGGGCCGTACTATGAGTATCCCAGGTCTAGAAGCTTCTGGGCTCCCTGAGTATGCACCACTGGAGGGCAGAGTACTTCAGGAATTATGTTTTTGCTGGTCCCAGTGGGGGTGGGGGCCGGGCTGTGAGAGATGGCCCTACTGTGATGTGTACCAAGGTCCTCTATGTAATTTGTGTTCACAATATGATTTGTGTCCCTCAGATGCCCACTGGATGTGGGAAGAAATGGGTGGCTGATTGTGGTCTAAGTGCAACATTGTTGTTACAGTTATGTCAATGTTCACAATTATTGCAAAATAAAATAAAAATCTATATTTTTTAAATATAGGAAAACAACACGCTAAAAAGACAAAATAAACTGAGAATGTAGACTTACAGTATAACATTGTTCTAATTAGCAGAAATAATTGAATTCAGTGGTGTGTGACCCAAGGCACAATCATGCAGAACAGGACATGGGTCATGCCATAGTGACCTAATGAGGGTTGTGCTAATTGTTTTGGGCCTTAATACAGGTACTTTTTGACTCGAGTTTCCAGTGGTGTCCATTTCTGGGTAGAATATTTTTGACTATGAGATAGTACTCCTGCAGAAGGGAGCTTGGTCTTCAGCAAGGAAAAGAGCAGTCTGTTCCTGCTGCTATTGCTTGGTTTATTAACATATTTATTTTTATTTATTAATTGAGTTTATTGAGCACGCCAGCTACCCAAAAAGGGTTTCCCGGCGCTGGCCGGGCAGGGTGCTTGAGAGACACCGGACTCAGAAATTTACTGGAACATTATAGGTCGAAATTTATTGGTCGAAAAGCCAAGTCTTAATGGCTTTACGAAAACGTGCATAGTTGGTTTCAGTCCGTATATTCGGTGGCAGAGAGTTCCAAAGTGTAGGGCCTAAGTAAGCAAACGACCGGCCATCCATTCTAGCGAGTCTGATTTTGGGCACAGTAAAATACGCCAGAGAAGAAGAACGGAGGGTTTGTGGGGGATTGTATGAATTGACAAGGGATTGAAGATAACGAGGGGCTGTACCTGCTTTGATCTTGAACATATAGCTCAGGGTTTTGAATTTAATACGACTTTCAACCCTGAGCCAATGTAGATCTCATAGGGGACCAGAGATATGACTGGATCTGGGGACTTTGCACAGCAGTCTAGCGGCAGCATTTTGGACTAGCTGAAGACGTCTAGTCACAGTTTTGTTGGCCCCCAGGTAAAGGACATTGCCGTAGTCCAGCAGAGAAGTAATCAGGGCGTGGATCACGGTTTTTTGGGTGTCGGTGGGCAACATCCAGATAATTTTCTTAAGCCAGCGCAGAATTGTGAAGCAGATGGCCGATACCTTGTTGACCTGATGTTGCATAGTCAAGGCGTTATCAATGGTGAAGCCTAGGTTGCGGACAGATTCGGATGGGCGAGGAAGGGATCCCATCTCAGAAGGCCAGTGTTTGGAACTCCACAGATCCTGTTTTTGGCAAAGGATTAAAACTTCGGTTTTACTTCCGTTCAATTTCAGAAGATTTTGGTTCATACAGTCTGCAATTTTCCTCAGACATGACTGTAGGAGGGATGTAGAGCCTTGGTCAGATTGCAAGAGAGAGAAAGCGATCTGGGAGTCATCGGCGTAGGTAAAAAGAATGAGACCTTCTTGTTCCGCTATTTGGCTAATGGTTTGACGTACAAATTAAAGAGAAGGGGGCTAAGTACCGAGCCCTGAGGTACACCATAGGGAGACTTGTAGGTTTTGGAGGTTGCTGCGTTAGAGAAGATTTGGAACGTGCGGTTAGTGAGAAAAGAAGCCAGCCAGCTCCGAGCAGATTCGCCTATGCCCATAGAGGTAAGTGTCTCTATGAGGATGGTGTGAGAGATGGTGTCAAATGCGGCACTGAGATCGAGTAAAATCAGTGCCACTGTGTCTCCTCTGTCTAAAAGCTGGCGTAAGTTCTCCTTGACTCCCAGTAGAGTTGTCTCGTGGAGAAACCGGGACGAAAGCCAGATTGTGAAGGGTGAAGTATTAGATTGTCCTCAATAAACTGGGCAAGATGGGAGTGAACGTGTTTTTCCAGTATCTTGGAGAAGGCGGGCAAAAGAGAGATGGGGCAGAAATTGGAGAGGACCTTGGGGTCGGCTGTAGGTTTCTTCAGAAGAGGTGATACCATAGCATGTTTCCATCTAGCTGGGACGGTGGAATCACTTATGGAAAGATTGAGGGTTTTACAAATATTGGAAAGTTGGCCAATGTCAAGTTATTTAAGTATTGAAATAGGAAGTGGGTCATTAGGGGAACCTGATTTTAAACTGCCTAAAATCTTAGTAAGAGTCTCTAGATTGAGGCTAGGTCATGCATTCAGGGTTTCCTGGGTGAGAGGCACAAGGGGAGATGTGAGGCAGGTCTCGAGATTCAGTTTCGGTGATTGAGGAACCTGAGTTCTGTTGCACTGCTGTTGGGCTATATCTTGATAGATGGCTTCAATTTTTTGCATGAAAAATTGGGCTAGTTCTTCACATTGATTGCTGTTCAGGGGGGGTGGTTTAGCTGAAGTTTCCGAACCCCCCAGCTATTTGACCAGAGTAAAGAGAATTTTAATTTGTTAAATGCCTCAGAAATGGTTTTGGAGACGTGGCTGGCCCTGGCAGTGGCACATGCCTTATGGTATGACTTTAATTCTTTTTTGTAGGTGACTCCTGACTCCGGGGAGTAATTTTGTCTCCAACTCCGTTACAGTCTCTTACATTTGGATTGCAAAAGTGGCTCCTTCTACAGCTGGTTGCTAAAGAAAGAAATTACTACTTAAGGGAATGTGTAATAAAAGTGGGGTTGAGAAGTCATCTAGAGATTCTTGAGGGATAACATACAACACTGCCTCACTTGACAAATAAATTCCCTAAACATCAACTATTCCAGGAATGGGAGAGTTTTTTTACATGCCCACTCCAAGAACCCATGTTGCCATTGATTTTACAACTCTGTCGTCAACATCTTCCATTCTGCCTCACTTACCCCCACCTTCAGAGCTTTGTCTGTCCCTCAGAATCCCTATGCACCCTCATTTGAGAATAAACAATATAAAAGTAAACCTAAGAAATATGGTCATTTACCTACTAGACTAACAGTTAATAATTCCTCCATAAAGTGCGATGCTCCTGGGATTTTACGACTAACGGGGGGCTGAGCTCTCAATATTCTATCTAATACAGTAGATGTCTCAAAAACATCGAAAACACTGAAAGTAATCAGAACATTCCCCGGGTTTTAGATTATTTTACACCTAAAGAAATGCAGGCACCAAAAGGGGACAGGGAGCTACGGCAACTACAATGTCAATTTACTCTTCACAAACTGATAGGGCTAGTACTACCAGTATCTAGCAGTGAAAGGTCAAGTATCTCCAACATGTACTACACTTTATTTTGAGAGCGGAGATGTTCATTTTACTGCCTTTAATTACATGCTCTTTATCTGGTCCTGGAACTAGTACATTGCATTTTCTGCCACTCAGCTGCATAGTAGTTATGGAAGGCTAACTTTTTTTCTGGGATGACTGCTGAGGGTGATGTCTCAGCCCTTATATTTTTTGGCTTGTTGGCTGCTATTGACACCATTGATAATGGCATCTTACTGGCACACCTCCTAGCAATCAGCATCACAGGTCCTACCTAAATTGGTTTCAAACTTTTCTGAGTGGTGGTTCCCAACTTGTTGGGTTGCTAACATTTAGGACTGTTGCATGGTGCTTCAATGCTCTATTTTGTCTCGTCACTTTAATGAGTACCCTATGCAGCAGGCGAACATTATGCAATCTACAGAGGGATTCTTCTGCTAACTTAAGATAACGCTGGATGCTAATGCTGTGGTTTTTCAATCTTGCCCGCTTTCCTACTCCAGAAAATAAGAGGCAATACTTAGGCAATGTTATCAGACATGATGGAGGGGCAGTCAGTGACATCAAGAACAGACTGAACAAGGCGAGGAATGACTTCAGGATGCTGAACAATGTGTGGCTGTCATCTCAGTACAGCACCAACACCAAGCTGAGGCTTTACCAGAACTGTGTTCTCCCCCCACTCATTTGGATCAAAATGCTGGTGAATGACGAAAAGTGATACCACCAAACTGTCACCCTTTCGCACCAGCAGCCTGAGAAGAACCTTATGCATTTTATGGCCACAAACCATCTCCAACGCAGAACTGCTCGCCAGATGCAGGCTAGAGTACATGGACACAATCATTGAGAAGAAGATGGAGACATCTTAAGGATTTTTGGGGCCAGGAGCCGAATATATTTTTGGATGGCCTGTTCGGAATAGCTATAAATTTATGGTCCGATTACATCTCTATCACACGCTCGTCACTCACAGTGCACAGATACACTGCTCTCACACATCACTCACCTTAAAAATAAATTAAAAGGATATGGTGTTTGAAGCACTCTGTGTAAGAAGTATTCCAGGTTATCAGAGCAAGAGTCTGCAGAAAAGAGTTTGCTCTATCAGGGGACCCCCTGAAAGACTGTGGCCCTGTGCCAGAGCCCACTTTGCTCATGCCTTAAAATGTCTTTATTATTTATTATTTATTTTATTTATTAAGTTTATAAGGCGCTCAGCTACCCAAAAAGGGTTTCCCGGCGCCAGGACAGAAAATAGGAATGACACATGACATTCAGCAGATGTTATAGATCATACAACCAGGTTTTAAGGCTTTTCCGAAAACGTATGTAATTGGTTTCTTTGCGAATGGAGGTAGGGAGCGTATTCCAGATGGAATGGCCTAGATAGAAAAAAGATCTCCTTCCCATTCTGGAGAGCTTAACCCTGGGTATACAAAAGTTTCCCGAGGTTGCAGATCTTAATTGACGGTTAGGTACGTATGGACCCACTAATGCTTAGACACATTTAGGGGCAGTACCTGCTTTTATTTTAAACATGTAGCTCAGGGCTTTGAACTTAATATGGTTCTCCACCCTGAGCCAATGGAGATCACGTAAATATCCAGAGATGCTGGAGGTTTTGGGGATCCTATAGAGCAACATCCATAGAATCTTCTTGAGCCATTTTAGAATTGTAAAGCATAGTGCAGCTACTTTAACAGTTTGTTGATGCATGGAAAGTGTGTTGTCCACGATAACGCCGAGATTCCGGACGTGGCTGATAGGTTCAGCTAGATTTCCCATTTGAGTAGGCCAATGGGCAAGTTCCCAAAGATCTTTTTGTTTGCCCAGGATGAGAACCTCAGTCTTGTCACCATTCAGTTTTAACTGGTTTTTAGTCATCCAGTTAGAGATGTTGGTGAGACCGCGCTTGAGATGGGAAGGAGCAAGCGGATTGGAGTCGGAGAGGGAGAAGATGATTTGGGAGTCATCTGCGTAGGTAAACAAGGTCAGTCCAGCTTGATCAGCTATGTCCGCTAGAGGTCTGACATAAAGGTTGAATAGTAATGGGCTCAAGATTGAGCCTTGGGGTACTCCGTGAGAAGAGGTATATGTTTTTAAACAGGCTGTGGTTGACCTGCTTTGGAGTGTGCGATTATCTAGAAAGGAGATGATCCAATCCTGTGCCGCGCCACATATACCGGTATTTTTAAGTGTATGTATTAACCTTTTGAGCGAGATGGTGTCAAAAGCCGCACTAAGATCTAATGAAATAAGTGCGACTGTTTCACCTTTATCCAGGAGTTTTCTGAGGTTTTCGGTGACACCCAGTAATGTGGTCTCGGTGGAGTACCCTGCCCGAAAAACAGATTGGGAGGGATGAAGAGAATTATTGGTTTCGGTAAAGTGCGTTAGAAGTGAATGAACATATCTTTCCAGGATCTTTGAAAATACGGGTAAGAGGGAAATAGGTCTGTAATTGGATAGTACCTCAGGGTCAGCCATGGGTTTTTTAAGAAGGGGTGTGACCATTGCCTGTTTCCAGGGAGCAGGAACAATGGATTGCAAAAGAGGTGTTGAGAGTATTAAGAATCACCTTCAGATGAGGGGTATCAAGTTGTTTCAGAATATTGATAGGGACGGGGTCATTGGGTGAGCCTGATTTAATGTTTTCAAGGATGATTTTGAATTCATCCATACTCATGAGAGGCCAACAATCTAAGATGCCCGTGGAAGCCAGGGAGGTTTCATTATCCTCTTGATTAGTGTAAATGGTATTGTCCTATAAGTTTGTGGAAATGGTATTGTCCGGGTTGGATTTGTTCATTTCCAAAATTATATTTTCAATTTTCCCATTGAAGAATTGGGCGAGATTATCGCATTGTAGTTTATTTAAAGGTCACGGAGTTGCGACTGTTTGGGATCGAGCCAATTCTTTAACCATAGTAAACAGAATTTTAGAACGTTTGGTGGCATCAATGATAGTTTTAGATACATATGCAGCTTTCGCTTTTATGCAAGTAGTATGATATTCATTTCTGGCCTTGGTATATATAATTTTTAGCTCAGGTGAATAATGTTTGCACCATTTCCTCTCAAGTGCTTTACATTTGGATTTTTCTACTTTGAGCGATTCATTAAACCATGGTGCCGGGGGACGATGGTTGTTGATTTTTTTATTGGATAAGGGCAAACATAGATCAACGGCGTTAGAAAGCCAGGATTGTGTGAATTCAGCTGCAGTTTCTATTTCAAGACCATCTGAGGGGGAATTATCACACAAAGCTTTGTTTAAAGCAGAGAGGTCAAGTTTTTTCCAGTTCCTTCTCGGTATAGTTTTGGGGGGAAAAGGAGAGGTGCCTGGGACGGGAAGCTCAAGGGTAAATCTAGCTAAGAAATTATCTGACCAGCATATGGGAATGGCAGGTTAACATACCATCTCAGAGAGGCTAGAAAATATAGGGTCAAGTAGGTGTCCTGCTTTATGTGTGGGGCCGGTATTAAAAAGCTTAATGTTGAGCGCGGCAAGGTCATTTATTAAGTCAATATAGGTATTGTTGGAAGGATCTTCTAAGTGAAGATTAAAATCTCCAATGAGAGAGAAGTTTTTAGAACTAATGTGAAACGAGGTGATGAAGTTGGTGAATGTGGTAACCCACTGAGTAGGGTTTCCTTGAGGACGATAAACCAGTATTCCTTATAGAGTGAAATTTGGGGTCAAAGTTAATTTAAAAGCAGCACCTTCACAATCAGGAATGTTTTTTTTTTTCAAAACAAATTTTATTAGGTTTTAGCAGTTGACAGCATAATAGAAATAATCCACCGCTCCCTAAGTAGCAGAGAGGCAGTGGGCATATCAAAAACATCACATTCATATACAGCCAGCTAATATTCCCCCAGTTCCCACCCACCACTAACCCACCCGGAACCCTCCCTCCACCCCGCACGGTGTCTGTATTGTCCATCTAGAGGAGCCTAGCAATCGTAAACGCTGCACGTGAGCCACGTCACCCTAAGCCAGTACAGACGCGATCTGCGTCGGTGACCCGAGGCTGCGGGGGGTCCAGCAGAAGGCCTCTGTAGTCAGCCCATTTCTTCCAGATCTTATAATGTTTTGCAGGACACCCCCTCGCCTCAAATATCGGACGTTCTAGACCCATATTAAAGTCCAAACCTCGTTTCCACACCTCCAGCAGGGGGGCTCTAGTAGCCTTCCAGGCCCTAGCTATGTCCCTCTTGGCCACTATAAGACCCAATAGGAGCAAATGCCGCTTGTACAAATTCCCCCCACCTGTTCCATGACATGGAGAAGGCCCAACTTCGGCGAGCGAGGGAGCTCCCAGCCCAGCACCTCTTCCAGGCACTCCCACACTCCTATCCAAAATTTCTGCAGTCTCACACACTCCCACACCGTATGAAGAAAGGATCCCACTGCACTGCCGCACCTCAGACAGTCCGGGGAGGCAATCAGACCCGCTTTCCACAGTCGTTCCCTCGTATAGTATGCCCTATGGAGGTACTTGAATTGAATGAAGCGCAGGCGCACCGCAATCGCTGCTCCCCTAGGGGCCTCCAGGGCCTCCCTCCAATCCTCTTCTTCCAAACTCCCCAACTCTCCTTCCCACACCAACCGCAATTTGTCTAGGGAGGGGGAACAATGGGTGACTAGTGTCTGGTATATACTAGAGATTTTTTTTGTTTCCAATTCCCCCATGAACAATTTAGCCTCAAGAGGACTGAATTCTGGCAAAGAAGTCAAGTTCGCTATGGTAGGGGTCAGGGCATGTCGAAGCTGCAGGTATCGAAAGAATTGGGATTGGGGCATATCATACTCATCTCGCAGAGCCTGAAACGACTTTAGGACCGGGCCCTTCATAACATGACCCAGCGCCGAGACGCCAATTGCGTCCCAGCCACCAAAGCCCCGCAGGGAAGCCAAAGCCAGCAGCCTCCCATTGTGCCACAGCGGGGTTTCCCCCGTCAGTCTGTTCCACCATCCCATACGGTGGAGCGCATCGCGCCACACCCGGAACACCGTCTGTGTGACTGCCGGGAGTCTTTTGCGGAGTGCCACCGAGTATAATATCGTATGGAGCGTGTGCGGGTCCATAAGGTATCTCTCCAGGGCGTAAGTCGGGTCACCGCGATCCCCATACCACCACTCATTGAGGACCAGCAGGTGTGACGCTTGATAGTATGACTGAATGTCTGAGGCTGCCAGACCCCCACAGTACGTCGAGAGGAAACATGTGCGGAGCGCCACCCTCACTGCCCCTCCCGTCCACAAGAACCGGCCCAACGCCGAATCCACCTGCCGAAACCACTGCCGCGATATCGGGTATGGATAATTTTGAAGCTGATAAAGGAGGTGAGGTAGGGCTACCATCTTAAAGATGGCCGAGCGTCCATACACATTCAGCGGCATCCTGGACCATATTTGCATGTCCGATCGTATTCTATCCCACACGGGTAGAACATTGCGGGACCACGACACTCCCGGCACGTCTGTCAAAAAGACACCTAGATATTTAAGGCCTCCCACCGCCTCCTGCAGGGCCGAAGCCCAAGGACCCAAGTCACTACTATCTCCCAGGACCCACAATTTGGACTTCTGTACGTTCAATGTGAGGCCGGACACGTCGCCGAAGATACGCATTATGTCGAGGACCCTGGGGCCGGATCTGTTCAGGTCCGTAAGAAAGAAAAGGACATCATCGGCATAAAGCGCGATTCTGTCAGTCGGTCCTCCCACCCATTCCACACCACGCAACTGCGCATCCATCCGCACCCAGGCCGCCAGGGGCTCCATCGCTAGTGCAAACAGGTAGGGCGAGAGGGGGCACCCCTGCCGCGTACCCCGGCCTATCAGAAAGGAACTGGACACCGCTCCCGCAACCCGCACCGCCGCTGTCAAGTCAGTATAGAGTAAGTGAATATAGGACAGAAAACGGGGGCCTAGGTTGAGGCGTAGAAGCAGCGCCCGAAGATACGGCCAGCTCAGGGAATCAAACGCTCTATCGATATCTGCCAGTAAAAGGGCCGCCGGGATATCAGCCGCTCGCGCCGCTTCCACCACCAACTGCGCCCTGCGAATGTTATGTCGAGTCGCCCTGTGGGGCATAAAACCGGCCTGGTCTGGATGGACCAGGTCCGATATATAGGGACAAAGGCGTTTCGCCAAGGCTTTTGCTAAAATTTTTGCTTCGAAGTTCAGCAAGGAAATCGGACGATATGACTCAGGGCGATCCGGCGGCCGCCCAGGCTTGCAAAAGACGACCACCTCCGCATGTCGCCAGTCCGCCGGAAGGCATCCACTGTCCCGAGCCGCCTCTAGTGCCTTCCTATAGCGCATCCCCAGTTGAAGATGAAACATTTTCATAAATTCGCAGGGGAAACCATTGGGCCCAGGGGCCTTTCCAGCGTTCAGTTCACTCAGAGCCTCTCCCAGTTCCTCCGCAGACAAGGGGAGGTCCAGTCGGGCTCGGCCCTCATCCGAGAGCGCCCGAGGCGGGAGATCAGCCAGGAATCTGTCGATGTCCTCCGCCGCTAGAGACTCCCGGGGCGCGTACTGCGTCTCATAGTAACGAGCAAAGGTCTCAGCCAGGACCTCCGGGTCAGTGATAGGGCTTCCCGCGTCGTCTCGGAGTCCAGGCAAGGGCTGGGCCTGAAAGGTACCTTGGCACAACCTGTAGAGCATCGAGCCGGACTTATCCCCCCATTGACAAATTCTACTCTGCATAGCCAGCCAGGTATGGCGGGCTTCATCTAACAGTAAGGAATGATACATCTGTTGGAGATAAAGCAGTTGCCCTACCGCCGCGCCACTCTCTCCCGACGTGCAGTCGGCCTCCTGGCTACTAATCCGACTCTCCGCCTCCGCTATGGCCCACCCGCGGGCCCTACAATTCGCCGCGCACCACGCTATATCCACGCCTCTGAGCACCGGCTTTAGAGCCTCCCACAAGGTCATGGCGTCCGTGTCAGGGCCGTCATTTTCGGTCAAGTAGTGCGCTATAGCCTCCCTCATGTGCGATTGGTAATCATCGCGCTGTAAGTGCCATGTAGCAAGGCGCCAACGGAACGGCTGTCTCTTTGTGTTTAAAAGCAGTGTCAATGAAACCGGGGAGTGATCTGACAGTCCCCTAGGGAGTATTGCGGTAGAGCCCACCCGTCCTATCCAGGGCTGGGGGACAAACAGGTAGTCGAGGCGAGAGAAGGATTTGTGAACAGCAGACACAAACGTGTACTCACGACCACATGCATGCTGATAACGCCAAACATCCACCCAACCCAGCCCCTGCACCAATCTGCTCAGTTTTGTCGTAGTCTCAGGCGACTGATCACCCCCTGGCCTACAGTGATCTAGCCTCCCATTCATCACGTCATTCCAGTCACTGCCCACGATAGTTAACACATGCGGGATTTCAGCCCAAACATCAAACAGCCGCTCCAACAGGGCGTCCTGCAGCGGGGGCGGCGCATAGACACTGCCAAACACTACGGGCTCCTCCCCAACCTTTCCTTTGACCAAAGCAAACCTGCCATGCGCATCCAGCCACTGCGTTTCATGCGTATAGTGCACACGACGGTGTATCAATATTGCAACTCCTCTAGAGCCCCTCGTAAACCCTGCATGGAACACCTGATCATAACCATATCGACGTAAGCTAAGGGTTTTGGTGCCCATGAGATGAGTTTCCTGGAGGAGTAAAACGTCCGCCTTCTCCTTCTTCCCCATACGCAAAACTGCTCCCCTCTTAATTCTGTCGAGCACCCCTCTTACATTCCAGCTCAAAATGCGCAATGAAGCTCGTGGGGGTTCCGCCCCTTGTCCGTCAGTTGCCATCAGGGGGCCAGATCTCCGGTACGTCGGGCATCAGAGGCCACATACAGACTCTTACCATCCTCCAGACACTCACATACACCGTGCTTACTCTAGGCCTACCCACTCCCACAACTCCCCCCCTACCCCCCAACCCCCTACCCGTCCCCCCGCCAACCCCCCCCCGGCCTCAAACTATACCAACATCCCCCCCTCCAACCCCCCACCCCATACCTCAGCAACATTGAAGTACCTGTCGCGGTGCAGGCGATCCCAGACCACCAACGGGAGGTCGGAGATCTACAACACCAATGGATCCCTCCCAACTACCCACTAAGTGTCCAACTACCCTCTACCCAACGTGGGAACTAACTCCGGGAGATGACCCGCTCACTCTCGAGCGCCTCCCGACCCATGATCCACCCACGGATCACTATGTATTTAGCAGTAGTCCAGATGGCAAGTCCGATATCCGAATCTGGCTGTCCGGCACCTCTAAGCACCTTCACGGCCCCATGAGCCGGAAACATCTATTAGGGCCAGTATATCACAGGGACTCAAGACTTCAGGGGGGAAGAATCCGTCGCCTCCGTTTCTTCCACAGTCTTCTCCTGGGAAGGCATGCGCTTCTTGGAGCGCGCTCTCCAGTTACTCCTGCTGCGTGACCTGCGGGGCACCTTCCTGGGTTCCGATGTGGATGACGAATCCGAGCCCCTCCTCGGAGGAGTGTGCACCTTAACCCGCACCGATTCGTCCGTCCATTCAAATACATCCTCCGGAGAGTTGAAGAATTGAGTGCGAGACTGAAACACCACCCGTAAGCGGGCCGGGTAGAGCAGGGCATACGGGATTTTCAACTCACGAAGGCGTGCTTTCGCTGCCGTGAAGGATTGTCGTTGCTGCTGGACCAGTCTGGTGTAGTCCGGGAAAATCAGGATTTTGTGCTTTTCAAACATGAGGGGGTCCTTGGCGCGAGCCTGACGCAGGATGGTGTCCCTGTCGTGATAGTTGAGCAGTTTGGCTATCACGGCCCGGGGGCGAGCCCCGGTGGGCGGCCTCGGCATCAAGGCCCGGTGGGCCCGCTCGATGATGAAGCAGCTCGAAAGGGATTCCGGTGGAAGCCACCCCTCCAGCCACTGAGTCAAGAAGGCCTCCATATTCCCCTTCTCACAGTCCTCCGGAAAGCCCACAAAGCGCAAGTTATTTCTCCTGGCCCGTCCTTCCGCGTCCTCCACTCGCAGCGCCAGGCCCTTCTGGATTCCCTCCATGGCAGCTACCTTCTTCTTGAGGATCACTACGTCGTCCTCTACCTCCGTGATCCTGGTCTCAGTTTCCGTGATGCGGGCGACAGCGTTGCGCAAATCCTGTCGAAGCAGAGTAACATCCGCTCCGACCGCACCGATCTTCGCATCCAGCATATCTCTAGATTGCGTGATGGCTGTCATTAGCGCCGCATTATCTGGTACCGAGCTCTGCTGTCCTCCTGAGGCCCCCGCACTCCCACTCGGCCCCACAAATTTGTCCATCGGGCCCTGCTTGGAAGAGCCGCCGCTGTTGTTTCCTCTAGTCATTGTTCTCGTGGGGCTCACGCCCGCCTGCCGGGGATGGCTGGGTATAGAGACAGCCCCAACCGATCCCGTAGCGTCCAATGAGTAGCACCCCAAGCAGGCTCGGCGCACTGCACCACAGGAGGTGTCCCACACCACCACACAACCAAGAGTCAAGCCACTTTAGGAGGGCCCCGTGGTGGAGTCAGGATATCTGAATGTGGCTGTGCCCACCGACACAGAAGACGCGGAAGGCAGCCCCGGCCCCCCCTCGTGGCACCCAGCAAAGACGGCCGTCAGCAATCCACAGGCGCACCAGAGTGCCGTCGTAGTTGGCCAGTGGCCCCCACCGCGGTCCGGCCCGACGGCCGAGTGATGGGTAATGCCCCACCGGCGCCCAGGGCACAGAGGGCTGGTGCAGGATCAATTGAAGGTGGTGGGGGGGGGGTGTTGGTGCTATGGTGGGGAGTAGCGAGAGATCGGATGACTGCCGTCTCCCGGCGCTCCGAGGGCCACTAACCCCGCGGTCCGACTCGGCCGCCGATCTGGGCCAGGCACCTCCGCAGGAGCGTCCCCTCCCCCACCAGGCCGCACACCACGCGGCTCCCCCTTACCGCACCGTAGGAGTCTGGACGCTGGTTTCACCGCCGGTGGGTCTCTGACGCCGCTCACTCTACGCCAGGTATGCTTTGCCGCGGCCCCACAGGTCGCGCGGGCGGGGCGGCTCCCCACACCCCAAACGGGCCGGCGTCGCCTCACTTCCGGGCGGGGCGCCCACAAATCCAGGCCCCGGCTCCGGCGCTCAATGTAGGCCTCACCGCTGTCTCGGCTCTGCGCTGCTGGAGGCGGCAGAGATCACGCCTCCGGGGCCCCGAAATCGCTGTCGGGCCGTCTCCCCCTGCTCCCGCGGACAGCCTCTCACTTTTAGGGCGGACAGAGGTCGGGGCGACGCAGGATATTAGGAAGGATCACTGGCGGCGGGACGGAGCTCGCTCAATCCACGTCCGCCATGCTCGCCGTCTTGGCCACGCCCCCCACAATCAGGAATGTTTAATGGGTCGAAGCTACATTTCAAGTGGTTTTTATAAATGATCGCAATACCATCCCCTGATTTCAGTGCTCTATCTCTCTGCAAGATGGCGTAGTTGGTGGGGAGAGCTGTAGCTATATCAGGGCCTGCGCTGTCATTCAGCCATGTTTCAGTGAGAAAAAGAGCATCTGGCTGTTCTTCCCAAATCAGATTAAAGATGTCAAGTTTATGTTTGGGAAGTGAGCGACAATTTAGACTTAGAAACAAAAATTTGTCAGCAATAGAAGCGGTATGAGGGGTATGTGAAGTACAATTTTTCGTGATGGGGGATATTGTTGGAAATTCAGGAGCGAAAAGTTACAGTTAGAGCATGTAATGCTACCTGCATGTTTAGCCTCGAGTGTTATACATCCTTTAGGTCTAGAAGGACGTAGTGCCAGCAGTTGTTCAGATGAGAATATCTGTATGTTGGGAGTTTTTGGAGTAGGGATCCTAGCCCCTGGTCCCAGCCAGGCACGGACGGGCAGACGGGCTAATCTTTGGCTCGTCTTCGGCACGACGACGGCACAACCGCTGCGCGCATCCGCTGCACCTGATGTCTGACATGCCTTTAAAGTAGGGGACGGGCTCTGGGTCAGGTGACCGTCTGAGCACCGCCTCTCCCCACTGGCCCAATAGAATGTTCCCCTGGCGAGCAAATACCGCCCTGTACCCACCACAACAAGCAAGCCTAGCGCTTGCGGTGGACCGGGGTTACAAATGGCGAGGAAGTCGAGCTGCCAGTAAGTACAAAATTGTGCAAATTACAAAGTGCAAGGAAAAGTATTTTTAAAAGCGATAAAACACAGTTTGACTCACATACAGGTCGCGCTTCAGTTAAAGTGAAGCGCACGTCTGCTGCGCGTGATGTCTGACATGCCTTTAAAGTAGGGGACGGGCTCTGGGTCAGGTGACCGTCCGAGCACCGCCTCTCCCCACTGGCCCAATAGAATGGTCCCCTGGTGAGCAAATACCGCCCTGTACCCTCCACAACAAACAAGCCTAGCGCTTGCGGTGGACCGGGATTACAAATGGCGAGGAAGTTGAGCTGCCAGTAAGTACAAAATTGTGCAAACTACAAAGTGCAAGGAAAAGTATTTTTCTTTGTGGATAGGACACAACAGCTTAAGAGAAAAAAGGCAACACAAAAACAGCTTTCCATTGAAACACAGAAGAAAGCCAGGCCAAAGAACAACTGGAGGAAAACTATAGAAACAGAAAGGAAGACCCTGAACCACAGCTGGGACACCGTACAGACACTTGCTCAAGACAAACACAAGTGGAGGTCCTTCATTGCTGCCCTACATACCAGCCGGCATAAGGGGTAGTAGTAGGAAATAAAGTAACAAAAGTCTCAAAAAAGTAAATATACATGCTAGATAACCTCACAAGATACGGATTTAGACACTAGTTGCACAAATGTGCATAGTGCAGCAATTCGAAAATAGGCACTGGTAGCTGTTGCAACATGTGTAGATTTTCCATACATGGCAGTTGTTTGTCCTTAAATGGGGCATTCATGCTTTTAGATACATAATTAGGCAATTTATTTTGGAATTACTCCTTGTACCCTCTTGAATATCCTGCTCACTGCATTGCAGTGAGTTTTCCAATCCGTCCCATCAATTTTTTAAACTTTAGTAGGAGGCTTTCTTGAGATGCATGGCTATAAATTACCAGAGGTAAATATAGAGGAAAGGGCAGACCTGGTAACACCGGGCTGGTAATCTTTGGAGTAACTAGTGGACTGATGGTCTTGTCGATCACTAGCACCCCCTTTTGTCTGGCTGCTAAATAATTCCAAAATGATTTCTTACAGAGGAACTGTGTTATCGTTTTTCAGAGATGTCCGTAATTGTGCAGAGGTACACATGCTTGGTAGCCCAATTGACTACCATGTTCCAGTCTACACAGATGCCACCACCATCAAAATGAAAGGGTTAATATTCATAAAAAGAATTACTGAGTTGTTTTTGCTAGTATATTGACTCAAAAAATGGGCTGGACTATCTGACATAGCCCTATAATGGATGTGTTCTTTCATTCATAACAGAAGCCAAGCCTACAGTTGGTAAACACATTCTTCAAGATAAAGGGTGGCTTGCAGTGTCCCCTAGGGGTCCTCCCTCTGATTGCTACTGTTTAACATTTACATTCTCTGACAGGTACACACTGCAGAGCATCATCATGTACACTTTCTTAAGCAGATGATACCTAAATCCACATCCAAGCGGACTTCAACTCTGAAGAAGCAGCCTAACATCATAGAATCCCTTGATAACTCTTCCACTGGATGAAGGAAAATAATTGTGCCTGTATGGAACTAAAAGAGAAAATCTGGTACATAAAGGACCTGGTAATGGCAAACTTACTTTTGTATGGACCTAAAACTTGATTAATACCATCCACATCTGGCCAAGTATGAGATCCAGTGATAATCTTTGATAAAGACCTTTCATTTGTTCCCCGAGTTAATGGTGTAGTCAGTGGTGTTAGCCTACAATTGGTCATGCACAGGAAGATATTCAGTTAATACAAACCTATCACTAAGCGGAACTGATAAAAGCCTTCGTCATGGGACAAATGGATTACTGCAATGTGATCAATACAGGGCTTCTAGACATGCTCACAGAAATATTGCAAAGATTGCACAATCATGCAACCACACTCTGCCTCGATCTCTGGAAACATGATCATGAGAAACAGGGTTTCAAAACAGGTTGACTGTAGGGTCCCACTGAAAATCATCTGCACCTTCAACAGGTCCTTTCGGAACAACAGTCAAAGCTATACTCAGAATATGGTTCCATACTGCATTCTAGCTAGGATCCCTCAATCAACGAGCATGCCCCTTATCCAGAAACAAATCTTTAAATGACAAAACATGGAAGCAGGTCTTTGGGCACCAAAGAGACTAGATTTTGGAGTACATTCTCCTCCTGCCTTTCCAACATGCACTAGTTTGTTCACATGGGTACCTCCAAGTAAAACAAGGGCCCGATCACATGTGAAGTTTACCAGGGTTCCATACTATTTTCGATCCTCTTCAGTCTTTACATGGAGCTGCTTGGTGTTCTACTCACAGATAACAGGCTCACGATTCACCAATATGTCGATGATGCACAGCTCTACTTGAAAGTCTCCTCTGCAGCAGACATCCAACACTGTATGCACATCATTAAGACCTACATGCCCAGCACCCACCTGACACAATTTCTATTATTTGCGAAGAACAATAAACTAGATACAGCACCCACCTAGATCATTGGCATGAACCTTGATGACTTTGTATCCCCACTCGCACCGAATGCCAAATCACCTAATTCACCATGGGCACCAACTTCTCTCTGAAGGAACCAACTGACGAAAAACCAGGATGGCCTGGTACCATCCCTCTTCTAAAGAAAGTCAAACTCTTTCCTCCAGAAAGCAACTTCAGAACTGCTATTCAAGCCCTTGTCCTTTTGCATCTAGACGGTGGTAATATCCTACTACAGAGCCTCCCAGACTTCACACTGATACCCCATAAGGACAGCCTACATGCAGCAGCACATCTTATTCACTGCCAGAGGAAAAACCACATCATCCTCCTCCTGGTGGAACTCCGTTGGTTCCCCTTGCCAGCTCAAACTATTTTCAAAACCAGCTGCATCAGTTATAAAGCCATCCCCACCACCACCCACACAGGCAAGCTTACTGCCTCTGATGCTTCTCGGAACACTTCAGCCAGGACCCAACCAGACTGCGGACTAACAAGTGTTTATAAAAATTAAAAAAAACACCACCACACAACAGGCTTTTTCCATCTACGCACCAAGGGGCTGGAGTAACATCCCCAATGCTTTTCCAATTTAGGAAAGAGTTTCAGACTTCACCTCTTTAAAGGCCTCTACACCACAATGCATTAAGTGGCCACAACTCCGTTTCCACTCCCTCGGTGACTTTACCCCTGCCTCTGACAATGTACAGTGCTCCGCTGCCTTTTGGCTAATTTTGTGCTATAGAAATAACATATACAAAAATTGGACATTCATCTGAGAAAACTCCCCCAGACTGAACCCTTCAGATATCACTCATGCAATAAGTTGCATCAACAAAGTCAGTATGTCAGTATAGGGGTGCGCCAGGGCTGCCCCTCCTCTGTTCTATTACCCTTTTGTACGCCAGTCTACGCTCGTGGCCGTTAAGGCAACAGTTAAGCGCGTTATAAAACTGCAAAGAAACTTAACAAATGACTTATACCTGCTCCTCGGTTTCTCTAATCTGGACCAAATACCAATTAAAACTGCTCTAAAACCTCGTCTCAAAAGTTTGAGGTAGCAACGCTACTCTAGCTAAGGTTGCCAAAAAGCGATGCACACTATATTTATGGTTTAAGTTGTTTGTTTGTTTTTTAGACAGAGTTTAGCATGCAATAGCTTCAATTTAGCCGTAAATGCGTGTTTTAACGTTTAGCAATTATCGAAATAATTAAACAGCTAAGCCCCTCAGGGAAGAAGCTAAACTGTCATCCCAAGAGCACAGTGGAGGGCACAGAAGGGAACATAAGCGACGCCTGGTGCCAACAGGGAGCACCAAACGTGGCTGTGCCCGCGGGCTCAGGTGCGCCCTTCCTCGTCTGAAGCCCGGATGCCCACCCCTTCAGTTTTACGGGGGCTCCTTTTCTCTCAGCTTAGCCCGATACTGACTAAAAATATGTATATACACGACTCTAATGAGGGCATCTCAAATAAACTTCCCTTCGCGGATCAACTAAAACACTGGTTTTTATATTAGAAAAAAAGAAATAAAAGGGGGCGGAGTGGATGCATAATGGAGCTGATCGGCTCTTTGTGTTTGTGCGAACCTGGCAAGAAACTGCTTTGAACCCTGACAGCGAGAGGCGGTGAACCCTACCGAGAAAATCCTTTGAGAAAAAAAAACATGTGACTCGCACAGGAAAAGCCTGCGTGAATCCCGACACATAAAAAAAATCATATTGATCAATCGTGGCACAGGGTGCAAGGCTCTCCGAGCCCCTTTGATCCCTAGATAGGAGAACAAGAAAAATCAAGTGAACCTCAACAGCAAAGGTCAGCGAACTCTGACAGACAATCCGTGCGCACCTTTGAAAGGAAAATGTGGTAAAAGCGCCGCGACGGGGAAAAGTGAAGCCGAGCGCGCTTTCACTTTGTTCGGAGACAGGTGGCCTCCCGCGTCCCCCATTTCCTCGAAAACGTAAGCACGGGGAGACGACCCCCGTGATGAGACGGGAGGTTTGCAAGTGCGAAGCGTGATGATGATTTACCTCTATTTTGTCCACGCTGCGGGCGCAGCCCACCACCTTCATGCCGTGCTGGACGAGGAGCCGGGCCACCGCGGCTCCAATGCCGACCGAGGCGCCGGTCACCAGCGCCACTCTGCCCTTCCAGCGCTCCATGGCGGGTCCGGGGATGCGAGGGTGGAGGACCGTGCGCGAGCCGGGGCACGGCGGAGAAAAGATCCCTCACGAGCGCCGGAGTGAATGGATTCCCTCGCCTCAGCCGGAGCCAGCAGTCGCAGCACCGCCCTCCCTCTCCGCTCCGCTCGCCAGCCTTGCTGAAACTGTGATTTCCTCTCAGCACTCCCTCTCTTCAGGCTCCTTTTCTCCTCCTTCCCTCCCCTGGCTTTGCTTTCTGCACTACAGAAGCCACCCCGAGCTCCAGCAAGCCCAACCTCTGTGGCTCCAGATTAAATATTAAATGCCAGTCGCGCTTTCATTTTTCAGTTTAGTGTCCTCCTGCCGCACCGTTTTCGCCTCGTTTGCAGAAAGGGAAAAAAATCGAATAGTTTCCTGGAAATCCATCGTTATTTGATGGGACAATTGCGGATTAGCCACCGCCTGGTCCTTTGTCGCATTAGCAGCCAGCGGGAATGTGTGATGTTTCTGGTTTGGAATGTTTTTGAAATACAATAGAACTCATTTATTTTTTGTGGACATGCATGTTGTGCATATGATATCCACTAGGTAGACTGACTGATACGCTCCCCAATTTTCTTTTGAATATTTGGTACACAGTCTAGGTTTTGTGTGTGTATGTAAATAATATCTTACTTTACATTTATTTATTTAATTATTTATACAGCGCAACATTCATCCATAGGGATATCACGGCGCTAAGGAGAGCACATCTTAAGTGAGGGAGGGTTTCTGGGAATGGGTCTCTAGTTTGCTAGTCAGAGATTAGGAAACCAATGTGTTTTTCATTTTTTCCTGAATGCCAGGTAGTCGTTGGTAAGCCAAAGTTCTAATGGAAGTTCATTCCAGTGGGTGGCTGCTAGGTGTGAAAAAGAACGACCCCCTGCCCTAGTCGTCTTCACAAGTTTAGTTTTCGCCCGTCCCTGGTGGCGTGACCTCAAGTTCCGTGTGGGTGCATAGAATTCAACTCGGTCATGAAGAATTCTGGGGCCAAGATGGTGTAGGACTTTGTGCGCATGGTTTAGCAGTTTAAATTAGGCCCTTTGTCGCACAGGGAGCCAATGGAGCATCCTCATGCATTCTGATGCTGAGCTGTACTTGCTCTTGTTGCACACCAGCTTGGCGGGCGCATTCTGGACCAACTGCAGTCGAGTGAAGAGGTAGTCCGCCATGCCCACGAAAAAGTGCATTTCCGCAGTCCAATCTGCTTATGAGCAAGGCTTGGACGATGGATCTCCTACACTCTTTGGGAATCCAATGAAAGAGTCTTTTTAGCAACTTTAGTGTTGCAAAGCTTTTCCCACAAAGTGCACGTACATGGTCCTGCATGGTGAGTGCACTATCGACAAGTATGCCCAGGTTTTTTGCAACCTGTTTGGGGGCAGGTGCATTATCCAGTGCTGAGGGCCACCAGGTTGCTTCCAGACTAAATGTGCTCCTCCAAAAAGTAGAATCATCAACTTGTTTGCATTCAGTTTCAGACAGTGGTTGGACATCCAGGCTATTTCCGAAAGGCAGCTGGTTAGTCTGATCCTCGTGTCTTTGTGCCCATCAAGAGCAATCATAAGTTGCATATCATCTGCATAAGAGTAGATACTGATGCCACATTTTTTGCTAATCTTAGCCAGTGAGGACACGTAAACATTAAAGCGGTAGGGCTCAGGGAAGCTCCCTGTGGAACACCATACTTAATGGGATTAGGGTTTGATGAAAAAGTGCCCAGTTGTATGGTCTGTGTTCTATTACTTAAAAAGGAGCAAAGCCACTGAAGGGCTTTAGAGTGTATACCTTTTACATGGAGGGTTTTCAACAGGAGGTCGTGTGAGACAGTGTCTAAAGCCACTGACAAGTCCAACAGGATCAAGGCAGCGGCTCTACCCTGGTCAACCACAGAACTGATGTTGTCTAGCACTGCCAGGAGGGTGATTTCAGTACTATTAATGGCTTTAAAGCTGGTTTGAGTAGGGTCCAGGAGCTCATTAGTCTCAGGATAGTTGGTTAATTGTTTGTTTACCAACTTCTCCATAACTTTGGATAGGTATGGGAGCTGAGATATTGGTTGATAATTTGCCAGGTTTTGTATATCTGTGCCCACTTTCTTTTAATAGGGGAACCACTGTGGCTTTTTCCTGATCTCTGGAAATACTGCAGTATGTAAGGATTGGTTGAATATGTGGGTAACATAGGGGCATATAGTTGGTATTATCCGTGAAAAAATAAAATGAGGACATGGGTCTAATAGGGACCCTGATTTTACATCAGCCATTGCTTTTGCAACCTGCTCCTCTGTGAAGGGGTCGAAGTTACCGAAGTAGGACAGGGCATCAGGGTGAGGTTCTAAAGCTTCCCAATCTGTGTCACCTGGTAAGTGTTGATCTCTGAACAAAGAGTAAATGGCAGCGATTTTATCGTCAAAAAATCTGCTAATTGCCTCACAACCCTCTAATGAGGGGGACAAGACTTGAAACAGGCTGAATGGATTGCATAGCTCCTTAACTATTTTGTTGAGTTATTTAGGTGAGTTCCTATTGTTGTTCTCACGCTTTGCAAAATAGGACTTTTTGGCATTTTTTATGGCATTATTGTAGATTAACCCAAAGTAGTATGCTGTTCCTATAGTGTGTTGCACGTAATTGCATATGTTGAGAGAACACATTGGGGTGCTTAATCAAAACAGGAGAAAAAACACTTACCTCATTTCGGAAAAAGACCCTCACACACCCAGCCAGCTAGGTGTCTTGCTTCATCATCGCGTCTGCTCCTTATTGGGTTGGCGCTGCAATACCCGATCAGCACCCAAGATGGGGCCTTCTTGGCGGAGATATTTTTTCCTTTTGCAGTAGGGTGTAGTGCAAGTAGTCAGTGAAAGGGTGTGAGATTAAAACGTGAAATAGCGGTCCTCTCAAAACAACTTTAATGAAATGTAGCCACTAACCTGATTAAAAATGAAGAGGCGCTCACACCAGCTCTAAGGTTGCAGGATTATGCGCTTGTGATTTAAGTCAACATGTTTTTTGCCTATTGTCAATCATACGGCAATTCCTCAGGACCGGAGTTAGATCTACTTACACTTTTTGGTGGTGGTCTGAATTTACTGAAAGATAGTCATGACCACCCATAGAGCACCCTAAAAAGTGGTACCTGTAGATCTACAGCATAGCCTGCAACAAGAAAGATTCATAAAAATGAGTGTGTCATAATACAACAGTCTATAATATAACACTGATGGTGCACCACTCCAATTCAAAGGCGTGATACACGCATGTTTCACACTCATGTGACTGTGATCATGCACAAGACGTTAAACAACTAAGACAGCAGTAGCAATTATAAATACATTAATTGGCCCTCGGTTCCCCTCCTTTGGAAATATTATTGTAGATTCTCATTTCCGTCTTATATGACTGTCTGTCTGTCTATGTCTTGTCTGTATAGTCTCCACCTGTGCACTAAAGTTTTGCACTTTCTCTGTTGAGTACCATTTCTCGGATGTTGTTCTTCCTTGGGGTTTGTTCCCTAATCGAGGGGCACATTGGTCCAGTGTATTGGAGATTTCCCCTTGGAGGTTTTCTTTGCTTATTTGTACGAATGGGGCTTCAGGGCATTTGGGGCACTTAAGGAGAAATGGCGCTCAAATATGTTAGGGGTTACTAGCCTCCAGGCTCTTTTTAGCGCTGCAGTTGAAGTGATCTGGCCACGATAGAGGCCTTACTTCTAATATGTTGGTGGATTCTATATTGGAAAACACGAGATCCAGGGTATGCCCAGCAATATGTGTGGGTTCCCTAATCCGCTGTTTTAATTGCAGAATCTACATGTCATGGTCTAGGTGTTTGGCCGCGGGGTTGTTAACATCTTCAAAGTGAACATTGAAGTCTCCTATTAATATGTAGGTCTTGTGTTTTAGGCATGAGGGGAACAGCTGAGTGAGAAGCTGAGCACTAAAATCCGGTCTGTAACCAGGGGAGTTATAAATAATTGCTCCCCCGAGTATAATATGGGCACCGTTTAATATTTGGAACACTAGGATTTTGTGCTTCCCCAACTGAACCACTGTTTGAGGGAGGCCTGTGAAGCAGTCTTTAAAAAGTAAGGCTACCCCACCTCCCTTCCGGCCCGTTCTGTCCTGTTTCAATAATTTGTAGCCAATTGGTAGAGCAATGGTGATGTCTGGAGAGTTTTTATCATCTAGCCAGGTCTCCTTGATAAAGGCTAGGTCGGACTTTGTTTCAGCTAGCATGTCCCATATTTCAGGGAAGTGCTTAGGGACTGATCCAGCATTGACATAAATGCATTTCAGATGGGGGCGGTTCTGAACAATTGTACTCTGGGACCAGTTTATGGGTAAATGGCTACACCATTTGCAGTAGGGACATGAAAACGGACCCATCGTGTTTCCTGGAGAGGCTTTTGTGCACTGTATTCTGTTACTTGGAAGTCAATCTGCTAGTTCTATAAGTTTCTCTTTAAGTAGCAGAGCCTACTGTGTAGATCTGGGCTTGGAGATGCAGGGTTGCCTTTGACACACCTTCGACGCGGCTGCGGCCCAGTTTTTATGCTGCCTGTTTTGAGCATTAGCCACTAGACCGCTGACTTTGGGTGCTGCCGCTTCCGGTAATTTCTGGTTTCAGCAGATCCTAAGACATGGTCTAAAACGCTCCCACCTTTCTAAAGTGCAACGTGCAGATAGGCAATTATGATTATAGATGAATTGTTCATCTAAAAAAGTAAAATTTCACTTAATAAGAGGTTAAAGGGGCGTTTTAGTTAAGTGAAAATTTCAGATAAAACATACCGTTTTAAACAAACAAAACCACCTTAATACTGTTAATTTTATGTATGACATGGAATCATGTAACAGTATCTAGTTACATTTTATTGCAAAGGTTTCAAGTAACTATAACTTGTGTAACTCAGAACCATGGCCATGTACAGTGTTGTCAACAATGATGTCATATCAGATGGTACAGTGACGTTATCAATGATTTCATAGAATGTCATGAGTGATGTATTATGTGAGGTAATTAACAGTGCATGGCGAGGGCACGAGTTATAGTTACTTGAGATACCTTTAACTGGTGTTTTGTTCATATTGAAATAGCATGTTCTAACTGACATTTTCACCCTACAATAACATCTCTTCAACCTTTGTTTTTTTCAGTGAATTGCTATGGCTTTTTAATTGTAAAATAAGATATTATTACAATTCCTAACTCTATTAACACTTTAAACTTTTTTCAGTGAATTTCTTTGGTTTTTGTAAGATAAAGTAGGATGTCCATCGAATGCATGGTAAGGGATTGGACACTCAACCCCCATAGGAGGCTATCTCCTCTGCCACCACACATGGCTGACTATGTCATGTAACAGTATAATAGGTGTCATTTTAAGTAAGTCAGATCTATTGTCTTTGTCAAAGGGTCAAAATATAAAAAGCACTAGGCCTATTGTCTTTATCAATGGGTCAGCACATTGCCATATATAAAACAGACCTATGTCAAAAAGTTACCAATATTTATAATCAAACTTATATTTCTTAAATGTAATAATTGCCATGTTAATAATAGTCATTATCACAAAATATTTACTTTAAACATGTGGTAAGATGTCACTCTGTTGATAGTTATAATCGCTAAAAGTAGCATGCAGGTTTAAGGTCAATCTAGCAATGCGGGTAATGTAAAAGTTGAAGCGTAAGCAGATCAAGCTCTGAAAACTCTTGAATACTTCAGGGTTTCTTATATTACTAAACAAGTTTGCAGCCAATAAAACCAATCCAAGTAATGGGACTACCATAATGAAACGAAACATCAAGCGAACAAAATGCATGCCATAAGATGTGGCTAGAAATATCTCAAATGCAATTCTAATGTCAATAGCTCCTACCACAGCTTAACCTCTCCAATTAAAACGAACCTTATTTTCTTCTCCAAACGCCCTTCTAAATGGAAAAGCATGTTCCTTCTATACCTTGTAATCTCTAAATCAGGTAATATTCCATATTGTTTTAAATTGTCAACTGCGCCATCCCCTTCCTTTCACGGTGAAATTGACATTTCCATGTTTAAATCCAGTAACATTCTCATATAAGCTTCCAAATTCCACCTCAATATTTTTGAGAATCACTTCAGTTACTTATCCTACCAACTCTACCAACCTTCTTTTACCCCCACATCACCGAACTACCGGATACTCCACATCTAGACACCCCGGTTCAGACCCATCCCTCACAACCCGTCATGACCATTAACACCTCCCCTCCTGCCCCGTCCACCTTCCCAGAACCTATACTCAATTCTCCACCTATTGTCCCACCACCTTGGAGGTCGTCGCTCGCACGCCCCATTGTATCCTACACCTCGCCCTCCCTTCTCTCACCCCTTCCACTCCACCCAGATCTTTCCTCAAGCCCCAAATCTCCTACTATCTCCCCAGACCTTTCCTCAAGCCCCAAATCTCCCACTATCACCTTGCACTCTCACACACCTCTCCCTGATACACCTCCTTCACTCACTTATCTACCCCTGGACCACCCCCAGTAGGATCAACTCCCACAGCTAACACTTACCCTTCCTCATCCCTATCGCACATCTCATCTGATCTCCCCACTAATCTTACGACACAGTCTCTTTTTATCATTGAATCTAAACTCTCAGCCATGACTATCGAACTAACTCATATTAGAGAGGTTTTCAACTCCCTCTATACCAGGACCCCCCCATCCACATTGAAACCCCTTGCTCTCGCTCCCATAACTGCCCCCAACATACCCTATGGTTGACCAAACCCCTTCGCAGTCGAACGCATAGACCACTCCACACGGTAAGCTACCTCTCCACACCTGACCTAATCAACCTCTGTAACTCCTACCTTTCTAAACCTCTTATCACTAACCCCCCCTTACTCCAACATCCCAGTTATTTTGGGCATAAATAGAATCCCTGCTGCACCCAGTTCCCCCAGACCCTCTTCACATCTCATCACCATACACTCCCTTAAACTCACCAATGACACCCCGACTCACCTTTCCTGTATGCTTGTCAACTGCATGTCGGCTATTAGACATGCAACTGAATGATCAGAAACGATCCTCAGTGAGGCTATTGACATCGCCTTCCTCACTGAAACCTGGCTTAATGATCACTCAACGGCCATTCTGGACCTACTCGCCCCCTCCCCTCCCCCGGCTACTCCATCATTAGACAAGACATACCAGACAAAAAAAGGAGGTGGACTTGCAATAATCTATAAGTCTGATATTCAACTCTCTCTTTTACAGAACAGGCATCACCTAACTTTTGAATACCTTGGCGTTGAACTCACTGTCAAGGGCTCCGCCCCGATTAGATATCATAACATCTACCACCCTCGGGGTGTACCTCTCCTTTTCACTGATGAACTATCAAATCTTCTCACTCACTCCTCCATTTCAGATGCAAAAAAACTCTCTTTAGGAGTTTTCAACATCTACTGGAATAATGTAACTGATCCCACGGTCATACACCTCATCCACCAGCTTGAGTTAAACGACCTCAAGCATTTATGCCACAAACCTACCCACATCAAAGGGGCCACACTCGATGCGATCATCACCAACACTGACTTGGCCTCTCTTACCAATATCATCCCTATTGACAAGTCTGATCATCACCCAATTCTGTTTAAGATAGATACCAGAGCCCTTCCGCCCACTACAATAAATAACAAACCTATGAAATGGATCAGAAACCTGAAACAAATCTCACCAGGTGTACTTGAGGATAAACTACAAGCTCAACTTCATCTCACCCCATACATCCCTTAAATGCTACCGAGCTCACTCACCATTTCAATAAGACCGTAAGTGAGGTCCTGGACCAAGTTGCCCCCCCCTTAAACTTAAACAACAAAGAAAATCCAATCCAAATCATGGTTCGATCCCGAACTGAATAACAAAAGATGTCAGCTTAGACTGGGAGAAAGAACATGGAGACAACACCCTTCTCCCTCTCACCTTGCCCTCCTCAGAACCGCTAGATCCACCTATAAGAAACACATTTTTTAACGAAAAGGCAGCCTTTTGCCGTGCTCAAGTGGATCGGGCCAAAAACAGGCCTAGAGAACGTTTTAACATTGTTAGAAAACAAACATCTATGGCCCCCCTAGAGATGAAGGCATCAATCATGAGATGTGAGGAAATTGCCAGCTTCTTCTCAGAAAAATTACCAAAATTGATCAATCCTTCCATCAAATCCAGTACCTGCCCAACCACCAATTTTCCAACGACGCTGCCTCCTACACATCCTCTTGGCCTGCAACACCCCTTCCACCTAATTCTTCCAACCTCCTACCAATTCCATCCTCACGCGCTTCTACACCTCCTATTCTACAACTGAAAAATAACGCCTCCTGGCCAAACTTAAACCATCTTCACACACCAAAGACCCTCTCCCTTCATCACTAGTTCACAACCATAACCATATCATCACCCCTTATTGGGCCAAAATCATTAATACCTCCCTCGCCTCTGGATGTGCCCCCGACTCCCTCCAACTCGGACAAATCACGCCCATTCCTAAAAACCTCACTGCTGACCCCAATGATCCTAACAATCTCTGACCAATCTCTAACCTCCCACTTCTTGCTAAAGCCCTGGAAAAATGTGCCTTGCTCCAAATGGACAATCACATAATTAATTTCAACCTACTTGACTCCATTTAATCTGGTTTCAGGAAAGGCTGCAGCACAGAATCTGCAATGCTGAACATTGTTGACGACATCCACAAATCCCTTCACAATGGCGAAGTTTGCCTTCTCATTCTCCTTGACCCCTCGGCGGCATTTGACACTGTCAATCATGCCTCTTTACTCAATTTGCTTCAATCTTGCTTTGGCCTTAATGGTGTGGTCCTCAAATGGTTCACTTCTTTCCTCCAACACAGAACACATAAAATCAAAATCAAATCCTGCCTCTCTAACCCGACGACTGTCTCCTTGGGCGTACCCCAGGGCTCTATCCTTTCCCCCTCCCTCTCAAACTCTTTATGGAACCCCTCACCCTCATTCTGAAACAAGTGGGAATCAACTATCACCTTTATGCCGTCGGCACCCAAATCTATTATAAAATGAAATCACACTCTGATATTCTGCACTTAAACAATAACTTGAATAAGATCCAATCCTGGTTCTACTCCAATCATCTTAAAATGAACCCTAAAAAAACTGAAATTATTCTCTTCTCACCTAAAAATAATCGGCTACCCATCCAAAGCTGGATCACTGACCTAAATGCCCTCAATTACGCACTCTCCCTATCTGATTCGTTGAAATCCCTAGGTTTCACGCTTGATAAAAACCAGAACCTTAAAGACCACATAAAAAACTTGGCTAAAGGAGCACTCTGCACTCTCCGTCACCTTCGAAAATCAAACCCTTCATTCCCTCTGACGAATTCAAATCAGTTGTCCAATCTTTAGTCCTCTCTAGATTAGACTATAGCAAAGCTATCCTTATAGGAACCCCCAAAGTTCACCTGGACTCCCTTAGAGCTGTTTTCAACCTGGCTGCCAGACTCATCATGGATTGTAAAAGATTTGCCCACATCCCCTCAGCACTGAAAGCCCTTAAATGGCTCCCTTTGAAGGAAGATGCTTCTACAAGACCACATACATCACGCACAAAGCCCTTCATCAACAAACCCCGCTATACTTAACAAACAAATTCAAAAAGGCGGGCTGTATCAGACTGCTGAGACGCTCCAATTCGCTCTTCCTCGTCCCCCCCACTTCTAAAAAAGAAATCCACCCAATCTCAATCCTTCTCCGGAAACGCTCTGAGCATCTGGAATTCCCTCCCACTGGACCTGCGCTGTAACCCCACCTACCTCAACTTAAAAAAAGATCTTAAATATCACCTTCGCAACTAATACTGGGGTCCTTAATCTCCACACGGACCAAACTTTCTTCTTCCCCCTGCTTTGGTTTTTTTCAGTTTCTTTCCTTATCCTCTTTGCACCCACTCATTTCTCTTATTATTCTTCCCTTCCCAGACACAGACTTCTACCCCCTATGCATATGATGTTCATGTTCATTTCCGGCAATACCCCCTGTATCTTTTACTCGCACATTCCTCTACATTGATGAGTAACAGCACGTTTCTTACCCTAATCCTTGCCACGCTTATTTTTACACTGTGATGTATTCGCTTGCTTCATTTGTTATGCTTTCTCAGTTTGCCTCTGTTCATGTAAAGCGCTCTGATATCCCGGGTCTAGCCAGCGCTATGTATAACCTTAAAATAAATAAATATAGGAATGCGAGTGCTGTAATTGTAGTATTAAAACAAGCTCACTTAGAACAACGAATGTAGCTTGCCGTAAAATCTAGAAAATAGGCAGCTTTGAAGTTTTTGCATCTAAATAAAAGATAATAAAAAGCACGCAATGTAGCGATGAATAACTGCTAAAGATACAGATATATAAAATAATTGGGACTGAACTAGTGTTATTGACTTATCATGGGGCACCTATGAAGTTTGTGTGAAGGAGATTCAATCTTATATGACAAGTCATCTGGTTTATATACTACCTTTTGACAGGTGGGAAAACCCAGTAGAACTTCTTAAAATAGTTTGGGTCATGGTAGGGAAATCATTTAAGACTCAAGGAAGAGGCAATAAAGTAATTTTCCAGAATAATTCTTAATAATCTACTATGAAGATAGAGGATGAAGTTGCTTAGAAAGTATTGAAGAACATCAAGAAAAAAAAGAATATTTTAAAACAGAATTACAGCCTCCTCACGATTAAGCGTTTATTGAAAGTAAGTGTCAATTCACCAAATATCTCAAATTAAATAGTTACTACATGAGTAATTTAGATTGTAATTAGGGCTCCCGGTTTTATTGTATTTTTTTTTTTACAAATCCGTCTGCATTTATCCATATTTATTTTTTGCTATTTAGGGTTTTGTGAAAAAAATGAATCTGGAAAGAGTACATTTAATTAACTGAAAAAATGTGCGCATGAACCCCTGACAGGTTTTAGTGATATAAACACACTCAGATGATAAAATATGCACTTATAAGAAAACATTTGAATTTTAGTATCGAGGTTTTGCATATCTACTGCTGTTTATGGCTCCATTATTTGTTTTAAGCACTTTATGCTTCAATATGCAAAGTTATTAGCCTGGCAATCATGATTGACAGCATTTGAAATCCCTTAAAAAAAAAAATTTTAGTTTTTTTTTTCAAGAGGTAGCAGTGTTTTAGACAAGGGGCGCTGCCCCCAAACATGTTGAGATTTGACAACGGTGGGTTGAATATAGGAGCATATTCTTTGCGTTGGTGCAGCCTACTACGGCACCGATTGGATAGCACTTTGCTAATCCTATGCTTAAAGAGTTTGCTGTACAAATGGCAAAAGACTTTGTCCATTTCTATCTCGGCGTGGATAGCAATGTGCTAATCCTATGCTTTAAAACTTTGATAGAAAGCAGACATTTGAGGTGAGAAAATTTAGAGTGTTGCTGGTGTTGAGGGTGGTCTATAAAGGAGCTGCAATACATACCCAGTAGAGAATCCTGTATGGGATATCTCCTGCAGGAATAGGGGTGAGTCCTTGACGACAATCCCTTGCAGCCCTCAAACTACTAACCAATTGAATGGTAATTATAAACGAAAATCCAAAGGGTTGCGTCACCCTGTAATAAAATGAATAAAGAACAGTACCTGTACCAGTGATCGACTGATAACTAGATAGGTAACATCCAAAGTACTTCCATGTAATCCCGGCTCTCCTTCTGAGGACCTTTGAACACTGCTGTTTTAAGAAAGCAATAAACGTCCTCTGCATGAGCCCCAAGACGCTGGCTCCCCAACAGAGGACTGTATTTCAATTCCGGTTCTTATTGCCGCTCTCTGAGTATTGTGCCCAAACTCCGATTTCGTCCTCCGCATGACCCGTGGTGTATACAGGCTCCCCAACAGAGGGCAAAAATAGAAGCATAGCTCCACTCGTTGCGGGAACTAACTATTCGTCCTCCGCATGAGCCGTATGCAAACAGGCTCGTCCAACGGAGGGCAAAACGGGAATCTCCATGGCTACTAGATTAAGGAAAGCAAAAAACCGTCCTCCGCATGAGCCTAATAGAAGGACTCGCCAACGGAGGACAAACACCGATGAGCGGCCGAAAGTGCAGTTCGTCTCGATCAATGAAGACACTGCGAAGAGGCACACAACGCTCTCCTACCTCTGGATCCAAGATTCCGTCCGGTCAGGATACAGAGCAGCACACCTCTTACTGATGCGATGCAAACCAAAATATCTGACACGTAATACCGGAAGTGGGCGTCTATATAGGACCGTCCCACATCCAGGTCTCGCCTCTAGGATTCCTGGGACTTGTAGTCTTTCCGTTTCTCGATCTGTACACCACTGTAGCAGTGTATTGACAACGTGAGGCGCTCAAACCTGATAAATGTAACAATACATCCCCTCTCACCAGGAGCGCCTCAAGGGGCCAGGTCGCAGCGGGTATTTCCTATGGAACAGAGCCACCAAACGAGGCGCATGGATACCAGACGCAGGTTCCCAAGTATTCTCCTCAGGTCCATACCCCTTCCACGCAACCAGATACCGAAGATGGCACCCTTGCCACCTTGAGTCCAAGATGCTCTTGACCTCATATTCCCACTCATCATGAACCAGAAGAGGGGAAGGAAGCCGCCTGATGGTTTCAGCAGGGACACATGGAACACCGGATGGATCCGCAGATGCATCAGCAGCTTCAGCTTCAAAGCCACCGGATTGATGCATTTCACGATGGGATACGGTCCAATGTAACGAGGGTTAAACACACTATGTTTCCGAAATCTGATATTCCGGGTCGACAACCAAACCAGGTCCCCCACCTGATACAAGGGATCAGGATGTCTGTGTTTAACGGCCGCGTGTTTATACGCCATCTTTGATGCCCTGAGATTCACTTGAGCCCTCATGAGCGTTTCCTTGATGTGCGAAACTCTCTTAGCGGCATCAGGTACCTTGTCCACCTTCACAGGATGAAGAACAGGTAGGAATCTTGGATGTCGCCCGTAGGTACAATAAAAAGGAGACACATGCGTAGAACTGTGAGTAGCGTTGTTGTAAGCTACCTCGGCAAGCCATAAATAATCCACCCATTCATTCTTACTATGATCCACATAACATCTCGGATACTGCTTCAAAGTCTGATTGAGACGTTCCGTCTGCCCATCCGTTTGGGGGTGGAAATTGGTGGACAGGGCTGTGGTGATATGCAGGGAGGAACACCAAGTCTTCCAAAACTGGGCCGGGAACTGGGAATCCCTGTCGGATACTATAACAGCAGGCAAACCATGCAGCCGAACAATATGGACCATCAATATACGTGCTAGTTGCCCCGCTGTGGGTACTTGCTGACATGCTATAAAATGCCCCATCTTTGTCAGGTAATCGATAACCACCAAAATCGTTGTACACCCTTGATCCTTGGGTAGGCCTACTACAAAATCCAGAGATATGCGCTCCTAAGGAGTGGAAGGGGTAGGTAGAGGCTGCAGTAACCCGGCAGGATGACGGTGATCTGCTTTGACAGTAGCGCTGACCTCACACTGTGAAACCCATTCCTTGACATCTGCTCTCAGTGAGGGCCACCAACATTGTCTATTAATGTGTTCCACCGTCTTCTCTACTCCCATATGACCAGCACTAGGAGAGCAGTGGCACCACCTGAACACTTGCTTCCGTAAAGGAACTGTAGGGACCAGTAGCCGTCCTTTGTTCACAGGAAAACCATCCTTGATTTGCCATTCCCTATGGCTCTGTAGCCATGTCTTCCATGAGAAGGTGTTTACTCCCTTAAGAATCCCTTTCAGGAAGGCGTCAGGTTGTATCACACACAACATCTTGGCTGGGTCTATGATGGCTTTCTCTACAGTGGCCATAGAATCCTTAGTAGAGGACTGACGAGTAAGTGCGTCCGCTTTCCTGTTCTCTGCCCCAGGCCGAAAGGTAATGGTAAAGTGAAACTCCGAAAAGAAAAGCATCCACCTAAGCTGCCGTGGTGTGAGATGTCTAGCAGCGGTCATGAACTGGAGGTTCCTGTGGTCTGTGTAGACCGTAACCATGTGTCTGGCCCCCATTAAGAAATGCCTCCATTCCGTGAATGCAACCTTTATCGCCAGAAGTTCCTTTTCGGCAATACAATAATTGCGCTCAGCCTCGTTCAACTTCCTCGACATATAGGCTACTGGATGCAGTTGTCTTGTTGTTTCATGCCTCTGTGAGAGAATAGCCCCCAGTGCTACGTTGGAGGCATCCGCCTCATCAGTATAAGGTTTGTCAGGATCCGGATGGGCTAGCACAGGAGCAGACACAAAAGCTTCCTTCAATGCCACAAACGCTTCATGGGCTTCTTGGTTCCAGATAAAAGGCTGAGATTTCCTCAACAGATGCGTGATGGGGGCAACCACTTGAGAAAACTGCTTGATGAACCGCCTGTAAAAGTTAGCGAAGCCAATAAAGCGTTGTACATCCCTTACGTTCTGAGATTCAGGCCCTCTTTAACAGCTCGGATTTTGCGTTCTGCCATCTCTTGGCCGTATGGGCTGAGCATAACTCCCAGGAATTCCACCGTTGTCACATGAAAGTCTCATTTGCTCAGTTTGCAGAACAATGTAAGCCTTCGTAAGATTTGCAGCACTGTCTCTACATGTTGGACGTGCATTTCCTCCGTTTCAGAATAGATGAGAATGTCATCTATGTAAACGACCACATAATGGTCCAAGACCTCCCGCAGCACATCGTTGAGAAAGTATTGGAATGCCGCTGGAGCGTTGCATAGCCCAAACGGCATAACCAAATACTCGAACAACCCATACCTGGTCTTAAAGGCGGTCTTCCATTCGTCACCTCTCCTCATCCTCACTAAGTGATAAGCCCCTTTCAAGTCCAACTTAGGGTCCCATTATGATGTCGGGCGGATTGCCTCCGCCAGGCTGGCGGTGGCCACCGCCGGCCTGGCGGAGGCAATCCGCCCAACACCCTTACCCGGATCCCCCCCCCCCCGCCATATTGGTATGGCGGGGGGGACCGCGGCGGACGGAAAGACCGTCCGCCGCTTTTCCGACCCGGTCGCCTTGCGGCGGAAAGGGAATAATATGGTGGCGGTGTCCAATGGACACCGTCAGCCATATTACGATGCGGAGCTATAGGTGCCTTTCCGCGGCGGCAATGCCGCCACGGAAAGGCAGGCGGTGTTTGCTGCGGGGGGCCCCCTATGGGCCCCCCTGGTGTAGGCAGAGGTGGGGGAGGACAGGGGGGTACCTTTGGTACCCCCTCACATTTGCATATGCAAAGCGGCAGGCACCGCGCAGTGCCTGCCGCTTTGCATATGCAAATGCGAAAAAGCATTTTTAGCATTGTGGCGGGCGGTGCAGAGTGCAACGCCCGCCACAATGCTAAAACTACAGGATGTGCCCGCCACTGTGGCCGGCACATCCTAATTCCCCCCACGGGACCCCCGCCCTTCTGGCGGGCGGTCCCGTTCTACGATAGGGTGGCGGGCGGACAATGTCCGTCATCCTAATGGGGCCCTTAGTGTAGATGGTAGCTTTCTTGACTTGTTCCAATAACACATTGATCAATGGAAGGGGATACCTGTTCTTCACAGTTACAGCGTTTAGAGCCCTAAAGTCCACACACACCCTCAATTCACCATTGGCCTTGGGTATAAAAAAAAGAGGGGAGGCAGCCGGGGACTTGGAAGGGCGAATGAAACCTAGCTCCAGGAGTTTGTTCAGATAAGTTCTCAAATGCACGTTTTCTGGTTCAGTCAAAGCATAAAGGCGTCCACTCGGTACCACAGCACCAGGGACGAGATCGATTTGGCAATCATACTGCCTATGAGGAGGAAGTTCTTCCTCCTGGACTACATTGAAGACCCCTTGATATTCCTTGTACACTGAGGGCAACTGTACCTCTTTTTCTGCTGCAGTAGCCACATATAATCCACAAGCTAAAGCTGACGACGGCCTCTCAGTGACCGAGTAACAATTCTTCCAGCAATAAGAGGAATTCAACGTGACTGTGCCTGTACCCCAATCTATTTCAGGATTGTGACGTTGCAGCCATGGTATTCCCAATATGATCCCATATTGAGGTGCCTTGATTACGCTAAACGTGACCCTTTCTTTGTGACATCCAAACAACATTTCCATCTCTTCAGTATGATACCCTATGGGACCTGTGTCTAATTTCCTCCCATCTACAGCGTAGATATCTTTATGTGAGTCTCTCGGGATTAAACAAACCCCTGCTCTCTTTGCCTCAGTCAGATCCATAAACATGCCTGTGGCACCAGAATCAACCATAGCGAGTAAGGTTATCCATCTTGCCTGCACTAGCAACAGGATTTCAATAAATAAATGCTGAGATCCTACAGTATCGTTCAATAAGGAAGGGATGCAAACACGACTCCAAGGAACCCCTTCGTTAACCTTAGAGTCCTCTAGTTTTCCGATGTCTTGTCAATGGCAGCTGTTGCCCCTCTATTGATGCGAAACCTATTCATCTTGGGTTCACAGGGCATTCCCGAACGAAATACCTTTTTTGCCGCAATACAAACAAAGCCCCTGCTTGCGACGTAGCTCTTTTTCAGCGCCTGTTAAGGCTGCTCTGATAGCCCCTATGCCCATAGGTTCAAAGCTAGTTGCATGGGTATTGTCTACGGATTCCTGATGCCCATAAGAGGGAACCTGTCTTCCTTTTCCTTTCTGATCACCCATGCGTTCGCTTATCCTGTGATCTAAACGTAGTTCAAGGTTAATCACATCTTCACAGGTAGCAGGCTGAGGATCAATCTGTGCTATAATGTCTTTCATGTCCTCATGCAAACCCTGGTGGAACAAGGAGGCTTGCTTGGCCTCAGGCCACTTAGTTTCAGCAACAAGCCTTCTAAAGGAATTCAAATAGGTTAACAGATCTTAAATTCCTTCTTGGAGTTCCAATAGCTCTCTATCAGCCATGTAGGAGTCAGCTCTACGATCAAAGACCTTGATGAACTCATCCCTGAATGCTTCCCAATCATGTATGATAGGGTCATCTTGGTTAACCAAAGGTACCACCCACTGTGCTGCGTCTCCTGATAAATAAGAAATAAGGAACGCTACCCTAGCCTGATTGGTAGGAAAAGACAGAGGCTTACAGGAGAAATGCAACATGACTTGCGTGAGAAACACCTGTACAGTGCCAGATTCTCCCTTAAAACGTTCAGGATTTGCTAAAGGGATAGACACCGGCATCTCTACCACCACTGGACTTGGCGGGGTAGCGACCGATGCCCCAGCATTAAAAGGATTCCTCTGAATGTTGTCTAATCTGGTTCGTAAGTCTGCCGTTTCCTGCCTAGATGCAACCAGCTCTGTCTGCACTAACGCTAAAGCAGCTAGGACGTCATCAAGAGTGGCCATTTTCAGCACCAGCTGACCAGGAGGACGCTATATTGTGGGTCGGATATTCTGCGTGATGCTTAAATGGGTCCACCTCCTGATCTATCCAAGCCCCTAATGCTATGATAGCCGTGGGCAAGGGAAGGATCAAGCGAGGGAAGGAAGGAAGGGAACAGCAGGGAAGGAGATCTGAAACGACAAACAAAAGACTCTTGTAATTCTTCCTTGATAATCTTATATTTCTTGTCTCCTCAATTCTAATGTTTCAATACACTGTGACCCATACACTATACCTGTAAAGTAAAAGACTTTCACCATAATGTGGAAGATAAGAATCTTCACGATAATTCATAGGCCCAAAAAGGATGTAGACTTGGCTATCCCCAACTGTAATACACAAAGGACAAGAATCTATTATACCCTCTATCCTATAGGTGTACGTGATAGGATTTTTTTTTTTTAATATTTTTATTTGCATTTTGTGCATAGCTCAACAGTACAGTCATGTAATTAGCAACATTCAACTCCCTTTCCCGCCCCTCCACAATCTTACTTTGTTGTTACGTCTCTTATCATACAGGTGCAGTGTCCATCTATCCGAAGAACAGGTAACTCTCAGCATCTCCAACCATGCCCTCCCTCCGGCGCCCGTGTGTACTTGTAGACTGTTAAAGAGTTCATCTCTCCCCCAGCCCCCCATCCAGACCATGATAGTGTCTCCACCGGGACCAGACCTTTCGAAACTTCCTGGGACACCCTCTAGACTTATAGGTCACTCTCTCGGCCGCCATGTAAAGGTCCAGCCCTCTTCTCCACTCCTCCAACTCCAGGGGGGTCGGTGTGCCCCAGTGTTTCGCAATGTCTCTCTTTGCTACTACTAGGGCCAAAACCAGGAACATTAGGAGAGGGCGTGACAGGTCCACGTCGTTAGTCATTCCCCGTAGAGCCAGTTTGGGCTCCTGTGCAATTGGGACCCCCAGTACCTCCCTTAGCTCCATAAAGACGTTGTTCCAATAGGTTTGTATCACATCACATGTCCATATTATGTGGTAAAAGCCCCCGTCCTCTCTGTGGCATCGGAGGCATCTAGTGTCTTCTATTTTCCCCATTTTGTGGAGTCTCACCCTATCATAGTAGGTTCTGTGAAGCAGGTTGTATTGGATGAGGCGGAGCCTAGATTTAATCGCCACCTCACGGGAATGCATTAACACTATGTCCCAATCTATGTCATCAAGTGCTCCCACCTCACCCTCCCAAGTATTTCTAAGTTTCGCCAGATTCCCCAGCATATTATTGGTCAAGGTTTTGTAGGTGAGTGAGACCGCCTTCCTCTGAATCTGCTCTTGCAGGATCCTACCCTCTAATGGTGCATATTCTGGAAGTCCCGCTAAGTGTATGTTCTGTGCCCTCCAGGCATGGCACAGCTGAGTGTATTTGAAGAGCTGTGAGTGTTGGAGCCCAAACTCTGACTTCAGGGCCTGAAAGGATTTCAATTCCCCCCCTAGCGATCACGTCTCCTATTGTGGAGATCTCAATGTCGTCCCACCGTTTAAATCCTTTAAGTTTATGAAGTTCAGTTAGCCACTTGCAGTGCCATAGTGGCGTCTGCCGGGTGGGTGTTTTCTCCCAGCCTGTACGTTTCATGGCCTTGTTCCATGCACGTAATGTAATAACAGTCGCTGGAAGCAATGGCTTCCACACAGAGCCTCCGTATAAGTAAGACAGCAGATTGTGTGGGGACAGTTTATGTCGTTCCAGGGCATATGTTGGATGGTCAGCCTGGGCATGTAGCCAGTCATTAATTGGGGTCATGTGTTCAGCCCAGTAGTAGGCTTCTAGGTTAGGGAGTGAGATTCCTCCACTATATTGGTGCCTTTGGAGAGTGGTCAGTGCTATTCTAGGTTGTTTACTGAGCCAAAGAAAGGCCCTAAGATCCGAGTGGATTTTATTCAGTAGCGTCTCCGGGAGTAAATAGTATTCGTTCTGTAGGGCATATAAATATTTAGTGAGAATAATCATTTTGTACATGGCCGCTCAACCCAAGAGTGTAAGTGCTAGCTGTTCCATGTCATCTGTAGAGTTCAGCATGATCCTCTATGTTTTTCTGAAGCGAGAGTTTCCTATCAAGGGTGACGTAAATCCCAAGGTATTGAAAGCCCTCCGTAGTCGTAATCAGTCGTTCTGGCAACGTTGTCCAGCGGTCACTGCCCCCAGGGTCGTATAGGATCGATTTATGCCAGTTTATTGTATATCCGGAGTATCTACTATAGCATTCCAGTTCCAGGAACAGCTCCGGAACGGTGGTTTCCGGATTGGTGATGTACAGGAGTACATCATCCGCGTAGAGGGATAGCTTCTCTTGAGCCTGTTCCGTAGCGGTTCTACTGAATCCAGTGATCTTTGGATTCTGCCGGACCCTAGCTGCCAGGATCTCGATGGTAAGTATGAATAGGAGGGGTGACAGAGGGCAGCCTTGTCGTGTCCCTCTCTGTATCTAGAATTCGCGTGACAGTCTCCCATTCACCTTCACTTTAGCTCGTGGAGTGGTGTAGAGGAGTCGGACCTAAGTCTGAAACTTAGGGCCGAAACCGAATCTTTGCAGGACACCTTCCAGGAACGGCCAGTGAACCGCATCGAAAGCTTTCTCTGCGTCAAGGGAGAGGAACCAGTGTGGTGGCTCTCTATCTCTCACCTCCTGCAGCCAGTTGTAGGTGCGTCTAAGGTTTAGCTTAGTGGCCCTGTCCGGTAGGAAGCTGGTTTGATTTAAATGTATTAGGTCCGGGATGACCGACCTCAATCGTTGCGCCAAGACAGTCGCAAGGATTTTCACCTCAGTATTTAGGAGGGAAATGGGTCGGTAGGACGCACATTCCTCCCGTGGTTTGCCCTCTTTATGGATTGGGATGATTGTCGTCATGGAGAAGTCAGCGGGGAGCCTCCTCTCCTGATATGCTCCCAGGAAGAGGTTCCTCAAGTGCGGAGCCAAGATGTCTGCCGTGCACTTGAAAAATTCTGCCGGGAAACCATTTGGTCCTGGTGTCTTTCCAGCCCTTAGTCTAGTAATGGCTACAGAGATATCCTCCACCGTGATGTCCGCCTCGAGCGCCTTAAGGGCCTCAGGATCTAACGAGGGAAGATCGGTCTGTTTCATATATTGAAGAGCGGCTTCGCACGTGCCCAAGTCTCTGGCTGTGTAGAAGCGTTCATAGTGGGTAGCAAAGGTCTCTGCAATGTGTAGATCTTACTAGGAAGCATCCCTTCTGCATCTCTAACATGTTCCACGCATCTCGCTGCCCGTTCCTTTCTACTAAGCCAAGCCAGGAGTTTGCCTGACTTATCCCCAACGTCGTATAGACGGTGAAGGGTGGCCAGGTTTTGAGTCTTTGCCTCGTCAGTCACTAGTTCCCTGTATTGGCGCTGTGTATCTACCAATCTCCGAAGAGTCTCGAGACTTCTTGTAGCTAGGTGTTCTCTTTCTAAGTCTACTATGGCCCGCTCAACTGTAGCCACTTCTCCCTGAAGTTTCCTCCGTTCCTCTCCCAATCTATTTTGTATTCTGTCTCTCATCACCGGTTTCAAGGCTTCCCATAGGGCTACCCCCCGAGTCAACTGTTCCCTCGTTCTCGGCTATATATACCAGTGTGTCAGCTCTTACCCCTCTAAGCACCGTTGCATTTTTAAGGTCCCATGCAGCGAGGCGCCAGGAGGCCCCTTCACCACCCCGGTTCTGGCCCACTTTCACCAGCAGCGGCGAGTGGTCAGATATGCCCCTCGCCTTGTAGTCCGCAGCAGCCTCTACGGTCAGGTCCTGTCCAGACATCAGTGAGGCCTATAGTGGCAATCATCTGGGCTAGGGGGGTCTGGCTCCCCCTAGTGGGTGGTACTCCGGATCGGTCCATCTCCCTATCCATTACATCATTAAAGTCTCCACCCACTATTTGAATTGTGTCTGCAGTGTCGAGAAGTATGTTGGCCAGTATCCTAAATGTGTTTGCCTGTAGTTTGGGCGGTGCGTATACTGACACCAACGTATATGTGCGTCTACGCCATGTCCCCTGAACCCCTACACAGGTCCCCAGTGGGTCTACCCAGGTGCGCGTGGTACAGAACGGGGAGGTGTTCTTTATAATGATTGCTACCCCTCTGGAATCAGTTGTGTACCTCGCGTGTGCCAGAACTTTATGCCGTCCCCTGGCTATAAAGGAGCAGTTGGTACCCTTAAGATGAGTTTCCTGTAGGAAAATTATATCAGGTCCTATTCTTTTAAGGTAAGTATTTACTAGTCCCCTTTTAATCTTATTACCAAGACCGTTCACATTCCATGTCAGGACACTGAGTTTCCCGTGTTCTGCAGGTTGTGTTACTAATGTACTTGCCATTCCAGGGTAAGATCAAGACGGTGCAGACGGTTCTTGGTGTAGGAGTACAACGTGTCGCACCAATGTACATGACTGTATTCAACCAACTGTTTCCCCTCCCCTCCCTCCCAACTTCCCTTCAACAAAACTGTTCGAAAATCCCCCACCTCCCCCACCCCACCTTCTCCTCCCGTCCATCCCATCCGTACAACAATTGACGTGCAGGACTTTCAGGTGGCAAAGGTCTGTCGCCCTCCCACTAGAAACTCCAACCAGGTTATCCCTAGGGCTCCAACTTACGGCCCCACCAGGTCTCTCGGGACTCGATTGTCCAACTAACAGCGGGACGGGTCTACCCGTGCCGTGTGGGCCGCTAAATGTGCCTACAAACCAACAAATAAAGGTAGGCGTTCAAACAAAAGAAAAAGTGTTTGTAACTTGCGTGTCCCCAAAGCGAAGAACTGCTGGATCTGATCTCAGCTCTACAGTTCCTCAGGAGTGGGAATCTTGCGTTTCAATGTCTTGTTCATCCGAATTGCCAGTTGCTCCTTGTTCCAGCTCTCGGATTGCGGTAACTAGAGAGTGGAGAGATTGTTCCGTCTGGTCCTCCATGTCCGACATATGGTTACTTCCCTCTTCCTCCGCCTCCGCATCTGTGTGGTGTGCCAGACAGCTGAATCTGGATCCCGGGACCGAATCTTCTTCTGTATCCGGAGTCATGTGCCGGCCTCCCCGGCCCGCCGTAGGATGATCCGAATATGGAGTTAAGTGCGGGTGCCTTCTCGTCCGTGGATTTTGTGATCTTTGGGCCTTGGGCGGACTCTTCCGGAAGTTGGCGGCCGCCATTTCGGTTCGGATTCTACGACCTTCCTCCTCAGCTTCCCGCAGCAGGGGTCTCTCTTCCAACCACTGCCAGGCCTCCTCCGGACGGTTGAAGAAGTGAGACCTCCCCGTGAATAAAACTTTCAATTTCGCGGGGAAGAGCAGCATGTATGATATGTGCAAGTCTCGCAGCTTTGCTTTCACTGAATCATAGGAGCGTCTTTGTTTTTGTACATCCTGACTGTAGTCTGGGAAGATCATAATATGAGTGTTCTCAAAGCGAAGTTCCCCCTTTTTCCGTGCTTCTCTTAGGATGAGATCTCTGTCCGCAAAATTAAGAAATCTTGCAATGATTGGTCGTGGTCGCGCACCCTCTGGCGGTTTCATTAACAGGGCCCTGTGCGCCCTTTCAATGACAAAACAGTTTGAAAAAGGGGCCTGGGGAAACATTGTCGTTAGTCAGGAATGCAAGAAGGCCGCTACATCCGTTTTCTCAATTCCTTCTCTAAATCCCACGAAGCGTAGGTTGTTCCGTCGTGCCCTATTTTCTGCATCATCTACTCTCCACAACAGCTGTCTGTGGGATGCCTGCAGCTCCGTCATATCTTTTCGGAGGGTGGTGAGGGCCTCTTCTGCTTCGCCGATTCTGGTCTCCGCCGTGGTCACCCGTTCAGTCAAGTTCCGAAAGTCTTGGCGCAACAAGAGGACTTCAGAGCCTTGAATATCTGTCCTCGAGGCTTGGATCGCCTCCAGGAGCATGGTTGTATCTGTGCGTGTGCCCAATCCCATTGGGGTCGTCTCTTTCTGCGCTCGTGTCGTGGCATAGTTGTCGATGGTGTCCTGCCTCGCCGGTCTCGCCACCGGGTCTCTCTTCCCCATCACGCCTCAGTGCCCCGCTCAGGAGTCGACGTTGGTGGCAGCAGGGGGGGGGGAAGGTGGTCCACTCGATTCACCTCCGGGTGAGCCCCATACGGAGAGACTGGGTGGGCAGAGAGGACAAGGGGCCAAGTCGAAGTCCGGGTGCCCCTCGTGCTCCCCTCAGAGGGGCCGCGCTGCCAGCCAAGTCGCGCAGTCTGCAACAGGCTCAGTCTCCTGCAGTTAGCGGCAGTGGGAGGCCCCGTGGAAGTCCGAGCCCAGCGTGGCTCCTGTAGCAGGCCGCCTTTCAGCAGTGACAGATGGTAGGGTCAGCGGGGTCCCTCAAGCTGTATTAGGGGGGTTCAGATACCTCGGGCCTACCCGGGCGTGGTGCTGCGCCTCCGGGGTCAGGGCTCCGGGGTCTCAGGCACAGCCGCGGGCTAGCTTCCAAGATGGTGTGCGACAGGGCTACCGCGCAGCAGGGGGCTCTCCCTCAGTGCGTCTCCCCCGCTTTGCTGGCCGTTGTTCCTAGCCGTCGCATGGAGTGCCCAGGGTCGGAGTAATGTCCAGTTAGGAGGGGGGAGGGCCGTCTCACACTCACCGGGCACTGACGCTCACTGCGGTATTCCCCAGCGAGGGGGGCTCGCCGACACAGTTGCAAGCCCAGACCGGGCCGGTTGTGGTAGCACCAGTGGAGTGCGGTCACCGATCAAGGGAGGCTCACCGCCACCTCTTCAAGGCGCCCCCGCCATCTATCCACTCCTCCGTCACAGGATTCGGAGCCCCTCGCCGCGGCTGCTCCCTCTTGGTCCTCGGATCCACCGCGGGCGGACCCGGCCCGGAATCGGGGCTCCGCCAGGCATTCTCTCGGCCCCGGCGATCGCCTGGGGCCCCGGCGTCCTTTCTCGCAGCTCCCAGAAGGAGGGGGGGGGCCGCAGGGTCACTCCGCCGCCGGCCAGGGTCTCTCTCTGGTCCTGGGTGGGTGACAACCCCTAGTGCGGCTGGCTCCGGAGTCGGGATATCGCAGTGTTCAGGCCGCCGGAGCGCCAGCAGCCGCCATTTTGGAGAAGGGGTTTCGCGCCAGAGAAGTTTCGGCCCGGATTTCTGCTTGTTGTCGGGAGTATTTCTCGGCACTTTAGTTTCCGAAGATGCAGCCCCTAGTCCAATCCTTAATTATTCGGTTGTATTCCAGTTATGACTGTGATTTTTGTCGGATCTAGCGCAAGTTCTTCGGGAGCCACGCAGAGGCACGTCCTACCCGGCCATGTAGCTGGCCACGCCCCCCGTGTACGTGATAGGATTAATACGTGAAGAGGCAATACATACCCCGTAGAGAATCCTGTATGGGATATCTCCTGCAGGAATAGGGGTGAGTCCTTGACAATCACTTGCAGCCCTCGAACTACTAACCAATTGAATGGTAATTATAAATGAAAATCCAAAGGGTTGCGTCACCCTGTAATAAAATTAATAAAGAACAGTACCTGTACCAGTGATCGACTGATAACTAGATAGGTAACATCCAAAGTACTTCCATGTAATCCCGGCTCTCCTTCTGAGGACCTTTGAACACTGCTGTTTTAAGAAAGCAATAAACGTCCTCTGCATGAGCCGCAAGACGCTGGCTCCCCAACAGAGGACCGTATTTCTATTACGGTTCTTATTGCCGCTCTCTGAGTATTGTGCCCAAACTCCGATTTCGTCCTCCGCATGAGGCGTGGTGTATACAGGCTCCCCAACGGAGGGCAAAAATAGAAGCACCGCTCCACTCATTGCGGGAACTAACTATTCGTCCGCTGCTTGAGCCGTATGAAAACAGGCTCGTCCAACGGAGGGCAAAACAGGAATCTCCACGGCTACTAGATTAAGGAAAGCACAAAACCGTCCTCCGCATGAGCCTAATAGAACGTCCAGCGGTCATGCCAGCGCCACACCCCGCATCGCCAAGATGACGCTGAAGCTGTTAGACTACAGATATGATGTGGAGTACATCCCAGGAACCAGGAATAAGGTAGCTGATTATCTCAGCCGAGCCTCAGCGATGGAAAATGCACCGACCAGCACAGACGAGGATGAAGTCCGTGTGGCTTTTGCTGAAGATCCGGAGAAAGTGATAAGCGGTCAAGAATGGGAAAAAGCCTATGAAAATGATCCAGACATTAGAGACGTCAAAGACTTCCTGCTACAAGGATGGCCCGAAAAAAAACATCTCAGAGCAGAACTCAGAAAATTCTTTGAGGTGCGTGAGGTGTTGTCCATTGGAGATCAGGGGACATTCCTGTTTAGAGGGAACAGAGTTGTTCCACAAGCGTCATTGACACAGCACCTGCTAGCTGTATTGCATGAAGGACACCTGGGTATCGTGAAAACGAAGATGAGAACCAAACAGGTGTACTGGTGGTGGGCAATGGACATTCAGATCGCAAGGCATGTAAGGGAATGTGACCAGTGCCAGAGAGCAGACAAATCTCAGACCCTACTTCGGCCATCCCTGGGGAAGTTCGACAACCCTGCCAACCCTTGGGAGGAGTTATCAATAGACATTCTGGGACCAGTACTGGATGCACAGGGAACCCCGAAGTATGTGTGCGTTCTCATAGATCGGTATTCAAAGTGGCCTGAAGTAGACATAAAGGAGGAGACAGTCCTCAGATTTCTTACGCCCACTTTCCTCAGAGAAGGCATACCCCGCTCCATTCTGAGTGACAATGGACCTCAATTCACCTCGGAAAAGTGGTACAAAAACACGGAACGAAACAGAATCAAGGTAAAGCACACATCCATATACCACCCGGCGGGCAATGGTCTAGCTGAAAGGTTTAATAGTGTCAAAATGGGTTCCGTACAAGCCGCCATAGCAATGGGCAAGGATTGGGAAAAGGAAGTGCGGAGTATGCTGTGGGCCTACAGAATTACACCCACTGGTACGGGGTACGGTCCATTCCAGATCCTAAGAGGACGCGAACCTTTCACCAAAAACAATCTGGCGTGGAAGGAAAAGACAGTCACAAGTAAATGGTCATCAGCAGTGGTTCAGCACAACTTGGAGAGAGCACAAAGAGTATACACGGAGCACTACAATAAGAGACGCAATGTGAAGGAGACCTCGCTAGAAAGAGGAGAATGAGTCCGCGTCAAACTTGCCTAGTTGAGAAGGAAAGGGGACAGCAAATACAGCCAGCCCATGCAAGTAAAAGAGGTGTACGGCAGAGCAGCATTGCTTAGTGATGGAAATGTCTGGTCACAAGATCGCATGTCCAAATGCAACAAGATATTGCAGTGGACCAGAGAAGAAGAACCGAGGACACAACAGAGCCAAAGCTCACCTACAGACAGCGTGTTAACGCGGGGAGGAGAAGAAGACCCAGGAGACGAAGGAAGGAGAGCTGAGCATGAAGAAGTAGACAATTCAGTCGCGGGAGAACATCTGGAGGAGACTGGCGAGGCCACGGAGAGAGAGAGTCCCAAGGGAGTTGGAAGGAAACTGGTGAGCCAGACAGAGAGCAACTCGGAGAGTTTTGTCTCCACTCCGGTAAGACGTACGAGGGCAGGGAGAACTGTAGTAAGGCCTGCCAAATACAGAGACTATGAACTGGGTGAAGCAAAATAACTGTGACCCGAGAGAAAGACTTATGGTTTGTTACTGTTATATAAAGAAGGGAGATATGTAGCGTCGCGCTCTAGTCATCGCGGGATACACAATGACGTAGAGCGCGGCGGCCATCTTGGAGGCGAATTCCGTGCCGAGAGCAGAGCGATCCGGACGTGTTCCCATCGCTCTCTTGCGCATAAGTAATAAATAATTCACTTTCCCCCATACAGTGTCTGCACTTCTTTTAGGGGATCTCCCCAACTTCACACATGCCATAAAACAACAGAGTCTCTCACCAGCTGCTTATGAATGTTCCCTCGCACTCACGTCGGTAGCGACAGACCAGCTGAGCCGAGTTGATTGATGAGGTCTCGCCGCAGTCTGCATCGGCGAACTGCAGTTCCCAGAAAGCACTTCTCTGGCTTACTAGGTGAGTAACCCATCACGGCTGAATCCCATAGTGAGTGCTGGAAGCTGAAAATATGTAGAGCGTTGAAAGATTCCCTCTGGTGAAAAAGCGATGCTGCTGCTGAAATATATATATATATTTTAATTTATTTTTTTGCCTTACTGTTTTGTTGATAAGGCAAGCGTGGCAAAGGCATATGCATGATAAAGACATTTCATGGTAAAGGATGTGTGATAAAGGCATATGCATGGTAAAGGCAATGCATTGTAAAGGCATTTCATAGTAAAGGATTTGTGGTACAGGCATATGCATGGTAAAGGCAGCGTTGTAAAGGTTGTTTCCCTCAGCCAACACCCCACCTGCGCATGTCCTTCTTCAGTGCACAGCGGGGTGTTGGTCCAGGCCCACCTCATGCAGGTGGCCACCCACAGCAGCCTCCCTTCCAGCTTGCTACCCCTACCTCTGACCACCAGCTGCCTGGCCCTGCTGCCCCCTTCCTGCCCTCTGTTGTCAGCTTGATGCCACTGCCGACCTGCTCTGAATAGTCAGCTTGCTGCCCCTACCCCCTCCTGCCTTCCCTCCATTTTCCATCAGAGTGACCCTGCCCCCTCCCATATTTCCTTCATGATCAACTTGCTTACCCTGCTGACTTGCCCTCTGTCATCAGATGGCTTACCCTGCACCCTTCTGGCTTCCCAATGTTCTCTCTGTGCATGCCCCCTCCCTCCAAATGCCCGTGGTCCGTTGAGCTGCCCCTGCCCTTGTCAGCCTGCCCTCTGTGGTCAGTTTGCTGCTCCTGACCACTCGACCATGCCCTCCATTCTCCATGTGTGTGCCCATGCCCCTCCCACCTGCCCTCTATGATCCATTGTGCTTCCCCTGCCTATGCCAGCCTGCCCTCCATGTTTAGCTTTGTGCCCTGCCTACCTCTATCCCTGCATTCTTCACCTGCATGCCCTTTCCTCCTCCCGCTTGCTCTCTATGGTTAACTTGCTACCCCTGCACACCTGCCCTCCATTCTAAGTGTGAGCGCCTCAGCCCCCTTCCGCCCTCCCTTGGTGGCTGTTGTGCTGCTCCTGTCCATGCCAGGTTGTCCTGAATCGTCAGTTTGCTGCCCCTTCCATCTCCCTCTTGCCCTCCATGGTCAGCTTGCGGTCCATGGTGGCCTGCGGTCTGTGGTCAGCTTGCTGACTCTACCTCCCTTGCCATTCTCCTCTGTTCTCCATCTGCGCACACCTGTCCCTCCTATCAGGCCTTCATGGCAAGCATGCTACCCCTGCTGATGCATGCCTGCCTTCTGTAGAAAGCTTGCTGCCCATTCCCCAACTACTATGCCCTCTGTGGTGCACTGTGCTGCTCCTACTGGCCTACCCTCAGTGGTCAGCTTGTAGTCCCTGCCCCTCCCCGGCCCTCTGTTCTTCATGCGCTTGCCCCTAGCTCCACCCTCCTGCCATCTGTGGTCTGTACTTCTGTCCCTACTGGCCTGTCCTCCATCCTCAGCATGCTTCCCTTTTGCCTGCCATCTGTTCACCATTTGCGTGCCCCCTCCTCTCCCACCCGCCATTTGTGGTCTGCTTGCTGTCCTTTTCTATGATGTCCTGTCCTCCATGGTCAGCTTTCAGCCCCTGTGCCTACGCCTGCCCTCCATTCCCTTTGTACATTCCCCTGCCACCTCTCCTCCGCCCACATCTGCGGTCCTTAGTGCTGTCACTGTCCATGCCAGCCTGTCCTCCGTGGTCAGCTTGCTGCCCCTCCTCCACTGTCCTCTGATGTCTGTGTGCATGTACCTGCAACCTCACTTCTGTCCTCTGCGGTTCCAAATGCTCTAAGTCGAGGCTTACCAAACGTTTTAGAACCACAACCCAATTTTTAGAATGACAAACTTTCATGACCCACTTAAGCTTAATGGAAATTAGGCAGGCAATTGTTTTTAATGTAACTACAACATGTGGTAGCTCACTGTCATTTACAGACAGGACATTTTCCGTTGAAATGCCCTCTAAATTTGCACGGACATACAGTTTTATTGATAAAACTATGTAACATGATATTGCTTTGATGCAATGTGAATATGTATTACTTGTACCTCACCAAGTAAAGTGTCTTGATTTGTGTTGACCCTTTTACAATCTCTTCTCCCAGCATACTTCAGGATTACAACAAATGCGCATAATTTTTGCTTTTTTAACTACTAAATGCATACAGTTCATCTACAGATATTTACATTTTGTTGTGTGATAAAAATAAATCATAAGCCTTTTCCTTCACTCTCCCTGTACTCCAGTAAAACCTCCTCTGGGAAAAAGAAAAGTAAACTCCAATTCACATGTTAAAAGAATATGCAACAATTTGTCAGAAGACATAGCCTGACATTTGACCTTTGTCTTTAAAGCACCAGCAAATATGACAAGATAAATACAAAATTGGAAAGCATCTCCATTTATTGTCCGGACTTTCCCAACCCACCAAAAGCTGTCTTGCAACCCGTGAGTGGGTCTCAACCCATAGTTTGGGGAACTCTGCTCTAAGTTTTACAGATTTGAATCCATCAAGATGGCTTCAGGCGTGCCACACTTCTGCCATAAATACAGAATGTTAGCGCTGTAGTTATTAATAAAAACACTATAGAGAAGGATGCAATAGAACACTGGGTTATCAACTCACAGGCAGCTGCATCAAGTACATGCTTTATTCAGAATGTTAACTTTTATTCTCACATGGCTGAAGAAGGTAGTGTGAATTTATATCAAATGTGCTCTTGGTTTAGCTTCTGGAGCACCTTCCTTAACCTATATCATGAGACAAGTTTTCTCTCAAACCTGGTTCATCAATTCCCAGGAGAGGATCAGCATTTTTCAAGGTGTAAAATCATTTTACAACACACGGCAAATCCTAAAATTACCACCAACACATAATTTATATTGTGGCAAAAATCTGTTATCACACTTTATATGCAGTCCTTTTTATGACCCTCAAAACCTACTGCTGGACTTGGCCCTCTCTGCAGGGTCACCCCCAAACGTTTTGTCTCCACCCCTCCTAGTTTGGCTGAATCGAGGTTTGTTGGCCATAGGACTCTGTGCACTTTACAGCTGCTAACTAGTGCTAAACTGTTTGTGCTCACTCCCTGAAACATAGTAACATAGGCTTAGACCTGATTGGCATATGTAATTTACTTGTAAGTCCCTAGTAAAGTAGTATACCATCTACACAGAGCTTGTATATTAAATACTACTGGTGGGCCTTCACCCATTATTGTGCCACCCACTTAAGTAGCTCCTGAAGACATGTCCCAGGACTGTCATTGCAGCATGTTTGCAATTTTGAAGTTCCAAGTCGTCTTCCCAGTATAACCCCAGTGCCAAGCCTTAAACTTCAATTTTATTGCATTGAAATTAAAAAGTGGGACATTTACTTTTAAGTTTTACATGTCATGGTACTGAAAAGCTCCTAAATTCATTTTTACTACGGTGAAGCCTATCTCTCTCATAGGATAACATTGGGTTGGTTTATTACATTAAATAACTACTAACTTTTGTTTCAAAACAGGTGAACATTTCATGTTTGGTGTCTGAAAATTTTTAATTATTAATCCTCTTTAAAGTCGGATTTTAAGTTACAAGTTACAATTTTGAAAATGAAACTGTTAGAAAGTTTGCATGATCTCACCCTAGTTGGTGCCTGTAGCATGTTTCTAGATCACATGACTGAGTGTAGCTGGCAGTTGAACTTTGTTTATTCCTCTCAGACAACCACACAATAGAGGGATTAGGTGTGCCTGGATGCCCTATCAACTGGCAGGATGGAGGGTGGAGGTTGGCACAGCCCGACTTTCAACTGAATTGGTTGTGCTCTGCCTTCACACAAAGGACTTGTTACCACTGCATTGTTAATGCAGTTAGCTTAAATCCAGGGCAAGGGGGCCAAGAAACCTCAGGCACTTCAAAGGGAATTCTGTAGAAACGTATTCTACTTCAAAGAAGGCACCGGGTATAAAAACAGGACCATTAATCACATAAGAAAAGGAACAAGGAGCAGTATCAAGGTCCAACATCCATGCTGGTAATGGGGAGATATATCAACAAATTGGGGTAGCTGTTCCTATAAGGAGAGAGGTATGGTAAAAGGTTGGAATACACATCTTTGAGGGGGTCTTCCTTACTAGGAAGTGGTATCCTCACACACCCATATGGGTGTCATGCTTCATTATTGGGCTTTTGCTCCTCGTGGGGCCAATGCTGCAATGCCCTATTGGCCCCACGAGAGGGCTCTATAGCGGAGATCTTTTTATCTCATCCGTAATGATGCGTAAGGGTGTGTGGACATAGTGGAAAAGTGTGGTGAAATGTGAAAGTAATCTAAAACTACCTAGTGGGTACCCAGGGATATGTTTATCAAGGGTCCCTTTGGTAGGGTTAAAAACAATGAAGTGTAGAAGGTCAGGGCAAAGTTATGAAGCATGACTATTTCATATATAAAAACGTCAGTTGAACATGTTTCATGCCTTGCTTTTCCAGGAGGGATCTGTGGCGTTTTTTCAGGACCAAGAACAAATAGATACCCTACCCTTACTCAGGGCGGGTTGTGTATTGTGAGAATTGGGTTATATGTAACAATCTGTAGTGGTGAAGCACAAGGTCAAAAGTACCTAAGTATTGCCCACCCTATCTAGTTTCCATATTTCAACCCCATCCACCAGGAGAACGTGTGCCTTAGGTCAGGATCTAGGAAGGCAGGGAGGGGGTAGGTCAACCGCAATCCTCTTCTTTCATGGCTTTGAAAAAACTTCAGTATCTAGGCGGTCATCTGCCTTGACCAAAGACACACATTCTCCTGGTGGGTGAGTAAATGTATTGGGTAGGTGTTTTTAAGAGTTAGGGGTGGGTAAGTATATTGGGTGGTAAGGGTGTTTTTAGGGTCTAGGGGTGGTTAAGGCAATAGGCTGGAAAGGGTATTTTTAGGGTTCAGGGGTGGGTAAGAGAATAGGGTGGTAAGGTTTTTTTTAGGGGTGGGTAAGAGAATATGGTAGTAAGGGTGTTTTTTATGGTTTTGGGGTGGGTAAGGGAATAGGGTGATAAGGGTGTTTCTATGGTTTAGGGGTTGGTAAGGGTGTAAGGTGGTGAGGGTGATTTTAGGATGTAGAATGGGTAAGGAGTGGATGGGTTTAGGGGTGGGTAAGAGTAAAGGGTGGTAAAGGCATTGTTCTGCTTAATGTTCGGTAAGCGTATTGGCTGGTAAGAGAGGTTTTAAAATTTTGGGGTGGGTAAAGCTATTAGGTGGTAAAGCTTTTTTTAGGGTTCAGAACTGGGTAAGGGAATTGAGTGGTAAGGGTGTTTTAAAGGTGCCCCCGCAGCCCCGGTGGTCCGCCACCTCACCGGGACTATAAGCAAATTAAAATGCATGGGCGGGGTCCAGCCCCGGGGACCGCCACCTCCCCGGGGCTAATGTATTAAAATGCGGGTGACGCATGCGCTGCCCCAGAGACCGCTACCACCCCAGGGATATATGAAAATCGAATACATAGGGCTCCAGCCCTCCCATGCAGCCCCAGGGACCACCAACTCCCCAGGGCTAATATATTAAAATGCGGGGGGCCACGCACCCCCCTCTGCTACAGGGACCATCACCTTCCCAGAGCTCTATCAAAATATAATGTGTGGGGGGGCTTCAGCCCCCCCACACAGCCCTGGGCCTGCCACCTCCCCAGGGCTCTGCAGAAGATCGGAGAGGGGCAATGTCCCAGGGTGCCAACCCCCGGGACATTGCAGTTTGCTATGGCATGGCGCGAGCACTGCTCCTGCCATGCCATAGCAAACAGTGTGATCCGCTTTGAGCAGGTGAGAGCATTTTACTTTTGCTTGATCAAAGCGGAGCACACTTTGCTTTTTACTCCCAATGAGCTGCGTGTTAGCAGCTCCCTGGGTGTAAAAAGCAATGCCGGCTCCCATCACCTGTCCCCAACTAGCTGGCCATGCCTCGGGGGTTGGCGTCCCCAGGCTGAAATTGGCTTCAGGAGGGGGGCTGTGCGGCCCCCTTCCATTAAGAAAAAAGAAACTATATATATATATATATATATATATATATATATATATATATATATATATATATATATATATATATATATATATTTAAATTTAAAGGTATGCAACGGTTACCACGCATTTTTTACAACGCGGTACCGTTACCATGCTACTTTTACCACGCAAGTCGTTACCACGACTTGCGCTGGGGGGCGCTCCAGGATAGTAAATTGTTTAATTTACTATCCAACTCCTTCCCTAGAGTCCACGGGGACTGGAGTTGGAATAGTAAATTAAAAAATTTACTATCCAGCGCTCCTCCACGCAAGTCGTGGTAACAACTTGCGTGGTAAAAGTAGCGTTGTAACGGTACGCGTTGTAAAAGAACGCGTGGTACCGTCATACATCCAAATTTAAATATACATATATATATATATATATATATAGCAGGCCCAGGGAATGGGGGTCCCCGGGGCCAAAATTGGCCAGGGAAGGGGGCCACACGGCTCACGGATCGCGTAAGGGTGGGCTTTGTTACATTTAACATACCAGCCACCACCAGAGGGCGGGGAAGGCCGTCCGGTGGATTATCCATCTGGGTAGCCTCTCATGTGGGCTGTAAGCCTACCACTCTCAATAGCTACTCCCATGACATCCAATTGGTAATGCTCACTTTTCCTTCCAAATTGAGATTTACAATTATTAACATCTATTCGCGGCCTGTAAACCTGGCTCAGGAATCTAAAACGCTTGAGGAGCTAAACTCCCTCATCCCGAAGGTGCAATTTAATTCAGGTTTCATAGTGGGGGGAGATCTAAACTGTCACTTTGAATCCCTTGTAGGCACTCATGATGCTATTACTAATGAGGAGGACCTGCAGTGAGCTATACCTGATCCACAAACTCATCCAGTTAAATCTTGGTCTCCCCTAGTTCTCCAAAGTAACGCCATTTTTTTTAAATCACTCCCTGAGGGCCTGTAATGGCCGTACTGCCTCGGATAGGCCGAGTAAGCCTACTTTTAATAGAACTGGCCAGGCTTCGCACATAGACTACATTATGGTAGAGTGTAGGTCATGGCATAGGGTCATGGATTTTGAGGTCATACCACGTGTTGATAGTGACCATAATGCTTTGACATTAACCTTCAAGGTCCCGGATTGAGGTATATCTCCTGTCAGTAAGGTCCCCATTGATGACAAGTTAACCCTTACCAACAACAGGAGAAGAATAAAGTGGGGGACAATGAAACAGTCTCCAGAGAAGTTGCGAGCATTGTACGAATTGGTCATTCCAATATTGCAGGAACTTGGATTGCTTTGACTGACGGGGTTGAATCTGCCCACATCCACTTGGTTGCAACACTCCATAACCAGCTGATTGACAACTTAGCCGATATTTTAAATCCTATTAGCCGACCAAAAAGAAACAGAATGCCACCACATATGTGGTACAATGACAGCGGTCGTAAGGCTAAACGAACGCTGTTATCGGCTATTAAAGGGAAAAACAAGACCACTATAAAGAAGTCGTGCTCAGCGCCAAACTGTCCTGGGAAGAAAATAAATGGGCAGATATCAAAACCGCCCTGTTGACCCAGGACATGAAAACATTCTGGGCTATAGTAAGAACGGGTAGTAAGGGGGGTAACCTTGCAGGGGAACCAAACCTACCAGCAGAATTGTGGACTGAGCATTTCAAGGCACTGTTTGCAACCGACTTACATCAGGACGCTGAAAGTGAACCCATGGATATACGTTGTTCACACACTAGCTGCGCAGAGGACTAATCAGTACTAGTTCCTAGACAGGGAAATGAGGTCCATGAAGGGATAACACTGCGTGAGGTCATTTTAGCGTTAGAAAAACTACCAGCCGGAAAAGCACCCGGTTTAGACAAACTCCCCGAGGACCTGTTCCGAGAAGAACCGACTATCTGAGGCCCATATTTGTGGGTGATATTGAATGCCATCATGCACGGTATGCCCATTCCTGACACCTGGGATGGGGCCGAAATAGTCCCAATTTGCAATGCAATAGGTCTCGCATTAGGAAAGTTTGAGCTATTGGTATTGTAAATGACAAATATTTTATTTATGTGTTGGTTTTGAAAATAGCGAAATTAATAGCTTTGTCATTTACAATGCCAATAGTTTTAACTTTCGCAAATGTGACACCTATAGCATTTGTAATGCAAAGTGTTGTATTTACGTGACTTAGATGTATTGATATTACAAATAACAATTGTTTTTAATTTTTTTAAATAATTAATACTTAAATAAAAGTTATTGTAATTTATAATGGCAATAGCTTTGACTTTTGTAAATAAATTTTGTGAAGATTATGTTTAGTGTATTTTATTGTGACGAAAATCCAAGAACAAAAGTGAAATATTAACATCTTTTTGTGACATTTGTAATAAAGCTTGAAACATTGAGAGAACATATTTGAACCAGTTGTTGTTGAATGGTTGTACAGATTGATGCTGTGGTGGCGCTGAGTGATGTTGTGGTGGCGACGAGTGATTCTGTGGCGTTTAGTGATGCTGTGGTAGCGCATAGTGATGTTTAGGTGCCCCTGAGTGATGTTGTGGTGCCCCTGAGTGATTTTGTGGTGGTGCTGAGTGATGCTGTGGTGTTGCAATAGATATATAGAGTGAGGGCGATAGATAAATAGATAGAGTGAGGGCGATCGATAGGTAGATAGATAGGTAGATAGAGTGAGTGCAATAGATAGAGTGAGTGCGATAGATAGACAGATAGAGTGAGGGGTGAGGGCGATAGAGTGAGGGCGATAGATAGATAGATAGATAGATAGAGGGCGATAAATAGAGTGAGGGCGATAGAGTGAGGGCTATAGATGGATACAGTGAGGGCTATAGATGGATAGAGTGAGGGCTATAGATGGATAGAGTGAGGGCTATAGATGATAGAGTGAGGGCGATAGATGGATAGAGTGAGGGCGATAGATGGATAGAGTGACGGCGATAGATGGATAGAGTGAGGGCGATAGAGTGAGGGCGATAGACAGAGTGAGGGCGATAGATGGATAGAGTGACGGCGATAGATGGATAGAGTGAGGGCGATAAAGTGAGGGCGATAGACAGAGTGAGGGCGATAGACAGAGTGAGGGCGATAGATGGATAGAGTGACGGCGATAGATGGATAGAGTGAGGGCGATAGAGTGAGGGCGATAGATAGATAGACAGATAGAGGGAGGGCACTAGATAGAGTGAGAGCCATAGATGGATAGAGTGAGGGCCATAGATAGATAGATAGGTAGATGGTTGTTTGTGTGTGGGGTGTTGTGTGGGGGGGTGTTGTGTGTGTGTGTGTGGGGTTGTGTGTGTGTGGGGTTGTGTGTGTATGGGGTTGTGTGTGTGGGGGGGTTGTGTGTGTGGGGGGGTTGTGTGTGGGGGGTGTTGTGTGTGGATGGTGTTATGTGGGTGGTGTTGTGTGTGTGGGATTGTGTGTGTGTGGGGTTGTGTGTGGGGTTGTGTGTGTGTGGGGTTGTGTGTGTGGGGGGTTGTGTGTGTGGGGTTGTGTGTGTGTGGGGTTGTGGTTGTGTGGGTTGTGTGTGTGTGGTGGGTTGTGTGTGTGTGGTGGGTTGTGTGTGGGGGGGTTGTGTGTGTCTGGGGGTTGTGTGGGGTTGTGTGGTTGAGTGTGGTTGTGTGTGCTTGTGTGTGCGCTAGTGGTTGTGTGTGTGAGGTGTGTGTGTGTGGGGTTGCATGTGTGTGGGGTTGTGTGTGTGTGGGGTTGTGTGTGTGGGGTTGTGTGTGTGTGTGTGTGGGGGGGTGTGTGTGTGGGGGGTGTGTGTGGGGGGGGTTGTGGGTGTGGGGGGTTGTGGGGGTTTGTGTTTGTGTGGGGTTTGTGTTTGTGTGGGGGTTTGTGTGTGTGGGGGGGTTGTGTGTGTGTATGTGTCATCCAGGTCTCATCACCGAGACCTGGATGAACGCCTCCTCAGCCCCAGACATCGCCATCGCCATCCCAGAGGGCTACAAGATCACCCGGAGGGACCGCGACAACCAGACCGGAGGAGGAATCGCCATCATCCACAGAGACACCATCCGCATCACGACCAACACCGACGACACCCTCACCACCGCTGAACACCTGCACTTCCAGATCCACACCAACCCGAAGACCACCCTCAGAGGCACCCTGATCTACCGACCCCCGGGACCGCGCACACGATTCAGCGAGGACATCGCCGACTTCGTCAGCCCGCACGCTCTCCCCTCCGCCGACTACATCCTCCTGGGGGACCTCAACTTCCACCTGGAGAACAACAACGACCGCAACACCATCACCCTGCTCGACAACCTCGACAACCTCGGACTCAAGCAACTGGTGACCACCCCCACCCACCTCGCCGGACACACACTCGACGCCGTCTTCTCATCCAGCAAAGACGTCACCTTCAGCCACGCAACAGGACTCCACTGGACGGACCACAGCTGCGTCCACTTCACCTTCAGAAGAACGACGATCCACCACCTCCAGCAACAGGTTGCTCGAAGAAGCTGGAACAAGATCACAGCCGACCAGCTCACCGCCTCCCTGAGCCAGCACCCTCCCGCCAACTCAGCGAACCCCAGCCAGGCCGCCGACAACCTCACGAAGTGGATCAGCAACTGCGCGGACGAACTCGCCCCTCTAAGGACCCCGCCCAGCAGATCCTGCAGCAGAAAAACACCATGGTTCACCGACGAACTCAAGTGCTCCAAGAAGAACTGTCGAGCCCTCGAGAAAGCCTGGAGAAGGGAACCAACGACGGACAACATGACCACCCTCAAGCTCGCCACCCGGAAACACCACCAACTGATCCGCGCCACCAAGAAAAATGCATACAAGGACCGGCTGGACAACAACGCACACAACTGCAAGGAACTCTTCAACATCGTGAAAGAGCTCTCCAACCCCAACGCCGGAAACAACGACATCACACCGTCGCAAGACCTCTGCAACTCCCTCGCGTCCTACTTCCACAACAAGATCACGGACATACACAACAGCTTCAACAACCAACCAACGCAAGCCACAACCGCAACGACGCCACCATCCACCACCCTCCGCACCTGGACCCCGATCAGCACCGAAGACACCATCCGCACCATGAACTCCATCCATTCCGGATCTCCGACTGACCCCTGCCCTCACCACGTCTTCAACAAGGCCGACGCTGTCCTCGCACCCCACCTGCGGGACATCATCAACACCTCCTTCGACTCCGCCACCTTCCCTGAGAGCTGGAAGCACGCCGAACTCAGCGCTCTCCTCAAGAAACCCACAGCAGACCCCACCGACCTCAAGAACTACCGTCCCATCTCGCTCCTCCCGTTCCCGGCCAAAGTCATCGAGAAGACCGTCAACAAACAGCTGGCCGCCTTCCTCGAGATGAATGGATCCCTCGACCCCTCACAGTCCGGCTTCCGAGCAAACCACAGCACCGAGACCGCCCTCATCGCCGCCACCGACGACCTTCGAACTCTGATGGACAACGGAGAAACAGCGGCCCTCATCCTCCTGGACCTCTCCGCGGCTTTCGACACTGTCTGCCACCGCACCCTAGTACAGCGCCTCAGCAACATCGGAATCCAGGAGAAGGCACTGGAATGGATCACCTCCTTCCTCGACGGAAGAACACAAAGAGTCCGCCTACCACCGTACAAGTCAGAGGCCACCAAAGTCATCTGCGGCGTACCCCAAGGATCCTCGCTGAGCCCAACCCTCTTCAACGTCTACATGAGCCCCCTCGCGGCCATCGCACGCCAACACAACCTGAACATCATCTCCTACGCCGACGACACCCAGCTGATCCTCTCCCTGACCAACGACCCCGCCACCGCCAGAGCCAACCTGCACGAAGGGATGAGAGACGTAGCCGAATGGATGACGACCAGCCGCCTGAAACTGAACTCAGACAAGACGGAGGTCCTCATCCTGGGCTCCACGCCCTCCGCCTGGGATGACTCCTGGTGGCCCCCCGCCCTGGGCACCGCACCCAAACCGACGGACCACGCACGCAACCTGGGCTTCATCCTGGACTCCTCCCTCGCCATGACCAGACAAGTCAACGCCGTCTCCTCGTCATGCTTCAACATCCTGCGCATGCTACGTAAGATCTTCCGGTGGATCCCCACCGAGACGAGGAAGACGGTCACCCAAGCCCTCGTCACCAGCCGACTGGACTACGGCAACGCCCTCTACGCCGGAACCACCGCCAAACTCCAGAAGAGACTCCAGCGGATCCAGAACGCCTCGGCGAGACTCATCCTCGACATCCCCCGACGCAGCCACATCTCCGGACACCTGAGAGATCTGCACTGGCTCCCGGTCAACAAGAGAATCACCTTCCGGCTCCTCACCCACGCGCACAAAGCCCTACACGACCAAGGCCCGAGCTACCTCAACAACCGGATCAACTTCTACACTCCCAAGCGCCTCCTCAGATCAACCAACCACGCCCTCGCCGCCGTCCCCCGCATCCGAAGAGCGACAACAGGAGGAAGATCCTTCTCCTACCTGGCCGCCAAGACCTGGAACTCACTTCCGACCGAGCTGCGCCTGACCCAAGACCACCTCTCCTTCAGGAAGAAGCTCAAGACCTGGCTGTTCGAGCAGTAGCGGCACCCCCCCCCTCCCAGCGCCTTGAGACCCTACGGGTGAGTAGTGCGCTCTACAAATGACCTGATTGATTGATTGATTGATTGTGTGTGTGTGTGTGTGTGTGTGTCTGTGCGGTCAGACAAAGATGACCACTACACAAGTGATAGAAAATAGATTTCTGAGGAGATTCCCTCCTGTCCCTATGGCCATCCCTTCTTATATTATCCACCAAGAAGCAGGGATGAGTTTTATAGCAGCTCTATACAAAACTTCAATACATAAATACCTAAATTATTTATGACACTCTCAGAGTACAATGCCTGATGTTGGCTGCAATGTTGAATATGCTACTTACCAGTATGCATCTGTTCTTGGCATGTAGGGCTGCTAACATTCATATCTTAGCATTAGATCGCCGCCTAGTGTTGGGCTCGGATGATCGCACATTGTTGTCCTGGAAGAGTCTTCGAAGTATCCTGAGATAGGTGGCTCCTCCCCTGGACTACAGTGCGCATGGGCATCGGCTCCATCCCCAGATTGTTTTTCGCCATTGTGGCAGAAGATGGAGTGAAAAGTGTAAAGGATGTCCATGCTAATGAATAAATACAATAGTATATCTGCAGCTGCGACAGGCACCGGGGAGGAGGGCGGGCGATATGAATGTTAGCAGCCCTACATGCCAAGAACAGATGCATACTGGTAAGTAGCATATTCAGTTCGAGGCATGTGGGCTGCTAAATTCATATCTTAGCATAGAATACATAGCAGTCCCTCCATCAGCGGCGGTTGCCCGTGCCAGCTGCAGAAACCTGAAAAAGTGTCTTCAGAACAGCCTGTCCTACAGCAGCTTGCTGCTTGGAATGCACATCAACACAGTAGTGTTTTGTAAAGGTATGTGGTGTAACCCACGTGGCTGCTCTGCAAATATCCTCTAAAGGAATGTTCCCTAGGAAAGCCATGGATGCCCCCAGTTTGCGTGTGGAGTGCGCTCTGGGGGGTATTGTTAAGGTGCGCTTGGCTTTTTGATAACATATCTGGATGCACTTAACAATCCATCTGGCTATCCCTGATTTGGAAATCGGGTTGCCTTTGTGTTGTGGTGCGAAGGCAACAAAGAGTTGTTTTGTTTTTCGAAAGGGTTGTGTTCTGTCTATGTAGTACATCAACGCCCTCCGTACATCTAAGGTATGGAGCATTCTTTCCGCCACCGTTTGCGGGTTTTGAAAGAATGCTGGTAAGTCAATAGTTTGGTTTAGATGAAACTGTGACACCACCTTCGGAAGGAATTTGGGGTTAGTGCGTAGCACTACCCTATTTGGATGAATTTGAATGAATGGCTCTTGGATTGTGAGCGCCTGCAGCTCACTGACACGCCTCAGAGACGTAATAGCTACAAGGAAAGCTACTTTCCACGTAAGGAACTGGAGTTCACACGAGTGCAGTGGCTCAAATGGCGGTCCCATCAGTCTGGTGAGAACGACATTGAGGTTCCACACCGGAGCTGGCGGTGTTCTTGGGGGAATGACTCGTTTCAGACCTTCAAGGAAGGCTTTAATGGCAGGCACTCTGAAGACAGAGAGGTGCTGCCTGTTCTGGAGATAAGCCGCTATGGCGGATAGATGTATCCGAATGGAAGTGTACGCTAGATTGCACTTGTAAAGATGCAACAGATAGCAGATGATGTTGGGGATAGATGCATCTAGCGGGTTGATGTCATTGGCTGTACAGTAAATGACAAAACGCTTCCACTTTGCAGCATAGCATGCTCTAGTAGTTGGTTTCCTCGCCTCCTTGATGATGTTCATGCACTCCGGAGGTAGGTTAAGGTATCCAAACTCTAGGACTTCAGGAGCCAGATCGCCAGGTTGAGCTGTTGCGGATCTGGATGCTGAATGTCTCCATGGTTCTGCGTCAAAAGACTGGGCGTGAGGCGCAGTCTTTGATGCGGCACCACTGAGAGTTCGAGGAACGTGGTGTACCAAGCCTGGCGCGCCCACGTTGGAGCAACTAGGATGAGAGTCATCTCGTGCTGCCTTAGTTTTCTTGCGACCAGCGGTATTAGAGGGGCTGGCGGAAAAGCGTACGCAAATTTGCCTGACCAGTTCATCCATATCGCATTCCCCTGCGACTGTGGGTGAGGGAACCTGGCGGCAAAGAGTTGGCATTTTGCGTTCTCTTTTGTGGCAAACAGGTCTATCTCCGGATGACCCCACTGCTGGAAGTACGGGTGGAGAACAGATGGGTGTATCTCCCACTCGTGCATTTGATGGCTGTATCTGCTGAGCAGATCCGCCATCTGATTGTCCTTTCCTGGGAGGTGTTCTGCCATGAGGAAAATGTTCCTCTGAATGGCCCACTTCCACATGCTCTGAGCCAGATGAGACAGCTGTGGCGAGTGGGTGCCTCCCTGCTTTTGAATGTAGTACATCGCGGTCATGTTGTCCGTCCGGACTAGCACGACTTTGTTGCACAGATGTACAATGAAGGACTTGAGCGCCATGAAGATTGCCATCAGTTCCAGATAGTTGATGTGCATCTTCTGTTGCTGCGTCGTCCATAGTCCCTGCACTGTGTAAGTGAGCACATGAGCTCCCCATCCCTGGAGAGATGCGTCCGTTGTCAGGACAATCTGCGGCACAGGCTCTTGGAACAGTCGGCCCTTGCAAAGGTTGTGTGGAGTCCACCAATGCAGAGAGTCGTATGCCCGACTGGTAACCAACACTAGGTCTGTCAATTGCCCACGAGCCTGTGTCCACTGATTCGCTAAGCACTCCTGGAGCGGGCGCATATGTAGCCGTGCGTGAGGGACTATGAAGATGCAGGAGGCCATCATGCCTATCAACTGCATGAACACTCTCGCTGGAAGCGAGTGTTGTGGCCTGAACTTTTGGATCAGAGCCTGCATGCTGTCTATCCTGACTTGGTTTGGCTGAGCCATGGCCGTCAGGGTGTTGATCGTTGCACCTAGGAACTGCCGGACATGCGCCGGCTGAAGATGCGATTTTGGGTAGTTCAGGGAGAAACCCAGATCGTGAAGAAGGTGAATTGTAGTCGACATGTCTGCGGCGCACTGTTGCTCTGACTTGGCTTGCACGAGCCAGTCGTCTAGGTAGGGGTAGACATGGATGTTCTGCCTCCTGAGGTGCGCCGCTACTGTCGCCAGACACTTGGTGAACACCCTCGGGGCTGTTGTGACTCCGAAGGGTAGGACTTTGAACTGGTAGTGCCTGCCTTGAATAGTGAACCTGAGGTATTTCCTGTGTGACGGGTGTAGTGGAATGTGGAAATAAGCATCTTTGAGATCTAAGGTTGCTAAGAAGTCTCCCTGGTTTAGCAAGGGAAGAATCTGTTGCAGTGTAAGCATGTGGAAATGTTCTGATAGTATGTACAGGTTGAGGGGACGTAGATCTAGAATGGGCCTGAGAGATCCGTCCTTCTTTGGAATAAGGAAGTACAGGGAATATACCCCCGTGCCTTCCTCCCCCACCGGCACGAGCTCGATTGCTCCCTTTTGCAGCATCACCACTACTTCCTGCTGCAATAAGAGCAAGTGCTCTGCGGACATAGGCCGTTGCCTTGGCGGGATGTTGGGTGGAGTGGACTTCAACTCTAGGCAATAACCATACTGGACTAGTTGTCGCACCCACCTGTCTGTGGTGATGGTTCTCCAGACGGGCAGGAACTGCTGCAGTCTCCCCCCGACAGGTGTTAGGTGGTCGGGGGGCAGTGACAGAGAGTCACTGTTTGCTTGGAGTAGAGGAGCGTGAGCTGTTGTTTCCTCTGCCGCGACCTCTGTTGCTGTTATTCCTGTAACCTCCCTTGTTCTGTTTAGTGAACGAGGATTGTGCCCCACCCTTTGAGAACCGGGATTGTTGACCCATTTGTCCTCTGGTGACTCCACGTGCACCTGAGCGACGAAAATTGCTGCCACGAAACTGTTGTGACTGTAGGGCCCCCATAGACTTAGCAGTTTCTGTGTCTTTCTTTATTTTCTCTAGGGTGGTGTCAACATCCGGACCAAACAGACTATCAGGATTGACTGGCTGATTAAGAATTGTTGTCTGAATATCCGGTTTAAACCCTGAGATGCGGAGCCACGCTTGTCGTCTCAGCATAACGCTAGTGTTGATAGCTCTAGCAGCTGTGTCCGCAGCGTCAAGTGCACACTTGATGGCTGCGTTTGAGATTAGCTTTCCTTCCTCAATAAGCAGTTTGGTGCCCTCTTGGAACTGTGGAGGCAGGTGTTGTACAATCTGTTCTAGGGTGTCGTAGTGCGCCCTATCGTAACGCGCCAAGAGCGCCTGTGTATTGGCGATGCGCCAAAAGTTTGATGCCTGTGCAGCTACTCTTTTGCCCCCTGCCTCTAGCACTTTGGATTCCTTATCCGGGGGAGGAGCTTCACCCGTAGTCTGGGAGTTGGCACGTTTCCTGGCATTGGCGACCACAAGAGAGTCCAGTGGCAATTGTCCCCGAATGTATGCGGGGTCTGCAGGTGCAGGTCTGTACTTTTTTTCAATGCGAGGGTTGACCACTCTCGCTCTTGTAGGCTCCTTAAATATGTCCCCAGCATGCTTGAGGACTCCTTTAAGCATAGGCAGTGTCTTTACTGTCCTTTCAGAGACTGAAAAAGTGTCGAAAAGGAAGTCTTCCTCAACCGGGTCGGCATGCATGTCCACATCATGATTGGCTGCCGCCCTTTCGAGTAGTGCATGAAAACCTGCTGAATCGGGGATGCCCGTGCATTAAAAAGCTGCGGGTCCTGCCCCGCACCTTGGGTGTTCTGGTCACCAGTGTCATCATATGAATCCGGTTGTGCATCAGGTTCATTGATTGGGAAATTGTACTGCTCGTCCTCATCATACCCCTCACCCGCAGAGTGTTCTGGGGAGGGAGTAGGGCTCCGTCTCGGAGGAGGCTGGATTGGTTCCGTGAGGCCTGAGTCGTCAAGGGGCACCCTCTTCTTCTTTAGTGGGATGACATAGGGGTCCACTGGCTCCGAAGGGATTTTCCTCTTATAGAGGGTCAGTTTGCCTGTGTCAGCGTCGATGAAATGCTCTGAATCGTCCTCGGATTCGAGTACCTGACGTGGAAGTGGGCCAGTCGGAGAAGAAATCACCTGTTTCGGTGCCGATTTGGTTGAAAATGCTTTTGGCGCCTCCTTCGGCGGCAAAATAAAGAGAAGTTTCCCAGATGGCTTCGCTGGAGTGTCCTTTCGCGGCTGCGGCGATGGTATCGGAGCCGACGGGGCAAAGGCCTTCTCCCTGATTCTTTTCAGTGATTCGGCTATGGGGGACGCCTCACTCACAGTTTGTGTCGGCGCTGACGAGGATGGTCTGATTTTTCCCTCGGATCCGACGTCCTTGTGGGCCTTGTGCGCTTTGGGCACGGATCCTGTCTTTACCGCCTCCGATTCCTGTGTTCAGGGCACAGACTTCTTTCCGTGTGCCTGCGTAGCCTCCTTGGAGCCGACTTTGGCGGGTTTGGACGGCGTCGTAGCCGCTGACCCGTGCCGACCATCTTTCTTGGAGGACCCCTCCTCTGGCGTCGGTTTCGATTTCGCAGCATCGGAATCGACGGACTTCTTCGACTTCTGCGGACCGGAGGTCGACGGAGTCGATGGGGTAGCGGGCACCGTCGTTTTCACCGGCACGGCAGCCATCTTAGGGACACTCGAGTCCTTAACTTTCGGTTTCGTTTTCGGGTCGGCCATTTTAGGTGTCGTCGATCCCGATGGTTTCGGTTTCGGTTTCGAAACAGTCTGCCCAGCAAGTAAGTCCGTGGCCGGGCCCGAAGGCGGGGCTGTGGCTTGCGGCAACGGGTCTTGGGTAAGGCCGACAGGCGATCCCGTGTCCCGGTCGGTATCCTCGTAACCTTCGGGGCAGAGCTCGTCCCCTGAGCTATCCGCCGCGGCCCCATAAATCTCATCGTCGTCTCCTACCTCGTCGACGTATTCAAGGCCTTGACCCGCGACTCCGTCGTCGTCTCCCGGATCCGCCTCGACCTCCGTCTCGGGTGGGGAGATTTGGAGATGATGACCCTGGTCCTCTTCGTCTTGGTCGCCGAAGATGTTCTCCGGATCCGGGGCCGCTTGTTTAGCTTCCATGCGCATCGCGCGCCGAAGCTTGAGAGTCTTCTTTGAGCGGAACTGTGCACACAACTTGCACTTGCCGTCGTCGTGGTCAGGCGAAAGGCATTTGTTACACACGGGGTGTAGATCGATGTGTGGGTACTTGGACCCACAGAGCGGGCAGTACTTAAACGGGCTCCGCTCCATGTCCGAAAAGGGTTGCAGTCGTGTCGAGATGAGAAGGCCTCAAAGTTCCGAGAGCGAAGAAAACTCCGCTTATTCCGGCTCCAAGAGACGGAAGACTCGAGACCGTGCGCAGACAATACCGACGCAAGAAAATCGAGGCCTTTTGGCCGCTAAAAGTTAGTTTTTCTTGGTTCCGACAGTAAGACGTCGAGACCACATCCGAACCCAATGGCGGAAAAAAACAATCTGGGGATGGAGCCGATGCCCATGCGCACTGTAGTCCAGGGGAGGAGCCACCTATCTCAGGATACTTCGAAGACTCTTCCAGGACAACAATGTGCGATCATCCGAGCCCAACACTAGGCGGCGATCTAATGCTAAGATATGAATTTAGCAGCCCACATGCCTCGAACCTGTATTTTCTGAGATTCACTGTATTTTTATAAGTATTCGACCTTTGCAACGTGTGTTCTGAGGTGGCAGAAAGGTGACAGGTTAGCTCTAAACAAAACACCTTCATGAAATATAAAAAATATTTTGTACTCCATGTTCCCCAATATTACTCAGCTATTTCTTCACATCTGTGGACGCCGTCCTTTCAGCAACCATGTGTAAGTTATGAATCTTAGACAGGACTGGCCTGCAATAATACAGCAATGTTCTCCTTAAAGCATTCTGCTGCACCAAGGAGCCAAACCAAATAAAATGTTCTCCTCTCAAGCCCCGCTTCAAGTTTGCGATGATCGATTGTTGCAAATTGCATGTCGAAATTGCATTGCACAGGTGCGATTTATGTAATTTGGACACTGGTACAGCCGCAGTGAAGCCAGCGTCAGGATGAGATGGCGTATTCTGCACGGAGGGCTGCAGGGAAAAGCGCCCTGTTCCCATGTACCACGAGGATTGCATACCGCAGGTAGGGCAGGCAGTCACCCAGCACGAAGCACGTTATTGGCTCACGTGCACACGCTTGGGTTTGCCAAACTACATACGCCCGGAGGCTGGGAGCGAGGGTGCAGGTGCGGACATGCACTTGCAGTGGGTACGAGTCGGTAACTAAACTACCTGCGCCCCAAGGAATGTCTGCAGATTGTGTCATTCCTTCCCTGCACTCTCACTGCTCCGCCTTGAACTGTTTCCTTTTTATCCTTCCAACATCTCTAGCGTTGTTTTATTTCCTTTCGAATTCCAAAGGCTGTAGTGCCTTCTTCAGCCGGTCGGGGGTTCGGGTGAGTGCTCATTGGCGACTATGGGCTAAACTGGTTTACTAGTAGCTTTTTTGGTAGCTGGGTGAAATATACAAATAAAAAATGAGTCAATGCTAGACGTGAATTAATTAAAAATAAGTGTACATGTATAGCGCCGTAAGTAACCGTGGCAAGAGAGTGAGCACTACCTGTCTTAATAGGGCCGCGCGGGAACGAGCACTAGTGTTTTCTGTTTAAATCCCACACTATCGTTTACTGTGACAGAAGGAGGCCTGAGTTATTTTTGGGTACACGTTTGACGGTTTTATTGAGTATCGTGTTGGCGATTATTACAGTCGCGTATTAGATTATTAAAAAGCTAGTTTTAGTAATTTCTAATAGTCCACGCGAAAGAGAGTAAATAATAATATCTACGATACTTTAGATGTTTAGCAATATATATGTAATCCTGAGTGGGGAAGTGCAAAAAGAACAGGGCCGTCCATGCGAATGCGGCCACACTACAGATTGGAGCGGACAGAGGCAAGGCGCTTTATTTCTATATGGCTCGTTATCCTTCCCTGCAAAAACAAAATACTGAAGCGCTAGAAACGGGAAATTTTACTTTTACGCGCCACATTAAAATGAGCCTGTCATTTTGAAGCAGCTGGATAAACCGAGCGGGCTGCTTAAGCAAAAAAAATGGAAGTCAGGCACTTTTGCCTGAGACGGGGGCGGGGCCTGCAATCCGGCAGGAAGTCCCGCCCGCCGCCGCCGAGGAAGAAGTGGAGCCGGCCGACTGATGGCCTCTCCGCAGCCCGGGGCTCCCAGGTGCTGGAGGGAGCCCCGGAAGTGAAGTCCTGCCCCCTGGTACCAGCGCTGCCGTAGATGAGACACTGAACACGCCGAAAGAGCCCGGTAAGTGGTGGGGGTGGGGGTGGGGGTTGGGGGGGGGTGGTGGACGCGCGTGTGTCTGTGTGTGTTCGAATGTGTCTGTGCGTGTGTCTGTGTGTGTGCACGTGGGTTTGCGTGTGTGTATGCAGTGTGTGTGTGCCTGTGTATGGCTGTGTATGTGCGCATGCGTGAGTGTAGAGTGTTTGCGCAAGGGAATGAGGCAGGAGAGGGGCACGGCGCCGTGCGCGCTCACGAGGTCAAAACTGAGCAGATCTGCGCTCGTGCACCCTCTCCTGTCCACATTCCCAAAAACGGGTGACATTAGTTGTCGAAGCAGACTGCAATCAATGCTTACGCATTGAATGCAGGTCGTGCTTCGACCTAAAAAGGGCTCTCCATTACACCCTGCAAACTATAGACCGATCAGTTTGGTCGATGTCACGCAAAAACTCTTTGCTCGGGTAATACTAGAACGGATACAGGGCTGGCTGGAAGAAAATTACATCATTAGTCCCTATCAAGCTGGATTCAGGAAAATCACCTCCACAGTGGACCAAGTATTTAGATTCCAACTAATTACTTGGAAGACGGTATCAATAGAGGGTGGCAGCCTCTACTTGATATTTGTGGACCTGAAAACGGCCTTTGACCTCGTGCCCAGACCCAAACTTTGGGGGGTCCTAAGAGACATGGGGATTCCATCTTATCTACTTGATTTGCTTATCAAGCTGCATGACGCCACCTATGCTCAAGTAAGATGTGGAAGGGGAGGAGAATTAACCGACAGGCTCCCAGTTGGCAGAGGCGTGAGACAGGGTTGTGTGCTTGCGCCTACCCTGTTTTGCCTCTTTGTCAACGCACTCATCCCACTACTTGCAGATGTCGCAGATAATGATGCCCCGAAGTTAGCAAACACCAAGGTGGCAGCTCTGATGTTTGCTGACGACACCCTCCTGTTAGCTAAGATGCCAATGGCTATCCAGAGGTTACTGGACAGGTTTGCTGTATTTTACAATACAAGGGGTTTGGCGATTAATACCACCAAAACTAAGTTTATGATTGTTAATCCGCCTAAGACAACATGGCCCAACCCACAACAGAATGGGATAGCTTTGGAAAGAGTGTCTGTTTTCGAGTATCTGGGTGTCACCCTCGCGGAAGACATGCAGTGGGTGGCCCAGATAGCCAAAGCTAAGCTCAGATTGCTGGGAGTATAGCCAAAATGACAAGGGAATCCCCAATTAAACCCATTGGCCCCGCGATTGAGATGTATAGGGCGCAAGCGAGGGGAGCCACATTGTATGGGTGGAACTCTGGGGACACTGCTCGTCCGCTCCTCTAACTGCAGTGGAGAACAGCTTCCTCAGACAAATCGTGGGCCTTCCAGCTAGTTCCCCGCTAATTCCCTTGCGATTAGATCTTAGCATCTCCCCGATTGAAGATGAGGTCGCCGTAAGACCTTTAACTTTCGGCGAAGATTGTGGGCGACTCCCGAACTAGTAACATTTCAGGTAGAAACCAATGAGCTTTCATCCTATCCTGGGCTACTGAAAAAGGCGCCCTGGTTTGCACATGTGAAGTATGAATGCCAAAAGAGAGGCAAACCAACCTTGTGGAGTAGACCAGGGGAGATTAGTCCTTCGGTTCCTCGAGCTATAACACCGAGGATCTATCGAACCCAAAAGCTCCAGGCTACCCACTCAAACACAATATTAGGCACTCTTACAACTCCCTTCCTCACTGTGAAGGATAACTATAAACTTCAAACCTTTATGGATGATATCCTACCACAGGTCGCAAGGAAACTGTATGTGCAGTTCAGACATAGTAGCTTACCAGTACGTGCTTTCACCTACAAATGGGTTGGGCAATCTGCACACGGGTCCCCTGCATGCAATAGCCAAGAGGAAACAGAATTGCATGTTCTCTTTTTCTGCCCAGGCTACCAGGAAGCAAGGCGTACTGGCTAGTACATCTCTGCCGGAATCTGGGGTTCGAGCGTTGTAGGGAGGCATTTCGAGTTCTAAAATATGATACCTCCAACCCATTGTGTTCGCTGTTTTTCGCTATTTAAATACAATGTGGCGAAGGAAAAGGGGCTTTATTGAAAAGGAAAAACAAGCGCAAATTGTCATTCGGCATGTAGCAATAACATAAAGTGACCAGCATGAGATTAGTATGCCAGAGATACAGTTTTTTAAATTGGGTTTTTATACAAAAGTTTTTATAATGAACGTGATTTTATTGTAATCTGTGTATTTTAATTATTTATTGAAACATTGCTGCTATCTCCCGTCTGCTGTCTACACTAATATTAATTGAAACAATTGCTCTCCATACATGCCCGTTTTTATGTCCTCCCTACTTTCCACCCTATCCAACTTGGTAAAATTATTTTTTCTTCTTCCATGATCCCAAAAAACCTGCAATTGAAATATTTTTAGAGTGAATGTCCTGAATTGTGTGAACTGTTTACATTTGCTATTATTGTATTGTCTTGTGTATACTTTTATGGTCCTAGTGACCGATGTAAAGGTTTTCGAATGAACAAACGAAACATTTTGGGGTGGGTAAAGCTATTAGGTGGTAGTTTTTTTTAGGGTTCAGAGCTGGGTAAGGGAATTGAGTGGTAAGAGTGTTTTAAGGGTGCCCCCGCAGCCCCGGTGGTACGCCACCTCACCGGGACTATAAGCAAATTAAAATGCATGGGCGGGGTCCAGCCCCGGGGACCGCCACCTCCCCGAGGCTAATGTATTAAAATGCGGGTGAGGCATGCACTGGCCCGGGGACAGCTACCACCTCAGGGATATATGAAAATCGAATACATAGGGCTCCAGCCCCCCCACGCAGCCCCAGGGACCGCCAACTCCCCGGGACTAATATATTAAAATGCGGGGGCCATGCACCCCCCTCTGCCACAGGGACCACCACCTTCCCAGAGCTCTATCAAAATATAATGTGTGGGGGGCTTCAGCCTCCCCACACAGCCCTGGGCCCGCCACCTCCCCAGGGCTCTGCAGAAGATCGGAGAGGGGCAACGTGGCCACCCCCCAATGTCCCAGGGTGCCAAACCCCAGGACATTGCAGTTTGCTATGGCGTGGGGGGAGCACTGCTCCTGTCATGCCATAGCAAACAGTGTGATCCGCTTTGAGCAGGTGAGAGCATTTTACTTGTGCTTGATCAAAGCGGAGCACACTTTGCTTTTCACCCCCAATGAGCTGCATGTTAGCAGCTCTCTGGGTGTAAAAAGCAATATCGGCTCCCACCGCCTGTCCCCAACTAGCTGGCCATGCCTCGGGGGTTGGCGTCCCCAGGCTGAAATTGGCTTCGGGAGGGGGGTTGTGCAGCCCCCTTCCATTAAGAAAAAAGAAACTATATTTATATGTAAATATATATATATATGTAAATATATATAAATGTATATATATATGTGTATGCCACACGGCCCCCCTTCCTTCCTTGCATAATTTGTATAGTGTATGAGTGGATATGTCAATGCCTGTATTAGTGAGTGGAGTGGGTGTGTGAGTGGCTGTATGGGTGAGCGAGTGGATGTGTTTGTAGATCTATGAATCAGTGAATGGGTGTATAAGTACTGGTATGGCTCTGTGAATGGGTTTGTGAATGGTTGTGTGGGAATAGCAGTGGGTGTATAAAAGATTCTATAGGGGTGTGCGTGGGTGCATCAGAGATGCTGTGGATGATGTTATCACTGATGTCATCAGTGATGGTATTGAATGAATGAAAGAGCATTTATAGAGCGTGCAGCTACTCAGAAAGAGTGTCCTGGCGATGAAAAAACTCTATCAGACCCATTGCTGCCCCAAGGGGCGGGAGGCCAGGAGTTATTTACAGAAAAGCCAGGTTTTAAGCATTTTCCTGAAAACGGTAATATCGGACACTTTCCTGAGAGTCAAAGGAAGAAGGCTCCAGGCACGGGCTCCATGTAACTGAAAGGAGCAGCCGCCGGAACAGGCGCGGTATATAATCTGGGGACGGATGCCAGGCTCAACGTGGAGAACCTCAGGATTCTTGGTAGCACATAGTGCATGACTCTCCTTCTGTGATACTCCACCCCGTTTCCCTGAAGGGCCTTAAAGAAGAGTACCAGGGCCTTAAACTGATCCTTTTCTTACCAGAAGCCAGTGCAAGGTCTTGAGGTGAGAGGAGATATGAGTTCTAGGCTTAAGCGCAAGGGCCGCTCTAGCGGCTAAATCTTGGACCACCTGTAAGCGGTTGAGCAAATATTCAGGGAGGCCTAGGTACACAACGTTGACGTAGTCCAGTGTTGAGATGATTAATGCCTGGACCACAGTCTTCCTATGTTCAAGAGGCAAAAGGGGGAGACATTTTCTTAGCATACGAAGATGCCCAAAACATGATCCTGCTACAGACTGGACCTGAAATCTCATTGAGAGGGTAAAGTCCATCAGGACAACCAGATTTTTTACAGTGCTAAGAGCGGTTGGTGGAGGTGACATATGCGACGGTCACCAGAGTTTCCACTCATCTGCGGGAGTGGAGCCAAAGAAGATGACCTCAGATTTTTCTGGATTACTTTTAACTGGTTCTTCCTCAACCATGAGAACACTTTCGAGAGACAAGAGTTGATCTTATCACCTTCATAGTCAGCGCCCTCGTCGCAAGTAAATAAGAACTGCGTGTCGTCCGAATAAGGAATAATTTTTGCGCCGCACGCGTCTGCCAGTGGACCCAAGGGAGACATATATAGGTTGAACAGAGTGGGACTCAGTATCAAACCCTGAGGAACTCCGACTTTCAGGCTGGGTATGGGGGCCGCGAAGGGGAGGGGGTCCAGACTTACTGGCATCTATCCTCTAGGAAGGAGGAAAATCAATTCAGAACGGTGTCACCTATTCCACAATCCTGTAGCCTGTTCAGGAGTCTTGAGTGTGGCACGGTATCAAAGGCCGCAGAGAGGTCTAATAACATCAAAATGATTCCCCCCCCCCGATCCAGCTTCTTCTTAATAAGCTCAGAGATTTTGAGTAGGACAGTCTCTGTACCATAGTTGGTTCAGAAACCCGACTGGCTCTGGTGAAGGAGCAGATTATTTTCAGGGCAGTCAGAAATCCCTGAATTGACATATTTCTCTATGGCCTTAGAGAAAAACGGTAATAGTGAAATAGGTATGTAATTTGCTGACACTGATGGGGCAGCAGAAGGCTGCTTAAGTAAAGGGAGAATTTGATCACGTTTCCAAATACCAGGCATGTGGCCGGCCGTAAGGGTGGAATTAAGTACCTTATTTGCCACAGGGTTTACAGATGTTGTACCAGAGGCCAACAGTTTAGCAGGACATGGGTCCGAAGGAGACCCTGACTTCAGACTCTTAATGATGTTCATGGATACCTCCGGTTGAAGCAGAGGGAACTGTATAAGAGTCGGGGGTTGGTAGAGGCGAGTTGTGCCGCCAGGGCTGGATTGTCGGCATAGTCATGACTCACAAGGGCCCCCCTTGAGAAGGAGTCCTGAATAGTCATGATTTTGTCGTGAAAGAAAGATGCAAGTTGGTTGGTCCATTCGAGAGAGAGGGGTAAAGCCCTGGCAACAGATGACGGGGCAGAGAAGTCTTTCACAATTTTAAAGATCTCCTTGCCTTTGTTGCCAGACATCTCAATTTTAGCTTTCAGATCGCATTTTTTCGCCTCCCGAATTTTAGTATAATGTGCCTTCAAGGCCTGTTTGTAATCCAATTTATCGTCAGAATTAAAGTTTTTACGCCACTTCCTTTAAAGGCGTTTGCAGGTACTTTTTCTCAGTCTCGGTGCCTCACTAAACCAAGGAGCTGAAAGTCTGGCATTCTTGGGGGTACGAGTTGGCATAAGGGCAAGAGCATAGGCGCAGTGCTGCACCCAAGTCTCAAGATGGAGGGCATCTCTTTCAAGTTCGCGAGATAGCCAAGGATTGGGTGTATTCAGCGCCTCACTCACTCACTGATGACATCTCACTTATTTTAACATAATGGCTACTCACTCAGATTGAACAACATAGAGCCTACTGATTTCACTGAGAAAATTGTAAAGTGTAGTTATGAATCTTTTGAAACTTGTTTAGACATGTCTACAACACACGAAGGAGTCATAGAGTCCTATGCACAGATTACGGAGACAATAAGAAATACTCTAAGAATCGAGGATAATAGTCATGGTAGGAACTCAGGATGGTTTGACCACAAATGTACTAAAGCATACTCAAACCTAAAAAATGCCCCTACATAAAACCAATAAGGACATTAACGAAATTAGATTGTACAGGGATTATAAGAACGCTTTGAAATTACGCAAAAACAAAATAAGACAAAGCTTGGGTTGATTTACAAGAGGCTAGCAAAAATAAGGATATCACAGCCTTCTGGCGAGTGCTGAAAGCTCTGTTCTTCGAAAGCACTGATATTCCAAGCATAGAAATTGCCATTGAGGAAGGACTCTGGGTGGAACATTTTTCTACTATGTATAGACAGGTGGGGGATATGGACGGCAAAAATACCAGTACTGACACGCAAGTGCATTTGCCATCATTAAACTACCCTATAGCTCTAACCTTCACTCTGGAGGAGGTACTCATTGCAATCAATTCCAGTAAAGGAGGCAAGGCACCGGGCCCAGACGGGGTACCCATAGATCTGTTTAAATTGAATACCGATCTATGGGGCCCACTCCTAATGCAAGTGCTAGCAGCCTGTTGTGCAACTGGCTTTATTAAATCATGGTCCGAATCCGTACTGGTACCAATTTTTAAAAAGGGTGACAGGCAAAGTCCAGCTTGCTACCACCCCATCTCGCTGCTTGATTCTCTTGCTAAGGTGGCAGGGCGCATAGTACTCAATCAATTGCAAGACTGGGTAGAGGATAACGAAGTGCTATCCGACCTGCAATTTGGATTTAGGAAAGGACTGGGCACTTTAGAGCAAGGCTTGAACCTCAGTATTTTGATGGGGAAATACACCAGATCAAGTAAGCGCCAATTACATCTGACTTTCGTAGATGTCACGCCCGCCTTCGACTGTGTCATCCATGAGAAATTATGGAATATACAAGCCAGTATGGGGGTGGAGGCAACGCTAATTCAATTCCTGAGGCAGTTGTACAGTAATGCGTCTACCAGAGTTCGGTATGGGACCAACGGTGAGTGTACGGAGCCCTTCAGCGTGTAGAGGGGGATCAGGCAAGGTTGCTTTTTGGCACCTTTTCTATTTACACTATATACTAATGGATTAGAGCAGATAATGCTCGGTAAATGTCACAATCTACCACAGATAGCCAGCCGCCTCGTGCCTGCCCTTCTCTATGCTGACTATGCTGTGATAATGGCCCGTACTTCATGGGGCCTACAACGGGCCCTTGACACTTACAATGATTATACGAAAAATCTGGGCCTGAGAGTCAACACATCCAAAGGAAAGGAAATGCGAAGAGCAGAGCCATTTACATCGACAATAAAAAGGTAGCCAAGACCACAACATATCCCTATTCAGGAATTTTATTTGATTCCAATGGATCTTGGACACAAGCCATTAAAACTAGAAACTTGCATTTTATGCGAGCCACGCCAGCTCTGGTAAATTTCTCTAATAAGTTAGGGAAGAAACCTCCAGTGGAACTGCTTCACATTTACAGCGTGAAATGCGTTAGCATGGCCATATATGGGGCTGGAATATGGGGCTATTGCGATGTAAAGTCTATTCAAAAGACAGAGAATGCCTATTTAAGGTTCCTGTTGGTAGTCCCACGCAGCACTTCGACCTATATTTGTCACTTAGAATTGGGAGTGCCGTATATAACAGATATAATAAAAGTACAACAGGTCCTCCTTTGGCATCGCATTTGGTCCACAACTAATACAGAACTGAACCGTGAAATCCTAAGAGACAGCCTCAAACTGGATCATGTATTTGAAATATTCTGGCTGAAATACATTTAACAAATGATATGGGGCATGCAGGCTGTTTTGGAGCCCCCCTGTCTATGGGTAACATTTCCAAAAAAGCCTTTACAAAGTCTTGTATGGCTCATCTGGACGCAAACAGATTTTCTGGAGAAGCCTAACGACCGATGGTACTTCAAAACAAAATGCTGTTAAGTACCCACAGAATTCAGCCTTATTTAACTGATATGTCAAACCGATATGATAGACTAGTTCTGACTCGTTTCAGACTTAACATCTTCCATCGTTTGGTAAGCTTTCCCTCAACAAACGACTGGTCTAAAATTCTGTGCCACTGCCAATGTGACAATGTTTCCCAGCAAACCACTTTGCATGTAGTAATATTTTGTAAATTCTACATTGCAAATAGAAGGAGATGGATCATTCCCATTTTACAATTATGGGATCTGAAGCAATGCCGCCCAGCTTTTATTGCACTGCAGATTTTAGACATGGAATGTTTTACAGAAAAATAGTCTCATTCTCAAAAAGTATAATCAGGAGTAGGAAACCATTTTTAAGTTGTTAATGTTAAATGACAGGACTTCGCACCATTTACTCTCAGTTTAATATGTAACTATGACTGTAGAATGAATTATTTTAATACTGCGTCAAAATGTCCTATTTATTTCTGCAATATCATGTATGCTTTGATGAGTTTTTGTATTACAAAAATCGAATACAGTTTGATTTGTTTTGAGATGTCATCAGTGATGTCACTGAACATGTCATGAGTGATGTAATATATGAGTTCACAAGTAGTGCATTGCAGGGGTTCGAGTTCTAGTTAACTCGGGTAACTAATATGGCTGAATGTCTCTGGCTTTGTATGAGTAAAATCTGACCCTCACAATACCGTCCCTCTAACCTTTGTTTTTTTAGTGTATTATATATATATATATATATATATATATATATATATATATATATATATATATATATATATATATATATATTATATATATTTTATATATATATTTTAAAAACTCCACGCGAGTGTGGCCGCTTCCTTCCCTGGTTGGGGAGGGGGATTTTGGAGCTGAAGATATATATATATCGCAGGAAAGTCGAACTTCACAAGCGTTTTTGAAAGACGACTGCGGACCCAAAGTCAAGGTGCAATTAGTTTATTTTAGTGCTCAAAACCCCCGCACCTAGCCATGACGCGTTTCGGGCCTCCCTGGCCCTTGATCACATGACGCGCTTTGGTGTGCTGTTTACAAATTTAAAGTGCAAGTGCATATTACCAATGATAGCGTCATCATAAACATAGAAGTAATACTATGTTAAAACAGTGTTAGTACAAGGTTCTAATATATATATATATATATATATATATATATATAATCAAGCATTTTCAATGCAATACGCCTCATATTGCTGAAAGTTTGAGCTATTAGCAACACCAATAGCTCAAACTTTCAGTAATGCAAGAGCTATTGCACTTTAAAGCAATCGTGGCACTCATGCTTTACCTTTAAACACCTTAAGCTTAAGCGCGGGTGCCGAAATTACTTCGAAAGTAAAGAAATAGGAAAAAGCATTTTTTCTATTTCTTTACTTTTGAAGCAATCGCAGCACCTGCGCTTTAGCTTAAGATGTTTGCTGCTAAAGCGTGGGTGCCGTGATTGTAAGAAAAGTAAACAAATAGAAGAAAATGGGGGCACACACTTTTTTTTCTATTAATTTACTTTTATTACAATGGCGGCACCCGCACTTTAGCTTTAAACATACCAAGCTAAAGTGCAGGTACCGCGATTGCTTCAAAAGTAAAGAAATAGATTTGTTTCTATTTCTTTACTAATTGAGGTTCCCGCGCTTTGAATGTCTGACAAAATATCGAGATTCACAATATCGACGTACAAAAATATCGGAGCAAAAATATCGAAATCAAAAATATCGGGTTCCTATACTTAACTAGATATATACACAAATATCGATTTTTTAATATCGATATACAAAAACATCGTTTACTTTTATATCGACTACATTAACATCGGAAAACAAAAATATCGCTATCTACAAAAAATAATGACATTAACTATAATATCGACATCAAAAATATCGTGCACTTCAATATCGGATTATCAGCTATATCGACTTTTTATATGCATCTGTTTGCATAATTAATTAACGTTTTATATGTTTTCACATCTAAATAAACACACAATACTTAAATTAATTCTATAGACACACTATTAATTTGTCAAAAATATCCTATTGGTATAATTATATCACCTACACATATAAAAATATTCTATACTACTTTGTATAATTTTATAATTTGTTTTTGTTTTTCACTTCTATTACAAAGTAATCACAACTGAAATTCAAATATACTAACTAACCAATCACAAACCTAATTTTTTAAATGAACCAATAGCAAAGTAATTACTACTGACACTCCCCTATATAAACAATCAATTTAATTTATTTTAATTTAATTTCATTTAATTAATTTAATTTAAATTTAATTTTACTTTTTTTTACCCTATACCCCTGTACCCCAAAAACCCAAAACTGACCCTGAACCCTAAAAATACCCCTTTACCCAAAAACCCAAAACTGACCCTGAACCCTAAAAATACCCCTTTACCCAAAAACCCAAAACTCACCCTGAACCCTAAAAATACCCCTTTACCCAAAAACCCAAAACTGACCCTGAACCCTAAAAATACCCCTTAACCCAAAAACTGAAAACTGACCCTGAACCCAAAAAATACCCCTTTACCCAAAAACTGAAAACTGACCCTGACCCCTAAAAATACCCTTTACCCAAAAACTAAAAACTGACCCTGAACCTAAAAAATACCCCTTTACCCAAAAACTGAAAACTGACCCTGAACCCTAAAAATACCCCTTTACCCAAAAATTGAAAACTGACCCTGAACCCAAAAAATACCCCTTTACCCAAAAACTGAAAACTGACCCTGAACCCAAAAAATACCCCTTTACCCAAAAACTGAAAACTGTCCCTGAACCCAAGAAATACCCCTTTACCCAAAAACTGAAAACTTACCCTGAACCCAAGAAATACCCCTTTACCCAAAAACTGAAAAATGACCCTGAACCCAAAAACTACACCTTTACCCAAATACTGTAAACTAACCCTGAACCCAATAAATACCCCTTTACCCAAAAACTGAAAACTGACCATGAACCCTAAAAATACCCCTTTAACCAAGAACTGAAAACTGACCCTGAACTCTAACAATACTCCTTTACCCAAAAATAATTATTATGTAATTACAAATTAATTATTAATTAACAATAACAATAAAGTTAATATATTAGCACATTAGCTGTAAAGAAATACATTTAATTATTAATATTATTTTTTCCAAATTAATTTACAAGTAAAAAATATATATTAAACTAAATGAAGCTAATTAATATAATTAACTAATTTATATTAATTAATTACCAATTAATTATTATTTAAAAATATGTAAAAATTTATATTAATTAATTAACTAATTAATAATAATTAATTAACAATTATTTATTATTTAAAAATATATACAAAATTATATTAATTAATTAACTAGTTAATATTAATTAATTACCAATTAATTATTAATATTTAATTACCTATTATTTAAAATTATGTCCAAAATTATATTAATTAATTAACTAATTAATAATAATTAATTACCAATTATTAATTTTGTACAATTATGTACGATATTATAGTAAGTAATTAACTAATTAATATTAATTATTTACCAATTAATTATTAATAACATTTGTTTACAAATATATATTAATTTATTAATTATTTTTAAATTACTTCCCACCCTTATCCCCTATAAACCCAATAACCCGCTCCTAAAACTATATATGTTTTTTTTAAATATTTTTATATTAAATATATTGTAATTTTTTAATATAGACCTTTTTATCAAATTTTTATTTACAATTATTATATTTTTTCCTACACTATTTATTTTTTCCATTACTACACGATATTTTGTATTGTCGATATTTTGTCATACGATATTATTTTTTTCGATATTTCTACTTACTTACCTATTACAATATTTTTGTATCCGATATATTTGCTTCCCAATATTTTTTACCTTCGATATTTTAACTTCGATATTTTGTCTTTCCGATATTTTATTTTCGATATTTTGTCTGTGTACCCCGCGCTTTAGCTTAAGATGTGTGAAGTTGAAGCATGAGTGCCGTGATTTTTAAACAAAGTAAATAAAGAGAAAAAAAGGCATGCACCTACTTTGGGAACACAACTAACCAAAAGAAAGGCGCGCCCCCCATTATTTCAGCCAAGGCGTGACACGCTGGATAATAAAAACAATTAAAAAGTGTTGCGGGAGAGCAAAAGAAAATAGTGCTCCAAGGCTGTAATGGAAACATATGGAGTAACAACACATGTAACAGGGGGTGTCCTCATGGAAGGTTACAAGAAGAGAAAAGGCGGTGCTAAGGAGGGACTACTAAGTCTATTGACCAATGAAAAGCTGCCATTTCATAAGACAGTGACCAGGAACAATTATAAAGATGGGCAGAGCTTATCCCGAATACAGCAAAACCAAAGGGAATGATGGAGGGAGTGTTGAACAGTGCACGCACTCTCGCCCAGTCGACTGATATGGGTTTAATCCATCATCATTTTTTAGCTCACTCCACCACCCCAGTTCAGACATGTTCATATGCAAATCTGTTTGACCCTGTGCCTCATGGGAACTGCCAAGCCATGTCTTCCCTGGACCGGAAATAAGCATCCTGGGACTGGTTTCTGGCCAATCAGATGTCATCAGAAAGGCTAGCTTGAATCCAGTGGCAAAGTGAGCAAGGGAGAATCTATGACAACATATCGAAAACAGAAAAATCGACATACAAAATTATCAAGTACTAAATATCGATAACAAATAAATCAACTTCCTATATATAACTAACAAACAACATAAATATCGAGTAAACAATATCGTTAAACATAAATATCGACCACAAAAAAATCGTAAGCACACATTCCGAAATCCAAAATATCGACAATCTTAAATAAACATAGCACATATCAAAAATATCGTAAACAAAAATATAGACAGCAATATTATTAGTTTAAACACTATAATTTAAATATTTAAAATATACACTCATAAAAAATGTTATATGCATAGGAAACACAACCAAAACGAAACATTCAAAATAAAAATAATTAACCATACCAAAGAAAACATTTTAAACAAACACACTTAATATATAATAAAATTATAAACAATATAATACCTTTTAAAAAACAACATAACTTCAAAATACCCTTCATAAAATGAGAAAAACACAGCAAAGGTCGACATTACAATTTAACATACAAGTAAAATAATTAACAAAGTGAAAAAAATTCAAACTAACCAATAGAAACACATTTAAATATAACTAGCCAATAACAAACAACAACTAATTAACTACTCACTATATAAAGAACTAAATTGAAAACTCTAACACATTCAAGGAAAATAATCAAGGAGAAACTCTACCACATCTGCTACAACTAAAAAGACAACTACAAATATCAAAAAGTAAGTAAATAACACTAAAATAAAAAATGTCAATTTAAATGTAACCTTCCTTTTATCATCAAAACATAATTATAATTTTATATTTCTATCTCTCTATATAGCCACAACAGATCCAACTACAAAAAGAACATTTCCTACCTACAAAAACAACAAACCAAAAAAGTAAGTATACTATTCCAATTATTTAAACACTAAGGAGCTCATTAGGATGCCCGCCACCCTTGCGGTAAACGGGACTGCCCGCCTAAAGGGCAGGGGTCCCGATATGTGCATTAGGATGCCACTGTGGCGGGTGCAATCCTCATATGTAACATTGTGGCGGGCGGTGCTCACTGCACCGCCCGCCACAATCTTAAAAAAGAATGTACGCATTTGCATACACGAAGCGGCAGGCACCGCGCGGTACCTGCTGCTTGGTGTATGCAAATGCTGGGGGTACCCCCCTTTGCACCCACAACCTCGGACTTCACCAGGGGGGCCCTCAGGGGGCCCACAAAGCAAAGACCGCCTGCCTTTCCGTGGCGGCATCGCCGCTGCGGAAAGGCACCTCTAGCCACACATCATAATATGGCTGGCGGTGTCCATTGGACACCACCACCATATTATTCCTTTCCCGCCCCGGTCACCTTGCGACCGGGGCGGTCTTTCCGTCCGCCGAGATCCCCCCCACCATACTAATATGGCGGGGGGAAAACGGGAGATGATGGCGGGCGGATTGCCCCCGCCAGCCTGGCGGGGGCAATCTGCCTGCCATCATAATGGGCCCCTAAATAACTGACAACTAAACAGCTAAAATGTTCCAAATGTCAAACAAATGCCATTCTGACTTTTAATATTTTCTAAAAATGTTAACACATTTATTAAACACAGATAATATAAACCTAGGGGCCCATTATGATGGCGGGCGGATTGCCCCCGCCAGGCTGGCGGTGGCCACTGCCAGCCTGGCGGGGGCAATCCGCCCGCCATCATCTCCCGTTTTCTCCCCGCCATATTAGTATGGCGGGGGGGACCTCGGTGGACGGAAAGACCGTCCGCCGCTTTTCCGCCCCGGTCGCAAGGCGACCGGGGTGGAAAAGGAATAATATGGTGTTGGTGTCCAATGGACACCGCCAGCCATATTATGATGTGTGGCTAGAGGTGCCTTTCCGCGGCGGTGATGCCGCCACGGAAAGGCAGGCAGTCTTTGCTTTGGGGGTCCCCTGCGGGCCCCCCTGGTGAAGTCCGATGTGGTGGGTGTAAAGGGGGTACCTGTGGTACCCCCCAGCATTTGCATACACCAAGCAGCAGGCACCGCGCGGTGCCTGCCGCTTCGTGTATGCAAATGCGTGCATTCTTTTTTAAGATTGTGGCGGGCGGTGCAGTGAGCACCGCCCGCCACAATGTTAAATATGAGGATTGCGCCCGCCACAATGGCGGGCGCATCCTAATGCACATATCGGGACCCCCTCCCTTTAGGCGGGCGGTCCCGTTTACCGCAAGGGTGGCCATCCTAATGAGCTCCCTAGTCTTTAAAAGAAGCCAAATGCATATAAAAATAAATTCATAGCATAAAATACACTTTACTTTCTTTCCACAGACAACTTAATAAAGAAAAGCAGCAAAATATTAAAAGAACATCAACATTGAAAACCAAATAAACAACACTTGGTAAGTATATAATAAAAAACACATATACTATTAATAATGCTTAAAATTTAAAAATGTTAAAAGTTAACTTAATAAAACAACTATTCCATTTTTTATATACTTGTATTAAAGATAACATGCTGGTCATAAAACATTGTATCCTACAAAATGCTAACACCAAATAAATATTTAAACATGCACTAAAATGTAATTCACTTTATTTCCACAGATCACAGAAATACAAAGCAGCATCAACCAAACAAGAACAAAACTACATACCAAATCTACTAAAATATAATTGGTAAGTATATATTAAAAATGCATATATTATTACTAATGTCTAAAATATAAAAACATTTGCGTATAATGTTTTATACATTTTTTCTAGAATTAAGTAATCCACAATGACTGAAGATGCAAAATGTATCACATCGCAAAAAGGCAAATTTCTGTTGTGCTACATGGGGTATATTTATACTCAAGAGAAACAAAAAGACCTTAAAGTAAACTGGAAATGTTCAAAGTATTACTCTAACAAATGGTATGGGCGTGCAACAACCAGGGAAACAAGTGTAATAAATACAACTGAACACAACCATCCACCTAATCTCTCAGAAATAGAGGTTAGATCTACTGTAGAAAATATTAAAGAATTAAGCAGCACCTCAGAACTACCAACAAATGTAATACTTAAAGAAGTACTTCCTAAACGTCATATTGTACGGGGATCAGTTTGGGTTCCGCCCAGGTCATGGGACAGAAACTGCATTGGCAACCATGTTGGACACTGCGGATGCGAGCCGACAATGGCAATTCCTCAGTACTTGTACTGTTGGATATGTCGACAGCATTTGACACGGTTAGCCATGCAGTTCTGCTAAACAGGCTGGAGAAACTGGGCGTGAAGGGCAAGGCTCTGAAATGGTTACAATCTTATCTGTCCGATAGACAACAGACAGTGACAATGACTCCGTTTGCCTCCCCTAAGTCCCCGGTCCATTATGGAGTACCACAAGGCTCGTCGATCAGCCCTATCCTTTTTAATATATACTTGCAGCCTCTGATCCCTATTATAAAATCTTACGGGATCGAATTGATCAACTACGCCGATGACACCCAACTGGTGTTCTCTTTGGAAGGGAAACACGCGGTACCCATGGAAAGATTCCAGGACTGCATGGGTCGGGTCTCCGCCTGGCTCAAAGCAAACTCCCTCCAATTTAACGAGGGGAAAACGGAGGTAGTCTGCTGCTCAATGGTTAAATTAAATCAACAGATACCGTGCGCGCTTAGGCTCTCGCCGGGGGCTGACCCCTGCATCCCAGTAAAGACCGTACGGAATCTGGGAGTGTTATTTGATGAAAACCTCCAAATGGTGTCGCAAACTAACAAAACAATTAGTGTTTGTTTCGGTCTGCTAAAAGCACTCAGGCAGATTCTCCCGCTCTTGCCCGATGAGGCTAGACCACTGGTGGTAAGGAGCACAATTCTGGCTAGACTGGATTACTGCAACTCCCTTTATCTGGGCGCCCCCTTATACATTTTGCAGGGGCTACAGAGAGTCCAGTCAATAGCGGCCAAGTTGGCACTTAATAGACCACGTAGCTCCTCTACCACAACAGCCCTGAGAGACCTTCACTGGTTGCCTGTACGGGACAGAGTCACCTTTAAATCTCTATGCATAGTCTACAGAGCGCTACAAAGTACAGGTCCTTTACCAATGCAGGAAAGATTCATATGGTACAAGCCCACCAGGTCTCTTCGTTCCTCTAATCTAAGTCTGGCAACTACCACCAGATTTAAGAGATCTAGGATGGGAGGCAGAGCCTTCAGCATAGTAGCCTCTCGCCTATGGAACGAGCTGCCCCAGAACATCAGGCAAGCCGACTCCTTGTCAGGTTTCAGGAAGAGCCTAAAGACGTGGCTATTTGCCAAAGTCTGAGACCTCGGCGTCCATCACTTAGCCTTTCAATCTGCAGTTTCCATCTGATAATGTTTTTCCCCCAGAGCGCCAGGATACCCGTAGGGTGGCAGCCGCGCCATACAAGAGCAAAATACAATACAATACAATACTAAAACACTTAGAGAAGCTAGAGGGCAACTACCAACAATAGCTTCTTTAAAAAGGACTATAACTAGAACTAAAAAAGCTACAAGACCAACAATACCAACACCTAAAAATTTTGAAGAGGTAATAATTCCCCCTGACCTTGCCATAACTCATAATGATGAACCTTTTATCTTCTATGATAACAACAATACTTTAAAAAATATATAATAATTTTCTATAATAAAGATAAAAGAATAATAATGTTTTCTACAGTAAATAATATAAAAAAATTAAAAGAAAGCCAAACATGGATGATGGATGGCACTATAAGTATATGTCCTAAACCATTCTACCAATTATATACCATACATGGACAATACCATAACACCTGCATTCCATTTATCTATTGTTTGTTACCAAACAAACAAACTTCAACATACACAGAAATGTTAAACAAAATAAAAGAAGAAACAGCAGAATTCTTTTCCCTAAAAATAACCATTGACTTTGAACAAGCCATGATAAATACCATCCTTAAAATATATCCTCACACATCCATACAGGGATGTTACTTCCACTTCAACCAATGTCTATGGAGACATTTACAAAAATCAACACTAAGGGGCCCATTATGATGTCGGGCGGATTGCCCCCACCAGGCTGGCGGTAGCCACCGCCAACCTGGCGGGGGCAATCCGCCCGACATCCACACTCGTTTTCCCCCACGCCATATTAGTATGGCGGGGGGGACCTCGGTGGACGGAAAGACCGTCCGCCGCTTTTCCGCCCCGGTCGCCTTGCGGCCGGGGCGGAAAAGGAATAATATGGTGGCGGTATCTATCAGACACCGCCAGCCACATTATGATGGGCGTCAGGGAAAGGCATGCGGTCTTAACTCTGGGGGCCACCTGTGGGCCCCCAGAGTGAAGGAGAGGTGGGGGGTGCACACGGGGGTACCTGTGGTACCACCCCTTCATTTGCATTAACAAAGTGGCAGGCACCGCGTGGTGCCTGCCGCTTTGTTTATGCAAATGCATCAATGCATTTTTAGCATTGTGGCGGGCGGTGCAGAGAGCACCGCCCGCCACAATGCTAAAAATGCAGGATGTGCCCGCCACTGTGGTGGGCACATCCTAATATCCCCCGACGAGACCCCTGCCCTTATGGCGGGCGGTCCCGAATTCCGACAGGATGGCGGGCGGACAAAGTCCGCCCGTCATCCTAATGAGCCCCTAAGTGTTGATTATACAACCAACATGACATTCGCATACCAAATGAAACACCTAATAGCCCTAGCATACGTGCCAGTCACAGATGTAGCTGAGCACTACAACATGTTAGTAGAAAGTCCATTCTACACCAAAAATGAACAAAAACTAGCACCCCTTTTAGACTATTTTGAGGACACCTGGGTGGGGAGACTACACAGACCAGGCCATAGACGACAACCAAAATTCCAAATCCCTTGGTGGAATGTATATCTATCAACCCTAAACCAAGAAGCCAAAACAAACAACGCAGTTGAGGGTTGGCATAATGCCTTCCTATCTTCAACAGGCCTAACAACTCCTACCCTACACAAACTACTAACAGCTATCCAAAAAGAACAACATTTTCAAGAACTAAGAATGGAGCAATCTGTCTTACAATTAAAACCTAAACTATCACGACAAACTACCCAAATGTACCAATATTTACAACAACAAGTACAACTTTATCCAACAACAAAAGGAGTAGAATACTTAAAAATGATTGCCAAAACACTAATCTAAAAATTAAAACTAAATAAACTAAAAACAAACCAAAATATCTCTAAAATATAAACAAACTCTTTTACTTAAAAAAAAATAATAATTTTGTCTAATATGTATTAAAAAAATCAAAATATATAGATAAAATAATTATACAACAAAACACCAACAATATAAAAATAAAACATTTTTCCACCCACAATAAAATATATTTAAAATGACTTACCATTAGCAGTAATGTAAATAGACAATCCAACTTCTCCAAAATAATCCAGTGAGTTATAAATCCATGTCAAATAAAGATAAACCCCAACAAAATGAAAAAATACAACTGTGCCAAATCCATCGAAATTCCATAAAAAATCGATAATCCACAATCCATCAAAAACCCGAAAACGTAAAAAAAGAATAAAAACCGCTCCAGGAAACCCGAATAATAAAGGAAGTGTAAAAATAACATTAGTTGAAGCAACTAAAATACACTACCTTTTAGAAAAAAACGCAAAACTTCCAGAAACGAAAAGGCTTTCTGCAAAAACCTAGAATAGAAAAACAAACATTCCCACCCACATAAAACGTAAAATTACACATTTTCACACACCATAACATACATCATTAACACGAAAACTTAGTAAATACATACAAATTCAATGATATTAACTAGGCCGTAAATCCCCAAAATGCCGATAAGAATTAAAACCTAAATAAACGTCTACAAACATTACAACTTCTAAAACATAACTCCAGACACCCTAAATATAAAACTACTACCTTCCAAACACACTTAAAATAGTTAAAATATAAAGAAAATATCTCTTACCTTCTCAGACACGAAGCAGCTTCCAACCGCGAGCTTGAATCTTCCCAAATGACCCAAAAAGACAAAGAGCGGTTACAAAATAAAAGACCCAAATAATAATACCAATCCAAAAATAGTTAAATAAATGATTAAATAATTTATTTAACAGAAAAGAATAATATAAAAAATATAAAAACATTGTTCACATTTTGTAAAATGGTAAATGATGTATTAAAAATGTTTTATTATTTTCCAATATTGTAAAATTATAAAATTGTATATTATGGTATTATAATATTTAATATTATAATTTAAATAAATTATGTAAAAAAATGTGAAAAACAATATATACATTTACTTTATTTTCAAAAATACATTTGCTAATAAAAGAATAATAATATTGATAATATTTAAAAATATAATTCATATTAAAGTACTAAAATGTTAATATGTAAAAACTGTATAATATATTATTTACAAAATATGATTTAATTCTTTTTCTTCAAATGTATATTGACATTTATATCATAATTGTAAAAAAAATAATATGCAAAATGTATCAAAAAATATATAGTAATATAAATTTTGAGAATGAAAATAAAAATGCATGCAACTATATGTACCAAATATATACAAATGTAAAATGTATTGGCATTAACTATCCTGTTTCTATGCACCTAAAATGTACTTATCTCAACAGCTATACAAATGAAAAATAATTTGTATAAAATTAAAAAATACAAATACTTATATATTTGTTAAACATTCATACTAATATTTGTAATAAATATTTTCTTTGATTTATGTACTCTCTGAATTATATAATAAAAATGTTGAAAAAAATGTGTAATTTATTTTAATACCTCAGAAAATACTATTACTACCATTGTACAAAAATGTGTATCTTTTTCAAATTTATAAATATATGTACATTACAAATTTTTTAATTTAAAAAACAACATTATTTTATAAACATATAAAAATTATATTTACAATAATAAATATGTTAACACATCAAAATATAACATGTAAAAATTATTATATTAAATATGATTTTGTAAAAAATGTAAATTAAACATTAAACACTTCACACACTTAAATATAACAATTAATTTATTTTTTAACACATAACTAAAACATGTAAATTGTAAATTGATACTTGTATAGCGCAGTACTCACCCGCAAGGGTCTCAAGGCGCTTGTACGAATACCGCTGTGGAACCCATCCTGGCTTTCCCTGTGAGGTGTCCACTCCTGGGCACCCCCAAGGTGGAGGCCAGGCATCCTTAGCCATTGTGGAGATTAAGCAAGCTATTGCCCAGAGTTGCAGAGTGGGACTCAATGGTTGGAATCGGCACCGAGGCGAGAATTATCAGGTCCGTGGAGTTTAGAGCCCAAGACCCACCGAGGCGGGGAATTGAACCCTGGTCCCGGGCTAGACCTCTGCATCAGGGTCTGCCGCTCTAACCATTGAGCCACACTTCTCCCTGAAACATGACTCCCACTATAATATAAATTTCTTGTACAATAAATTCTAAACAATAAAAATACTAAATTTAGGATTCCCACTCCAATCTAAATTTAATTGAAGTTGATACTGGACACTGAACCTAATTAATTTACTATTCCCACTCCAATCTACATTTAATTAAGGTAGGTGATGGACACTGAACCTAATTAATTAACTATTCCCACTCCAGTATACATTTAATTGGGGTATGTGCTGGACACTGAACGAAATTCATTTACTATTCCTACTCCAATCTACATTTAATTGAGGTAGGTGCTGAACGCTGAACCTAATTAATTTACTATTCCCACTCAAGTCTACATTTAGTTAGAGTAGGTGCTGGACACTAAACAAATGTAATTTACTAATTCCACTCCCGTCTACATTTAATTAGTGTAGGTGCTAGACACTGAACATAATTAATTTACTATTCCCACTCCAATCTATATTTAATTGGGATAAGTGCTGGACACTGAACCTAATTAATTTACTATTCCCACTCCAGTGTACATTTAATTAGGGTAGGTGCTGGACACTGAACCTAATTAATTTACTATTCCCACTCCAGTCTACATTCAATTAGGGTAGGTGCTGGACATTAAATTAATTAATTTACTATTCCCACTCCACTCTACATTTAATTAAGGTAGGTGCTGGACACTAAACAAATTTAATTGACTATTCCCACTCCAGTCTACATTCAATTGGGGTAGATGCTGGACACTGAATCTAATTAATTTACTATTCCCACTCCAGTATACAATTAATTAGGGTATGTGCTGGACACTGAAAAAAATTAATTTACTATTCCTACTCCGATCTACATTTAATTGAGGTAGGTGCTGGACACTTAACCTAATTAATTTACTATTCCTACTCAAGTCTACATTTAGTTAGAGTAGGTGCTGGACACTAAACAAATTTAATTTACTATTTCCACTCCCGTCTACATTTAATTAGTGTAGGTGCTGGACACTGAACATAATTAATGTACTATTCCCACTCCAATCTATATTTAATTGGGATAAGTGCTGGACACTGAACCTAATTAATTTACTATTCCCACTCCAGTCTACATTTAATTAGAGTAGGTGCTGGAAACTAAACAAATGTAATGTACTATTCGCACTCCAATCTATATTTAATTGGGGTATGTGCTGGACACTGAACCTAATTAATGTACTATTCCCACTCCACTCTACATTTAATTAGGGTAGGTGCTGGACACTAAACAAATTTAATTTACTATTCCCACTCCAGTCTATATTTAATTAGTGTAGGTGCAGGACACTGAACATAATTAATTTACTATTCCCACTCCAATCTATATTTAATTGGGATAGGTGCTGGACACTGAACCTAATTAATTTACTATTCCCACTCCAGTCTACATTTAATTAGGGTAGGTGCTGGACACTGAACCTAATAAATGTACTATTCCCACTCTAGTCTACATTTAATTAGGGTAGGTGCTGGACACTAAACTTAATTAATTTACTATTCCCACTCCAATCTACATTTAATTGGGATAGGTGCTAGACACTAAACCTAATTAATTTGCTATTCCAACTCCACTCTGAATTTAATTAAGGTAGGTGCTGGACACTAAACAAATTTAATTGACTATTCCCACTCCAGTCTACATTTAATTGGGGTAGAAGCTGGACACTGAACCTAATTAATTTACTATTCCCACTCCAGTATACATTTAATTAGGGTATGTGCTGGACACTGAACAAAATTAATTTACTATTCATACTCCAATCTACATTTAATTGAGGTAGGTGCTGGACACTGAACCTAATTAATTTACTATTCCCACTCCAGTCTACATTTAATTAGAGTAGGTGCTGGACACTAAACAAATTTAATTTACTATTCCCACTCCAATCTACATTTAATTGGGGTGTGTGCTAGACACTGAACCTAATGAATTTACTATTCCCACTCCAGTCTACATTTAATTAGAGTAGGTGCTGGACACTAAACAAATGTAATTTACTATTCCCACTCAAATCTACATTTAATTGGGGTATGTGCTGGACACTGAACCTAATGAATTTACTATACCCACTCCAGTCTACATTTAATTAGGGTATCTGCTGGACACTAAACCTAATTAATTTACTATTCACACTCCAATCTACATTTAATTGGGGTATGTGCTGGACACTGAACCTAATTAATGTACTATTCCCACTCCAGTCTACATTTAATTAGGGTAGGTGCTGGACACTAAACACATTTAATTTACTATTCCCACTCCAATGTACATTTAATTTGGGTAGGCGCTGGACACTGAACCTAATTAATTTACTATTCACACTCCAATCTACATTTAATTGGGGTATGTGCTGGACACTGAACCTAATTAATTTACTATTCCCACTCCAGTCTACATTTAATTAGGGTAGGAGCTGGACACTAAACAAATTTAATTTACTATTCCCACTCCAATCTACATTTAATTTGGGTAGGTGCTGGACACTGAACCTAATTAATTTACTATTCCCACTCCCAGTCTACATTTAATTAGGGTAGGTGCTGGACACTGAACCTAATTAATTTACTATTCCCACTCCAGTCTACATTTAATTAGGGTAGGTGATGGGCTCTTAACAAATTTAATTTACTATCCCCACTCCAATCTACATTTAATTGGGGTAGGTGCTGGACACTGAACCTAATTAATTTACTATTCCCACTCCAGTCTACATTTAATTGGGGTAGGTGATGGACACTAAACACATTTATTTTACTATTCCCACTCCAGTCTACATTTAATTAGTGTAGGTGCTGGACACTGAACATAATTAATGTACTATTCCCACTCCAATCTATATTTAATTGGAATAGGTGCTGGACACTGAACCTAATTAATTTACTATTCCCACTCCAGTCTACTTTTAATTAGGGTAGGTGCTGGACACTGAACCTAATTAATTTACTATTCCCACTCCAGTCTACATTTAATTGGGATAGGTGCTGGACACTGAACCTAATTAATGTACTATTCCCACTCCACTCTACATTTAATTAAGGTAGGTGCTGGACACTAAACAAATTTAATTGACTATTCCCACTCCAGTCTACATTTAAATGGGGTAGAAGCTGGACACTGAACCTAATTAATTTACTATTCCCACTCCAGTATACATTTAATTAGGGTATGTGCTGGACACTGAACAAAATTAATTTACTATTTCTACTCCAATCTACACTTAATTGAGGTAGGTGTGGGACACTGAAGCTAATGAATTTACTATTCCCTCTCCAGTCTACATTTAATTAGAGTAGGTGCTGGACACTAAACAAATGTAATTTACTATTCCCACTCCAATCTACATTTAATTGGGGTATGTGCTGGACACTGAATCTAATTAATTTACTGTTCCCACTCCAGTCTACATTTAATTAGAGTAGGTGCTGGACACTAAACAAATTTAATTTACTATTCCCACTCCAATCTACATTTAATTGGGGTATGTGTTGGACACTGAACCTAATTAATTTACTATTCCCACTCCAGTCTACATTTAATTAGGGTAGGTGCTGGACACTAAACCTAATTGATTTACTATTCACACTCCAATCTACATTTAATTGGGGTAGGTGCTGGACACTGAACCTAATTAATTTACTCTTCCCACTCCAGTCTACATTTAATTAGGGTAGGTGCTGGACACTAAACCTAATAATTTACTATTCCCACTCCAGTCTACATTTAATTGGGATAGGTGGTGGACACTGAACCTAATTAATTTACTATTACTACTCCAGTCTACATTAACTTACTATTCACACTAAAATCTAAAAGATATCATTTATTTATAAATTTAAAAAATCATATTTCCAAATTAAAAAAATAATCTACAATATTTAAATTATTTTGTTTCTAAAAATGCACACCCTTACCCACTATGAATTCAACACCACACTTATAAAAAAAAATTTTAAAAAAATTATATTTTTTATTTTCATATTTCTTATACATTTTAATATTATTTACATAGAAAATTTTAAAACACTCCCCACCTTCATCCCCTGTAAACGAACATCCCACTCCTAAAATTTAAAATTTCCTTAAGAAATCAAAATTTTAATTTGCTATTTCACAATTTTTTTTACTTTTAAAATATAAATATTTGAAACACTCCCCACCCTTATCCCCTATAAACACAACATCCCACAACAAAATTATAAAAATAAATTTCAATATTCTAAAATTTAATTTCCTATTTCAATAAAATGTTTAAAAAAATAAAATATTTTTTAAGACACTCCCCATCCTTATCCCCTATAAACCCAACATCCCGCTCCTAAATTTCAAACTAAGGGCCTCATTAGGATGGCAAAGCCCGCCACCCTATCGGAAACCGGGACCGCCCACCTTAAGGGCGGGGGTCCCAGGGGTGCTATTAGGATGTGCCCACCACAGTGGCAGGCACTTCCTGTATTCTCAGCATTGTGGCGGGCGGTGCTCTCTGCACCGCCCGCCACAATGCTGAGAATACATCACTTTTACAAAAAAGGGGGAGTGTGGCCCATTCGGACATGAGTGGGGTAAGGGCCCATGTAGTTTATGAAAACAAAGAACCCACACTCAAAAAACTTTTCACACCGTTTTAACTCAGGATGAAAAAAGATAAACAAAACTGAATATGTTTATCTCGGCAATTACTTTCGCCGTTTTATTCAAGAATTTTAGAAGTGAAAAAATTATTTATATCAAGAGAAGTCTCAATGTCTTATACTTAATTGCCAAACACGTAAAATTATACAAATTCAAAGAAATACGTGAATGAACAAACATGTGAAAAAATACATATGAGTTAAAGACTCAAATCCAACATAACATAATTGCGCAATAATTTGACAAAAACAAACATTTAAATTATGCAGAGCATAAAACAAATATGCATTACAAAAATAGGTGCAAAGGGAATACTCATTACATTATCATATGGTATTCAAAAAGTAATTGACCAAAAATGAAGCCTTTTGGTGTGCTTCCATATAACAAAACAACCTCTCGGTAGCAATGTTAACAGGCGTAATGTTCCTAACAGTCCTAATTATTTCTAAACTGGCTAGGATTTAATCCTGCACGCCTACGCGTTTCGAGTTTGGGAGGGGTCTTCACAAACTCTCTTCAGGGCCAAATATATTCCATTCCCCTTTCGATGACCTATTGATAAAAACACAAAAATTGAAGGTACTTATTACTGAAAGCTCCCCTCAACCTGCTCAAGCTGTCTCTTTTGTACAACAATAAAAAAGGGGGGGACGTACCTCTAGGGATTTGAGGTAATTCAAATCGTCCAGAACAGTCTTGCAAATCAATACGGTCTGTGCTGTACTCTAAAAAGATTTACACAAAATTTAATGTAACCTTAAAAGTCAAATAGGCCTTTCAGTACTGAATTAAATGTCACCACGGCGTGTGGTTCCTACCTGCTTAATAGGTGCAAGAGAAACCAATTTGTGCTGTAGTTCTCAATTGTGTAGATATCCGTATTAAGCCTGGCGCGCTGAAAACAAATTGAGCGCATTACATATATTAAAAGCGGTTCATATTGAGGCTGTCCAGAGATTCATATATTTTAAAAAAACATAACTTACTGGTAGCGCTTTTGCTGTTTTGGAGTTCAAGCGTCTATTAGTTCACGGTGAACTCAGTAATTAATCCGGGGTCCTTTCATTGTAGGTATCTCTATTTCCGCGGTTCTGTGTAAATAAACGCGGGTGATTGTTAAGAGAGCCTTTTGTGTTGTGCGGGCTGTTAGACGCGTGCTGACTGTCTAATGGCAACCAAGCCGCGGTGCGGTTTCAGAAGATAGTGCTTAGCTAGCATTGCCGAACATGGGATATTTAATAAACAGAACGCGCGGGGCAGCCCAGCAGCAGGCGCTGCTGTTTCCAGTTAATCAAACCTGTCAGCGTTCTGTGTGACCAAGCGCGGGTGATAGTTCGTAAAGCATTTTGTATTATGCAGGCAATTGGACGCGTGCTGTCTATCTAATGACAACAAAGCCGCGAAGGCGTTTCAGAAGATTTTTAACGGCTAGCAATGCCGAAAATGAGAGATTTGATAAAAAGAAGAACGCGCGGGACAGCGCGGCAGTAAGCGCTGCCGTTTCCAGTTACTCATACCTGTCAGCGCCGCAGCCAGCGTTTCTGCCACATTCCTTCACACAGTGAATGCGCGTCAGTGCTCTCTGAAGCATGAAAGGACCCTCCTGATCAGGCTAGGCCAATCAGAGTGGGATTAATTTTTTGGCGCCGCAATGGGGCATTATGGGACATGTAGTGCACTAAGCTCATTTTCAGTTACATGTCTCCTGAATCTATCACCATTCACGGGCTATAGGTGGAAGACCGCTGTGGTGCGGGGATTAAAGCCTAGACAGCTCACTCATTGAATTGAGGCCGGTATTAATTGTATCGAACCGCATTATTAAGTATGCCTCTTTACGCAGCAAGGCTTGCTCTACGTTAGGCGATTTATGTTGTGGATCCATTCCAGCCAGAACGGTCCATTTGAAGTCAGTTTCTTTGTGGTTTGCATGGGCAAAATGTTCAACCATAGGTGCATTAGGAACCTTTTTCTTAAGCCGTGAGCGATGTTGGGTGATCCGGACATTCACTTGTTGGCATGTTTTGCCTATATACAATTTGTTACAAGTACACAGGATCCCGTAAATTACATTCTTACTCTTACAGTTTGTGTGTAAACTGTGTCTCCATTTCATGCCATTGTGGCAAAATTCATCTCCTTCTACAACACTGGCGCAGGCAACACAAGTACCACATTTATGGTGGCCTGTGATGGGTTTGAGGTTCCATTTGGAAATTAGATCACTTTTGGGTTTTTGAATGAAGCTATCTGCTCTTATGATTTGTTGGCCAACGCTCAAATTTTTCTTCATGGCAAAAATGGGTTTTTGTAAAGGGAAACCCATCCCCTCCAACAAATGCCAATTGCGCAGAATAATCTGGCGAAACTTGTTAGTGTGTATTCCATATGTAGTGACACAAACGATTAATTACTGAGTTCACCGTGAACTAATAGACGCTTGAACTCCAAAACAGCAAAAGCGCTACCAGTAAGTTATGTTTTTTTAAAATATATGAATCTCTGGACAGCCTCAATATGAACCGCTTTTAATATATGTAATGCGCTCAATTTGTTTTCAGCGCGCCAGGCTTAATACGGATATCTACACAATTGAGAACTACAGCACAAATTGGTTTCTCTTGCACCTATTAAGCAGGTAGGAACCACACGCCGTGGTGACATTTAATTCAGTACTGAAAGGCCTATTTGACTTTTAAGGTTACATTAAATTTTGTGTAAATCTTTTTAGAGTACAGCACAGACCGTATTGATTTGCAAGACTGTTCTGGACGATTTGAATTACCTCAAATCCCTAGAGGTACGTCCCCCCCTTTTTTATTGTTGTACAAAAGAGACAGCTTGAGCAGGTTGAGGGGAGCTTTCAGTAATAAGTACCTTCAATTTTTGTGTTTTTATCAATAGGTCATCGAAAGGGGAATGGAATATATTTGGCCCTGAAGAGAGTTTGTGAAGACCCCTCCCAAACTCGAAACGCGTAGGCGTGCAGGATTAAATCCTAGCCAGTTTAGAAATAATTAGGACTGTTAGGAACATTACGCCTGTTAACATTGCTACCGAGAGGTTGTTTTGTTATATGGAAGCACACCAAAAGGCTTCATTTTTGGTCAATTACTTTTTGAATACCATATGATAATGTAATGAGTATTCCCTTTGCACCTATTTTTGTAATGCATATTTGTTTTATGCTCTGCATAATTTAAATGTTTGTTTTTGTCAAATTATTGCGCAATTATGTTATGTTGGATTTGAGTCTTTAACTCATATGTATTTTTTCACATGTTTGTTCATTCACGTATTTCTTTGAATTTGTATAATTTTACGTGTTTGGCAATTAAGTATAAGACATTGAGACTTCTCTTGATATAAATAATTTTTTCACTTCTAAAATTCTTGAATAAAACGGCGAAAGTAATTGCCGAGATAAACATATTCAGTTTTGTTTATCTTTTTTCATCCTGAGTTAAAACGGTGTGAAAAGTTTTTTGAGTGTGGGTTCTTTGTTTTCAGAGAATACATCACAGCATTTTCATTTCCAAAGCGGCAGGCACCGCGCGGTGCCTGCAGCTTTGGAAATTAAAATGAAGGGGGGTACCACAGGTACCCCCCCATGTGCACCCCCCACTCATCTTCACTCTGGGGGCCCACAGAGGGCCCCCAGAGTGAACACTGCCTGCCTTTCCGTGGTGACATTTCCGCCACGGAAAGGCATTGCACTCTTGCCGTTGTAATATGGCTGGCGGTCTTTTGCTCCGCCATGGTCCCCCCCGCCATTCTAATATGGCGGGGGGAATACAGGGAAGTATGACGGGTGGATTGCCCCCGCCAGGCTGGCAATCCGACCGCCATCCTAATTGACCCCTAAATTTCTAAAATCAAAATTTTAATTTCATATTTCAATAAACTTTTTTTTTTAAACTAATATATATTTTTTAAAACACTCCCCACCCTTATCCCCTATAAACCCAACATCCTGCTCCTAAAATTTTAAATAAATTTTGAAATTCGAAATTTTAATTTCCTATTTCAATTAAATTTTTGAAAATATATATATATATATTTTTAAAACACTCCCCACCCTTATCCCCTATAAACCCAACATCCCGCTCCTAAAATTTATAAAAAATTTCAAAATTCTAAATTTTAATTTCCTATTTCAATTAAATTAAAAAATATAAATATATATATTTTTAAAATACTCCCCATCCTTATCCCCTATAAACCCAACATCCCGCTCCCAAAATGTATAAAAAAAATTGAAATTCTAAATTTTAATTTCCTATTTCAATTACATTTTTAAAAAAAATATATATATATTTTTAAAACACTCCCCACCCTTATCCCCTATAAACCCAACATCCCGCTCCTAAAATGTATAAAAAATGTCGAAATTTTAAATTTTTATTTCCTATTTCAATTAAATTAAAATATATATATATATATATATATATATATATATATATATATATACGTTTAAAACACTCCCCACCCTTATTCCCTATAAACCCAACATCCCGCTCCTAAAAAATGTATAACATTTGAAATTTCTTAAATACTTCTTAAAAAAAGGACCATACATTTATCTTTGACAAAAAAATAACAATACATAAAAAATAAAATATTACAACTTACAAAACAAAATACAACGATATTTTTACATTTCGATATTTTTTATCTCGACATTACATACTTCGATATTAAACACACACATAAAAAACTGACATTCAATACATCGATATTTAAAACATTTATATTTCTTACTTGCGATATTTAGGTGTCGATATTACTGCATTTCGACATCATTGACTCGATATTTTGACTGTGTACCAGCAAGGGACACACGTCTGGGCATACCCTGCCAACTTAGGGCGAACAAAGCAAAACCAAAGGGAATGATGGACGGAGTGTTGAACAGTGCACGCACTCACCCCCAGTCAACTTATCTGGGTTTAATCCATCATCATTCTTTAGCTCACTCCTCCACCCCAGTTCAGACATGGCCATATGCAAATCAGTCTGACCCTATGCCTCATGGGAACAGTCCATCCCGAGCTGCCAAGCCATGTCTTCCCTGGACCGGAAACAAGCATCCTGGGACCGGTTTCTGGCTAATCAGCCGTCATCAGCCAGGCTAGCTTGAATCCAGTGGCAAAGTGAGCAAGGTACCCACGTCTGGGCATACCCTGCCAACTTAGGGCGAACAAAGCAAAAACAAAGGGAATGATGGACGGAGTGTTGAACAGTGCACGCACTCACTCCCAGTCACATATCCTGAATACAGCATGCCTCGAAGAGACAGCACCATTGCTGCCTAGGCCAGACCTAAGAATATGGGTTTCACTTAACTGATATATACATACCATTCCGTGGTAAAGAGACGTGCGAGGAAAAGGCATTGCATAGTAAAAGATGCATAGTAAATGCATGCATAGAAAGGCATTTGTTTAATTGTCATACAACTGATGGCTGAATATGTAAAAAAAAGAACTGAAATTCACTGAAAAAGCAAAAGTTAAAGAAACATTAGGTATGATAATATGATCTTCACTTTCATTAAAAAAACAAGCAATCCAATGAGGAAAAGCAAAGGTTGTTGTGGTGTTGTAGTTGGGTATTGAAATGTTAAACTAAAGTTTATAAGCTAAAAAAAAAACACTGTAATTTGCCAGTTATGATCCAGTGACCTAATTATAACTTGCACTCACGCCATGCAACATATACAGCATAGATTGACCAAACAGCCAAACAGTCTATATCTCACCCACTAACATACAATCATGCATTTTCCATCATACACCAACATGTGAAATAGCATACACCCAAACAACCACCATTTACCTGTGGTCTACATTGGTGTTCCAACTAGTTAGCAATAGCATCATAAAAAGATAAACAATATCAATGAGTTTCTAAAACACCCCTCATTTTAAACTTTCTCAAGTACGGGTGGAAGTTTCATTTGACTTAATACAGCCAGAATAAAGCAGCACCTTAGCTCATCAATTTCTTGCCTTTTTAGCTTGTGTGGCAAAACCATTGTTAACATATTCATCAACTTCAACTTTTAACTGCATTTCAACATATTTTCCTTGATACATATTTCCCAATTTGCTTATGCTCAGAAAATGTTACATACCTCTTTACTATACCACTTTATTAGAGTCTACTCGTTTCGACCCTTGTTAACACATTAGTACCCTCATCTTTCTTTGTTTTTACTGTTCATTGATATTAAAAACACACTCAGCAGTCTTGTTTGTTCTTTTGTGGGTTTTTTTGTTTGCTTGTGTTATAAATGCATAAATCAGTATTTTAGACCAATTTACCAATTATAAATAATTTATTAAAAACATGTCTTTAAAATAATTTTATATTTTTTGCTTCTCTATCTAACGCCTTGTAGTAAGCACAATATGAAATGTTTTATATATATATTTAAAGTGTGGGTGCTTTCATTGAATACAATTTAGTGGTATGAAAATCCATATTCTATAGGGAACACTAAAATATGGAAAATCTCTGCACAGATTTACCATTGTCATCAAGGTTACGAGCAGTATGCAGCACAGATGACCAAATTATGTATCGAGATTTTTTAAATTATGATGCAAAAAATAAAACTTATATGGCATAGTCTTTTGCAGAATAATTTTGATCTGTTTGAGCTTGAAACACCATTTTATGTGACATTTGTAGATTATGTGGCACATGTGGCAAATCAATAATTATACCATAAATGCTAAAGCCACAAAATCACATAAATCCATTGGTCCCCACCATACACCATTGGTTTTTCAACAATGTATTCATGGAAGTTAAAAAAAAAAAACACCTAAACAATGTAATTCCAGCCATTGCCTATTCAAGCTTCCTACATTAAAATAAAGATGTAATAAGAAGATTCCATAATGGTTAACATGGAATATCAGCCTATATTGCCATCTCGCTGTTCTGACTTTCATAAACCACTTGGCCTTCAGCGTTGTGGTTTATACTGTTACCAGAAACCCTTTGTCACAAATATCAACACAGTATGCTTTTTTCGTAGTCAGAGTAGATGACGATTTGTCACAGGGAGTCGATCAAGGTAGATAAGCATTAGGTGCACTTATGGCTTCTATATTTTAGTTATTCAGAACAGTGCATTATACCTTCAAGATTGATTTCAGTAATAAATATTGAACGCAGATTTCAGTAATGTTATATACTTTTAAGATGAGAGCAGAATGATGAGTGTCTAGTGCACACCAAATGAAGATCTGATGTCAAGTGAGAATAAACGTGAACTAGAATATCTTTGAACTCTACTATTTGAAGGTGCTTACCTAGAACAACCTCAATTCCCAGTGGTTGCTTTTTAGGTCGAGGGACATATAAGCTGAGCTGCGCAAAGCACAGTTTCCGGTCCGGAGATCTTATGGTTTGGAGTAGGGCAGTTTAAACCCGCCTCTGTGCTCCGTTCTCTTCCATTGGCTGGCTTCCTAAACGGAAGCCAGCTATTGGAAGAGAAGGGAGTCACTCCAAACAAGCCCCGTCTTTTTCGGATTCGGGAGCGTAAGTTTTGCTGTTCTTTAGCTCGTGACGTCGTCCGTCACTCAGCAAAGCAAAACACGCCCCCGAATCCGAAAATTTCGTAAGCTTTGTGGCTGCCATTGTTGCCCAGCCGGCGCCGAGTACGGTGATGCTGCCGCTTTCCACCCACACTAGAGCCGCTTCCTCTGCTCTGACGCGGACACAGTCAGTCAGGTAAGTTTTCTTTTTTTTTTTTATGTATTTTTTAACCCCCGCGCCAGTCCCGTCCCCCGCACCAGTCCCGTCCCCCCGCGCCAGTCCCGTCCCCCCGCGCCAGTCCCGTCCCCCCTGCGAGTTGTAAGGAGAGAGGATCCACTGGCGGAGACGCGTCCACGCAGACTGTGCAGTGAAAGGTTTAATGCTTCAGGTTAAAGCAACGGCAGCCTTAAAACCCCTTTTCAGTAAAATCCCGGGGTACGATTAGTCCAGTCACACGCTTCGAATTTACCAGATTGTGATCGTAGATTTTTTTTCATACCAGCACGTTGCGCAATCCACATTCCTATGTTACTCTTTAGAAGGGTTTGTTTTTATGTATAACGTGAATATGTATTCCCTTGGTAAATTCAGGCATGACGCGTCCCCGAGCTGCAAAGTCCGTTTAATCCCAGTGAGTTACTCCGCAATACTCTATTCTGTTTGCACCCCGTTACCGAGCATCATTAAGCCAGTATTACCCCAGCCAGTGGCTCGGCATTACTCTTCCCTGCTTGTACCCGGAATAACGCTGCATAACGTTTATATTACTCTAGTAACTGACTCAGACGCCCCTGCTTGCTCCCCTCCCATACTGAGCTGTGTGATGAAAGTATAAATGAGTGAGTGATTAAGTGGGTGTTTGAGTGGATGAGAGTGAATCCATGGAATAAGTTTGGGAGTTTGTAAGTGACTGTTGTGAGTGGGTAGGTGAGAGGATCTGCTCTGCTGAAAGAGCGCTCACTCCGTTTCCACTGGTGCCTCGTGCTAGATGGATGAACTGTTTAATTTTCTTTCTATAATGATGGTTACTACAGGCCAAATATTTTTAGTATTTCGGGGACTGCCACTGCCCCTGAAACGCAAGGGTGTTGCCAGGCAGCGGAACCGCTCCTTTGGTGCCGCAATGAGGCTAATAGCCACGTGGCGCTTTCAGTCGCAATAAAACCTTTCAACGTGCGAGACACAATCCCACTGTGCACCAAAAGTAAATGCAATATGTGAGAGGGGCATGGGGTGCAGCTGAGAAATTAGGTAAACCCCCCAGTCCAACTGCGCCCTCGGGCTGGACAGGTCTACGCCACGGTCAGATGCCCCCAGTGTCATCATAAAACGAGGGCACCAGGGCAGGGGTGTAGGCAGCTGTTTCACCAGGCCGAAGGGGCGGTAGAGGACTTATGGGTAAAATAGAGCAGGCAGCTCCCTTCTGCCGCCCTCTACGTCCCCAACAAATGCCCATGTGCGAGAGATAGGGTGGGGGGCAGGGGGGGGGGCAGAGAAGGATGGAAGAGTGAGAGCGGGGCAGGGTAAACTGAGGGCTGTATTGATGCACCGAGGATGGTGGGTGCCTAGTTTTTTTAATTACAGAGATTCAAAGGTTTAATGCAGAGGAAGGAGTGTGTAGTGAGCTTAAGTGTGAGGAGCAGGCAGAGTGAAGGCTCGGAGGGTGCAGTGAGGGTCGGGAGGGACAGAGAGGGCTGAAGTGAGTGCGCCAGTGCAGAGGGGAGTGCTGGATGGTGAATGGGTTGCAGTGAGGGTTGTAGTGAGTTCTGGAGTGGAAGTCTGATTCTGTGAGGGATTTAGTGAGTGCTGGGGGTGAGGGTTGTAGTGAGTTCTGGAGTGGGAGTGTGTTCCAGTAAGGTATTAAGTGAGGGTTGGAGGGTGAGTGTTTTGCAGTGAGGATTGTAGTGAGATCTGGAGTGGAAGTCTGATTCTGTGAGGGATTTAGTGAGTGCTGGGGGCGAGGGTTGTAGTGAGTTCTGGAGTGGAATTCTGATTCTGTGAGGGATTTAGTGAGTGCTGGGGGCGAGGGTTGTAGTGAGTTCTGGAGTGGAAGTCTGATTCTGTGAGGGATTTAGTGAGTGCTGGGGGCGAGGGTTGTAGTGAGTTCAGGAGTGGAAGTAAGATTCTGTGAGGGATTTAGTGAGTGCTGGGGGCGAGGGTTGTAGGGAGTTCTGGAGTGGAAGTCTGATTCTGTGAGGGATTTAGCGAGTGCTGGGGGCGAGGGTTGTAGTGAGTTCTGGAGTGGAAGTCTGATTCTGTGAGGGATTTAGTGAGTGCTGGGGGCAAGGGTTGTAGTGAGTTCTGGAGTGGAAGTCTGATTCTGTGAGGGATTTAGTGAGTGCCGGGGGCGAGGGTTGTAGTGAGTTCTGGAGTGGAAGTCGGATTCTGTGAGGGTTTTTGTGAGTGCTGGGGGTGATGGTTGTAGTGAGTTCTGGAGTGGGAGTGTGTTCCAGTGAGGTATTTAGTGAGAGCTGGGGGCGTGGGTTGTAATGAGTTCTGGAGTGGAATTCTGTGAGGGTTTTAGCGAGTGCTGGGGGTGATGGTTGTAGTGAGTGCAATAGGTCATGCATATGCGAGCGATTAAGCTATTGGCATTGTAAATGACGAAACCATTTTTTTAACGATTAAGTTATTGGCAATGTAAATGACAATGCTATTTATTTATTATATAAAAAAATAAAATAAAAAAAAATGTCATTAGCAATGCCAATAGCTCTACCTTTAATAATGCCGAGACCATTGCATTGTAAATGCTTGTTATCTACTTGTGCTCACTCAGTTTGAAGACAGACTGTGCTGCAACTGTCCTTGGAAAACTCTTGGGGCCCCATCAGGATGAAGGGCGGACCTTGTCCGCCCGCCACCCTATTGGAGAACGGGACCGCCCGCCATAAGGGCGGGGGTCCCGTGGGGGGAATTAGGATGTGCCCGCCACAGTGGCGGGCACATCCTGTAGTTTTAGCATTGTGGCGGGCGGTGCACTCTGCACCGCCCGCCACAATGCAAAAAATGCTTTTTCGCATTTGCATATGCAAAGCGGCAGGCACCGCGTGGTGCCTGCCGCTTTGCAAATGCAAATGTGGGGGGGTACCAGAGGTACCCCCCATGTGCCCCCCTGACAGTGGCGCCAACCTGGGGGCCCTGCAGGGGGTCCCCGCAGCAATCGCCGCATGCCTTTCCGTGGCGGCATTGCCGCCGCGGAAAGGCCCCTAATGTAAGCCATCCTAATATGGCTGGCGGTGTCCATTGGACACCGCCACCATATTAATATATTACCGCCGCGGTCGCAGGGCGACCACGGCGGTAAAGCGGCGGACGGTCTTTCCGTCCGCCATTGTCCCCTCCGCCATCCTAATCAGGCGGAGGGGAAAACGAGAGTGGTTGTCGGGCGGATTGCCTCCGCCAGGGTGGCGGTGGCCACCGCCGCCCTGGCGGAGGCAATCCGCCCGATATCCTAATGGAGCCCATGGTGTTGGAGAACCACCATTAGTCTTTGTCTTGAATTGGAAACTGTCTCTAAAGGTGGTATTGTTTCCTGATTAACTCCTCTCTTAAACTAAAGTTATTGCACATGGATCACTGAAATAATATCGAGGGACAGAATATCGACCAACAAAAATATCGTTGACAAAATATCGAGAGACAAAATATCGAGTTTCTATCTACAAACAGGTAAGTACAAAAATATTGAGTTAAAAATATCATTTACAAAAATATAGTTGTAAAAAATATCGACTTTAATAAAAACAGTTTAATTACATTAATATAAAAAATCAATTACTAAAATATACTTAACAATACTTAAAATAACTTTTAATAATTAAATAAGTAATGAAAGTAAAAAAATAAAATAAAAATAATCATATTTCTTAAAACATATATATATATATAGTAACAAAATTTAATTAAATAATAGCCAATATTATTAACGTACAAATACAAAAGAGTAAAAATTACTATTCCCACTCCAGTGGGTGCAACAGTAGGGAAAGCGTTGGATAGCGTAGGGGTTAAAATTACTATTCCCACTCCAAAGAGTGCAACAGTGGCTATATGACGTTACAACGCAACTTTTACAACGCACTACCATTACAACGTAAGTATTGGTAAGTATATAATAATTTTTATAATTTAAATTATTTAAAATTAATTTAATATAATTTAATTTAATTTCATTTCATTAAATTAAATTAATGTAAATTTAATTTTACTTTATTTTTACACTGTACCCCTGTACCCCAAAAACCCAAAACTGACCCTGAACCCTAAAAAAAAAACCTTTATCCAAAAACCCAAAACTGACCCTGAACCCTAAAAATACCCCTTTACCCAAAAACTAAAAACTGACCCTGAACCCTAAAAATACCCCTTTACCCAAAAACTAAAAACTGACCCTGAACCCTAAAAATACCCCTTTACCCAAAAACTAAAAACGGACCCTGAACCCTAAAAATACCCCTTTACCCAAAAACTAAAAACTGACCCTGAACCCTAAAAATACCCCTTTACCCAAAAACTAAAAACTGACCCTGAACCCAAAAAATATCCCTTTACCCAAAAACTGAAAACTGACCCTGAACCCTAAAAATACCCCTTTACCCAAAAACTAAAAACTGACCCTGAACCCAAAAAATACCCCTTTACCCAAAAACTAAAAACTGACCCTGAACCCTAAAAATACCCCTTTACCCAAAAACCAAAAACTGACCCTGAACCCTAAAAATACCCCTTTAATTTAACATAATTAGCAATTAATCAATTAAATTAAATTAATTACCAATTACATTTTAATTAATTAACACATATTTTTTAATTAACAATTAATTAAATATTACTAATAATTATTAAATGTACATATTTAATTAGTTATAATTAAATTACTTCCCACCCTATTCCCCTATAAACCCACAACCCGCTACAGGAAATAAATTATTTAAATTTACACAATTAGCAATTGATCAATTAAATTAAATTAATTATCAATTAAATTTTAAATAATTAACAAATATTATTTAATTACCAATTAATTAAATATTACTACCAATTAATACATTTACATATTTAATTAATTATAATTAAATTACTTCCCACCCTATTCCCCTATAAACCCACAACCCGCTACAGGAAATAAATTATTTTAATTTACATAATTAGCAATAATTAATTACATTAAATTAATTACCAATTACATTTGAATTAATTAGCAAATATTTTTTAATTAACAATTAATTAAATATTACTACCAATTATTAAATTTACATATTTAATTAATTATAATTAAATTACTTCCCACCCTATTCCCCTATAAACCCACAACCCGCTACAGGAAATAAATTATTTAAATTTACACAATTAGCAATTGATCAATTAAATTTTAAATAATTAACAAATATTATTTAATTACCAATTAATTAAATATTACTACCAATTAATACATTTACATATTTAATTAATTATAATTAAATTACTTCCCACCCTATTCCCCTATAAACCCACAACCCGCTACAGGAAATAAATTATTTTAATTTACATAATTAGCAATTAATCAATTAAATTAAATTAATTACCAATTAAATTTTAAATAATTAACATATATTATTTAATTACCAATTAATTAATTATTAATACCAATTAATACATTTACATATTTAATTAATTATAATTAAATTACTTCCCACCCTATTCCCCTATAAACCCACAACCCGCTACAGAATAAAATTACACAATAATTTTTAAAAAATCATTAATTAAAAATAATTATAAGATAAAATGACACTTTTCACACATATTATAACATAAAAGCACTATAAATAATGAAATATTATTTAAAAAACGATATTTTTTACTATCTAGATTATATACTTGGATATTTTCACTTTCTATATTATTTAGTCGATATTACTCCATTTACCTTAAAAACGATATTTTGGCTGTCGATATTCTGTCCTGTCGATATTTTGTCCAAACGATATTTAAAACTCGATATTCTGTCCAAACGATATTTTGGAGTCGATATTATGTCTGTGCACCATTGCACATCTATTGAGTGACACTCTCATCCCTTCTAAAGCATTTGAACCACCCGTTTGATTTGGCTTTCTGAACGTATTCTAAAATGCATTCAAATTACTCAAGGAAGTTGAAGGATTTGCTTCTAAGCATGCATTTGTCATTACTGTCAGAGTATTTGGATTTCAGTCTAATAGTTCACGAAGCTGCAGTGTTAGCCAACTCTAAAAGATGTATCATATCTGGCATGTTAGATAATTTGGGAGAATAAATAGTAATTTTGTTCGTTTAGTCTCTTTATCACATTAGGGCATTAGACAAACCTGTATCAGGTTCGAGTGTGGGTGCTAAAGTGACACCCTTTTCCCCAATTTCCTGTGTTCTTGGGATTGGATTTTAGCCTCTTTGGAGTACAAGGTGGACACCCTTGATGGCATTATTGAACCATATGACACAGTGACTTGTTATATATTCTCTATACGTGCCTTGTAAGTGAAAATAAATGTGGCCTGATAATGTTATTTAAAGTAACTGCACTATTAAATGTATATTCACACATTTATTACTGCAGTGCAAATATCAAATTGTAGTTTGTTACCACACTATAGCAAAATTAACATGAGATTAACACAGCTTGCTGCCTTATGGATTGTATTTTACAGTTCCTTTACTCAGGAAATCATGTCTCCTAATAGCCACCAGGCTTCTTCAATGTGATTATACCGGGCAACTATTTTCCCTTAAAGCCGGGTTTAGATTAAATATACGTGAAAAAATGCCATGGTATAACCCATATATGTAGATATACTGGGCCCGATTCACAGAACTAACTTAAGACAAAATCCTAAACTTACTACTTTTGGTATTCACAGAAGTTAGGCTTTTGTCCTAAGTTTGTCTTAAGACAGACTTAAGACAGACTTAAGACAGACTTAAGTTAGAATTTTGTCTTAAGTCTGTCTTAAGTCTGTCTTAAGACAAAATCCTAACTTCTGTGAATACCAAAAGTAGTAAGTTTAGGATTTTGTCTTAAGTTAGTTCTGTGAATCGGGCCTTTTGAGTGTAATGTGCTGTTTAATACCATTAGTGAGAGGTTGGAGGGGCCTTATGACCTCGAGAATGACTCAGGAATCCTCAAGTATTCCCCTTTTGCGATTCATGACCCCTCCATACACTCAATAATTGGTAAAAAATATACATAATTACACTCTGTACATCTCCTTCTATGCCATATCTGTCTAAGTTTCTATATATCCAAACGGTCTAGTTGTGGTTAACATATCACTTAGTTTTTAACCTCATTTGTATGCACTCAATAACTTTGCCTACCGTGGAAAAATGTGCACCAAAAATGGGAGCTACAGCCTTTAGTGGGCAATCTTTGAGTGTGCCATATTTAGTCAAACAGGTTAAATGTTAAAAGGAGGGGGTCACCAAATTTGTCAGCTTTGTGAATAAGATGGGGTTCCCCTAATAAATGTTTTTATATGTGTAACTTGAAAAACATTGAACAAACAATTTCTATCATTTTTATGGTACAATGGCCTTCGCTCTTTCAGCACTTTCTTTGTTTGGTGAATTTTCTTTCAACCGGTTTGGAGTTATAAGCAAAAATGTAACTGTCCAATGTGGACACTCTAACTAATGAAGAGGGTCTTTGAGCAAGATCAGGCCTGTCTTAGTCTTTGTAAGAATTAGTGAGTCTTCGTAACACTTAATTCAAGGCATAAAGCATAAATAAAATAATCAAGGTAGAATTATGCAAGAAGATTAAAACAAGATGTGCCTCAGAAGGAAATCCAAGGAAATACTAAATAAAAAACAGAAAACAGTCTGATATAACGCATGTACCCAAAAAAAGGAAGCCAAAACACTAATTATAAATCACTGACATTGAGTCTGCTCAGTTAGAAAGCCACAAAAAAGTCTGGCTAATGGGTGTCCAAAAAGCAGCTCGGGAGTTACTGCTAACTCGGCAAAACCCTTGAAGTAGCTTAAGTGAAGCTCAGTCCAGTACACCATTCAGAGGGTTTGTGTACATTAGCAAAGTCATTACTGCTCACCTAAAGACTCTTAGGTTGGCATCCAGCCATACCAATGGCAGGGCTTCATGCTAACATATAAACACGCACTGTGTTGGCCTACGAGGCCTGCCACATGGCCCTCTGTATCTATACTCAAACTAGCAAAGCCACAAGGAGATTGGACATGATGGAGGCCCCACTCACTATCATTCACAATATGCCTAACAGCAATTGGCCAGGAAATTAGAGGGTGCAGCATTAACCTAAGCAGGATCAAGAGGGGAAGACACCCAAGTATTGGATGGCAGGAGCCAGAGCAAAAGTGTGTAATTTGGGTGCACGGTCAGCCTAGGAGCTGAAGAGAGCAGGGGCTAGATCCAGAACTAAGATCCACTCCTGAGCATCACTATGCACATACCACTTTGTGTGACCATTTGTGTGAGCTCGTTTGTGAGCTCAGCCGCCATCCTGCAGTAATTAGTCATTGGCCTGGTCCAGAAGGGGCTATCGGGGGGCTGGCAGACCTTGCATTGGTGGAGTGAGGCATCGGGGCATGCCCCCTTCTAGGGCATGGAGGGGCTCCGAAGGCCGGCATTGTCCTTGCGGTCCTGGTCAAAGTGTGCACAAGCAGCCCAGAGAGAGTACCGTCTCTGCCATGAGAGACTGCAGGGTATGGGGAACTGCGCAGAGCGGGCATGGGCCGGTGCTGACCTGGAGTAGAAAGGAGCGGCGGCAGCAATCCAGGACCTCCCACCGCCATCTGGCACTGGTGGTCATTGGCCCTTATCTCCAGTTGGGGGGTTGCGATGGGAGCCCTGCAGAGGTTAGATCATGTGGCCGCAGCCCCTTGAGAAGACCGGCTCTGCCATTTGAGACTGCAGGGCCCGGCCCATAGAAAGAGTCAGCTCTGCCTGATGGAACCAGGAGAGGAGAGGAGTGGTCACTGCGAGTCTGGGGCCTCGGGAGGCTGCACCTTGGAGGCCCGCAGAGGCAGATGTGAACCTGGCCAGCTCTCGCCTGGGTGCTGCTGGGTCAGTCCAACACTACCATCTACTCTCCTTGGTACAGAGAGACAGGACTTGAGCGAGGGTGAGCATTTTGAACTTCTCCTTCTTGAGGGAGCAATTTAGAAGGTGCAGGTCTAGGATAAGACAAAGTCCTCTGCTCTTCTTGGGCAGCAGGAAGTATCAGGAATAGAACCACGGCCTACTTCTGGCATCTGCACCCTCTTGATGGCTCCTTGGCCAGGAGAGCCATCACTTCCTGGCAGAGCAAGGAGAGCTGGTCCTCCGTCTGCCTGTCGCAAGCAGGTGGCATGAATTAAGGGGTAGTTACGAAGGGGAGGGAATATCCCCTCTCGACAATTTGGAGAAACCATCGGTCGGATGTTATTGACTTACATGTGGGGGCAAGTGATGGCATATCCTGCCTCGTGCAGGGTGCCCATGATGGTAAGAGGGCAGACTATAAGGGTTTGGAGGCTGCTGCTGCTAAAGGGGTTGTGAACTTGCCCGACCTCGGGCTTCCAAATCCATGGGGTCTGTGGGTGCCACATCATCGGCGATGCAGAGGCTGGGAAACTTGTACACCATGGTGGCTGGGAGGGTATAGGCAAAGCTGGAAATCCCTTCCGTGGGCACATTTATGGATGTGGAAGTGTTGGCACATGATCTCTTATGATAACATTGCATACAAAACCGACCGATCACAATAAAGTCCTCCACTACTCAAGTTTTCACCTCCTGCAGTCTCTGAGACAATCTGCCATATGGGCAATTTGGAAGAATTATTCGTAATTGCACCATCAAAGAAGACTATTTCCGTTGTGCAAAAATTTGATGAACAGACAAAGAATGGGGATCTCCACGTAAGCTGTTAAAGAATTCAACGAAAAAGCATGGTTCCCCCTTGTGAATCTTTCTTCGCTAAAAAACAAAACAAAGAAAACTTCAGAGCATCTAGTTTGTGTCTCAACATTCTGTACACAAACTGATAAGTTTAAGAAAATCATCTACAGAATTGGCATTTAATTGCAGATCTGGACTAGTCTTTTGAGCGACCTCAATTTGCACTCAAAATGGATCGAAGCACTGGCAGACAAATAGTGCGGGCCTATATTCCTGCAACAACTTCCAAAAGTAATCTCAGGTAACTTTGGAATTTCGCACCCTTGGAAGTACATCACAAATGCGGGGCATCTGTGAGCTGCAATCAAACCACAGAGGGAATTCAATTTCAACACAATAACATCAAAGGGACACACAAGTTTTTTCCCAATTGTAGAAGTAAAAATGTAATTTATGGGTTCATTTGAGCATGCAATAAACTGTACATCGTAAACACAAATCAAGAGATTCATCAAAGAATCTCCCAACACAAATCAAGAAAATATGCTGGAAAGTCATCTCAGCATCATTGGGGTCTCACTTTATAGAGTAGCAACTTAGTGAAGAGGATTTTCGTTAACCAGTTTTGGCAGTCATCCAATAAAATCCCCGGGGAGGCAGCGCTGAAAGAAGTTTAACTAAAAAAGAAGCTTATCTCATACTTCGTTTTAATACAGTCACTGATAGCCTTATTGAAATGACAGAGTTACATAACCTATGAGATGATTCTACTCGAATGACACCAGTTCTCCAAATCAATTGTCCACACTTGAGACCTTGGTGCCTCTCCCTAGAAGACATACTTTTGGACCCATCACAATTGAATCCCTGGCCCAGAAATGCTGTTTTGATGTTCCAGGGTTGAAAAACAAAATTCATCACGAGGACTACATGTCCCAGATAGCATTTCGTGGGACAATCAATCAATACAACTGCCCTGTTACAGTTCCAGCCTTCCAAATAATACAAGAAATATTTACCAGTGATACCAGCACTCTAAATGAACTGTCCACACTTGAGACCTTGCGGCCTCTCTCCAGGGATATACATGTGGACTCAAATTCAAATTCAAATTCAAATTATCTTTATTCGGTTTTCCATTGTTTTTGAAATACCATAAAAGTTCATAAAAATACATCAATTTCATAGTCATATTTAAAACCCAATGAAAGCATAAAAATTCGCAATTTGAATTCCAAATATTAAAAGCTGATTTTGCCAGTATTCATATTAACATTAAACAATTTAAAAAAAAACGTTTAAACAGCAAAGTGTCAGTTGTGCCTGAATAGATTGTAACTTCTCCAACTTAGTCTAGGGCCTAAAAACCATTTATCAGAGATTAGAGCGATGTCTAATGCAAAATTTACTCTGCATGATTGACTCTTTGGCCTAGAAACGCTTAATTGATGTTCCAAGGTTTAACAACGAAAAATGATCTCGAGGACTGCACGTCCCAGAATGCATTCTGGTGCATAACCAAGCAGCAACACAAGTGCTCTAAGTACGTCAGATACACAATGAGAGTCAAAGAACGCGCCCGTTGGTTTTGCAAAATTAAGTGGAAGTGAGTGGCCGCCTTGGTGCACGCACGCCGTGACTAACAGTGGACCAATCTCAGATTGTTTATCCCGCACTTAGTTTAACTCCGTTTTAGCTCTATCTTCAGGCACGTGCAGGCGGCTTGGAGGGAGCTTGATTCATCAACTGCCACCGTGTTGCCAAGCCTCGGCCTCCATGACATGAGTAAGCGCAGCCTCATCGATGACATCAGAGAGCGCAGCCCCTTTGATGCATTGTTTCATTAACGGGCTCTTTGCTCATACTGCTGCTATGAGTCGGTTTACATCAATGCAAATGGGCGGTCCACCGATACTATGTTTCAATAAACAGCCACCATTGCACTTTCCTGCCACAAAATAGCAACACCTTTAAAGCGCACTGCTGAGCTCGTCTCTTTCCACCGTTACAGTAACGCTCATATCACGGCCTCGTGCACAAATGTGAAAAAAAAATCCTGCATGCATGCACTTTGAAAAGTAACCATTAAAGATCATTGTCCCTCCACATGCTTCTGTAAAGATCGTCGGAGACCTCACCACGCTCTATAAAGAAATGAGAAAACAGTTTCAAGATGTCATTGATCACAGCTTTTTCCGTGCCGGCATCCAAACAAGTGAGTGGAATGTGATCAGTAATTTTTTCCATGCAGTCACCTGCCGCTCCACATAATGGTGACACACATTTGTTCTTTTTATTGAGCTACAGCAAATCCCTGCATGAAAGACATGCATTAAAGAAGAGCTCTAAGCCCATCAGCCTGAAGCCCATGTAAGTTGGAAATGGAGTCGAACTGAACAATTGAACTCGGCCCATTACCTCACTAACTTGAGGATAATAAAGGTAGATTGTTCTTTTTTGTTGCACACAGTGGTTAGCAGTTCTCTGTCCTGAGGAGAACCCAAAACTTGGTCCGGGCTTGAAACGCTTTGACAGCAGAACACGCTGTGGCCGAAAAACATAATGTTTTGTAGGACACTTGGCATCCTCGGCCACGTAGAGGCTGGGACGTTTGCATGCACGGTGGCTGGGAGGGTATAGACGCGGCTGGAAAGCACTTCTGTGGCCACGAAAGGAGTGAAAGGCGGATTAGGGGTTGCTAGGGGCCATGGAGAGGCCCAACAACTTGGCCCTAGGCCTAATGTTCTTAAAGCGTGCCAGCGCTGAATCCTCTGTGTCTCTAAAATGACAAAAGTCATCAAAAGGCATGCCCATAAGTGATGCTTGGACTTCCCCTGAAAGGCCAGTTGTTCTCAGCCAGGTGTGGTGCGGTAAGGCAACCGTTGAAGAAACCACTCTGCCACAGTCGGTGGTTTCCAGTCCACATCTGATCTTGAACTTAGCTGCATCTCTCCAATTGGCAACGGCCTGGGAGATTTTAGCCTGGGATTAATCCGGAACCCAGTGGCGTAACGAAAGCACATGGAGGGGCCCCCCCGTGTCCCAGCCCACCACCTACCACTTTGCCCTACCCCGGGTCAAAATTCAGGACAGGAGGTCAAAATTCAGGACGTAACTTCGGGACAAAATGTACGTTTTACAGACACATCAGAGGAAGTTGTGCAATAGTATATAAGTAAGCACATCCATATCCAAATATATTCAACCATTTGCAAACCTGTTCATCATGTATCCTTCCATCTAGCATTTCACTCATCCATCCCTCCATCCACCCTTTCACTCATCCATTCATTATCCATCCATCCACCCTATCCATCTTTACACTCATCCATCTACTCTTCCACCCATCCATCCACTCATCTATCCAGTCATTTACCCTTTCACCCATCCAGCCACCCTTTCACTTACTCCTATATCCTCCCAGTCCCTCATCCTTTCACCAATTCATCCTTTCAGTCATCCATCCATCCTCCCTTTCTCTCTCCATCGACCCTTTCACTTAGCCATCCTTCCTTCCACCCATCCACCCATTCATCTACTCATCCACTCATGAATCCATCCATTGACTCTGCAGGCAACACAGCCACTGCCCACCTCCCCTGGGGCTCTGCACCCAGCACAGACAATGCCCACCTCCCCTAGGGCTCTGCAGGCAACACAGCCACTGCCCACCTCCCCTGAGGCTCTTCACCCAGCACACAGCTGCGGCCCGTGGAGGGAGTTTCAGTGGGGCAGAAAGGCGTTGGAGGGGCAGGGTGGGGGATGCTAAAAACCGGAATATGGATAATTGGAGGTAAGTAAACAATTTAATTATTAAGACTAATTTCGTAGCGCGCCCTGCATCGCAAAATGCGATGCAGGGCGCGCTACGAAAATCGTTTTATTAATTAAATTGTTTACTTTTAATTATTTATTTATTTATTTATTTATTTTATTTTTAAAGTTTTCTATAGCGCTGGCTAGACCCAAGGGGTATCAGAGCGCTTTACATGGCAAGATAATATGAGGCAAGATAATATGAGGCAAACAAGGCATACACGCAGATAAAAAGATAGTGAAACAACATGAAAAATATACATATCAAGAATAGATATATAAGGTGCAAAGCAAAACAGAAGGGTAGTACAGAAGGTGGGTAGAGAAGTAGGCGTGTACAGGAGCGTAGAGCAGAAGGCGGTACGTGGAACAGTACAGAAGGCATGTCCAGGTGGGTAGAACAGAAGGCGTGTCCAGGTGTTGAAGAACAGAAGGTGTGTACAGGTGGGATAGAACATAAGACTTATACAGGTGGGTAGAGCAGAAGGCGTGTACAGGTGCGTAGAGCAGAAGGTGGGTAGAAAGGAAGGCACGTGCAGGTGGGATAGAACAGAAGGCATGTGCAGGTGGGTAGAACAGAAGGCGTGTCCAGGTGGGTAGAGCACAATGTGTGTACAGGTGAATACAACAGAAGGTGGGTACAGGTAGGATAGAACAGAAGGCTTATGAAGGTGGGTACAGGTGGATAGAGTAGAAGACATGCACAGGTGTGTAGAGCAGAAGACGACTACAGGTTGGATAAAACATAAGTTGTGTACAGGTGGGTAGACCAGAAGGGTTGTAGAGGTGGGTAGAGAAAAGGTGTGTACAGGTGAGTGGTAGAAAAGAAGGTGGGTACAGGTGGGTAGAACAGCAGAACACACCCATTTCCCCAAGTAATGTGCATGGGCAAGCAGCTAATGCACTGTTCTCGGGGGTGCAGCAGCAGACAGTCTTACACTGCCATCATATGAAGGGTACACATTGCCATCATATGAAGGGTACAGCAGAGGCATTGCCATCATATGAAGGGTACACACTGCCATCATATGAAGGATACACACTGCCATCATATGAACGGTGCAGCAGAGGCAATGCCATCATATGAAGGGTACAGACTGCCATCATATGAACAGGTACAAAAGGGGGTGGTGATGGACAGAGCATCTGAACCAATCAAACACTCACACCCAGTCAAAAGATCTGGCTTTGATCCATGACCGTTCTTTAGCCCACTCTGCCACCCCAGTTCAGACATGGCTATATGCAAATCAGTCTGACCCTGTGCCTCATGGGAACAGTCCAGCTCGAACTGCCAAGCCATGCCTTCCCTGGACCAGAAACAAGCTTCCGAGGACCGGTTTCTGGCATTCCAGCGGTCTTCAGCCCGGCATGCTTGAGTCCAGTGGCAAAGTGAGCAAGGGACTCACGTCTGAGCATACCCTGCCACACTTATTGCGGCCAAAGCGGTACAAAAGGGGGTGTGATGGACTGAGCATCTGAACCAATCAAACACTCACACCCAGTCAAAAGATCTGGGTTTGATCCATCACCGTTCTTTAGCCCACTCTGCCACCCCAGTTCAGACATGTCTATATGCAAATCAGTCTGACCCTGTGCCTCATGGGAACAGTCCAGCCCGAACTGCCAAGCCATGCCTTCCCTGGACCGGAAACAAGCTTCCGAAGACTGGGGTCTGGCATTCCAGCCGTCTTCAGCCTGGCTTGCTTGAGTCCAGTGGCAAAGTGAGCAAGGGACTCACATCTGAGCATACCCTGCCACACTTATGGTGGCCAAAGCGGTGCAAAAGGGGGTGGTGATGGACGGAGCATCTGAACCAATCAAACACTCACACCCAGTCAAAAGATCTGGGTTTGATCCATCACCGTTCTTTAGCTCACCCTGCCACCCCAGTTCAGACATGGCTATATGCAAATCAGTCTGACCCTGTGCCTCATGGGAACAGTCCAGCCCGAACTGCCAAGCCATGCCTTCCCTGGACCGGAAACAAGCTTCTGAGGACCGGTTTCTGGCATTCCAGACGTCTTCAGGCCGGCTTGCTTGAGTCCAGTGGCAAAGTGAGCAAGGGGCTCACGTCTGAGCATACCCTGCCACACTTATGGCGGCCAAAGCGGTACAAAAGGGGGTGGTGATGGCATGAGCATCTGAACCAATCAAACACTCACACCCAGTCAAAAGATCTGGGTTTGATCCATCACCGTTCTTTAGCCCACTCTGCCACCCCAGTTCAGGCATGGCTATATGGAAATCAGTCTGACCCTGTGCCTCATGGGAACAGTCCCGCCCGAACTGCCAAAGCCATGCCTTCCCTGGACCGGAAACAAGCTTCAGAGGACCGGTTTCTGGCATTCCAGCCGTCTTCAGCCCGGCTTGCTTGAGTCCAGTGGCAAAGTGAGCAAGGGACTCACGTCTGAGCATACCCTGCCACACTTATGGCGGCCAAAGCGGTACAAAAGGGGGTGGTGATGGACGGAGCATCTGAACCAATCAAACACTCACACCCAGTCAAAAGATCTGGGTTTGATCCATCACCGTTCTTTAGCCCACTCTGCCACCCCAGTTCAGACATGACTATATGCAAATCAGTCTGACCCTGTGCCTCATGGGAACAGTCCAGCCCAAACTGCCAAGCCATGCCTTCCCTGGACCGGAAACAAGCTTCCGAGGACCGGTTTCTGGCATTCCAGCCGTCTTCAGCCCGGCTTGCTTGAGTCCAGTGGCAAAGTGACCAAGAGACTCTCGTCTGAGAATACCCTGCCACACTTATGGCGGCCAAAGCGGTACAAAAGGGGGTGGTGATGGACGGAGCATCTGAACCAACCAAACACTCACACCCAGTCAAAAGATCTGGCTTTGATCCATCACTGTTCTTTAGCCCACTCTGCCACCCCAGTTCAGACATGGCTATATCCAAATCAGTCTGACCCTGTGCCTCATGGGAACAGTCCAGCCCGAACTGCCAAGCCATGCCTTCCCTGGACCGGAAAGAAGCTTCCGAGGACCGGTTTCTGGCATTCCAGCCGTCTTCAGCCCGGCTTGCTTGAGTCCAGTGGCAAAGTGAGCAAGAGACTCTCGTCTGAGAATACTCTGCCACACTTATGGCGGCCAAAGCGGTACAAAAGGGGGTGGTGATGGACGGAGCATCTGAACCAATCAAACACTCACACCCAGTCAAAAGATCTGGGTTTGATCCATCACCGTTCTTTAGCCCACTCTGCCACCCCAGTTCAGACATGACTATATGCAAATCAGTCTGACCCTGTGCCTCATGGGAACAGTCCAGCCCAAACTGCCAAGCCATGCCTTCCCTGGACCGGAAACAAGCTTCCGAGGACCGGTTTCTGGCATTCCAGCCGTCTTCAGCCCGGCTTGCTTGAGTCCAGTGGCAAAGTGAGCAAGAGACTCTCGTCTGAGAATACTCTGCCACACTTATGGCGGCCAAAGCGGTACAAAAGGGGGTGGTGATGGACGGAGCATCTGAACCAATCAAACACTCACACCCAGTCAAAAGATCTGGGTTTGATCCATCACCGTTCTTTAGCCACTTTGCCACCCCAGTTCAGACATGGCTATATGCAAATCAGTCTGACCCTGTGCCTCATGGGAACAGTCCAGCCCGAACTGCCAAGCCATGCCTTCCCTGGACCGGAAACAAGCTTCCAAGGACCGGTTTCTGGCATTCCAGCCGTCTTCAGCCCGGCTTGCTTGAGTCCAGTGGCAAAGTGAGCAAGGGACTCACGTCTGAGCATACCCTGCCACACTTATGGCGGCCAAAGCGGTACAAAAGGGGGTGGTGATGGACGGAGCATCTGAACCAATCAAATACTCACACCCTGTCAAAAGATCTGGCTTTGATCCATCACCGTTCTTTAGCCCACTCTGCCACCCCAGTTCAGACATGGCTATATGCAAATCAGTCTGACCCTGTGCCTCATGGGAACAGTCCAGCCGAACTGCCAAGCCATGCCTTCCCTGGACCGGAAACAAGCTTCCGAGGACCGGTTTCTGGCATTCCAGCCGTCTTCAGCCCGACTTGCTTGAGTCCAGTGGCAAAGTGAGCAAGGGACTCACGTCTGAGCATACCCTGCCACACCTATGGCGGCCAAAGCGGTACAAAAGGAGGTGGTGATGGACGGAGCATCTGAACCAATCAAACACTCATACCCAGTCAAAAGATCTGGATTTGATCCATCACCGTTCTTCAGTCCACTCTGCCACCCCAGTTCAGACATGGCTATATGCAAATCAGTCTGACCCTGTGCCTCATGGGAACAGTCCAGCCGAACTACCAAGCCATGCCTTACCTGGACCGGAAACAAGCTTCCGAGGACCGGTTTCTGGCATTCCAGCCGTCTTCAGCCCGACTTGCTTGAGTCCAGTGGCAAAGTGAGCAAGGGACTCACGTCTGAGCATACCCTGCCACACTTATGGCGGCCAAAGCGGTACAAAAGGGGGTGGTGATGGACGGAGCATCTGAACCAATCAAACACTCACACCCAGTCAAAAGATCTGGGTTTGATCCATCACCGTTCTTTAGCCCACTCTGCCACCCCAGTTCAGACATGGCTATATGCAAATCAGTCTGACCCTGTGCCTCATGGGAACAGTCCCGCCCGAGCTGCCAAGCCATGCCTTCCCTGGACCGGAAACAAGCTTCAGAGGACCGGTTTCTGGCATTCCAGCCGTCTTCAGCCCGGCTTGCTTGAGTCCAGTGGCAAAGTGAGCAAGGGACTCACGTCTGAGCATACCCTGCCACACTTATGGCGGCCAAAGCGGTACAAAAGGGGGTGGTGATGGACGGAGCATCTGAACCAATCAAACACACTCACCCAGTCAAAAGATCTGGGATTAATCCATCACCGTTCTTTAGCCCACTCTGCCACCCCAGTTGAGACATGGCTATATGCAAATCAGTCTGACCCTGTGCCTCATGGGAACAGTCCAGCCCGAACTGCCAAGCCTTGCCTTCCCTGGACCGGAAACAAGCTTCTGAGGACCGGTTTCTGGCATTTCAGCCGTCTTCAGCCCGGCTTGCTTGAGTCCAGTGGCAAAGTAAGCAAGGGACTCACGTCTGAGCATACCCTGCCACACTTATGGCGGCCAAAGCGGTACAAAAGGGGGTGGTGATGGACGGAGCATCTGAACCAATCAAACACTCACACCCAGTCAAAAGATCTGGGTTTGATCCATCACCGTTCTTAGCCCACTTTGCCACCCCAGTTCAGACATGGCTATATGCAAATCAGTCTGACCCTGTGCCTCATGGGAACAGTCCAGCCCGAACAGCCAAGCCATGCCTTCCCTGGACCGGAAACAAGCTTCCAAGGACCGGTTTCTGGCATTCCAGCCGTCTTCAGCCCGACTTGCTTGAGTCCAGTGGCAAAGTGAGCAAGGGACTCACGTCTGAGCATACCCTGCCACACTTATGGCGGCCAAAGCGGTACAAAAGGGGGTGGTGATGGACGGAGCATCTGAACCAATCAAACACTCACACCCAGTCAAAAGATCTGGGTTTGATCCATCACCGTTCTTTAGCCCACTCTGCCACCCCAGTTCAGACTTGGCTATATGCAAATCAGTCTGACCCTGTGCCTCATGGGAACAGTCCAGCCGAATTGCCAAGCCATGCCTTCCCTGGACCAGAAACAAGCTTCCGAGGACCGGTTTCCGGCATTCCAGCCGTCTTCAGCCCGACTTGCTTGAGTCCAGTGGCAAAGTGAGCAAGGGACTCACGTCTGAGCATACCCTGCCACACTTATGGCGGCCAAATCAGTACAAAAGGGGGTGGTGATGGACGGAGCATCTGAACCAATCAAACACTCACACCCAGTCAAAAGATCTGGGTTTGATCCATCACCGTTCTTTAGCCCACTCTGCCACCCCAGTGCAGACATGGCTATATGCAAATCAGTCTGACCCTGTGCCTCATGGGAACAGTCCAGCCCGAACTGCCAAGCCATGCCTTCCCTGGACCGGAAACAAGCTTCCAAGGACCGGTGTCTGGCATTCCAGCCGTCTTCAGCCCAGCTTGCTTGAGTCCAGTGGCAAAGTGAGCAAGGGACTCACGTCTGAGCATACCCTGCCACACTTATGGCGGCCAAAGTGGTACAAAAGGGGGTGGTGATGGACGGAGCATCTGAACCAATCAAACACTCACACCCAGTCAAAAGATCTGGGTTTGATCCATCACCGTCCTTAGCCCACCCTGCCACCCCAGTTCAGACATGGCTATATGAAAATCAGTCTGACCCTGTGCCTCATGGGTACAGTCCACTGGATGAAGGGTACAGCAGACACTGTCATACACTGCCATCATATGAAGGGTACAGCAGACACCGTCAACACTGCTATCATATGAAGGGTACATCAGTACACATTGCCCTAACATCACAGGTTTGCAGTACCTAAACACTAACCAGAACAAGTGCTATATAAATGCAGTTACAATACAATACAATACAATTCAATACTGGAGCAGCAGCGCACACTAACATCACACCGAGGGAAGTCAGCCATCCCAAGAAGTGTGCCATGGTTGCAACACACACTGCTATAACACACTGAGGATTAAGCAGCAATACCGTGCTTTTTTTGCAAGCATGCTGGTGCAGAGGTGCACTTTATCACGAGAAGGGAAGGTTTTCACTTGTAGAGGGACACTGATGGGGCACTTTTAAGAGGTGTGTCCTGATAAAAACGGCGAACCATATTTAGCACAATGAGAACAGACGAGTTTGCACGTACATTAGAATGGAGGGAGTGCTGTATGACAAGCGCACATGTGCCCGGTGAACACAAGATAGGTACAACACTTTGCAGCACTTTATGAACACGTTCTGTGTAGCACAGAGGTTCATAGGAAGGGTTGTGTGTTGTAGTGTTTTCACACGGGGGAGGTTTAAGAAGGGCGGTGTTAATGGTGGGGGCGGAGGTGTCAGCATGTGACACGGCAAGGATAGTTTTTCATTCTCAGGGCGGTAGGGTTGTATGTAAACGGGGAAGGGCGATGTATATGATTGGGAGGAAAGGGTGATGTGAAGTCCGATGCCATGCTTGGCACACTGAGGGAGACTTCACTTCCTAAAGACCATTGCTTGGTGTTTTGGAGAGGACTTTTCATGAATGCCAACATTTTAGAACAGGAACGTGGGGAATTTTCCCCCCAGAAATCGGAGGAATATATTTTCCATAATGAATTCTAGTGAAGCTGACGCGGTTTTAGACCGGAGACAGGAAAGAAAAGCCATTATTTACTTCAAAGGCAGAGAGACTCCCGTCTGTTGGGATGTGTGACTTCTAGCTGAATTAATTCCTGGAATATGTACGGACTTGAGGCAGAACTTAGGTATCAATTACGCAGGGCATTTGGTAACGACCACAGGGTGAGACAGTGGCACACAGGGAACATAAACAGTGTTTAACAAACGGGAATGATACCATGCACCGCTGCGCACCTTCTGTTTATCACACGGTAGTGACGTCACACACCAGCGCATGGAAGTGAAGCTCGCACAGCGCTGGAGATATACATCACTTAAAATGTATGTATATGTTTCCATATCTAGCCCCATTGTTCAGAGGCTTCGTTATTACATCTGTCTCTAAGGCAGCAAGTTGGAATTAGTTCTATGTCACATGACCAGGAACATCATCTGCCGGCAGACTGGGACTGTGGAGACATGATGACATGTGATTGTATGGGCAAGCTGAGTAGAAGGCGCAGTACTTAGCACAGTGGCGCGTCTCTCAAAGTCAGTCAGATGGAGCATCCCTGCACCTGATGTCACGCTCAACGCCATGACGTTACGCTCGCACAACGCTGGTGAGGAGGATCCTACCTTCACTGTGATCTCCGGGGCACTGGCAGCTAAATCAAACTGAATCTGATGGATGCACAGCAGCACTTTTGTGCAGGCCGCACTTGCGCACCATTTCATTTATTAAAGTGAGTGAGGGGGCCCCTGGAGTGGGGCCCCTGGAGCGAAGCCCCCCCCCGCACCACAGGGGCTGCGGGGGCCTGTGTTACGCCCCTGCCGGATCCATAGGCAGCACCTGCACATCTAAATTCTATAGAGTATGGGAGTAACAGCCCAAGAGGCATGCAGTGTTCACAGACCACAGTGTCAGTCTGGTGGAAGATGACATCTGAAAAACTAAGGGGCATATTATCAAGGGGGTTTATCTCCGCTTTTTGGCTTTAAAAGCCAAGAAAGCGGAGATAAAATTATCTCCCTATTACCAAGCTGTCGCTAACACCAGTTAGCGACAGCTAATAGGAGATAGCGACCATCTTGGGCCCCGCTTTGCATGTCAGTGATATTTATCACTAATGACATGCAAAGTGGGCGTGCCAAGATGTTAGCGACTGGAAACAGTCGCTAACATCGCTATCTCCTATTACCAACTTTTGGAGATATTCGCGCTAAGCGCGAATATCTCCAAAAGCTAACACCTGCCCTGAGCAGTTCTTAGCCATGTTATCCAATGGGAGGTGGATAACATGGCTAAGAGAATTTGCTCGATAATGCATGAATATCGCTGACTTTTCAGCGATATTCATGCATTGCGGGAGTTTTTTATCGCATTTGCGATAAACCTTGCTAATAGCAAGGTTTATCTGCGATAAAAATCGCCGATGTGCGGCGATAATTTTTGTCTCTAACCAAGTTAGAGACAAAAATTATCGCTAGTTGTTGGTAATATACCCCTAAGATGTCCAGTCTTTTGGATTCCGTATCAGGTGGGGCGGTAAGGAATGCACCAGAATTTACAAGGGAGGTAGAGGCTTAACCACTAAGCTCTCTGGTGTAGGGTATTGTGTGAGGAAACTGGGGTTGCCTCGGCCAGGGCAGTGTCAGCAGTCAACCATCCTGTTCACAGGAGCCCCTGTGCTGGGCATGGACCAGATCCCAAGCAGGACACCTGTAAGGGCGTAATTGAATGGGAGCAGTTGTTCTGAGGGGGACACTCCCGACTGGAACTCCTCTGTGAGAACGTCCAGGACCTTGACCTTCCTTCTTACCACCATTGCAAAGGATGCTCCCTCTTCCACAGCCACAGTAGGCGGAGAATGCATGCCAGGGCCGAAAAAAATTGTTTGTAAAATGTTCGCAGGAAGATTAGGGAGTTCCGGGGTTCTCCTGCTGAGTCAGGTCTAAGAAGCTTCTTATAATACATAAAATGGGGAGGGGCGCATGCGCCCCCCCCCCTCCTTCCCCATTGCTGATATAAGTCCCGGGGACCACCACATCCCCAGGACCAGGGTGAATGTAAAATAAAGAGGGGAGTGGGTCTGTGTGGCACCCCCTCCGTAGGCTATTCTCGGCCCCGGGGGACCACTACCTACCTTGGGCAAGGCCAATAAAATTATATTTGAAGGAAAGGGGCCATGCGGTCCCCCGTCCAGGACTATTTATAGCCAGTGGCTCACCACCTCCCCGGGGACAGGTTGAATGAGGAGAAAGGAGGAGGGGATACGCTGTCCCTTCTAACCTTCAAGAGACAACTCAAGACCTGGCTGTTCGACCAGTAGCAACAGCACCCCCCCTCTCCCCACCCTCAGCGCCTTGAAACCCTTGCGGGTATGTAGTGCGCTTTACAAATTATTGGATTGGACTGTCCCCCCACCTGGAGTCACTAATGGTTCTAGGAACCACCACCCTTCTAGGGTCGGCTCCTTTTGTCACGGGGTGCCCACCCCCAGGACGTAGCTGGTTGCTCTCACTTGTTGGAGCTTTGACAGCTCCTGCCAAGCAAGAGCAAACAGTAAGTCCACTCCCAGTGGGCGGAGAAGGAACACTGCACACCCACTCACAGGCCCATAACACTACTCACAAACCCACACAGGCACTCACACACTCACTCACAGACCCACACAGTCATTCATAAAACCATAGTGCTACTCGCACACCCACACTCTCAACCACCTATACAGCCACTCAAACACTTGCTCATCAACCTATACAGCCACTAACACAACTACTCTGAAAGGTCACAGAGAAAAGTTAGAAAATACATGTTTTAAAATCTTAGGATTTCATTGATTAAAAAAAAGATTACAGGGACGTAATAGTTGGGAAATGACATTTAAAAACCATAGAATTTCACTGAACAAATCAAGGGTTACATGGGGCATTCTAGTTAGGCTCAGATTTCGATCGTATAAAACCAGTGAAATTACGCAGTTATAGCTACCTGAGCTAACTATAGCTTACACTCTGCAATGCACTGGTTATGACCTCAAATATTACACAACCACTCATACACCTACTCTCACACTCATACAACTGCTTACAAACACACACATCCATAGAGCCACTAACTCACCCAAACAGCCACTGTCACAGCTACTCAATTACCCATACAAAGCCACTTACTTACCCATACAGCTACGCACTCCTCCACTCATTCACCTCCACAGCCCCCTATACCCCCACTCAATACAGCCTCTCAACAGAGCCACTTACCCATACAACTCATGCACCCACTCACACAACTACTTATATAACTATTTTTATATCCATAGAAGCACGGCCACTCAATCACCTATACAGTTGCACACTCTGACATTCACTCTCCAATATAGCCACTCATTTAACCAAACACCAACTCAAGCAGCCACTCCCTCACCAATACAATCACTTACACACCCAGTCACTCACCCACACAGCCACTCACACAGCCACTTACCCTTACAGCCACTCACACACCCACTTATTCACCCATACCGCCACTCACATACACATACAACCACTCGCATACGGATACAGTCACATAATCACTCAGATGACATATGTTAGAAATAGTATTACTTAGTATTACAGAGAAATTGTAATTTAACTTCTGCAGTAGCTTAGTATAGATCTGTAACTCACAAACATTTACAAAACACTTAGACTCACTGGATGATGTCATCAGTTATGTCATTTGAGATGTCACCAGTGATGTCATGGACCACATCATGAGTGATGTAATATGTTAGGTCATAAACAGTGCATTGTGGGGCCATAAGTTATAGTTAGCTCAGGTAACTATAACTGATAAATTTCACTAGTTTTGTATGAATGAAATCTGAGCCAAACTATAACGTTCCATTACCTTTTTTTTTTATTTCAGTGTATATGTGTGTGTATATATATGTACTCCTCCTGGCAGTAGCCAGTAGGTAGTTATAGTTGGGACCTAGTTTCCATACGAAGAGTGTTTTTTGATTTGCCAATAATTTTGGCGCTGTTTGACGAATCTTCACGAAATTTTCAAAACTAATGAGACAGTCACGTCAGCTGCTGTCTTGAAAATTTTGGAGTGATCCGTAAAGCAGGGCCGAGAAAAAGGAGGGGGGTTCCAAAACGCTTTTTCTCCATGGTAAGTTCCATAGGACACTGTTGATGCAGCTACAAGTCGAATTGCTGAATGGATTTACACCAGATTTCGCAGAAAGGTAGCTCTTGGTCCAGAAAGCACACTTTTTGTTAAATGGTGTAAATCCGTTTGGTAGTTCCTGAGAAATTTAAATATTTCTCAGATATACAACTGTGGCCATGGTGAATCCACGAACCCTCCCAATCTTGTGACTGAGATCTGATTGGCTGCCAACACTTCAAACCAGGAAATATTGGCAGCCATCTTGCGACTTGGTTGATCCGAGTCACAAGACAAAAGAGTAAAAAAAAAAGAAAAGGGGGCAGGATAGAAACATCCCAACCCTCTAGGCCTGTTCAGGGGGTCCCACAGGGACCCCAAGGCCAAAAAAGGGTTTCTTATTCTAATTTTCGATGGAAGTCACGTTGGATCCACAAATCCTGCTGAGAATAAAAAAAAACGAAATGCAGGCTCCTGCGCTTTGTATTATTTAGGCCTCCGGGTGTTCCAGGTCCTGGGGGCATTAAAAAATTAAAATGTGAGGGCCCTCCCTGGGGCTATGTTAATTTTAATGCATGGGGAGGGGGCTCCAGCCCCTCCCCCCATGCAACCCTGGAATCGCCAACTTCCCAGGGCTTATTGTTTGAAATTCCATGGGGGCCAAGTGGCCACCTTGCAGCCCCTGGGGACTGCCACCTCCCACGGTCTATATGTAAATAGGATGTGTGGGGGACTCTGGCCCCTTCATGCAGCCCTGAGGACCGCCACCTCTCCGGGGCTACTATACTTAAAAGCAGGGGGCACGGAGACCACAACCTCCCCGGGACAATTTTCAAGGTGGGAGGGTGCCATGCAGCCCCCCCTCCAAGAGCTGTAAATGGCTCTGGGGTCCGCCACCCCCCAGTGCCGGCTCCTGCAATGTCCCGGGGTGGCCGCCCCCAGGACATTGCAGTTTGCTATTGAATGCTCCCACCATCCCACAGCAAACAAGTGTGCTCTGCGTTGAACAAGTGAGAGCATTTTGCTCTCACTTGTTCAAAGTGGAGCAGTCTTTGTTTTTTACACCCAGGGAGCTGCATGTCAGCAGCTCCCTGGGTGTAAAAAGCATTTCCAGCTCCCGCAGTAGGTGAGAGATGGCCGGGAGCGCAGGGGCTTCAGGCTCCCTGCTGTTCTCAATGAGATTGCATGCCCCATGGGATGGGGGCCCCAGGTCCCAAAAAGGCCTGGGGAGGAGAGTTTGCACGGCCCCCCTCACCTTAAAAAAATTATAAATAAAGGCCTACCTCCGGGTAATGGGGTAATTAAAACATGAAAGAATGACTCAGGCCCCACAGAATGGGGTCACCGGGGCCCAGAAGGGTCAAGGAAAGGGGGTCACATACCCACCTACTTAAAATGAAAAAAATCCAAAGCCGGCATCTCGCTGGAGGCCCGCCCCCTTTTCTCCACTACTCTGCAAACGCACCTCCTGGAGCGCTCTTGATTGGGGGATGAAGTCCCCTTAGCTGCTAAATGTCCTTAGGGGCCAACAAAACGTCCTGTTACCTCCAGTAAGCCCCACACAGTGGGACTACTAACAGGTGGTCAGAGGCAAAGCCCCCTTTTTCCACCACTATGCAAATGTAACTCTCAGGCCACTGCTGGTGGGGGAATGCCATCCCCTTGCTTCCTGAAGGCCTCAGGACTAAAGTGGACTTCTTCCCACAAGCAGCAGTGCGCCAGGAGGTGTGTTTGCAGAGTGGTGAAAGGGGACGTGGCATCGGGTGGCCTCTCCGCAATCCAGCTGTGTGTGCCTTACTGGAGCTAAGGGGAGGGCTAGTTGGCCCCCAGGGACCCTAAATAGCCAAGGAGACTTTATCCCTCTACTAGTAGTATGCGAGGGGGTGCGTTTGCAGAGTGGTGGAGGAAGGGGCGTGGTCTGCTATCAGTTCTCAGCTATCCAGTTGTATGGGACATACTGATGGTAATAGGAGGGGCAGTTGGTCCCCAAATAGGTTTTCCTATTTTAGCTTTCATAGAAGATTTTGCCCACTGCTACAGCTAAATTATTTTGTGCCAAACTTGACATGAAAGCAGACTATTACTCAATGCAAATCAATGCAGTAGTTTTCGAAAGATTTGAGCCACATAAAGGTGCCAGAAATATTAGCATGGTTTGCTTTTTAAAAAAAAAATGTTTGTAGGAGAGTGGGGTCTGCAATCCCATGGCCACCCCAGATTTTTGCTTTTTGCTTCACTGGTTTACGACTTTCCCTGGCTGTGGGCCTGCTAATCAGACCCACAGCCTAGCTGTTCTCTCTCTAAATTGACAAGCCTGTACCTTAGGTGCATTTACCAATTGGTACTGGGCCACCTTATCAGTCCCTGTACAGTATACCTTAGGTATCCAGGGCATAGGTGTACCCAGGGCCTACCAGGGGCTGCAGCATGTATTATGCCACCCCTGGCTGGCCACCCAAATCTGACACAACTGGCTGCACGACAGCTGGGGCAAGGTGGTGTAAACACCCTTTGCTTTAGATATAGTCTTCCAATATCTAACCCTAAAAATGGACACATATATTCCTATCAGTCACTCCTATGGCAGGCCTTATCAATCCTGAAGGCAGAGTGCTTGGAATTATGTGAGATGGTGCTCTGGCATGATCTGAGCCCGTTTGCAGCTTGCGGAACCAAGTCCTTATAGCTGTTCCATGATAACGCTATACCATATACTCTTAAGTGCATTATGATCCTCGCGGTCAAATGCTAACTTTGGCATAGCATTATCAAAACATGTCGAGTAAGGTGTCATACGAATTGGAATATTAACCCCTCGCCAATTCTGGAGACGGGGTTAGCATTCCACCCTTCTAGAGGGACACGACATGTAGGTAACTGTAAACCCCGGTTAAAGTTAACTTAAGCCTCAGCATCACAAAATGGATGCTGCCACCACAGACACAAGTCTGACCTCCTGCTGCTGGGAGTCCTTCCAGCGAGAGGGGCTTGGACAAAGGGTTTCCTGCCTGGGGAGGTGCAAGCACCACCCTAGACAGGATTTTGTGTATTAGGTAGGGCCAGGCTGAAAGGAATGAGACATGCCTGGGGCACACAAGGTGCCCTGTGCATACACCGGTTCTAACCAGTTGCTGGGGCACTCCAGCCCCAGCTCTGGCGGGAAACTGGACAAAGGATAGGGGGTGTAACCACCCCCCTTCCTGGTCCCACCCAGGGGAGGGACCTAGTCGTAGTGCAGCCCCCTTTAGCTGAATAAAGGTAGGAGCTGGTCCCATTCCAAATTAGATTACTCTTGACAACTTCCACGAAGAACTCTTGGCCTTCGACCTCCTGATCATCAGAAGACTGAAGAATCTCCCCTATGGTCAGGGAGTGACCATCCTGCTTCGCAGGCACCATCAAGCTTCTGTGTGGTTTGCTGCAAAGTCCTTCCTTCCAGGAATCTGACAACCCAGCTCAACAAGACCCAGACCTCCAGACCTCTCTGACCTCTACCCACATCCACAGCACAGCTGAGACCGGTGGGTGCGACGAGCAACGTGGAGACGGCCATCTTAAAGAAACCGGCACAGCGCTTCCAGCACGACCCCCGAGTGACCCTCGTGTAAGTGCATCCGGGTTTGAGAAGCCCTACACCGACGCAGCTCCTGCACCAAAGACCAGACCCCCAGCATCCACGTGATCTGCGTGGGGCCCTTTTGCCTGGTTGCTGCTTGTCCTGTTGTCTGGTCACTTGCCGGCTGGCTAGTGACCTCCGAGACGACGACCCAAATAATTCGACTCTGCTAGTCTGGTCCCCCAGACAGGCCCTTGCTTCCTTGTAAAGGAGAAGCACCCCGGACCCTCCTGGTCCGCACCAGACGCCATCTTTGTTCCACCGCGTGGCTTGCATTAGCCAAGGCCTGTTGTCCAGATCGACGATCCGACACCGCCAACAGCAGCAGACTATGTGGGACAGCTCGTGCCTCCAGCCTGGTCGTGAAGAGCAGCTCCTGGTCCTCGCAGCTACAGAGAGAAGCGACCCCTCCTTCACCTGAACTCGGCGACAGCTCCTGGTTCCCTCCTGGTTCCAGCACCGTCACTGGCTAGTGACCAAGACTCTGTCCCCTTCCTTTTCAGGACTTCCATCTTCCTAGTTCCATCCTTGGAACCACCGGACTCCTCCATCTGGCTGCCTGCCAGCAACTTCTTGTTTCAGGCATCACCGGGATCAACGCAGCAAACCCGACACTACTTCAGCCCTATGCACCCGCAGCCTGTGGGTTAGGTAACTAAAGCTTCTAGGTCCTGAAGTCTGTGTCCACTATCCTAGTGTCAGGTCCACTGTTCTTTTCCCTCCATCCAGCCAGGTTCGTCCGGAATCTGTAACTTTGTAAACTGTTGCATCCATAGACGTTGGTACGCATCCCGCGTGAGAGTTTCCTTTCTGCACGTGAGTCCCGTGGGCCTCCTGCTCCTTACTTACCTAGTTTGTAGCGTAGTCCCACCGATCCTCCAGCCTCTGGATCTTCTAACAGTATTTTCTTTCCTCGCATTCCATTGTTTTGAGTATATGGTTTGTCGTGCACCTAAGGCACTTGTGTAAATATTGTGCGAACTCGTATTTCCCTTTTAGTATTGTCATGTGCTTAGCCCTCTGATCTCATAAAGAGTTCAGAGGTGTTGTTATAAATAAATAGACTGTTTATTTTTCATAACAACTTGTGTGGTGTCCTTTCATTTGGTATTCAAGGGGTTATACTATGGTAAAACAGCTGGCTTCACATGCCAAAAGAGATTAGCCTAAAAGACTGCTTTTGTCCACGCTACTAGGATAGCTGGTCTATACGGTTGACTTTACAACCAATCACCATAAGGGTTGTTTGGACTGATACAAGGTGATCACTAGAACTAGTAAACATCATATATCAGCCCAACTTCTCACAATGTTTACTTGTGAAGATCTATCCACACAGCCCAGCTAAAAGGAACAGTAAAAATGCTTCAATTTGCTAATAACCTTGGCACTGTGTGGCAAATCTGTATGAAGTTTAGAAAACACTTAGAAGGATAAGCTTCCTATTGTCCTGCTCTGATAGAGACTTGTAGACGCAGATGCCTTACCTAGGAATTATCCACGCGCGTCAAACTGGATCTAAAAAAATTTTGTGAGCAATACCCTTACATACTGGTAGGTGGCATCGATTGGATCTGAGTGACGTTGACAACGCAGGAAGTGACATGCGCCATGCCTATAAAGGCGCCACCCCACTGCACTGACATCAGTTCTTTTCTTTCCGTGTAGTCAGTGATTTTCCGTAGATAGCTACCTTCTAGTCCCTTTTTGACTAGCCTTTTTTTAACTTGTTCTTTTTTGAGAGAATCTTCTGCTAGTGTGGCAGGGTTGTCTTCTTGTAACACTGGACTCAAACCCTGCGGCGCCTGTCACTAATTGATGTCAGTGATGGGCCTGCACCTTGTTTGCTTCTGGTGCTTCAAGCATGACCATAATTTTAGGACCTGCGTTGACTGTCGTTTGATGAATCTGAAGGCCTTAAGGGAGCGGTCCCTAGAGCACCTGGTGGCTCAATGTGCATACTGCGAAGGTTTTGATCCTGGTCAAGAGGAAGGTCTTGGGATCAGTCGTCCAAGATCTTCGTCGCACTTGAAGTCGTGGGGTCCCTCGGGTAAGTCCCACAGCAAGAAGAAGAGGTCTTTGACTTCACCTTGTCCGACGATACCAGGGAACATCGCCATTCAAGGCCAGGCTCCGCTATTGAACCAGCACCTTGGTCAGCTCTGTACTTCCAGGTCATACCACCTTGATCTTCCTTGGTGCCGATCCCGATGTCAAAGCTCACATCGTCGCTGTCCCCATTCTGATCTTCGACTCCAACACTGAGTTGGAGGGCCATCATCTGATACTGACTGGAGCTCTGCCTTCCAGGCTGGAGCCTCAGCCCTATTTTTATGGGCTAGGGCAGGATTGAAAGGACTTTTGTGATCCTAAAGAATACCAGCCTTAAGATCCACAAATGCACTGGGGTGAGGACTTGGTGGAGGCCAGTGGGCTGGACACTTTTCCAGATACTGGCATGCTTACTTCATCTACTATGGCTAAGGAGGTGGGAGAGTACTTTGCAATGATGTTGAGAAGAGTGGCCAAGCTCCTGGGCCTCAACCTGCCCTTAATGGCACTCAAGATGAAGCTCTTGATGGAGGTGCTTGAGCCGGCAGTGTCTCCCTCAGAATCGCTTCTCCAATTCAATGAAGCCCTTACAGACGTCCTGCTTGGGACCTGATCCAAGCCCAGAACAGGAGGATTGTCCACTGCCAATACTCTGTCTCAGGGGACCCCAGTTCCCTCACACAACACCCTACCCCAGAGAGCTTGGTGGTATAAGCCTCTATCTCATATATAAACCCTTGTGCATTCCCTGCCGTCCCACCGGTTATGGAATCCAAGAGGCTGGACATCTTAGGCAAGATGATCTTTTCTTCCACCAGCCTGGCACTGCAGCACAAGTTACTACTTGTGTAACAATATATCTGTAAGAGACATTAGTTAGTGATAGATTCTTTACCTTAGAATATCTCAAGGCGTCAGACTGGATCTGGAAACTTTTGCGTAGCAATACCCCTGCGCGTCGGTAGGCGTCATCCGCAGCTCCGCGTCCGTCGTCTGCGTCGTTAGCGCCAGAATGACATCGCCGGAGTACTTAGACGTCGTCCTCGCGCGCTGACGTCAGTTCTGATACACAGCTTTTCCGTGCCAGATACGCAGAGCCATGATAGAACCAGCACTGGTGCCATGAAACTAGGGCCCTAAAAGGGGATGACCTTAACCCTAGATATCGGTTCGCAGAACGGGGTGGATGGGTGGGTCGGTTAGGAATCTATCACTAACTAATGTCTCTTACAGATATATCGTTACACAAGTAGTAACTTGTGCATCTGAAAGAGACACGTTAGTGATAGATTCCTTTCCTTAGAATAGATACCCCAGCAATACCAACCCCGGTGGTGGGTCTGCGAACCAATAATCACACCAGAAAGTCCTGGAGGACGGAACAGCCAAAGAAGCCATCCCTCCGGACTTGACTGTCCAGGCAGTAGTGTCTCGCGAAGGTGTGCAGCGAGGCCCACGTAGCTGCCTGACAAATGTCCTGCAAGGGGACTCCTAGGCCCAGGGCAGTAGTAGTCGCCATGGCCCGAGTGGAGTGGGCCCTCAGCCCAACAGGAGGTTCCTTTTTAGCCAAGGAGTAACACGCCTGGATGCACAATACGATCCACCGAGAGGTGGTCCGTTTGTGCACCGCCCGTCCTTTCTTAGCGCCCACGTAACCAACAAAGAGTTGGTCATCCATCCGGAACTGGCGTGTGCAATCCAGATAGTAAGAGAGCGCACGTTTTGGGTCCAGACGGTGGAGCCTCTCTTCCTCTTTCGAGGGATGCGAAGGCGGAAAGAAGGTGGGCAAGGTGATGGACTGCCCAATGTGGAAGGCTGTGACTACCTTGGGCAGGAAAGAGGGCCTTGTCCGCAACACAACCTTGTCCGGATGGACAGAAAGGAAAGGAGGTTTGGAAGAAAGAGCCAGCAGCTCACCCACTCTCCTGGCAGAGGCAATGGCGACCAGGAAAGCAGTCTTCAGAGTAAGAGGGCGGAGAGGACAGTTATGAAGTGGCTCAAAGGGAGCGCACATCAGATAAGTAAGTACAAGGTTCAAGTCCCACTGAGGCATCACGAAAGAAACAGGAGGGAACATGTGTGTGATGCCCTTCAAAAACCTATTTACAATAGGGGACTTGAACAAAGATGGCTGATCTGGTAGCCTTAAGAAGGCGGAAAGGGTAGAAAGGTAGCCCTTGATAGTGCCCAGAGCAGAGCCCTGCTGGGCCAGAGAAAGAAGGAAGAGGAGAACCTCAGAAAGGGGGGCCGAGAGTGGATCCACAGCCTTTGATGTGCACCATGCCACAAATCTGTTCCACCTGCAGGCGTATACCGACTTTGTGGAGGGACGCCTGGCTGCCAGAATGACATTACAGACTTCAGGAGGCAAGTCAAATGGCCTCAACTGTCGCCGCTCAATCTCCAAGCTTGAAGGTGAAGAATGGACAGGATCGGGTGGACGACCGTCCCCTGCTGCTGCGACAGAAGGTCCTCCTGAAGAGGCAGACGAATCGGGGGATCGACAGACATGCTGAGTAGCTCTGGATACCAAAATCTTCGTGCCCAATCCGGAGCCACAAGGATAACCTGGGCCCGGTCGTGCCTGATCTTCTTCAGCACTCTGGGAAGAAGTGGTATAGGCGGAAAGGCGTACAATAGACTGCAACTCCACTCGCGACGAAAAGCGTCTCCGAGCGAGTGCCGCCTCCAACGCTCAGAACTGATGACATTGCGCGTTCTCTTCTGTGGTGAATAGATCTAACCAAGGCTCTCCCCACTGCTGAAAGAGGCCTTGCGCCACGTCCGAGTTCAAACGCCATTCGTGATCCATCATGCACCGACGGCTGAGTTTGTCCGCCATCGCGTTCAGAGAACCTGCCAGGTGTTGAACCACCAGGGTCACGCCCTGATGTTCCAGCCACTGCCAGAGGCGCAGAGCCTCCTGGCAGAGGGTCCACTACCCCACCCCGCCCTGTTTGTTGCCGTACCACATGGCAGTGGTGTTGTCCGTGAACACCTTCACTACACTCCCCCGGACAGAGGGGTGGAATACCTTCAGTGCAAGTCAGATCGCCCGCAGCTCCAGAAGGTTGTTGTGGAGCTGGGACTCCGCCGGAGACCAGAGGCCTCTGATCTCCGCCTCTCCCATGTGGCCCCCCCAGCCCTGGAGGGACGTGTCCGTCACAACTACATGCTCCGGTTGGGATAGGGAGAGGGATCTGCCACTGACCCAATCGCGGTCCGTGAGCCACCACTGCAACTGTCTTGCAGTGCCCTCCGAGATCAAGGCATGGTCGGACAAGTTGCCCTGATGCTGGGCCCACTGAAACTTTAGGTCACACTGCAGAGCCCGCATCCGCCAACGGGTGTGATGCACCAGAAGGATGCAGGAGGCCATCAGCCCCAGAAGCCGCAGCGTCAACCTGACCAAGGAATCTGAGCCTGAATATCCCGAACTCGCTGTTCGGTAGGATAAACCCGAAACTGCGCCGAGTCTAGTACCGCTCCGATGAAGAGGAGCTTCTGAGAGGGACACAGGTGTGACTTCGGCACATTGATGGAGAACCCCAGCAGGTGCAGGAGACCGGCCGTAGTCTGGAGGTGGCTGACGACTGTCGGGGGCGAGCCCGCCTTCAACAACCAGTCATCGAGGTAGGAGACGACTGAGACCCCTAACCTGCGCAGATGAGCTGCGACCACCGCCATCACTTTTGTGAACACCCGTTGGGTGCTTGTAAGGCCGAAGGGGAGCACGGTAAACTGAAAGTGCTCGTGGCCTACCGTGAACCACAGGTAACTCCGGTGGGCCGGCAGGACGGGGATGTGGAAATAGGCGTCCTGCAAGTCCAACGCTACCATCCAGTCTCCTGGGTCTAGGGCAGCTAAGATCTGAGCCAAAGTCAGCATCTTGAACTTCTCCTTCCGGAGGAAGCCGATGACGTTCCGTAGGTCCAAGATAGGGCGTAGGCCCCCTTTGCCCTTCTTGGGTACCAGAAAGTAGTGGGAGTAACAACCACACCCTACTTCTGGCTCAGGAACGCGCTCGATGGCCCCCTTGGCCAAGAGGGCCGTAACTTCCTCTTGTAGAAGTTGCAAGTGATCCCCCGACACGCGGTGATATTGCGGTGGCATGGCTGGAGGGGTCGCCTCGAAGGGGAGGGAGTAGCCCCTTCGGACTATTTGCAGCACCCACATGTCTGACGTGACAGTGCGCCAGTGGAAGATGTGATGGCGAACCCTGCCCCCCACTGGCGTCACATGGGCCTGAAAGCACGGACTAGGAGGGTTTTGAGGTGGGTGCTGCAGGGGAAGGTGTGGACTGGCCTAGCTGTTGTCCCCGACCGCCGCCACTGCAGTTTCCACGGCCGCCACCGCACTGTGTAGTAGCCTACGGTGCATGGCTGGCAGCACGTGTGGGAGCGCCCCTTCCTTGGCCACGAAAGGAGCGAAAGGCACCCGTTTGCTGGCGTGGGGCTGAGAGACCCAAGGACTTGGTGGTAGCCCTAGAGTCCTTAAAACGCTTAAGCGCATGCTCTGCCTTGTCGCCAAAGAGGCAACGGCCATCAAACGGCATGTCCAGAAGGGTGGCCTGGACATCAGCCGAAAAGTTGGCGTCCTCAACCAGGCGTGGCGTCGAACGGCCATCGCTCTGCCCAGTGAATCCGTGGTATCCCGCCCACACCGGATGGAATAGCGTGCTGCATCTCGACCCTCCGCAAGGGCTTGGGTGAGTTTAGTCCGGACCTCATCCGGACATTGTGGCAGCACGTCCGCGACCATGTCCCACAGAGTGTGGGTGTAGCGGCCCAAGAGGCATGCGGTATTGACTGACCGCAGTCCCAAACTCAGGGACGAGAACACCTTCTTACCGAATTACTCGTACCTCTTGGATTCCCGATCGGGCGGAGCCGTTGGGAATGCGGTCTGGGAAGTAGAGGCCTGGATGACCAGGCTCTCGGGGTGGGGTGGGTGGACAAGATGCAAGGGTCGCCCGGAGCTGGGCGGTAGCATCTGGCCACGTTCCTATCTACAGGCTGACCTGTAGCGGGCTTGGACCAAGTGCCCAAAAGAATGTCACACAAGGCCTCATTAAATGGCAGCAGAGGCTCAGCCAAGCTTGCCTGCGGTTTAAGGACCTCAGTGAGGAGGTTAGTCCTCACGGCCGCGACGGGGAGCTCTAGGGCCAATGCCTTGGCTGCCCGCGTCAACACTACACTGTAGGCAGCCCCCTCCTCCGTAGCCATGGTTGGAGGGGAGGCAAAACCAGTGTCTGGCGAAGTGTCCAGTCCACTGGCATCCCCAAGCTCATATGTCCAGTCCTGTTGAGACTGGCACTCCTGTGCCAGAGGGTCCACAGACCCCTTCCAATCTCCCTCGTCACCCATCACCTGAAATTCAGGTTCAACGGATGGGGCCTGTTCGTGGAAGTAAAAGTCTCCATATGACGTCAAGAGCGGCGCCCAGCGGCACTTGGAGCAGGGTTTGAACCCGGGCATCCCTACCGGCACTGTAGGAGTCGTAGCGACTCGAGAAAAACAGATCAAAAGATCCAAAAAGTTTAGTCAAAAAGTGACTAAGGGGTAGAGCTTCTCCGGATCTGCGCTAGCTGGCGTGGAAAAAAGAAGAATTAACATCAGCGCGCGAGGGCGTCGTCTAAGTACTCCGGCGACATCATTCTGGCGCTAACGACACCGACGACGGACGCGGAAGCCGCGGACGACGCCTACCGATGCGCAGGGGTATTGCTACGCAAAAGTTTCCGGATCCAGTCTGACGCCTGGGGATATTTTAAGGTAAGGAATCTATCACTAACGTGTCTCTTTCAGATGCCTATGAACAGGCATGCCTTTTGATCCATTAGTCCCATGCTCTATGGAATTTGGTTGCTCAGGTGCTGCCCATGGTTCCTTGCTGAGGGCCGGGACATACTCTCCCAGGCTGTTGCAATCCAGAGATGCTGCTAAGCTCACAATTCAATGTGAACAGGATACCACCGACTCACTGGGCAGAGCGGTTTTCCGGACGGTGGCCCTGCAATGCAACACCTGGCTGAGAACTGGCTTTTCAGGGGATGCCGAGCATCAATTATGGACATGCCCTTTGATGGCTCCTTTCTCTTTGGAGACAAGGCAGTCACATTTGAGACACAGCAGAGTCAATGCTGGAGCGCTTTAAGGACAGTAGGGCTGGGGCAAGGTTGATGGGTCTTTCTATGGCCCCTCTTCACCCCAATCCACCTTTGGCTCCATTTGTGGCCATGGATGGGCTTTCCAGCTGCATCTATACCCTACTAGCCACTGTGGAGTGCAAGCTTCCAAGCCTCCGAGTGGCCAAGGACGTGGTACCCACAGACACCGTGAAGTGGGCACCCAGAGGTCAGGCCAGTCCACTCCGCCCAGCAGCTACTGCCTTCATACCCTTATAGTCTGCCATCTTACAATCATGGGCACCCAGTGAGAGGCAGGATACGCCATAACCTGCCCCACTGGAGGTCTATACCATCAGACCAAAGAGTTCTCCACATTGTCCATGGGGGATACTCCCTCCCCTTCATGACTACTCCACCACTGATATAACCTATTTGTGGCAGGCATATGGAGGACCTGCTCTCCGTGCTTTTCCAGGAACTGATGGCTCTTATGGCCAAGAGTGTCAACACCAGAAGTAGGTTGTGGTTGCTATTCCTTATACTTCCTGGTAACCATGAAGAGCAGAGGCCTTTGTCCTATCCTAGACCTGCTTCCTCTTAATTTCTTTCTCAAGGAGAAGAAGCTCAAAATGCTCATGCTCGCTCAAGTCCTTTCTGCCCTGTATCAGGCAGACTGGATGGTAGTGTTGGACTTGCAAGATACATATTTCCACATTCCTGTCCTGCCTGCCCACAGGCGTTACCTGCAGTTCACTGTTGGCCATGAGCACTTTGGGTGTTCACCAAGGTGAAGGCAGTGGTTGCAGCTCATCTGCGGAGATCAAGGGTGCCAGTCTTCCCCTGTCTTGAGGACTGGCTGTTGAAGGCAGCCTTGCTCCAGGCTGTCGTCTCCCACCTCCAGACTATGGCACACTTCCTGCATTCGCTGGGGTTCACTATCAACATGCCGAAGTCACACCTGACACCCTCTCAGACTTTCATTAGAGCTGTTCTGGAAATGGTGCAGTTTTGGGCTTATCCTCTCGAACGGCGAGTCCCAGATATGATACCAATGTTTCAGCCTATACCTGGATTTCGTTGACGCTACTGGAACTCATGGCCTCCTGCATTCTGCTTATGACACATGTCCCCTGGCATATGCCGGCTCTGCATCAGGGAAATCTCTCCAACGTGGTCAGATGTCAGAGGGAACTGCAAAAGATCTGCAGTGGTGATTAACGAACCACGATCAAGTTGGTGGCAGATCCCTCTCCCTTCCTTAACCAGATCTAACAGTGGCGATAGATGCAGCACTCCTGGCTGGGAAGGGGCAGCAATTGGGGAGGAGTGGAGATCAGAGGCCTTTGGTCACTTGGGGAATCTGAAGTCCAAATCAACCATGTGGAGTTCCGGGCCATCTGGCTGGCATTGAAAGCCTTTCTATCCTCCATCAAGGGAAGGCTAGTACACGTGTTCATGGACAACACCAATGCCATGTGGTACTGCAACAAACAAGGCAGGATGGGGTCGTGGACCATTAGTCAAGAGGCCCTGTATCTCTGGACATGTGGACATGCCTGGAACATTAGGGCATTTCCCTGGTGGTTTAACTCCTGGCAGACTCTCTGAATGCCAGGGCGGACAAACTGAGCTGACGATGCCTAGCGGATCACAAGTTCCGTCTCCATTTCATGGTGGTGCAAGGTTTCTTTCAGCAGAGGGGAGAACATTTTTTGGATCTGTTTGAAACTGCCAAGAAAGTGCAATGTCAGCAGTTCTGCGTGCTGGATTTTCCAGGGCTGTTCTCGTTCGGAGACGCTTTTCGTCTTGAGTCAAGCTCAAGCCTCCTGTACACCTTTCCATGCATACCACTCCTGCCCAGAGTACTTAGAGTAGAAGATCAGGAACAACGGGACCCAAGTCATCTTTGTGGGTCCGGACTGGGCTTGGAGAGTTTGGTATCACAAGCTGTTCAGTATGGCCATCAGTCCTCCGATCAGGCTATCCCTTTGGGATTATTTTCTCTCACAGGGGAGTGTTCTCCACCCAAACCTGTCAACGCTCCACCTTCTTGCATGGAGATTGAGCGGCAACAGTTGACAGCTTTCGCTCTTCAGGGCGAAGTCTCCCTCCACCAAAATGGTTTGCGTCTGCCATTGGGGCAAGGTTGTGGCATTGTGTGAGTAGAAAACCAGTTTGCCCCCTTTTTGCTCACCTTTCTCATGTTCCCCTTTCCCTTGCCCAGTAGGGCTCGGCTCGGGGCACCTTAAAGGCCTATCTTTCTGCAACAACAGCCTTTCTGCGGTTGCTGACTTGCCATCCCTCTTCAAATCCCCTTTTGTGCATAGGTTCCTGAAAGGTTTACAACATCTTTTCTCCTTCTCCCTTTATCATACCTCAGAGGGACCTTAATCTAGTCCTGACGTTCCTGATGTGCACTCCCTTTAGCAGTTGCACAACTGTCCTCGCAGGCCCCTTACCATCAAGATGACCTTCCTGGGGGCAATAACAGCTGCCCGTAGGGTTAGTGAGCTTCAGGCTTTGTCAACCAAGCCTCCATAATTGAATATCTACTCAGACAAGCTGGCACTATGAACTAGAGCTTCCTTTCTGTCAAAAGTAGTAACTCCCTTTCATGTAGGCCAGTTCATCACCCTACCTACTTTTTACTGTCCACCACAATCCTCTAAAGAAGAGGATTGACTTCACCAACTGAAATCAAAAGAACATTGTTGTTCTATCTTGACCGCACATGAGTTCTGGGTGGACGACCAACTCTTCATGGGGACTGTCGGCGTGAAGAAGGGAAAGGAGGTGCAGAAACAGACCACCTCCCTAAGAATCATGCTCTGCATTAAGATCTGCTACGCACTGACCAAGAAACAACTCCCCGAGGGCTTGCATGTTCATTCCACCAGAGCCTAGGCTATAACCACTGTGTTAGCATGCAGAGTCCCTGTCCTGGACATCTGTCCGGCAGGAATGTGGACTTCCCTGCACATGTTCACAAAACACTACATTTTGGACAGTCTGGTCCGTCGGGACAGATCCTTCCTGTTTGGTCCTGCAGGACTTTTTGATATGAAATTGTTTTGGTATCTACTCTAAAGTAAGAAATAAGCAGCTAGAAGTCTATCAGTTGAGCAAGTTACTTGTCTTCGGTAACACCTTATCTGGTAGAGACTCTATCTAGCAGCAAATTTCTCAGCAACCTACCCTCCCTCCACGCTCCGCAAATAGGTTTCTAGGTGCAGGGCTTTCCCCTTTAAGGGCCCTAATTTTCCACACCAGTTAGTGTTCTATGTTCTACATGGCTCCGGGCTCCTGGCATGGAAAGTCACGAAGAAAAAGTTATGTCATCACTCTGCGGTTGAGCATATATAGGTACCGCGCACATCACTTCTGGCACAGGCGACGCCACTACCGGTGGGGTACTGCTCACGAAAAATGTCCAAGTCCCGTCTGATGCCAGGGGATAATTCTAAGTTAAGGAATCTGTGGCTAGATAAAGTCTCAGTGTTATACGTTATATCCATTCAAAAAAGCGAAGTGAATCGCACGCGAAGGTGTATCTCGGCACTCAACCTCCACAGAAGTTGCATCTGGTAATTAAAACAGCTAGGTTTTTAACAATCTATTGAATTCAGCAAAGTTCAAGCAGCAGCAAAGAAGAAAGAATGGAAGCTGATTCCATGCCATTGGGGCAATATAGGCGAACGCTCTGCCCCCATATCTTGAGGCACGGATAGGGGGAATGGACAGAAGCACATTTTCGCTGCATCTAATGTGCAAGAAGAACAATAGTAGCGTAATATGTATTTAAGATACAAAGAGGATTTGGCCAACAAAGCTTTGTGGGCAAGACAGCATATCTTAAAGACAATGCACTTACTGACCAGAAGCCAGTGAAGGGTTCTGAGGATTTGGGCAGAAGGAGAGCCTGCCAGAAGGTTACAAACTAGCCAGGCCATCGTATTTTGCACCACCTGTAGTTTAGTCAGGAGAGTGTTGTTGCTTCCATAAGCAAAGCTTTGCTTTTAGCAAAATGGTGACTTATCAATGCTTGAATAAACATTTTTCTAGCTGAGGATGGAAGCCAGGGAAAACATTCCTCAAAAGTACAGGGTGGCTAAGCATGTCTCTCTTAAAGTGACTACATGACCTTTCACACAAGACTAGGCATTACCGAAGGTAACTAACAGGTTCTTTTGTGTCAATCCTTCAATGGGGATTGGAGGGTGCAAAGTTAAAAGCAGGAAGGCAATACACATTTTCAATTTGCTAAAAACACTGGGGCTATCTAATGAATCTGCATTATATAAGGCAGAGAGTTAGGAAGTTATACCCACTGAAGATATTTCCGGTTTCATGGGATCCAATAAGAGTGTTGGGCGACAAAGTAAAAGGGTGGAGGGGTAAAAATATTGTTGATTTAGTAAAAACATTTGTCAGCGATTTTTAACTTCTTTAGCTTAGTTTTAGACTTCCAGTTTCAGGCAGGTCCTCAAAGACAACCCCTATTTAAAGGAGTGGGCCATAAAAGTACTTATTGGCTAATAAATATGGCTCCATTTGATGAATGCTCCCAAAATTTCACAGCTGTGAGCAGGTTTAGCTTTCTGTTTGTTTGCACGTTTTCAGCAGATGTGTATGTGGGAGTGGGGAGAACAGCAAAAATTCATGGAAGGGCAATAACACGTGTCATCTTGCAGACATTTGCCATGTTAGCTTGGTCTTAGAGTGTTGAGTTCCATGCAGCTCTGTCAAGTAGGTGGGCAGTTAAGTGTTATTTTCCCTTTTTGGCGCCATTTCTTCAATCTGCACATACTGTTGGCGATCTGTTGATGTAACAAACAAAAAAATCCTATTAACTTTATTGCAGTTTAACAAATCTACATGAAAGGGGGCAGTCAATTACCAAGTTAAACCTAGTGCAGGATATTAAGTTTCATTCACATCTGACAAGATAGTACTTCCACTGCCATATAACCATGCACCCCTAATTTACTCACAGAAAGATCAGAAAAGATCACAGTATCTGAATTTGGGCGAGTTCTCGTTTCTGGGTTGTTGGCGGGACGTCTGGGGCCATATTGGCTATAAAATGCCAGTGCAGGCCCTAGGTCTTTGCTTTGAAGCATCTTCCAGTTGTTTCAGCTTACTCTGCGTCCATCTGTTTGTCACTCAACATTTGCAGTCTGTTACCGTTTGCTGCTTTTACCCTTCTCAGTTCCCCAATCCTGGTTGATTGTCGATTGAATCTCTTGGTATTTGTGATCTGTTTTCCATTTTTCCTTTTGTGCTAATAAGACATTTTGTTTCCTTACCTTTGTGTGCTCTGTATCCAGGAGTGTGCTGATGCTCTCAATCTCAGCATCTCTGCTGCGGCATTTATATCAGCTTTTGCACTAAATTCTCAACCATGCTGATGCACTGATGCACTGCCTCCCTGCATTCCAGTGGTCCTAGATCTTCTCCTCAGCCATTCTGCTCCAGGCCTGACTCCTGAATGCACTGGGGGGCCAGTCATATTAAATTCTTGACGACCAGCCGGTAGACTATAAATCCAATTGGTGCGAATCATTCAGTGTTTGTTGGTTCACGAAGTTTCATACTGATTCTTTGATTTCCACTATTAAAGATATTCAATCAATCATTCTGAGACAACCCTAGGTTGCCGTTGGCACCAATCTGAAACAGTGTTGTCTTTTCGCTTCCTCCGTTTTACCTCGGTTCCTAGCCTTTGAATTATTATTCATTACTTTGGTTGCGACAGGTGGATGATTGGGATTGAAGACCATATTGCCTTTGAGAATTACACTGCTAGGGGATAAAACATATGATATTCCCAATAAAAAGAGATGCTTTAATGCGCTGTTGCTATTTTCTTCAGACTGAAAAGGAATTCCTATTTGTAGGACATGAAACCTTGCATGGCATGTTTCATAATTGGGTTTGCTCCTTTATTTTGGGCAAGCCGAGGGCCAGCTTATCCAAATGGACTCCTTTCATGGCGTGGGGCGAAGTAAGTACCCAAATACTTGAATGCCTGGATAATCATGTAACTTTGGGGTCTAAATTAATATTGATCTAGTGACCATTCACTTGGCATGTCCCGATGTCTTTGACAGAAGAATATTATACTGCATATATTTTAATTGCTATGTCTATCAAATTATAGAACCGTAATTTATTCAGGCTTTTGTGAAAAGCATATACCGAATAGACTATTTGTTATCCTTTAATCTTTTTTGCTGGTTTGAATATAGAGAACCATTTGAGTGATATTGGACTGTAAGATTTTACTAATTGATACAGGGAGAATTCTTTTGTGTTCACCACTATGGAGGAGTGTAATGTAATAGCATGGCTAGGAGGAGGAATGTGCACTTTTGATCCTTCTTTAAGGGGTATTTAATTATTGATCAATTAAGAGATATACTCGCTATAAAAAATGATTCAGGGATGGTGTATAATTAATTTAAAGTGCCCTGCATTTCTCAGGTCAAAAGATTGGTTTAGTGTAATCTTAACATTTTCATTCTGCATGCACAGCCACATAAAGAGACAACTCAGGTTGGTCATGCTGAGTTCTACTGACCTCGTGTGCAGCACTTATAATTGGCACAAACATGATGAAGTAGAATATGAGGGGGCTTAACGAACATTCTTTATAACTGATTTTTTTATCTTAGCATAGAAATGCTAATAAAGTTTTAATTCACACATGGATATTGTATTTCCACATAGGTATCAGTACTCTAAGAAAAAAGGAACAATCCCCAAAAGATAAGACCTCCATCATGAGCTCCCATGAAGAGTGCGCATTGGGACAGACCGGCCCTTTGCAACAAGGAGCAAACCTGGTGATGAAGCATGATACACTCTTGGGCAAAGGTTTCACAACCTAAAAGAGGAATTGCTTTTAAATCTGAATAAAATGGCAACAACACATTGAAATTACTCTCCTTATCAGAAACAACATATCTGTTGGTTTTTTTTCTACTTTGTTGGGTAAGATGTAATAATAATAATCCACATTTGTAAAGCGCACAATCACCGTAAGGGTCTCTAGGCACTGGGGGCCGTCGGGAAGATTAAGCAAGCTATTGCCCAGAGTCACATGGTGCTGGGCTAATCTGCTGCCGGTGATCGAACCGTGAACCCCAGATGCCGGAGTCAGTCGCCCTAGCCACGGCGCCACACCTCTTCCCGAGTTAAAAATCCTCTCCATCGTTGATTTTATGAGAATTAAACTATTATCCTTAAATCCGGACACTTTCAGACATATCGACCCACTAACCATCCTATGCCAACACAACCACCATAAATATTCACATACCCACCTTGACACATATAAAGGTTCAAAAGCAGGTTATAGTCCATGCAGTGCACTGCATTCCCTTTTCTCTTTTCATTACAAAGAAACCTAAGAATTTCCTCTACGATACAACAGTTAAAGCAATGTTATGTTTCAAAATGTTAAACAACCATAACTCCTGGCTCGTCATGCACACACACACGTATACTTGTGCATATGGAAAACTGTCATGTTGTAAAGAGTGTATGGTGGCAATGGGATCTGTGGATTCAATGAGCATCTCATCCTATTTTCCACAAAAGTGCAATGCAATCAACCTTTTCTTTAGTAAAAACGTACAGAAGATCCAGCAGCACGTGAACACCACCAAACCAGCTTCTACTCAGACACCCATCTAGACCATGATGCCCATTTCTTACCTGAAGATCAAACAGAATTCCTACATTTTGCCCAGAACAACCTGACTCAACAACAGAAACCTGAATGGATTGAAACCTCAACTTTAACCCAATGCCAAGTAACTCGGAATTTCCCTGGACACCGAACTGACCCTCTTGAAACACATCGCCAAGAAAACCAAAATGGCCTAGTGCCAGCTCTCTCTATTAGATAAAGTGAAACCATTTCTCATAGAAAGTGACTTCAGAATTTATGTTCAAGACCTCACACTCTTGCATATGGAATGTATTTATACTCTTTTCAAAGCCTCCCAAACTCCACACCAACATCCCTTTAAGGCATCCTCAAAGCTGCAGTGTGCCTCACCAGCCTGAAAAGGTATGAACACTTCACACCGACCTTGATGGAACTCCACTGGCTCTTGTTGCCAGTCCACATCATCTTCAAAACCAGCTGTCTTATCTACAAAGCCATCACAACCAACATCCCTGCTTATGTGACAGACACACTCACGACCTCTGGTGGTTCTCACAACACCAGCAGCCATGACAACACCAGAATGGTGATAATGAAGGGAATTCTTTTTATAAGGCAACCCTGTTGTCACCATTTATGTGCCTAGGACCTGGAAAGGATATCACTGTACCCATCAAAAGCAGGCCAATCCTACTTCAATTAAAAAAGAGCTAAAGTAATTTCTCTTTAAAGGTCACTACATTATGACAAAGAAACAGACTGCTTCAAATCTCAAAATCCAATTTTTCCTCGATTCACTTATTAACTCCCACAGCACAAGTCTGAATTAGGAATATTGCAAATCCTCCCGTGTTGTCTTTTCATGTTTCCCAATGTTCGTGAATTTCAGGAAACACTCAAAAAAGGAGAAGGTAATTAGTAATTTTATTGTTATCCACCTGCCTTGCCCATTGAGGGTGAGATGAGATACTGTTAAATGTCCAACTTGCCATGACCAGGGTGGTGTTCATTTCCCTGTCTCGCTCAAGGCTGGAAGCATTGTGTTGTGTTTGCTCCACACTTTACTTAATGGCCAATTGGTTGTTTTTGTCCACTATCCTGCTTTGTTCAAAGATGGGTGCCTGCCTCCTTGCCTTGCCCAAGGGCTAGCCGCCACTTTTGTAACTAGCGGCTTACCAGATCCTACCGTTGTCTATTCAAATATAAGGCTGGTGTGAACAGCTCCAGTACTCCATGCCACAGAAGTACCCAGATGATTCAGAAAAGGGGGTGGTGATGAACAGAGTGCCTGAATTAAGCAGACCACTCTTACCCAGTCCAAAGATCAGGGCTTGATCCATCACCGTTTTTTAGCTCACTGCACCATCCCAGCTCAGAACTTGGCTATATGCAAATTAGTCTGTTCCTGTCCCAGTGCATGATGGGAACAGGGCAAACCAAACTACCAAGCCAATTCTTATACTGGGAAGGAAACAAGCTTCCGGTGACCGGTTTCTGCCATTTAAGGCGTCGTCGGCCCGGCTTGCTTGAATCCTGATGGTGCAATGAGCAAGGGACTCACATCTGAGTATACCCTTCCACGCTTATGGTGGACAAAATGATTCAGAAAAGGGGGTGGTGATGAACAGAGTGTCTGAATTAAACAGACCACTCTTACCCAGTCCAAAGATCAGGGCTTGATCCATCACCGTTATTTAGCTCACTGCCCCATCCCAGCTCAGAACCTGGCTATATGCAAATTAGTCTGTCCCTGGCCCAGTGCATCATATACTCAGATGTGAGTCCCTTGCTCATTGCACCATCAGGATTCAAGCAAGCCGGGCCGACGACGCCTGAAATGGCAGAAACCGGTATCCGGAAGCTTGTTTCCTTCCCAGTATAAGAATTGGCTTGGTAGTTTGGTTTGCCCTGTTCCCATCATGCACTGGGACAGGAACAGACTAATTTGCATATAGCCAAGTTCTGAGCTGGGATGGTGCAGTGAGCTAAAAAACGGTGATGGAGCAAGCCCTGATCTTTGGACTGGGTAAGAGTGGTCTGCTTAATTCAGGCACTCTGTTCATCACCACCCCCTTTTCTGAATCATTTTGTCCACCATAAGCGTGGAAGGGATAACTCAGATGTGAGTCCCTTGCTCATTGCACCATCAGGATTCAAGCAAGCCGGGCCGACGACGCCTGAAATGGCAGAAACCGGTCCCCGGAAGCTTGTTTCCTCCCCAGTATAAGAATTGGCTTGGTAGTTTGGTTTGCCCTGTTCCCATCATGCACTGGGACAGGAACAGACTAATTTGCATATAGCCAAGTTCTGAGCTGGGATGGTGCAGTGAGCTAAAAAAACGGTGATGGATCAAGCCCTGATCTTTGGACTGGGTAAGAGTGGTCTGCTTAATTCAGGCACTCTGTTCATCACCACCCCCTTTTCTGAATCATTTTGTCCACCATAAGCGTGGAAGGGTATACTCAGATGTGAGTCCCTTGCTCATTGCACCATCAGGATTCAAGCAAGCCGGGCCGATGACGCCTGAAATGGCAGAAACCGGTCCCCGGAAGCTTGTTTCCTTCCCAGTATAAGAATTGGCTTGGTAGTTTGGTTTGCACTGTTCCCATCATGCACTGGGACAGGAACAGACTAATTTGCATATAGCCAAGTTCTGAGCTGGGATGGTGCAGTGAGCTAAAAAAAGGTGATGGATCAAGCCCTGATCTTTGGACTGGGTAAGAGTGGTCTGCTTAATTCAGGCACTCTGTTCATCACCACCCCCTTTTCTGAATCATTTTGTCCACCATAAGCGTGGAAGGGTATACTCAGATGTGAGTCCCTTGCTCATTGCACCATCAGGATTCAAGCAAGCCGGGCCGACGACGCCTGAAATGGCAGAAACCGGTATCCGGAAGCTTGTTTCCTTCCCAGTATAAGAATTGGCTTGGTAGTTTGGTTTGCCCTGTTCCCATCATGCACTGGGACAGGAACAGACTAATTTGCATATAGCCAAGTTCTGAGCTGGGATGGTGCAGTGAGCTAAAAAACAGTGATGGAGCAAGCCCTGATCTTTGGACTGGGTAAGAGTGGTCTGCTTAATTCAGGCACTCTGTTCATCACCACCCCCTTTTCTGAATCATAATGTCCACCATAAGCGTGGAAGGGTATACTCAGATGTGAGTCCCTTGCTCATTGCACCATCAGGATTCAAGCAAGCCGGGCCGACGACGGCTGAAATGGCAGAAACCGGTCCCCGGAAGCTTGTTTCCTCCCCAGTATAAGAATTGGCTTGGTAGTTTGGTTTGCCCTGTTCCCATCATGCACTGGGACAGGAACAGACTAATTTGCATATAGCCAAGTTCTGAGCTGGGATGGTGCAGTGAGCTAAAAAAACGGTGATGGATCAAGCCCTGATCTTTGGACTGGGTAAGAGTGGTCTGCTTAATTCAGGCACTCTGTTCATCACCACCCCCTTTTCTGAATCATTTTGTCCACCATAAGCGTGGAAGGGTATACTCAGATGTGAGTCCCTTGCTCATTGCACCATCAGGATTCAAGCAAGCCGGGCCGATGACGCCTGAAATGGCAGAAACCGGTCCCCGGAAGCTTGTTTCCTTCCCAGTATAAGAATTGGCTTGGTAGTTTGGTTTGCCCTGTTCCCATCATGCACTGGGACAGGAACAGACTAATTTGCATATAGCCAAGTTCTGAGCTGGGATGGTGCAGTGAGCTAAAAAAAGGTGATGGATCAAGCCCTGATCTTTGGACTGGGTAAGAGTGGTCTGCTTAATTCAGGCACTCTGTTCATCACCACCCCCTTTTCTGAATCATTTTGTCCACCATAAGCGTGGAAGGGTATACTCAGATGTGAGTCCCTTGCTCATTGCACCATCAGGATTCAAGCAAGCCGGGCCGACGACGCCTGAAATGGCAGAAACCGGTATCCGGAAGCTTGTTTCCTTCCCAGTATAAGAATTGGCTTGGTAGTTTGGTTTGCCCTGTTCCCATCATGCACTGGGACAGGAACAGACTAATTTGCATATAGCCAAGTTCTGAGCTGGGATGGTGCAGTGAGCTAAAAAACGGTGATGGATCAAGCCCTGATCTTTGGACTGGGTAAGAGTGGTCTGCTTAATTCAGGCACTCTGTTCATCACCACCCCCTTTTCTGAATCATTTTGTCCACCATAAGCGTGGAAGGGTATACTCAGATGTGAGTCCCTTGCTCATTGCACCATCAGGATTCAAGCAAGCCGGGCCGACGACGCCTGACATGGCAGAAACCGGTCCCCGGAAGCTTGTTTCCTTCCCAGTATAAGAATTGGCTTGGTAGTTTGGTTTGCCCTGTTCCCATCATGCACTGGGACAGGAACAGACTAATTTGCATATATAGCCAAGTTCTGAGCTGGGATGGTGCAGTGAGCTAAAAAATGGTGATGGATCAAGCCCTGATCTTTGGACTGGGTAAGAGTGGTCTGCTTAATTCAGGCACTCTGTTCATCACCACCCCCTTTTCTGAATCATTTTGTCCACCATAAGCGTGGAAGGGTATACTCAGATGTGAGTCCCTTGCTCATTGCACCATCAGGATTCAAGCAAGCCGGGCCGACGATGCCTGAAATGGCAGAAACCGGTCCCCGGAAGCTTGTTTCCTTCCCAGTATAAGAATTGGCTTGGTAGTTTGGTTTGCCCTGTTCCCATCATGCACTGGGACAGGAACAGACTAATTTGCATATAGCCAAGTTCTGAGCTGGGATGGTGCAGTGAGCTAAAAAACGGTGATGGATCAAGCCCTGATCTTTGGACTGGGTAAGAGTGGTCTGCTTAATTCAGGCACTCTGTTCATCACCACCCCCTTTTCTGAATCATTTTGTCCACCATAAGCGTGGAAGGGTATACTCAGATGTGAGTCCCTTGCTCATTGCACCATCAGGATTCAAGCAAGCCGGGCCGATGACGCCTGAAATGGCAGAAACCGGTCCCCGGAAGCTTGTTTCCTTCCCAGTATAAGAATTGGCTTGGTAGTTTGGTTTGCCCTGTTCCCATCATGCACTGGGACAGGAACAGACTAATTTGCATATAGCCAAGTTCTGAGCTGGGATGGTGCAGTGAGCTAAAAAAACGGTGATGGATCAAGCCCTGATCTTTGGACTGGGTAAGAGTGGTCTGCTTAATTCAGGCACTCTGTTCATCACCACCCCCTTTTCTGAATCATTTTGTCCACCATAAGCGTGGAAGGGTATACTCAGATGTGAGTCCCTTGCTCATTGCACCATCAGGATTCAAGCAAGCCGGGCCGACGACGCCTGAAATGGCAGAAACCGGTCCCCGGAAGCTTGTTTCCTTCCCAGTATAAGAATTGGCTTGGTAGTTTGGTTTGCCCTGTTCCCATCATGCACTGGGACAGGAACAGACTAATTTGCATATAGCCAAGTTCTGAGATGGGATGGTGCAGTGAGCTAAAAAACGGTGATGGATCAAGCCCTGATCTTTGGACTGGGTAAGAGTGGTCTGCTTAATTCAGGCACTCTGTTCATCACCACCCCCTTTTCTGAATCATTTTGTCCACCATAAGCGTGGAAGGGTATACTCAGATGTGAGTCCCTTGCTCATTGCACCATCAGGATTCAAGCAAGCCGGGCCGACGACGCCTGAAATGGCAGAAACCGGTCCCCGGAAGCTTGTTTCCTTCCCAGTATAAGAATTGGCTTGGTAGTTTGGTTTGCCCTGTTCCCATCATGCACTGGGACAGGAACAGACTAATTTGCATATAGCCAAGTTCTGAGCTGGGATGGTGCAGTGAGCTAAAAAACGGTGATGGATCAAGCCCTGATCTTTGGACTGGGTAAGAGTGGTCTGCTTAATTCAGGCACTCTGTTCATCTCCACCCCCTTTTCTGAATAATTTTGTCCACCATAAGCGTGGAAGGGTATACTCAGATGCGAGTCCCTTGCTCATTGCACCATCAGGATTCAAGCAAGCCGGGCCGACGACGCCTGAAATGGCAGAAACCGGTCCCCGGAAGCTTGTCTCCTTTCTGGTGAAGAATTGGCTTGGTAGTTTGGTCTGCCCTGTGCCCATGATGCACTGGGCCAGGGACAGACTAATTTGCATATAGCCAGGTTCTGAGCTGGGATGGGGCAGTGAGCTAAATAACGGTGATGGATCAAGCACTGATCTTTGGACTGGGTAAGAGTGGTCTGTTTAATTCAGACACTCTGTTCATCACCACCCCCTTTTCTGAATCATTTTGTCCACCATAAGCGTGGAAGGGTATACTCAGACATGAGTCCCTTGCTCACTGCTCCATCAGGATTCAAGCAAGCCGGGCCGACGACGCCTGAAATGGCAGAAACCGGTCCCGGAAGCTTGTCTCCTTTCTGGTGAAGAATTGGCTTGGTAGTTTGGTCTGCCCTGTTCCCATGATGCACTGGGCCAGGGACAGACTCATTTGCATATAGCCAGGTTCTGAGCTGGGATGGGGCAGTGAGCTAAATAACGGTGATGGATCAAGCCCTGATCTTTGAACTGGGTAAGAGTGGTCTGTTTAATTCAGACACTCTGTTCATCACCACCCCCTTTTCTGAATCATTTTGTCCACCATAAGCGTGGAAGGGTATACTCAGACATGAGTCCTTGCTCACTGCTCCATCAGGATTCAAGCAAGCCGGGCCGACGACGCCTGAAATGGCAGAAACCGGTCCCCGGAAGCTTGTCTCCTTTCTGGTGAAGAATTGGCTTGGTAGTTTGGTCTGCCCTGTTCCCATGATGCACAGGGCCAGGGACAGACTAATTTGCATATAGCCAGGTTCTGAGCTCGGATGGGGCAGTGAGCTAAATAACGGTGATGGATCAAGCCCTGATCTTTGGACTGGGTAAGAGTGGTCTGTTTAATTCAGACACTCTGTTCATCACCACCCCCTTTTCTGAATCATTTTGTCCACCATAAGCGTGGAAGGGTATACTCAGACATGAGTCCCTTGCTCACTGCTCCATCAGGATTCAAGCAAGCCGGGCCGACGACGCCTGAAATGGCAGAAACCGGTCCCCGGAAGCTTGTCTCCTTTCTGGTGAAGAATTGGCTTGGTAGTTTGGTCTGCCCTGTTCCCATGATGCACTGGGCCAGGGACAGACTAATTTGCATATAGCCAGGTTCTGAGCTGGGATGGGGCAGTGAGCTAAATAACGGTGATGGATCAAGCCCTGATCTTTGGACTGGGTAAGAGTGGTCTGTTTAATTCAGACACTCTGTTCATCACCACCCCCTTTTCTGAATCATTTTGTCCACCATAAGCGTGGAAGGATATACTCAGACATGAGTCCCTTGCTCACTGCTCCATCAGGATTCAAGCAAGCCGGGCCGACGACGCCTGAAATGGCAGAAACCGGTCCCCGGAAGCTTGTCTCCTTTCTGGTGAAGAATTGGCTTGGTAGTTTGGTCTGCCCTGTTCCCATGATGCACTGGGCCAGGGACAGACTAATTTGCATATAGCCAGGTTCTGAGCTGGGATGGGGCAGTGAGCTAAATAACGGTGATGGATCAAGCCCTGATCTTTGGACTGAGTAAGAGTGGTCTGTTTAATTCAGACACTCTGTTCATCACCACCCCCTTTTCTGAATCATTTTGTCCACCATAAGCGTGGAAGGGTATACTCAGACATGAGTCCCTTGCTCACTGCTCCATCAGGATTCAAGCAAGCCGGGCCGACGACGCCTGAAATGGCAGAAACCGGTCCCCGGAAGCTTGTCTCCTTTCTGGTGAAGAATTGGCTTGGTAGTTTGGTCTGCCCTGTTCCCATGATGCACTGGGCCAGGGACAGACTAATTTGCATATAGCCAGGTTCTGAGCTGGGATGGGGCAGTGAGCTAAATAACGGTGATGGATCAAGCCCTGATCTTTGGACTGGGTAAGAGTGGTCTGTTTAATTCAGACACTCTGTTCATCACCACCCCCTTTTCTGAATCATTTTGTCCACCATAAGCGTGGAAGGGTATACTCAGACATGAGTCCCTTGCTCACTGCTCCATCAGGATTCAAGCAAGCCGGGCCGACGACGCCTGAAATGGCAGAAACCGGTCCCCGGAAGCTTGTCTCCTTTCTGGTGAAGAATTGGCTTGGTAGTTTGGTCTGCCCTGTTCCCATGATGCACTGGGCCAGGGACAGACTAATTTGCATATAGCCAGGTTCTGAGCTGGGATGGGGCAGTGAGCTAAATAACGGTGATGGATCAAGCCCTGATCTTTGGACTGGGTAAGAGTGGTCTGTTTAATTCAGACACTCTGTTCATCACCACCCCCTTTTCTGAATCATTTTGTCCACCATAAGCGTGGAAGGGTATACTCAGACATGAGTCCCTTGCTCACTGCTCCATCAGGATTCAAGCAAGCCGGGCCGACGACGCCTGAAATGGCAGAAACCGGTCCCCGGAAGCTTGTCTCCTTTCTGGTGAAGAATTGGCTTGGTAGTTTGGTCTGCCCTGTTCCCATGATGCACTGGGCCAGGGACAGACTAATTTGCATATAGCCAGGTTCTGAGCTGGGATGGGGCAGTGAGCTAAATAACGGTGATGGATCAAGCCCTGATCTTTGGACTGAGTAAGAGTGGTCTGTTTAATTCAGACACTCTGTTCATCACCACCCCCTTTTCTGAATCATTTTGTCCACCATAAGCGTGGAAGGGTATACTCAGACATGAGTCCCTTGCTCACTGCTCCATCAGGATTCAAGCAAGCCGGGCCGACGACGCCTGAAATGGCAGAAACCGGTCCCCGGAAGCTTGTCTCCTTTCTGGTGAAGAATTGGCTTGGTAGTTTGGTCTGCCCTGTTCCCATGATGCACTGGGCCAGGGACAGACTAATTTGCATATAGCCAGGTTCTGAGCTGGGATGGGGCAGTGAGCTAAATAACGGTGATGGATCAAGCCCTGATCTTTGGACTGGGTAAGAGTGGTCTGTTTAATTCAGACACTCTGTTCATCACCACCCCCTTTTCTGAATCATTTTGTCCACCATAAGCGTGGAAGGGTATACTCAGACATGAGTCCCTTGCTCACTGCTCCATCAGGATTCAAGCAAGCCGGGCCGACGACGCCTGAAATGGCAGAAACCGGTCCCCGGAAGCTTGTCTCCTTTCTGGTGAAGAATTGGCTTGGTAGTTTGGTCTGCCCTGTTCCCATGATGCACTGGGCCAGGGACAGACTAATTTGCATATAGCCAGGTTCTGAGCTGGGATGGGGCAGTGAGCTAAATAACGGTGATGGATCAAGCCCTGATCTTTGGACTGGGTAAGAGTGGTCTGTTTAATTCAGAGACTCTGTTCATCACCACCCCCTTTTCTGAATCATTTTGTCCACCATAAGCGTGGAAGGGTATACTCAGACATGAGTCCCTTGCTCACTGCTCCATCAGGATTCAAGCAAGCCGGGCCGACGACGCCTGAAATGGCAGAAACCGGTCCCCGGAAGCTTGTCTCCTTTCTGGTGAAGAATTGGCTTGGTAGTTTGGTCTGCCCTGTTCCCATGATGCACTGGGCCAGGGACAGACTAATTTGCATATAGCCAGGTTCTGAGCTGGGATGGGGCAGTGAGCTAAATAACGGTGATGGATCAAGCCCTGATCTTTGGACTGGGTAAGACTATACTAATATATATATATATATATATATATATATATATATATATATATGTATATATATTACCTACTGGCGATAGCCAGTAGATATATATAGTTAGGATTGTTTTCCATAGGGAAATCGCAACATTCTATTGGGAATAACTTTGGCGCCGGTTGAGGAATTTTCCTGCAATTTTCCTTAACTTTGCCTCGCAGCGCTCCGGTCCTTCCCTGAAAGTTTGGGGGGGATTCATCAAGCGGGGGCCGAGATAAAAGGGGGGTCCCAAAACATGTTTTCCCCATGTTAATTTCCATAGGGCGGTTGGACTCACTTTTAGCCCGAACGGCTGAATGGTTTTCCACCAAACTTGGCAAAATTGTAGGGACTGGTAGCCCGATGTGCCTTTGCTATGTCTCAAGATATGTGCTCCAGTGGTTTTTACGAAAATTAACTTTGAAAAAATATATATTGGGCTACATTGGGCTATATATATGTTAGAGCCCAAATGTGGCCCAATGTAGCCCAATGTAGCCTAATGTAGCCCAAAGATGGCCACCAGAGACAAAAAAAAACAAATGTAGCCCAAATATCAGCCACATGTAGCCCAACTATAGCCCAATGACAGAATGTCCCAGAGTGTTCTAAAGAACAACTAGAGCGCTAACAGTCTTACTTATGACAAAAGTATGGCACACTTGAAGTCATCTTGATTGGAATAAAGTGTTAACACTTAAAACATTTAATTTGCAAAGGAACAAAATGAGGGGGTTCATTTTGCCATAGAAATTATGATTACTGCCGAAGAAAGAAAAATTAGGGCACATTTTGAGTGACTTCTCAAATCCTCTTATATTTCATTAAAAAAATTCTGATATGCAGTCACCCAAGATGGCCACCAGAGACAAAAGAGCCTGTGCTTAAAAACTCTGTTAGCAAAGCAGGCATTTGAGATTTAAGTGGATTTAAAAAACGTTTTAATATATAAAAACGTTATCCGCTAATAGAATTAGCATTTAAAAAACCTTGCGAATTCAATGAAAAAACCATAGGTTTCAGGCCTTATATAGTTAGGAATTAGCATTTAAAAAACCTTGCGAATTCACTGAAAAAACCATAGGTTTCAGGCCTTATATAGTTAGGAATTAGCATTTAAAAAACCTTTGAAATTCACTGAAAAAACCATAGGTTTCAGGCCATATATAGTTAGGAATTAGCATTTAAATAACCTTGCAAATTCACTGAAAAAACCATAGGTTTCAGGCCTTATATAGTTAGGAATTAGCATTTAAAAAACCTTTGAAATTCACTGAAAAAACCATAGGTTTCAGGAGTTATATATTTAGGAATTAGCTTTTAAAAAAACTTTGAAATTCACTCAAAAAACTATAAGTTGTAGTGGTGTTATAGTTAGCTGGACATTTTACTCATACAAAACCATTGAAATTGCTCCTATATAGTTAGTTGTACTAACTATATTTCGCGCACCCGCAATCCACTGCTGATGATGTCACATATTAGATCATTCATGACATGGTCAGTGACATCACTGATGACATCTCAAATGACATCACTGATGACATCACTGATGACATCATCCATGTGACAATCACATACACCTTTTCATACACTATTACAATTTTTCATCACTCGTTGTAAAATACAGAGTATCATATTTATATCCATTGTCACAGCAATACAAGTATCTAAAAATCCACTCAGTGATTCATAGATGTATACACACATCTAATCACTTACCTATGGGTTCACTCATACATGCTGTCAATGAACAATAGAACACTATCAAAAATACTTATACATCTATATCGACATTAAACAACAGCATGCATCCTATTCACATATGAAGTCATCCTACTCACTTATGCAAACAATGGATCATACTTACATATTTACTTAGCAAAACACTTATACAAACACCACTTCTTCTATTCATTTAGTTAGTAAGTCATACTTAGTGAATTATAAAATCATTATTACAAGTATACAGTTATCCATACAGTCACTCACACAATCATTGTGTCTTATGTATACTTATTTATATACAACAACTGACACATACACTGCCTTTTATTTTTCTAGTTTGTTGGACCTGTACCATTGAGAAATATATTTGCTCATCACCACACCCATAAAGATATTCACTCACCCAAACAACTGTAAGAACATGTTGTTTTAACTTCATATATCTACTGAATCAACTATTCACACATCTTTGGACAGTCACACACCCCCCACTGAACCACACACACGTTCACACTCCCATACAAATACTCAGTTAACTAATCAATAACTAATATAGACTTTCACATAGCTAGTAACCAACTGTAGAATCAGTTTACACAACAACTGACAAAGTGATACAGATATTCACACAGTTTAGTCACTATCCACTACATTTAGTGAGACATTATAAATTGGTCAAGTAAACAGTCAATTACACTGCTACTAAATCCTCCATCCAAATATTTATTTATATATATCCACTTATTCTTCAATGCAAATTGCTATATATATAATGCATATTTAAATAACGAAGCAAACCACATTCACTGGATTATGTCATCAGTGATGTCATCAGTGATGTCATTTGGGATGTCATCAGTGATGTCACTGACCATGTCATGAATGATCTAATATGTGACATCATCAGCAGTGGATTGCGGGTGCGCGAAATATAGTTAGTACAACTAACTATATAGGAGCAATTTCAATGGTTTTGTATGAGTAAAATGTCCAGCTAACTATAACACCACTAAAACTTATAGTTTTTTGAGTGAATTTCAAAGTTTTTTTAAAAGCTAATTCCTAACTATATAACTCCTGAAACCTATGGTTTTTTCAGTGAATTTCAAAGGTTTTTTAAATGCTAATTCCTAACTATATAAGGCCTGACACCTATGGTTTTTTCAGTGAATATATATATATATATATATATATATATATATATATATATATATATATATATATATATATATATATATATATATATATATATATATATATATAACCTACTGGCGATAGCCAGTAGGTATATATAGTTAGGATTGTTTTCCATAGGGAAATCGCAACATTCTATTGGGAATAACTTTGGCGCCGGTTGGGGAATCTTCCTGAAATTGTCCTTAACTTTGCCTCGCGGCGCTCCGCTCCTTCCCTGAAAGTTTGGGGGGAATTTGTCAAGCGGGGGCCGAGATAAAAGGGGGTCCCAAAACGTGTTTTCCCCATGTTAATTTCCATAGGGCGGTTGGACTCACTTTTAGCCCGAACGGCTGAATGGTTTTCCACCAAACTTGGCAAAATTGTAGGGACTGGTAGCCCGATGTGCCTTTGCTATGTCTCAAGATATGTGCTCCAGTGGTTTTTACGAAAATTAACTTTGAAAAAATATGTATTGGGCTACATTGGGCTATATATATGTTGGAGCCCAAATGTAGTCCAATGTAGCCCAATGTAGCCCAAAGATGGCCACCAGAGACAAAAAAAACAAATGTAGCCCAAATATCAGCCAGTTGTAGCCCAACTATAGCCCAATGACAGAATGTCCCAGAGTGTTCTAAAGAACAACTAGAGCGCTAACAGTCTTACTTATGACAAAAGTATGGCACACCTGAAGTCATCTTGATTGGAATAAAGTGGTAACACTTAATACATTTAATTTGAAAAGGAACAAAATGAGGGGTTTCATTTTGCCATTGAAATTTTATATATATATATATTCACTGAAAAAACCATAGGTTACACACCAGTTATAGTTAGGAATTAGCATTTAAAAAACCTTTGAAATTCACTGAAAAAAACATATGACGCTCACAGGTGGTTTACACCTCACCTGAAAAACCTTAAACTTAAGGTTCGTCAAATGGAGCGCAAGTGGCGCGTAGCCTATTTAGAACACGATAGGGTCAACTTTCGCAAGGCTCGCAGGGACTATCAAAATCTCATTCTTAAATGCAAAACTAATTATTTCTCGGATAAAATTCTCAAGGCCCAAAATAAGTCAAAAGAGCTGTTCAATATTGTGGAGAATCTCAGCTCTAATGATAGAACTTCTCTTCCGATAGTCCCCACCCAAGAATTTTGTAACACACTGAATTCTTTTTTCTTTGATAAAATTTGTACTATCAAGCAAAGTATCCCCATCACTCAGCTTCCTTTTCTGTTTGAAGACACTCTGTACAACCCTGCCACCTTAGACTCTTATCCCCTCATAGATAATGTCAAATTACTCAAACTTCTAACCAAAGTCAAAACTGGCTCCCCCGATGACATCTGTCCCCCTCACATCTTGAAAGAAGTGGGCACCAATCTTCCCGGGTGTCTACTTTCTTTAATGAATGGGTCTCTTTTACAGGGCAAAGTTCCATGTAGTCTGAAAAAAGCTCTTCTCGTTCCCCTCATAAAAAAGGCAGGAGCAAACCCACTAGATCCTATTAATTACAGACCTATATCGTTGCTGCCATACTGTGCCAAACTTCTGGAGTCACATGTTTGTGAAAGTATCTCCAGCTTTCTGGAAAAAACCGAGTACTTGGCACCGAATCAAGCAGGGTTCCGACCTTGCCATTCTACCGAGGCGGTCATTCTCTCGGTGTTAAACACTCTAAGGCGGAATGCAGATGCAGGAATCCATCAGGCGCTTGTGCTACTGGACCTTTCTGCTGCATTCGACACGGTCGACCACACCATCTTGGTCGACCGTGTCGAACAGGCAGGTCTCAGGGGTCCTGCATTGAGCTGGATCCGCTCTTTCCTTACGGGCCGTACTCAATCGGTCAGATTGGGCTCTTTCTCTGCTCCCACTATATCTACCACCTGCGGGGTACCACAAGGTTCCTCGTTATCCCCCCTGCTTTTTAATGTATACCTACGCCCTCTTTTGCACTCCCTTCGGAATGCAAATGTAACCATCTTCAACTATGCGGATGACTTGCAGCTCATCTTCCCTCTTAACACCCAGGACTCAGTGGTTGAATTTCAAAGAACTATGTCCCACATACTGAGTTGGATGAGCTGCAATCATCTGAAGCTCAACCCGGGCAAGACCGAGCTGGTCTTGCCCGGACAGAGCTCGCTTAGTTGGAATTCCAGCTTTTGGCCCATTAGTATGGGAGTCCCCCATCTAAATCATCTGTGGTCAAGAGCCTAGGTATCTTCATTAGCGAGGATCTCTCGCTAAAAAGACAGGTTGGAGCGGTGGTATCCTCCAGTATCTTCCAATTGAAGAAAATAAAAAAAATTGCTCGCTTTTTTACCTTAGCAGCCCTCACACAGATTGTCATCTCCTTGGTTCTGTCCAGGCTGGACTTTTCTAACAGTCTCTATCTTGGCCTCCAAATAGGAGAGCTCAAACGTCTCCAGCTTGTTCAGAACCAAGCCGCCAGGCTTCTCCTGAATATACCCAGGAGGCAATCTATTAGATCTGGCCTTAAACAGCTACACTGGTTGCCAGTTGAGCAGCGTGTGGCCTTCAAGGCCGGTGCATATTGTTCAGGTCTCTGAATGACTCTGGCCCTTTATTCATCAGAGATATTATTCAAAAATACTGCCCCTCCCGTCATCTCCGATCTACTTATAAATCACTTTTGATCGTACCTCCATTTAAAAGGAAACGCCTTGGAGGCAGCTGTTTTGACCACCTTGCTGCTGGTCTTTGGAACTCTTTCTCCCCTCCATATAAAGCTGAACGATAACATCCTCAGCTTTAGACATTCCCTGAAACCTGGCTTTTTCACCCAAGCTCACTACTGACAGCACAGCTCCTCTTACTGACTGCCTTGCCTGGTTCCTTTTCTATAGCGCCATGAAGCCTTCGGGCGTACGAGCGCTCAATAAATTCCAATTAACATTAACATAACATTAACATTAACATTAACATAGGTTTCACACCAGTTATAGTTAGCTGGAAATTTTACTCGCATAAAACCATTGAAATTCCCACGTTATAGTTAGTTGGACTCACTATAACTTGCACGTCTGCAATGCACTGCTGATGACGTCACATATTACATCACTCATGCATATATTTAAATATTTAAACATTACTCGCTAATATATGTATTCACTAAGATACACTTAATAAGCCAGTTAACCAATCCATTTTTGTTTTAAAAACACTGAAAAAACCATAGGTTTCAGGCCTTATATAGTTAGGAATTAGCATTTAAAAAACCTGAATTTCACTGAAAAAACCATAGGTTTCAGGCTTTATATAGTTAGGAATTAGCATTTAAAAACCTTTGAAATTCACTGAAAAAACCATAGGTTTCAGGCCTTATATAGTTAGGAATCAGCATTTAAAAAACCTTTGAAATTCACTGAAAAAACCATAGGTTTCAGTCCTTATATAGTTAGGAATTAGCATTAAAAAAAACCTTTGAAATTCACTGAAAAAACCATAGGTTTCAGGAGTTATATAGTTAGGAATTAGTTTTTAAAAAACCTTTAAAATTCACTAAAAAAACTAAAAGTTTTAGTGGTGTTATAGTTAGCTGGACATTTTACTCATACAAAACCAATGAAATTGCTTCTATATGGTTAGTTGTTCTAACTATAATTCGCGCACCCGCAATCCACTGCTGGTGATGTCACATATTAGATCATTCATGACATGGTCAGTGACATCACTGATGACTCCTTAAATGACATCACTGATGACATCACTGATTACATCATCCACGTGACAATCACATACACCTTTTCATACACTATTACAATTTTTCATCACTGTTTGTAAAATACAGAGTATCATATTTAAATCCATTGTCACAGCAATACAAGTATCTAAAAATCCACTCAGTGATTCATAGATGTATACACACATCTAATCACTTACCTATGGATTCACTCATACATGCTGTCAGTGAACAATAGAACACTATCAAAAATACTTATACATCTATATCGACATTAAACAACAGCACGCATCCTATTCACATATGAAGTCATCCTACTCACTTATGCAAACAATGGATCATACTTACATATTTACTTAGCAAAACACTTATACAAACACCACTTCTTCTATTCATTTAGATAGTAAGTGATACTTAGTGAATTATAAAATCATTATTACAAGTATACAGTTATCCATGCAGTCACTCACACAATCATTGTGTCTTATGTATACTTATTTATATACAACAACTGACACATACACTGCCTTTTAGTTTTCTAGTTTGTTGGACCTGTACCTTTGAGAAATATATTTGCTCATCACCACACCCATAAAGAGATTCCCTCACCCAAACTGTTAGAACATGTAGTTTTAACTTCATATATCTACTGAATCAACTATTCACACATCTTTGGACAGTCACACACCCCCCACCGAACCACACACACTTTCACACTCCCATACAAATACTCAGTTAACTAATCAATAACTAATATAGACTTTAACATAGCTAGTAACCAACTGTAGAATCAGGTTACACAACAACTGACAAAGTGATACAGATATTCACACAGTTTAGTCACTATCCACTATATTTAGTGAGACATTATAAATTGGTCAAGTAAACAGTCAATTACACTGCTACTAAATCCTCCATCCAAATATTTATTTATATATATCCACTCATTCTTCAATGTAAATTGCTATATATATAATGCATATTTAAATAACGAAGCAAACCACATTCACTGGATGATGTCATCAGTGATGTCACTGACCATGTCATGAATGATCTAATATGTGACATCATCAGCAGTGGATTGCGGGTGCGCGAAATATAGTTAGTACAACTAACTATATAGGAGCAATTTCATTGGTTTTGTATGAGTAAAATGTCCAGCTAACTATAACACCACTAAAACTTTTAGTTTTTTTAGTGAATTTTAAAGGTTTTTTAAAAACGAATTCCTAACTATATAACTCCTGAAACCTATGTTTTTTTCAGTGAATTTCAAAGGTTTTTTTAAATGCTAATTCCTAACTATATAAGGACTGAAACCTATGGTTTTTTCAGTGAATATATTGTTTTACTCACTCCTCCACGCCACCCGCCTGGATTGACCGAGATTGTGCATTCTGGGATTTGTGGTCCCGTAATTTACTCGGACTGCATGGGTGTGACAACTTCATAAGGGGGAGGAGACCCAGGTGTTGCCAAGCATTTCAGCAGGGAGGAGTTACCTGGGGGAGGCCATGTCACAATGATTGGGCGCTGAGGAAGGCTGAGTGAGCCGAAATGCATTCGCCGCCACTGGGAACCAAAGAATAAAAATGAACTGTTTTTCCCGAACTCCCTCTGGCCTCTGAGTTTCTTCTTTTACGAGGCAACTTGTAAGTCATGTATACTGCTCCAGCCTACGACGCAGAACAGATGGCCCGCTACATCGAAGTGTCCCGGAACCAAGTTTGGCATCTCGCTGCTTGCAGCGCAACGTTCTTCGAGGGATCGAATAGTTCCGGTGACTGCCTGAACACACACAGCGCCATTGGGGAGTTCAAGGTATTTCACCTGATTGGGAGTTCAGTCCGCATTGACTGCCTCTGCCCAGCGGACTGCATGTGTGTTATATCAGGCAGTAGTGGTACGAGGGACCAAGGGAAACGGTCAGTGATGTCATGAGTGATGTCACTGACCATGTCATGACTGATGTAATATGTGACGTCATCAGCAGTGCATTGCACGCGCAAGTTATAGTGAGTCCAACTAACTATAACGTGGGAATTTCAATGGTTTTATGCGAGTAAAATTTCCAGCTGACTATAACTGGTGTGAAACCTATAGTTTTTTCAGTGAATTTAATAGGTTTTTTTAAATGCTAATTCCTAACTATAACTGGTGTGAAACCTATGTTTTTTTCAGTGAATTTCATAGGTTTTTTAAATGCTAATTCCTAACTATAACTGGTGTGAAACCTATGGTTTTTTCAGTGAATTTCAAAGGTTTTGTAAATGCTAATTCCTAACTATATATAGGGCCTCAAACCTATGAAATGTAATATTTTTTATAATGAATCCTATATTGTATATTTATATAATACTATTTTTTTATTAAAACATTTTTGTAATTTTTTTTTTGCCGTGGAGCGCTCCCGGGGTTCGTACCGGGGAGCGCCCCGGTCAGCGCAATTTTGCGGCACGCCCCGGGGCGCGCACCGGGGAGCGTCCCGTTACCGCTATTGCCGTGAACGAAAACATCCTCGTGACGTATCGCGTAGCCGTGTCCGCGTGAAACGTACGGCATAAGCGCGCCCGGAAGCACCCACGCGCATACGAACGCGCTACGTAAGCGCCCCGGGACGCGCCCAAACATCATCGTGACGTATCGCGTAGCCGCGTCCGCATGATACACACGGCGTAAGCGCACCCGGAGGCACTCGAGCGCATACGATCGCGCAACGTAAGCATCCGACGCGTCGGGTCATGTGACCTGAAAATAACACTTTTTATTGGTGCAGAACAGTTTTGGTTTCCAAATGATGAAAGCCCAGGTCATGTGACCTGAAAATAACACTTTTCATTGGTCCACGACATTTTTTTTCTCCAAATGATGAAAGCCCCCACCTTTTTTCCTTATTCAGACTTTGTCCTTCGACTGAGGAAGACCTGTTTGGAGATCTGTGACTAATATTTTGTACTTTAAAATGGCTACAGTAGCAGCAGCAGCTGAAGCATCTGCACCACCACCACCACCAAGAGGACCACCACAACATCATATTGGTGGTCAAGAAGAAGAAGAGGAGGAGGAGGAGGAGGAGGAGGAGGAGGAGGAGGAGGGGAGTAGGACATTCCTGCCAGAAGACAATACCCCATATAGGCCAAAGCAGCAGATTGTATGGGAGTTTTTTTCCATCCCAGAGGGCAAGAAGAAAGTGAATGCGCCAAAGGTGACTTGCCAAATCTGTGGCTCTGAACTTTCAAGGGGGAACCCTAATAAGAAATATTCATTTGGCAATAACACCATGATTCGGCACATGCAGCGCAAGCATCCCAACAAATATGCTGCGGCAGAGGTGAGAGAACTGGCCAGTAACCCTCCCCCATGTAAATGTAAAAAATGTAAATTGATACTTGTATAGCGCACTACTCACCCGCAAGGGTCTCAAGGCGCTTGTACAAATACCGCTGTGGAACCCATCCTGGCTTTCCCTGTGAGGTGTCCACTCCTGGGCACCCCCAAGGTGGAGGCCAGGCATCCTTAGCGTTGTGGGGGCCGTTGTGGAGATTAAGCAAGCTATTGCCCAGAGTTGCAGAGTGGGACTCCATGATTGGAATAGGCACCAAGGCGAGAATTATCAGGTCCGTGGAATTTTTTTTTGAGCCCAAAACCCGCCGAGGCGGGGAATTAAACCCTGGTCCCGGGCTAGACCTCTGCATCAGGGTCTGCCGCTCTAACCATTGAGCCACACTTCTCCACCCAGCACCTCCAAAAGAAAGCAACCCACTCCATCGGGACCAGAGACAAGGGAGATGGTCCCAAACATACAACCACAGTTTGGTGAATTCAAGATCACTTGTATTTTTTGTGGTAAGACCATCACCTATGGTGAGCAGAGCATAAAGCTCATCAACCGTGCTGGTGACAACCACAATTGCCCCAAAAAAACATAATTTTTCCTTATTTTTCTTTGCTCCAGTTGAGCCGTTTACAATTCCCTGTTTTTTGTTTCTCCCCATAAAAATAACCCAAAAAATATAAAATAGTTCATAAAAGCCAAAAAAAGTACAAAATGTTCAAAAAAACATTAAAAAAAATATAAAACAACAAAAAGAAGAAAAAAAACAGTTCTTTTTAGAACTACCTCCAATTTATAAAAAAAAGGCTACATTTTAAAAAAAATCTGTCATTCTTTTTTCCCCATGGTACGCTCCCCGGTGCGCGTACCGGGCTATCCCCCCGCGAAAATCTATGGCCCCCACATCAAACCTATGGGGTCAGGGGGGGTCTACCCTGCCCCCCTTTGGTCATTTCCCCCTTTGTTTTTGCCACCTCTTGTGTCTCGATCCTACAGAGACACAAGATGGCCGCCGCTCCGGACTGTTTGGAATGTTGACAGACACCCGAGAGCCAATCAGCTTTCCGCGCGCGCACCGTGACCCCCAGTGATCCCGGGGTCGTGCAACCTTCGCGGCTGGGCTGCCGCGTTAACATCTCGCTCCAAATTACCCACAGGCAAGGATGCACTAAACAGCAAGATCACGGGTAAGAGCGAACACCACAGTCCGATATGTTTCCAGCTTTCATGTCCTAGATTTTAGCCTGACGCGTTTCTGAACTTCTTGTTCTCATCAGAGGCTCGACAAATGAGTTCGTGCTGACACACCCATACTTCGGTCGCGTGGATGTCCTGACGCCGGAGAGGCGTTCCCAGGTGCTTACACTACAAAGCGCCGCTTTGGGACCAAAGGGGCCTTGAATTTCAGAAAGACTTTGGCAGCGCCGACGGGGTGCCGGCAAGCTCTTCACCCTGATGGAACTTTATTTTTAAATGAGGCAGAAGCGAGTTAACCACTGGGTGAGAGAACTATACTCAGTCTTTGGTGGCATTATTTGACTACATTAACCACAATGCTCACGTTGACGCCCACAGGGGCGGGACTGTTTATTCAAGTAAAAGTATGTTCTGCAATTACCGCTTCTTACCTCATTTCCCCGCCAGTGATCAAGAGCTCGAGAAGCTCGAAACGCGTATGGCTCTGTGAAAGCGTGGGGCATGCTGTCTGTGTTGCCGCCTGAGATTCAGAGTGCGGAAACCCTGAGGTGTGCGACATTCATAACAGGGCAACCTTGTGGCATTATTTGGAGCGGCTGGTCCGGTCGCGTGGATGTCCTGACGCCGGAGAGGCGTTCCCAGGTGCTTACACTACAAAGCGCCGCTTTGGGACCAAAGGGGCCTTGAATTTCAGAAAGACTTTGGCAGCGCCGACGGGGTGCCGGCAAGCTCTTCACCCTGATGGAACTTTATTTTTAAATGAGGCAGAAGCGAGTTAACCACTGGGTGAGAGAACTATACTCAGTCTTTGGTGGCATTATTTGACTACATTAACCACAATGCTCACGTTGACGCCCACAGGGGCGGGACTGTTTATTCAAGTAAAAGTATGTTCTGCAATTACCGCTTCTTACCTCATTTCCCCGCCAGTGATCAAGAGCTCGAGAAGCTCGAAACGCGTATGGCTCTGTGAAAGCGTGGGGCATGCTGTCTGTGTTGCCGCCTGAGATTCAGAGTGCGGAAACCCTGAGGTGTGCGACATTCATAACAGGGCAACCTTGTGGCATTATTTGGAGCGGCTGGTCCGGTCGCGTGGATGTCCTGACGCCGGAGAGGCGTTCCCAGGTGCTTACACTACAAAGCGCCGCTTTGGGACCAAAGGGGCCTTGAATTTCAGAAAGACTTTGGCAGCGCCGACGGGGTGCCGGCAAGCTCTTCACCCTGATGGAACTTTATTTTTAAATGAGGCAGAAGCGAGTTAACCACTGGGTGAGAGAACTATACTCAGTCTTTGGTGGCATTATTTGACTACATTAACCACAATGCTCACGTTGACGCCCACAGGGGCGGGACTGTTTATTCAAGTAAAAGTATGTTCTGCAATTACCGCTTCTTACCTCATTTCCCCGCCAGTGATCAAGAGCTCGAGAAGCTCGAAACGCGTATGGCTCTGTGAAAGCGTGGGGCATGCTGTCTGTGTTGCCGCCTGAGATTCAGAGTGCGGAAACCCTGAGGTGTGCGACATTCATAACAGGGCAACCTTGTGGCATTATATATATATATATATATATATATATATATATATATATATATATATTCCCACGTTATAGTTAGTTGGACTCACTATAACTTGCACGTCTGCAATGCACTGCTGATGACGTCACATATTACATCACTCATGACGGTGTTTTTTTTTTTTTAAATTGATTGGTTAACTGGCTTATTAAGTGTATCTTAGTGAATACATATATTAGCGAGTAATGTTTAAATATTTAAATATATGCATGAGTGATGTATTATGTGACGTCATCAGCAGTGCATTGCAGACGTGCAAGTTATAGTGAGTCCAACTAACTATAACGTGGGAATTTCAATGGTTTTATGCGAGTATTATTATTATTATTATTATTGACATTTATTAAGCGCACAGCTACCCCCAACGGGGGTGTCCCGGTGCTGAGGAATGCGGGTCCAGGGGGAAAGAAATTAGTAGCCCGAAAATAAGAACGTTTTCAGTTTGCCCCTGAATTGAGATTTGATGTCAATGAGACGGAGGCTAATGGGAAGGGAGTTCCACAGTTTTGATACTGCCACTGCAAAAGCTCTGCCACCCTTTCTCGCAAGGCGGAATCTGGGGGTGAGCAGAAAGCGACAGTGGTTAGACCTAAGATTAAGAGAGGATTGGACTGGTTTTAGTCTGTGTCTCAGGTATTTTGGGCCTTTTCCGTTGAGAGCCCTAAAAGCTAGGACCAGGGCCTTAAATTTGACGCGAGCAGTGATCGGGAGCCAGTGCAGTTTCCTCAAGTGGGGAGAGATCGAGTGTCGATAGGGGACTTTGCAGATCAGCCTGGCAGCGGTGTTCTGCACAATCTGCAGCCTGCGAAGAAGATAGGCGGGAAGACCCACATATAGGCTGTTCGCATAGTCCAAGTGCGAGGTGATTAAGGCATGCGTCACTGTCTTCAATGCTTCCGTAGGGAGAAAGGGGGAGATTTTTCTTAACATGTGGAGTTTCCCAAAACATGCCGAAGTGACTTTCTGGATCTGGGTTTTAAAGGATAAATCATTATCGAATTGGACTCCAAGATTGCGAGCCACCTTTACCGGAGAAGGTGGTGGGTTGAGTTCCACAGGCCACCAAGTGGCGGGAGGCAAGGGAATCGTTTGATTAAAAAATAACACCTCAGTCTTATCCGTATTAAGTTTTAACGTGTTTAAGGTCATCCAGGCAACAATATTGGAAACTAGGTGAAAGGGAAATCCCTGGGTATGCACTATAGCTACTCCTTGCTATATTGCTATATAGGTTCTAACCATTCATACGGCCATTCATTCTAGCATTCTAACACGGGCAGAATACTCCAGCGAAAGGGAACACTAGGTAAAGGGTTCCACACTAAAAAGTGAACGTTCACAATCTGTTTATTTTCAATAAGTTAAAAGCCTCTGGTTACACAAAATTACACACAATTTTCGGTTAAAAATTCAAAGATAATTCTTTGAACAGGTACAGTAAAATAAATCACAGTTCATTACACAAGGAAAACAATATCACAGTCAATAAAATTATACAGCACAGGAAAAAAATAATCATTACTAGTCCAATACATATACAAATAAATTCTATTCACAAACCCCCTAACACTGTGGCCTTAAGATACTCCTGCCACTTTTCTAGATCCACTGGCCCTTTCTTGGATATTGGTGGTGAAGTATACAGTATTAAAGATACAGTAACATCTGCTACTCCCTTGGCCTTGTTTGGATTTTAGTAACAATTGCGTCGACGCGTTTCGGTGTTATACTTCTCGATGTTGTAACACCTTCATCAGAACTTGCCGTCTCTTTGGGGTCACCGGCTTGTAGATATATATTTAAAAGTCTCCCATTATTCCTGTGGCCAAACCCCTGGGGAGAAAACAGCCGTCCGTGAACCTTCTCTGGACTGATACTGTAGGTTTTTTTTGGTTTACCTCGGGGGTGATGCCACTTCTCCTAGTAAGTAAGTCTTTCTTCTGTATAATGGTCGGGTTGGTCTCCTCTTTACATCGGATCCCTTTTAAAATTTGGCGGATATCTTTGTGTAAGTTAAAAAGTTCTCATGAACGGGCATATAAGGATTCTTCTCTTTCACTCGGGAACTGGATATGTCCTGTTCGAGAGTTTGGTAGCGCCTCTGCCGCGTTCTTCTCCCTCTATAGTCCGAGAGTTGTTCTTGAACTATTTTTTCCAAAATATTGGCAGGTTTTGGTAGCAATGATATCGGGCGGTAGTTACTGAGAACAGCAGGGTCTGCCTCAGATTTTTTTAAAAGAGGGATGAGAATTACCTGCTTCCAAGTCTCCGGAAACTGGCCTGATACGAGAGAGGAGTTCCATATCGATAGAAGGGGTTGTACAATCGCAGGAGCAACTGTGGAGAAAACTTGAGCAGGCATAGGGTCTAAGGGTGAACCTGATTTACATAATTGGAGTTTATTCAGTGCCATGTCGAGGGTGATAGGTTTGAACGCCCTAAGCCTAGTGTCCTTGGGCATGAGATTGATAGGGGGTATGCCCTCTGTGTCAGGACTATTCGCTGCATTAAAAGAGGCATAAATGAGATTAATTTTCTCATGAAAGAAATTAGATAATTTATCACAGAGTTCTTGGCAGGGCTCTGTCTTATGCAAAAGGGCAGCGGGTTGGTGAAATCTTTCACAACTTGAAAGAGTACCTTGGCTGAATTATCTGCAAATTTAATTTTACTGGCAAAGTATTCCCTCATGGTAATTTGTTTGAGTTTGTGGACATTTTTTAGTGCCCCTCTGTAAGTTGTTTTGGCGCCTGGATCATAGGTACGGCGCCAAAGGCGTTCAAGTCTTTTACATTTACTTTTTTCTTCCCGCAACAGCTGGGAGAACCAGGGTGCAGAAGGCACCCTGGAGTAAAATTTCCAGCAAACTATAACTGGTGAAACCTATGGCTTTTTCAGTGAATTTCAAAGGTTTTTTAAATGCTAATTCATAACTATAACTGGTGTGTAACCTATGGTTTTTTCAGTGAATATATATATATATATATATAACATTTCTATGGCAAAATGAAATCCCTCATTTTGTTCCTTTTCAAATTAAATGTATTAAGTTTACCACTTTATTCCAATCAAGATGACTTCTGGTGTGCCATACTTTTGTCATAAGTAAGACTGTTAGCGTTCTAGTTGTTCTTTAGAACACTCTGGGACATTCTGTCATTGGGCTATAGTTGGGCTACATCTGGCTGATATTTGGGCTACATTTGGGCTCTTTTGTCTCTGGTGGCCATCTTGGGAGACTGCATATCAGAATTTTTTTAATGAAACATAAGAGGATTTGAGAAGTCACTCAAAATGTGCCCTAATTTTTCTTTCTTCAGCACTAATCATAACTTCTATGGCAAAATGAACCCCCTCATTTTGTTCCTTTGCAAATTAAATGTTTTAAGTGTTAACACTGTATTCCAATCAAGATGACTTCAGGTGTGCCATACTTTTGTCATAAGTAAGACTGTTAGCGCTCTAGTTGTTCTTTAGAACACTCTGGGACATTCTATCATTGGGCTATAGTTGGGCTACATCTGGCTGATATTTGGGCTACATTAGTTTTTTTTGTCTCTGGTGGCCATCTTTGGGCTACATTGGGCTACATTGGGCTACATTTGGGCTCTAACATATATATAGCCCAATGTAGCCCAATATATATTTTTTCAAAGTAAATTTTCGTAAAAACCACTGGAGCATATATCTTGAGACATAGCAAAGGCACATCGGGGTACCAGTCCCTACAATTTTGCCAAATTTGGTGGAAATCCATTCAGCCGTTCGGGCTAAAAGTGAGTCCAACCGACCTACGTAAATTAACATGGGGAAAACACGTTATGGGACCCCCTTTTATCTCGGCCCCCGCTTGACGGATCCCCCCGAAACTTTCAGGGAAGGAGCGCAGCGACGCAAAGTTAAGCAAAATTACAGGCAGATCCCTCATTCGGCGCCAAAGTTATTCCCAATAGAATGTTGCGGATTTCCTATCCCAACTATAACTACCTACTGGCGACCGCCAGTAGGATATATATATATATATATATATATATATATATATATATATATATATATATATATATATATATATATATATATATATATATATATATATATATATATATATATATATATATATATATATATATGTGGGGCATGCCAATTTAAATGTGCTTCTGTTTGGATGGCTAGGCCACAGCCAGTTTGCACTCACAACTATTCACCTTTTCAGAATAACAGTGCATGCTTATTTTAAGTGAGTGAGCCTTTCTATTTCTTGCTGTGCTTGGTTGTTTATCCATTTCAACAGAATCATCTAAAATGAAGCTTCAACTGTGGTTTCTGTAGAAGCATAAAATGTTACATTTGTGTTTTCTCAAGGAAGCAATGCTCAGGACGTTCTTCTCTTTTGTAACTTTCCAAGGTTGCCTGCCGATGTCCTGTTTACCTCATTCATTAGCTAAACAAACCGTTGTATTGAAGTGTTACATAAAAATGTCGATTCATTTTCTTAGCTGCTTATGCACAACTTAATCAGTGAAATGCAGGTGCTAACAGAGGCCCAAGTGGTGCTGGGGTGAGGGCCCAACCTTTAATGGGGAGGTGAGGCTTTATTTGAGATGTCATCAGTGATGTTACTGACTATGTTATAAGTGATGTAATATGTGAGGTCATAAGCAATGCATTGTGGGGCGTAAGTTATAGTATGCAACTGCTGAATTTCACTGGTTTTGTATGAGTGAAATCTGAGCTGAACTATAAAGTCTCTGTAACCTTGAAATATATATCATGCCGCAGAAGACTCAGGGCACGTACTAGGTATCGCCGTTCATACTTTCTAAGTTGGCGGTATATGCTGAGACCTGGGTCCCTTGCTCACTTTGCCACTGGATTCAAGCTAGCCTGGCTGATGAGGGCTGTTGGCCTGAAACCAGTCCTAGGATGCTTGTTTCCGGTCCAGGAAAGACATGGCTTAGCAGTCAGGGCTGGACTGTTCCCATGAGGCACAAGGTCAAGACTGATTTGCACACAGCTGAGTCTGAACTGTGGTGGCAAAGTAAGATAAAGAACGACAATGGATTCAATCCAGATCTGTGACTGGGAGTGAGTGTGAGTGTCTGAAATGTTTCAGCGCTCCGTCCATCATCTTCTTGTGTTTGCTTCAACAGATCACATGAGCAGCTGTGGGATGGCCCGGTCCTCAGTGGCCCACAATATGGTACTGGCCATGGAGCACCACTACTTAGGCGATGACTTATTTAATGGAAAGATAGAAGTGGAGCAGTTGTCGGCTATCTAGTGTTCTTTTAACTCTGCATTGAATAGACTATATGTAAGTCAACACCACAGCAGGGCATTATATTACATGTGAGGGCACCTCTGCATGACCAGATAGGCACCTCTGATTTCTAGTGCCATTAATAGATATTGCAAGTTATCAGGGAGCCATCTTACGGACATGTACTTGTCACTGGTCAATATGATTTACCCAGCTAGATGATGACTGCACTGAAACCAATGGTGTTTGCTATCAAATACATTGTCTTAGTATATCTGTACTGATGCCAGCACTAGATTTAGTATGATATACACCTTGAGGACCCCCCTGACAATCTACCCGTCCTCTAGAGTGCAGGCAGCCGGGTGTCTCTCAACTGGCATTAAAGAGTAGTTTCTGACCCCCTGTAGGTGAGAGACTGCACCATAGGTCTGAAACAATGCCTGGTCTGGCAGAAGGTGATCACTCCTCCTCCAACAGGATGGTTAGTGAATTAGTATGTCAAGGCTGGAGGTGTCCAAGCCCCTGCCACCTTTGATACGCAACACCCTGAGGAATGCCACCCCCTGCCCTGGGGTCCATTTGGCACCAGACCTGGTAGGAAATTAGATAGTAAGTAGGTGGGTTGCACTTTCAGGCTAGGCACACCCCTAAGGTGGGCCACCGTAAGTGGACAGCCAAGGAAGAGTTTCACCATTTTCAATTTGGTTAAACTAGAAACTCTTTGTCAAGGAGGTGGTCATATAGGGGTGATATCACCCCAGGGGAAAGTAGCCTATTGCCTAAACACCCCTAAATTCAGTATTTAGGAGTCACCCTGACACCAGAAACTCAGGTACGTCTACCTGGGACCCGAAGAAGGACTAAGAAGAGGTGACATCGCAAGAACTGTGTACCAACTACAAAATCGGCGCCAAACCCTGCCTGGCTGCTTCTGTTCCAACAATTGCAAAAACTTGATTCATTCAAAAGCTGTGCAGTCCCCCAGAGTCTTGGAGGACTGCCCGTCACTTCAACAACAAAGCAGCATCCTCCTTGAGATGGAGGTGCTACTCCACTGCAGCTGTATGCACCAACTACACTTGTCTGGTACCTCGTTTCCTTGACCATTGGGTCCACTGAGGGAGGATCTCTCCAGAAGGAGATTTCTGCTGTTCTGGGAGGCCAGCGAGTTTTGAGATGCTAGACCCTGCAGGAGCCTCACAAAACCAATACCCTGGGTATCAGAGCATTTGCAGCTACCAGCACAGACAGCAAAGCTGACTTGCCAACTTGAGACTTGAGAGTGACTGCTATTCTGTTTCCTTTACCTTTCCAGGTCACTTAAACAAAGTGAGAGCCACCAACGTAAGCAACCCGCTGGACAAAACACCTCTGCACCTGATCCCCAGGGGCCAAGTTCAAGTAAACTGATGGTATCCCCTTGCCCCAGAGACCCCCAAGAACCAAGCCCGCCCTTTGGGTTCTGCTGGATTTGTTCCCAAGTGCCTCCTTGCAGCAGCAGTGCCTTTATTAGCCCCTTTTTAGGTTTCGACCTGGGGAGGGCACGAAGTGCCCCTCCCAGATCGAAAACTTTTGTCAAGAGTATGGATGTCGGCACCGCCTCTGTCTCTCATTGGCTAGCTCCATAAATGGAGGCTAGCCATTGGGAGACAGAGGCTGTCAATCGCGCTTTCTCGGGAAAACGTGATTCGGGGGAGTTTCTCGGGCTTTTTTAAGCCCCGCCCCTTTGTCCCGGGCCGCGCTGCGATTGGCTGCCGGCCCGGGACACCCCCGTGACGTCATTTCCCGGGCCGCGCTGTGATTGGCTGCCGGCCCGGGACCTGACTTGTTATATGTTCTATTTGTTAGTGGCATATTCTGCTTTTTGTGAAGCACTCTAATGACTTCGGGCCACGTTCCCGCCATATATAATCACAAAGATTAATTATTAGACAAATGGATAAATTAAAAGAGTGGTCGATGAGATAGTTCGCGTCTTATTCCCCCTCTCCAATTTGAAGAAACATGTAAATAAATACCACTACAATTGTAGACGCTGGAATTAATAATCCTTTTGTTTATCGAGCTACAGTATGTGTTTCAACATTGTATTTCTTAGTTAGCTAATCCCAGTAATATGTAGGTTTTGTACAAAGACGTTTGCTGCAAAGTACAGCTGCTGCGTCATTGTGCTCGATAAGGAGCAGTTGGTGTATGTGCGTGTGGGCGGGATATCCGAATAACCTGCGTGGAAGTTAAACAATTAAATAGTTTAAAGGAAACCATAAAATGTGCATAACTGCCAATACAGGTATCTCTGCACGCAGGTTGAGTGGAGTGCGCTGCTTCTGTGGGAACTCAGTGTAGTGAGTCATGGTGGAACTTGAATTGAGACAAAAAGTTTCTGCTATTGTGAAAGACGCTCATTCAAGCAAAAAGTCGCTCTTTGACTAACTGCCCAAACCACGTGTACACACAGGAAGGGCCCGGATGTGTCATGCACCCGTCACTGAGCACATTGACAGCTCAGATATATCACTGCACCAATCAAAGTGTTGAGAAGAATTGCCTCACAAGTGTCATCATAGGATTGCGTGAGAAGGAACCTGAAAGGCACCTCGAGTCTTTTGGGTGGGAAACAGGGGTTATGTATTGTATTGTGGTTACAGCAGTTCAGTTTGGTTGCTAACATCAGCAGCCTTCTTTCAATGTTTCCATTGTTTAGCCTTTTGTTTTATGTACGTCCGTTTGTCCATCAGAATATTCCAGCATCGTGATAATGATAATCGAGGAAGCAGTTATGGTAAATTATGATTTGTTATGTCATATTCTTGTGTGCCATTCGTCTTTCACTTTGTGGCACTACTTATCTAACTTATCTGGTGGGCAGTATGAGTAACCACTTGTATTTATTGTTTTCTATCTGAAATTTAAAAAAATACATAGGGGCAGATTTATGAGGCACTTGCGCCACGTTTACGCCGCTGTTGCGTCACGCAAGGCGGCGTAAACTTGGCGCATCCCTACGAACGATTTACAACGTGACGCATCTAGGCAGATGCGTCACGTTGTAAAGCCCTGCGCCGCTTGTGGGCGTTCCGGCGCAGGGTGGGCGTTCCGGGGCAGGTGCGCCTCGCAAAAGTGGCTGAGTGAAATCTATAAGATTTCACTCAGTCACTTTCAGGCCAATGCTGCGTCAAAAGCCTGCGCCTGCTTGAAGCAGGCGTAGGTCTTGACGCAGCATTGTGGAGATGGGGCACCCCCGAGCCTTGCTGGAGCTGCGTCGCGCTTGCAACGCAACTCCAGCAATGCGTCACCTTTACGGCACAGATGCGTCACGCATCTGTGCCGTTTTTTGCCCCATGGTGCACCGCATCATAAATGCGGCGCACCATGGGTGGCGGAGCTGTGGCGCACTGTGGCGCATGTTAACTGGCGCATCCCTGGGGATGCGCCAGTTAACATAAATCTGCCCCATAGTGCCTACAGGCTATTTCTTCCACCTATTTGTGAGTCTGTACGTTAAGTGTTATTTCCCCTCGGCTGTGGGCATTAACATCGGCTAACGACCTCTACTGAATGTCTCTTACTCAGAGGCCCAAAAAATGGCGCATTCTGAGAGCAAAGTGTAATTAAAAGCGTCCTGTGCTCGGCAGCATGAGGACAGTAAGATGGTTGGTTCCCGTCACACAATCTCACCGCTTTAGTCAGAGTAACAAGGCAGCTTGATGATTACAGAAATGTGTTAAAGGGCTGCTGTAGAAATACATTTATTGATTTTTTTTGCATCATATAAATCATGATTCGAATGGTTGTTTTTCGACAAAAACTTAATATGTATCACAAAACATGTACAAAATCTGAACAAAATAATTTGGTATGTAATATTAAAAATCATTTTTATTTTTGTTTTCTGAAACCAAGTTATCTTTCGATTGACGTAGGTGTGAGAGGATGAACCCTTCTGGTGGAAAAACTTCCAAGCAAAAAACATTAGCAATCTTTGATGCGAAATCGTTTGGGATTTATTATGCATACCCCACCGGATTATTAGTGCGGTGCAATTTAAAGATTTATAGAGAGACACTCTGCAATTAGCGTTTAGAAGGATACATAGTCATTATAGCCGGTGACACCCTTTCATCTATTTTGTGACAAGCAGTAGTTTATTCGAAGAATTCTCGTTGTTTTGGTATTTATTTAGTAGAGGATCCATATAGCGCACAAAGGACCAAGTGGTTGACAGTGTGCATAACATAAGACAACAAACAGCATATAAAATATGATAATAAAATAATGTGTGTGTATATGCTAAAAATATAAGTAATAATGTAAGGTGAATAGACGAGGTTGCTAGAGTGTCACATAGTGAGATGTGGCATTGACTGGTGACACTACTCTTTCTAAACATTACTGAATCATGAAAGAGTAGGTTTGCTTTTAAGTGACATTGAAATTGACTTCAATTATTTTTTTAATGACTAAGTTGGATGGACTGGTCCTAATATATGTAGGGGTTGGAGTTGTATATCTTAGGTTCGCTTTCAGAGAAGAATTGCTGTAGAGTTTTTGGCATTTTAACCATCCGAAACTGTTAGGTTCTAGAAAAAGTGCTTGGGTGTTGCCCTCAATATGGCCTTGCTGCTGTGGGGAGCCATTGCAGAGTGACTGGAGTAGATAAGAAGGGGTTGACTTTATGCAGGACTGATTTGAGGGTTCCAGGATGCAATTTGAATACCTGAAAGAAGACAAGTTTTAGATTCCAGTTTTGACAGCACAAGAGATATTATTACCAGCTTAAAGTCGGCCTGTGGGATAAAACACTTGAGCCCTTATTGACATGCTTTCTGCAGTTCTCTACTGGCCACTCACGAGTTCTTCTTGTGACTGCACATTTAGGTTTTTTTCTCGCTTCTTACCACAGTCCACTTTCTTCTATGTGCTCACTGTCTGTCCTGCTTTTATCTAGACATTTTTGTTTAAACCCCACCGCTGATATGTCTGCTAACTGGTAAGTGACATAGTGTTTCCTTTTGTATCAGTAACATAAGGCCTTCATCTCTTCTCATTAGAGCCAGGTGAGCCTGGAATATGCTTTATTGTCTACTCCTTAGTCCATATCTCTTCCTCATTTGTGTGTCTCCCATTCATCAAGTACTTGTATACATCTGAACGATATCTTCTAGTTCTAAGGCTTCACTTCTCTGCCTCACATTCATGATGGGGAATACCCTGGGTCAACTTGGACAAAGTGATCTATTCATTTCAATGTGTTATGGCTGACCTGTACCGTTGTCTTCCATTCTGCTCTATTGGCAGCTTTTAACTGGTCTGACACTACGTTTGTTCTGAGGTGGCGGTGCATAGGCAAGTTTGGCTTGGCAAATTTAATCTCTAAAGAAATTCAGATTTTTGCCAAGCCTTCAGGGTGGCATCACTTTTGCTGGCTCAAAAAAGTATTTATTGGAACAAGAAGAATAGATATTCAACAGTCTATTAAAAATGCTGCACTTCTCTGACTTAGATGCTCTTTCAGAGGGGTATTGTTTTCCAAGATAGCACCACTGTGTATATGTGACAAATATTAGCCTGCAGAAGACTTGTTTCAATTATATGCTTAAAAATCGCATATGTGTAGTGCCTTGTTTGGAACTCATCAGCCAGTGGTGTAATGTAAAATGGTGGGGATCCCCTACATAATGTGACGAGGAGTCTCTCATATCTCAGCGTTATTCATTAGCCTTGGGTGGAATCAATCAACCAATCAAGATTCTTGTCTACTCACCCCATAGGGTCTCAAGGGGCTGGGTGGAGACCAGTCGAAGAGCCAGGTCTTGAGGTCCTTCCTGAATTGAGGCAGACATAATGATTGCCTGAGAGGTAGAGGCCGGGAGTACCAGGTCTTCACAGCGAGGCAAGAGAAAGATCTTTCTTCACCCGTGGTCTTGTGGATCCTTGGGGTGGTGGCCAGATCCAGTTGGGCGGAGAGGAGATGTGTGGTGGGAGTGTAGAAGGAGAGGCGTTAGTTGAGGTATGCAGGTCCGGAGCTGTGGAGGGACTTGTAGGTTTGTGTGAGGAGCTAGAAGGTAATTCTTTTGTTGGTCAGGAGCCAATGAAGGTCTCTCAGGTGACCAGTGATGTCGCTGTGGTGAGGGCTATGCAGGATGATGCTAGCAGAGGCGTTATGAATGTTCTGTAGTTTTTTTAGGTGTTGCCGGCATAGAGTGTGTTGCTGTAGTTGAATCTGCTGTTGACGAGCTCATGGGTGACCGTTTTCCTGGACTCAGTGGTGATCCACTTGAAGATGGTACAAAGCAGGCGAAGCATGTGGAAGACAGAGGACGAGAAGTGTTGATTTGGCGGTTCATAGAGAGCGAGGAGTCCAGGATGAGGCAGAGGTTATGCACTTTGTCCGTGGGTGGGGGGTTTGTGGAAAAGTAAATTTTGCCATGTTCTGTGTCCCTACGTGTTCCCCATCTTATGTTATGTGTGCATGATTAATATGCATATGTATTCCCCATGATCGATTAAAGACGCAATTACAGTTGTGTCCAACTCTAGTATGCCAGTTTCCAGTTCTCGTGAAAGCTACGAGTATCAGGCCTATGTAAAGCTACGTTGCCACGTTTCACAGTGTGCACGTTATTTCATTATAAAGTCCCCGTTTCTAGGCCTCAAAAGGGCCCGGACTCAGATTCAGCTCCTGTCTCCTGAACCCTCGCTGAGGAGCGATACAGCCCCCACCTGTATCCCTGACCCTTCACTTACTTCCTGCCTCACAGTGCCCGGCTCGTCCTGGCTCTGCCTGCCAGTCTGCCAAGAGTATGTTATGATTCCAGTTATCAGTCCAGCCCTCCTTCTCTGCATTCCTAAGCTACTGAATCGCATCAATAGTTTCCGTCACAGTCTAGCCTTTACGTCTCCATGTAAGAGAAATACTGTATTAATGGTCATTTAATATTCCTCAACACACACTACATGTAGAATAATGCATGCACCAGTCTTAGAGTCTGTTAGCCTTTACCCTGATAACTTTTGGATTCTATCAACATGTTCTCTAAACATCAGATACTAGATAGTGTTTAGGTACATGTCGCTCTGACTCTCCAGACTTCTGTCTCTGCTTCTAGCGCAGAAGTCATAGCCCCAGCTTCTCCCTAGTCACACGTCATTGCCAGTTTGCGCGCACCACTAGGTTAGAGGTCCCGGCTCCTCAGGTAGCCCCCTCCATGTTTCCGCCCCACTTATGACATATTCTGTTACGTTTACATCACATGTCTATGTAAAACGCCTCCTGTTACACCCACTTTCACCCTTATCTTTCGCGACTGCTACGAACCCCACCCACTGCTACGCCTACTGTATGCACCGTAATGCAATTGTTTTAGTATATATACTTGTGTACTGTTATTAACAGTTGCTAGCCATCCCAGATCTTGCCCGTGCAGGTTGTCCTGTTCCTGTCCTTATGCTGTATTAAACCTGCAAACTCCTACTACCTCGAATCTTGACTCTTATTTATTGAGCTATCTGTTATTGTTATATCCAGTCAAAAATAGAGGTATTATTTATTTATTTACCACATAATGGTGCCCGAATAGGGACTTGCCCTTTCCCCACGCGCCGGAGAAGCCACGCAAGCCCCCTGATCCTCTGCAGTCGTGACGGAACCATCCTGCGCAGTGGCAGATATTTCTGCTTCAAGTATCCCTCAGGCCCACGGAGGAGACGGAGGTTGCGGTCCAGCATCCAGACGAGGCGGTGGAGGAACGCGGCGAGTCCCGACCAGAGCCCAAGCCGAGAGTCCAAGGTCCGAGGTATCCGGAGGCCCACCCGTAACAGAAGTCCGAAGTTCGTCCGTCCGGCGTCGTAGCAGTCCAGTCCAGTCCGAGGCCTTCCGTTCTTGCTGCCCGGTGAGTACCGTTGCTGGGGTAGTATCTAGACAGGGTCAATTGCATTGTCTCTGGTCCGTGGGTTTGGGGTACACAGATCCAACACGAAGTGTCCACTTAGGTGGATGCGGGTCCTGACGTGTCTCTTTATGAGACCGGTAAGTTTCGTACTGTTTTAGCAGTGCATCTAGTTTCTGTTCTAGTCTGTTCTGTTCTCGAGAAATTCATGTATTCTGTTTTCAGTATTCCAGGTAGTATTCTGTCCGAACTGTTATTTTTAATGTCATTCATGTATTTCAATGTCGTGGTATGAAAGTGGTGTATTGTATTGTGTCTAGACTCCAGCCTAGTCATGCCCTTGTTTTCCAAATTACGTCAGTTAAGAACTAGAAAAGGTCTGTTAGAAGAAGCAGTTCCTGTCCCGCCTAGGGACAGTCCAGGTCATTTTATGTATCAGAAGCATGGCATAAGCGCCATATTATATCTAGATTTATGGGTGGAGTACACCAAGAACTTAGAGGAAAAGTATAGGTGGCCCGTATCAGGTACGTGGGATGCCGAGTGCATCATGCGAATAGAAGAAGTATTATGGAAAAAGAAAGCCAGACAGTCACAGAAAGATGCCATCGAGTTATGGCGCAAAGAATCTCATAAAAGAACCGAAAAAGAAATCAGAAAGTCGGAATTAAGTAGAGAATCCACAGAAAGAGCCCAAGAAAGGGAACTAATCGAAATAGGTGAACAAGTTAAAACGGAACAATCAGACAGACAGAGGAATGCCCTCATTAAGGGTATGTATCCTCTTCTTGCCGAGGGCTTGCCAAAAGCAACCCCGGAAGCATCCAGTAATTTTCCGCCACCTTTAGTTCCGACCAAGCTACGTCACAAACCGACCGCAGCTGATATTTTTCTCTCGTCCTATTTGGACGACACAGTCCCAGAATATGCAAATCCTGCTCAGCCAGCTCCCGTGAATAATGTAATTCCTGCTCCTCCAGTCACCGGGGCACCTGTTGCAGTACCTGTTACGGTACCCCCGGTACAAATCCCCGCCACATCAGTCACTCTGCCAGCACGAAGAGTATCAGTCGATGATTCCAGTATAGGGGCCGCGGGAGGAGGTCCTCCTGGTACCCCGCCGCCAAGTAGACGTTTAGGAGCAGTCGAGTTACATGAACGTGCGTTACAGCGTACGCCCAAATATAAGTCCATTGCAGAAATCAGGCGAGTTCTTACTGAATGCTGTTATGATCCAGTCCCAGGCGAGGATAGTATGGTTCTATATTCCGTACGTATAAGACAGGTGTCCGAGTATTTGGTCACCCTACCGAATATGAAAGAAGATCTAGACAGAATGTATCGTTTCATTCGTACAGGACAAGATTCAGAAAGTATTGGTGAAGTCATGTCTCTCAGAAAAGCTGAGATCCAGTTGATGTTATTAAAGTTTCTGATCAATTGTTTAATACGGGAACAAGATTCCCCGACTAAAGATCCGGTCGAAATGAAAGTTCTGACCAGGTGGAGTGATAATATAGCCGAGGGTAAGCATAAGACACTCAACAGTATAGAGAGTATGTACAAGAAAATACGTAAAGAAATAATAGGGTTACACGAACAACGCAGAGAAGCACAAGTAAGCGAGAAAGAAAATGACTCTTCTACTGAAGAGGTAGACGACGAGAATACCGCCAGAATAGCGTATGTAGGTAAATCTAGATTTCCAGACCGACGGTCACGCCTAGAACACAAGAAAGTCTTCCATCTTCCAGCACCGGAACAAGGCTCTCTAGAACAAGAATTTCAAGCTACCGATCAAATTCTGAAATCACGAATCGGTTATAGTGAATTAAGTACCATGCATGAACAAGAACTAGCCCGATCAGCAGTCCGATGGATTACTGATTCTACCACTTTTCCAGACGAAATAGTGGCACAAATGTTTCTGAAATTGCCCCCAGCCGAGCAGCGACTGGTGGGTATGTATATGATCCAGCACCTCATTACACTGTATGAGGGTCAACATTCTGATCCAGGTCCGTTACATGATATCCTGAACGAGTTACTCCAGTATAGATGGAAAGGTTTAGGTACCGATTTAATTAGTGTCATTCTAGAACAACGCCATAAATATAGAACGTTTCTGAACCCGCATTTTGTTCATGTCTCACCCCCAGAAAGTAAACCGTTTTACATAGACAGACAGAATCCGTTACGAGAAGTACACCCAGTTAGGACAGCGGGTGGTGAAATGCAACGAGTATTTGTTTACACCCCAGTTACCAAGATGGAACTCTTAGAAATGAAGAAATTAATTCCCTGTCACGACAAAGATCCAGCAGGGTTCCACCGAGAATTAAAGGACATGCTCCGTATGGGAGAATATACGTATCCAGATATTATTAAAATGCTAAAAGTTCTGTTGCCTGCGGGCATATACGAAAAACTCAAGGAAAAGGATTGGGAGGTGGGAGAGAAAAAGATAGATTGGACAGCTCTAGAAGCTGAAGAAAATACACGTGTACCAGGTACCGGTCTAGGAGGTAAATGTAAAGAATTACCTGAACTATTAATACAAGTTTTGCCAAGATTATTAGCCACTAAAAAGGAAGACTGGGATGCAATCTCAGCCTGTAAACAGAAACAAGACGAAGACACTAGTGATTTTTATTCTAGATTCGAGAAATGTTTTAGCATTAACAGTGGGCTCAAGACGAGTAGCGAGTCATACCCTCATCTTTTTGTTACTAAACTAGTCGAGAATTCGAGTCCACAAGTTAAGAATCGAGTTTTGAAAGTCGAAAGTACCTGGCAAGCTAATACTCCGTCCCAAATGTTACAGATGCTCCAGTATCATCAGAATCGAATCAGAGAAGAGCAAGATCATGAAAGGAAACGTATGAAAGACACGAAAATGAAAGTACTAGTTGCACAATCTGTTCCACAAGACAGTCAGAAGAGGGGTCCGAATCAAGCCAGTCATCCTGCAGCTCCCGTTAAAGGGACATGCAATTATTGTAAACAGCCAGGTCATTTTATAAACGAGTGTGCAGTTCTGAAACACAATATAGCTACCGGTAAGACTAAAGAAAGACCACGTCCGCCTAGACAAGAACAAGTTTCACAGACTTCTCAGCCACAGAATGCACAACAGACAGTTCCAGCACCGCAGCCTATTGCTGCAACACAGCATGTTACACAGCAGATGTACCAGTATGCACAGTCCGAGTATCCAGAGTACCAGCAGTATTCATGAAACAGCCTAGAGAGGGAGGTAGGCTTGCCTCTCATCGAGATTCCTGTAGATCAAGAAGGTCCCTATGTTCATAGTCAAGTATTAGGGAAAGACAGAAAGTTTCTGATTGATACAGGGGCAAGTAGGACGACTATTAGTCACGACGAGGTTCCAGGGGCTCCGCTCTCAGGCTCTAGAAATGTTTCCCTTGGATTTTCAGGAAAGCCTATTGTAAACGAGATATCAAAACCAGTTACTCTAGAAGTAGGTCCATTGTCCCGAACTACTGATCTGTTACTTACTAAGTCATGTCCAGAAAATTTGTTAGGCATTAAGACACTGAAAGAATTAGGTGCAGTTATTTGCTGCTCCCCAGAAGGAATACGTTTGTTTTTACGTGACTTCAAGGGTCACTATGTTTTACGAGATTTTGATCCAAGATTATTGAATGTCCCCCAGCATCTATGGGCGCAAGGTCCAACTGATGTTGGTTTTATGCAAATCACACCCCATCGTGTGACTCTCAAGCAAGGTGTAGTGTTACCACGAATCAGACAGTACAGACTGCCACCTGAGGCTGTAGCAGCCTTCTCCAAAATTATTGACGAGCTTATGGCTCAAGGAGTAGTTGTAGAAACTGACTCCAATGTATGTAATTCTCCGATCATTCCAGTCATGAAACGTACTGATCCAAATGCACCCCCAGTATATCGATTAGTGATTGACCTTCGAGAACTCAATAAATGTATCATTCCCCAGTACCCAGTAGTCCCAGATATTTCTTCTTTATTGACAGCCATTGATTCTGAAGCTACGTTTTTCACAGTTATAGACCTCAAGAACGCATTTTTAGTGTCCCAATTCATCCAGATAGCCAGTACCTTTTCGGTTTTTGTTTAAATGGAAGGAGCTATAAATTCACACGAGCTCCTCAAGGTTTCACAGAAAGTCCTAGTATTTACAGTCAAGCACTTAAGAGACAACTAGACAATATTCACATGCCAACTGACACTGCCCTGCTCCAATATGTCGATGATCTATTGATCACAGCCCGTTCTGAACGTGCTTGCGAGCGAGCATCCCTTACAGTCCTGTATTTCCTAGCCGAGATGGGGCACAAGGTGTCTCCTTCGAAGCTTCAATTCTGTGTCCAGCAAGTGATCTACTTAGGCCACTTACTGTCCAAGTGGGGTAGGCAGTTGACACCCGATCGTATCCAGTTAATAGCGAGTCTTCCTCAGCCCAAGACCCAGAAGGAGGTACGTGCTTTTATTGGCCTCACTTCTTATTGCAGACAATGGATTCCTCAGTATGCATTTCTAGCCAAGCCACTGATACAGTTAACGACACAGGAGGCAGCCGTATCGACTGTCCTCCCTTGGACATCTGAACATACACTTAGTTTTAATGAGCTAAAGAAAGCTTTATGCCAAGCTCCCGTTCTAGCTACACCGAACTACAGTAAGCCTTTTACACTTTTTGTCACAGAACGTGATGGTACAGCATTATCTGTTCTTACACAAGATCAAGCAGGACAATACAAGCCCTGTGCTTATTTTTCGAGCACACTAGATCCTGTAGCCCAGGCTCTGCCTGCGTGCCTCAAGTCAGTTGCAGCCACAGCACTAGCTATCAGACAAAGTGAAACCATAGTATTAGGACATTCCTTGACAGTACAAGTTCCACACTCCGTGGAAGTTCTTTTAAATCGAACACAGACTCAGCACTTGACAATTGCACGTTTAACAGGTTATGAATTGACACTGTTCCAGCCTCACATAGAAATCCGACGCTGCAATGTTCTAAATCCTGCTACACTGTTACCGTCAGTTACTTCCAGTCCTGCCACACATGACTGTGTGGAAGTAGTTAACACCATGACCAAGCCAAGACAAGACCTGACAGATATTCCATTACCAGATCCTGACCTGACACTCTATGTGGATGGTTCATGTATGAGAACAAGTACAGGAGAACTAGTAGCCGCGTATGCAGTGACCACTGACACTAAAGTTATTGAGACACACCGTATTGACACTCTGTCTGCTCAAGCAGCAGAGCTAGTTGCTCTGACACAAGCCTGCATACACGCTAAGAACCTGAAAGTTAATATTTATACAGATTCACGTTACGCATTTGGAGTCGTACACGACTTTGGAGTGCTCTGGCAGGAGAGAGGTTTTATGACTTCTCATGGAACCAAGATTCAGCATGGTCTCCTTATTCAAGCTCTGTTAGATGCAATACATTTACCGACATCTATCGCTATCATGAAGTGCAAAGCACATACGAAAGTCACTGACATTATTTCCCAAGGTAATGATCTAGCAGATCGAACAGCCAAGCTTACCGCACAGACACCAGACATACCAGTTAACAAGACACCGACATCCACTCTAGAACAGACTACTTGTATGACAGTTAAGGACCCCACTCAAGATGTCATAGATATCCAGTTACATGCTACTCCCGATGAAATCAAGAAATGGTCCGAACAAGGAGGGGTCCAGACAGATCAAGGATGGTTGACGAAGGGAAAAGCCACATGGTTTCTCCCCGACTCAATGGTTCAAGTCATTATCAATACCGCACATAGTCCAGCACATTTAGGGGAAAAAGCCATGTTAGACAGTATCCAGAACATTTGGTTTAACAAGCATTTACGAGCTGCAGCCAAGCAGAAAGTCCGTACTTGTATGATATGTTGTCAGTTTAATCCAGGTAAAAGTGTCCCGGTGGAACAAGGTGGATTCCAGCCCCCTGACCACCCTTTTGAAGTCCTCCAGATGGATTATATTCAGATGGAGCGATGTCGAGGTTTCAAGTATGTCCTTGTAGTTGTATGTGCCTTGTCCAGGTGGACAGAAGCATATCCAGTCCCAGATTACACAGCCGCGACCACTGCCAAGCAGTTGGTTCGTGAATATTTCCCCCGTTATGGACTCCCTAGGGTCGTGTATTCTGATAACGGCCAGCCATTCTCATCCGAACTTATGAAGCACGTTTCCCTTTTGTTAGGGTACCAGTGGAAGTTTCATTGTGTACGCCATCCTGAAGCAGCCGGTCTCGTAGAGAGACATAATCAAACCTTGAAAATACGTATTGCTAAAATCTGTCAAGAGAAAGGTGTGGACTGGCTAGTAGCTCTGCCAGTCGCCCTATTTTATATGCGCATGGTCGCACATTCCAGATCAGGTCTGTCCCCGTATGAGGTCGTATTCGGCCGCCCCCCAAATATGTGGGGTACACCCAGACCCCGAAGTATTACCGATGTTTCCAGTAATATGCTGACAGATTACCTAGCTTCCTTGATGTCTGCCCTCCACTCTTGTCGTTCACAGGTTGCCGCCGCATTTCCAGACAATACCGAGGTGAAACCGCAGGAAATCGTTCCAGGAAGCTTGGTCCTCGTCCGCAATTTTGATCGTTCAAGTCCGCTGGAGCCTCGTTGGAAGGAACCGAAGCAAGTCCTTCTGACCACCCGTACGGCCGTGAAGTTGGAGGGCCGTAAGGGGTGGGTCCATCTGTCTCACGTCAAGAAATTTCACGAACTAAAACCTAAAACTTTTGCCAAGGATTGCATTTTACCTAAAGACTGCCAAAATACTATTCTCAAGGACTGTCCCGCAAATGACATTGATACCAAGCCTCCCCTGTTAGAGGAAACTCCGCAGCAGGAGTATAAAAATAAGTTACGGTCTAGTAAAATAAGTCAGCCAGTTTAATTGTCTAAGTCCTCCCCTAGGTGAAACGGTTAGACAGGTTTCTGACATGTATGAAATAGACCCCCATAGTGAGAGAGTTAGTCAAAACTCAATCCGATGTATCGTTTTTCTAAGTTTCATATTGTTTTTAAGCTTAATGATTACCTGCACGAGTTATGCATTTCATTTATGTTTTCCAATTTCTCATGTAAATAAGTCTTCTAATGCTACAGTAGAGCACACGTTTAGTGATCTGCCTCCTCATGAACTATCTTATCGTCTTGCTATGCGCAATAATTCATTTATCCGTATGTTACACTATTCACACCAGACCAGCAATGCCACTAATTGTTGGGTGTGTGGTCGACTCCCCCCTTTCCAGACACCGAAGGGAGTTCTGCCACTGTTTCCTTATCCATTTTCACATAATGGTTCATGTGGAGCCTGGTCCATGTTAACGTCATCCTCAACTGATATGTCCTTTCTGAACAGCACATGTTTTCCAGACAAGCAAGGTCTTCCCCACAGAACAGGGTTAGATCTAGAAAATGAAGTTTATAATTTGGGTAATTATTCTTCGAATTTCATGGTCCTGAATGTTCAGTCTGATCCTACTCCAGGCTTACCTGTAATTTCAGTACTACCAGTCAAAGGCGAATTATGTGTTAGAAATAATGGTTCCGTACATGTAGGACACAGTGATTGTACTACTATTGTCAAGTATAGTGACAGTGGGAAATCTATTTTCAAAGCTTTACGTCATTCTTATTTTGTTTGTGGTCAGACCGCATATGTTCGTCTGCCCCTCGATTGGGAGGGAACCTGTTACATTGCCTTCCTACTGCCACCAGTTTTTCTAGCCCCGTCCGATTATCATAGAAACACACATCTAGTACACATTTGACATAAAAGGGAGATCGAGTCCCCGATTGTCGATCAAACTGAAACTGCTCTAGAACAGTATACAGATTTCAATAGAGGATTCTTCTTCTTTATAGGCCCTATCCAGAATAGTAAGTTAATACGTAGATTAACCAGAACCCTTGAAGCAGTAGTTAATGAGACTGCCTCTGCTCTAGGTAACTTAACCGAAGAGCAATCTGCTATGAGATTTGTCGTGCTCCAAAATCGTCTCGTTCTTGACGTCATACTGGCCGATAGAGGAGGAGCATGTAGAGTCATCGGATCTAGTTGCTGCATTTTCATTCCTAATAACGCGCCGTCTGTTTATTCAGCTATAACCAGACTTCATAAAATTGCCCATCAGTTACACCAGAATCCAGGCACCTGGACATGGTCCGGTTGGTTTTGGAGTATAGTTTCTGCCTGGGGATGGAAAGTATTGTCATTTCTAGGTATTGCAGTAGCGATCATATTCAGTTGCTGCCTCTGTATACAATGTGGCCCTGCGATTTGCGACATTTGTGCTACCTCTTGTATTCCTAATCCTAAGTCCCGTCCTAAATCCCGTTCCAAGACAATTCGAGACGAGCAAATGATACTGTATGAAATGATAGATGGTATCATGAATATTGATGTTTCCTGATGGAAACGTAGTGACAAGGAGGGAATGTGGAAAAGTAAATTTTGCCATGTTCTGTGTCCCTACGTGTTCCCCATCTTATGTTATGTGTGCATGATTAATATGCATATGTATTCCCCATGATCGATTAAAGACGCAATTACAGTTGTGTCCAACTCTAGTATGCCAGTTTCCAGTTCTCGTGAAAGCTACGAGTATCAGGCCTATGTAAAGCTACGTTGCCACGTTTCACAGTGTGCACGTTATTTCATTATAAAGTCCCCGTTTCTAGGCCTCAAAAGGGCCCGGACTCAGATTCAGCTCCTGTCTCCTGAACCCTCGCTGAGGAGCGATACAGCCCCCACCTGTATCCCTGACCCTTCACTTACTTCCTGCCTCACAGTGCCCGGCTCGTCCTGGCTCTGCCTGCCAGTCTGCCAAGAGTATGTTATGATTCCAGTTATCAGTCCAGCCCTCCTTCTCTGCATTCCTAAGCTACTGAATCGCATCAATAGTTTCCGTCACAGTCTAGCCTTTACGTCTCCATGTAAGAGAAATACTGTATTAATGGTCATTTAATATTCCTCAACACACACTACATGTAGAATAATGCATGCACCAGTCTTAGAGTCTGTTAGCCTTTACCCTGATAACTTTTGGATTCTATCAACATGTTCTCTAAACATCAGATACTAGATAGTGTTTAGGTACATGTCGCTCTGACTCTCCAGACTTCTGTCTCTGCTTCTAGCGCAGAAGTCATAGCCCCAGCTTCTCCCTAGTCACACGTCATTGCCAGTTTGCGCGCACCACTAGGTTAGAGGTCCCGGCTCCTCAGGTAGCCCCCTCCATGTTTCCGCCCCACTTATGACATATTCTGTTACGTTTACATCACATGTCTATGTAAAACGCCTCCTGTTACACCCACTTTCACCCTTATCTTTCGCGACTGCTACGAACCCCACCCACTGCTACGCCTACTGTATGCACCGTAATGCAATTGTTTTAGTATATATACTTGTGTACTGTTATTAACAGTTGCTAGCCATCCCAGATCTTGCCCGTGCAGGTTGTCCTGTTCCTGTCCTTATGCTGTATTAAACCTGCAAACTCCTACTACCTCGAATCTTGACTCTTATTTATTGAGCTATCTGTTATTGTTATATCCAGTCAAAAATAGAGGTATTATTTATTTATTTACCACAGGTTTGCAAGCGCTGTGAGCCACCATGAAGCCGGTCCATGCAGAAGTGGGTGGAGCCCAGGATGAGGACTTCGGTCTTGTCTGAGTTGAGCTTGAGGCAGCTGTCCTTCATCCATGTGGCGACTGCCTTCATCCCGTTGTAGAAGTTGATTTTGGCCACTGTGGGTTCGTCTGTGAGGGAGAGAATCAGCTGGGTGTTGGCATAGGAGACAATGTTGAGTCCGTGACTTCTGAAGATTGCTGCAAGGGAGCCATGCAGATGTTGAAGAGGGTGGGGCTCAGGAAGGATCCCTGGAGCATTCTGCAACTGATCTCTGTGGGTTCTGAGTAGAATGGTGGAAGCTTGCCTCCCTGTGTTCAGCCGGTGAGGAAGGAGTGGATCCATTGTATGGCTTTTTCGTGGGTGCCAGCTTCGTGAAGTCTTGTGCAGAGGGTGTGATGAGAGACCGTGTCGAAGGCGGCCTGGGGGTCCAGGAAGATGATGGCTGCAGTTTTGCCTCTGTCGAGGAGGGCGCGGATGTTGACTGTGGCTGCAAGGAGTGCGATCTCGGTGCTGTTGTTGCTTCTGAAGCCCGACTTGGGAGAGGTCCAGGATGTGGTTTGTTTCGATGAACTCAGAGTTGGGTATTGATGGCCTTCTCACTGTCTTCGGATGGGAAGGGGAGCAGGTAGATTGGTCTGTAGTTCTCGAGGTCTGTCTGGTCAGCAGAGGATTTCTTCAGCAGACTTTTGATCTCTGCGTGCTTTCAGTCTTCGGGGAAGGGCGCGGACTCAATGGAGCGGTTGATGGTGTGGCAGAGTTCAGGGGCGATGGAGGTGCTCGCTCTGTTGAAGATGTGGTGAGGACAGGAATCCGAGGGGGCTCCGGAGTGGATGCTCTTTATGATCCTGAGGATATCGTCAGGTGAGAGTGGTCCGCTTGGGCAGGGTTTGCTGGGGTCTTGAGCCATTGGATGTGGAGGTTACGGGTGGGGCGTGTGGGTCTTGGGTTGCAAAGCGGTTGCAGATCTCCCTTATCTTGCGATGGAGGAAGGTGGCAAGGCTGTTGCAGAGGGAGATGTTGGCTGTCTGTGTGCTGGGTTTGGCAAATTCTTTATCCACGGTGAGGAGTTATTTGCTGTTTTGTGCGTTGGCGTGGATGCATTCCTGTATGGCTGTTTTCTTTGTTGTTCTGATAGGTGGTGGTGTGCGTTAAAAGTGGTTTTGAAGGCTGCATGGTCTGCCACGAACTTGCTGCTCCTCTATTTTTTCTCGAGCCGTCTGCAGGTGTGCCTGGATTCTTGGAGGGGCGGGAGAGAACCAGCTGGCTGTGTTGGAGGGTGGTTTGCCTGAGGGTTTCCTGAGGGAAGCCAGTGTGTCGGCGGAGTTGGAGGTCCAACGGTGGAGGTTGTGTGCTGAGGCGTTGGCGCCCATGGATGTCGGTGGTGGGGTTTTTCTGAGGGAGGTGGTGAGCTGGTTTTCGGTGACTTTGTTCCAGCTTCTGCGAGGATGGTGGTGGGTGTGGTGGTGTACGGTGGGTAATGGACACTGTGGTGTTCGGTCCAATGTAGCTCGGCGGTGTGGCTGATGGAGATGTTGTTGCTTGCGGAGAAGATAGGGTGAGCGTGTGTCCTGCTGAGTGGGTTAGAGAAGTGACCAGTTGTTTGAGATCGATTATGGCGAGGTTCTCCAGTTGGGATGAGGTGTTGTGGTCAACGAGGTTGTCTAGATGGAAATTGAGGTCACCAAGGAGGATGTAGTACTTAGAGGGAAGAGCGTGGTGAGTGATGAAGTCTTCTATGACATCGCTGAAGGTTGGGGCGGGGTCCCGGGGGTCTGTAACGAGGGTGCAGCCGAGGTTGGTGTTCGGGTGGGTCTGATTCTGAAAGTGGAGGTGTTCCATGTCGGGTGAGTTGTTGTTGGAGCTGATTGTAAGGTGTAGAAATGGGGCCCCTCCGAAGGGTTTGTGGATCGCTGAAGAGTTGGAGGGGGTGCTGCCCTGCAGGGGCCGGTATTATGCCTTTGTCATCAGCGTTATGTAGTAAATATGTTTGAGAAGATTGAAACTGAGACAGATGATTATTGATTAGTGTTTACGGTTTCTAAAAAATATACCTGGGCATAAGGTAGCCTCCCCTTGCTCCACAGAAGATGTAAATCAATTTGTATCAGTTTGTAATTCGCATTAGCAGCCTGCCAGTGGGTTTCAACCAGAAATACCGGCTCTAATTTTTGTACTAAAGCTTAAACAGTCTTTAATGAGCCATGAGAAGCCGATCACAACCTTTAAGTTTATCCTGTAATCTTTTAGCTTTACACTGGACATGTAATTAAGATCAAAGCTTAGAGGGTAAACATTATATGTATCATTAACTGTAATCTTGAACTACAGTTGAAACTGCTTTGTATTCTTTGATCAAAAAGTCTAATCCTGGACTTTGAGCCTGAATGTACATCGTACTGAAACCTTGCACGACCCCTTCACACTAATGCACCCCGCGAGTTAATTGATACTTTTCAAACTAAACTTTAAAAATATTCAGAAATATACGAGCTTTAATGTCTTCAGGTGATATGTGAAGAACAGATGTCTGAAACACTAATAATTGTGGATAATTTAGGTCACAATGGATAGCTTTGTCTCTCTGATATACAGTGAAAGTAGCTGTACATTACCCTCTACTCGGTCAGCAATTAAACCGTTTCAGGTTATTTTTTTAAATGTGGCAAAATAACATTAAAAAAAAATATATATATATACATATATTACCTACTGGCGGTCGCCAGTAGGTATATATAGTTAGGATTTTTTCTCTATGGGATTTTTGAAAATTCTATGTCTAATAACTTTGCCGTTTGTGGACGGAATTGGCTGAAATTTTCAGGAAAATGGCACATTTTGTTTCTGAGCAGCCTTTGAAAATTTGGGGGGGGTTCGTCAAGGGGGGGCCGAGAAAAAAGGGGGGTCCCAAAACGCGTTTTTCCCATGTTAATTTCCATAGGGCGGTTGGCCTCACTTTTAGCCCGAACGGCTGAATGGATTTGCACGAAACTTGGCAAAATTGTAGGGACTGGTAGCCCGATGTGCCTTTTGTAGGTCTCAATATATGTGCTCCAGTGGATTTTGAGAAATTAACGTTTAAAAAAAGATATATATCTGTAAGCGCGGACCGGGCAGCGGCCTAGGACGCGTACTTTTCGCGCAACGGAGCTTTGTGAAGCGAAGCTGATTGGTTCTCCGGCGTCTGTCAACATTCCAAACAGTCCGTAGTGGCCGCAAACAGTCCGTAGTGGCCGCCATCTTGTCTCTCGGTAGGATCGAGAGACAAGAGGAGGCCAAAGCGAAGGGGCAAATGACCATAAGGGGGAATAGTAGATCCTCGCTGACCCCCTAGGTTTGATGTGGAGGTTTTAAAAGGGCCCCGCGGGGCAAAAAAAAAAAATTATAATAATAATCTTACGGCTGAATGGATTTGCACGAAACTTGGCAAAATTGTAGGGACTGGTAGCCCGATGTGCCTTTGCTAGGTCTCAATATATGTGCTTCAGTGGATTTTGAGAAATTAACGTTCAAAAAAAGATATATATCTGTAACAGCGCACCGCTTCGCGTACTTTTCGCGTTACGGAGCTTTGCGAAGCGAAGCTGATTGGCTCTCCGGTGTCTGTAAACATTCCAAACAGTCCGTAGCGGCCGCCATCTTGTCTCTCGGTAGGATCGAGAGACAAGAGGAGGCCAAAGCGAAGGGGCAAATGACCATAAGGGGGCATAGTAGATCCTCGCTGATCCCCTAGGTTTGATGTGGAGGTTTTAAAAGGGCCCCGCGGGGCAAAAAAAATAAATAATAATAATAATCGAACGGCTGAATGGATTTGCACGAAACTTGGTAAAATATTAGGGACTGGTAGCCCGATGTGCCTTTGCTAGGTCTCAATATATGTGCTTCAGTGCATTTTGAGAAATTAACGTTCAAAAACAAGATATATATCTGTAACAGCGCTCCGCTTCGCGGAGATAAAATTATATCTGTATTACCTAGCTGTTGCTAACACCAGTTAGCGACGGCTAGTAGGAGATAGCGACCATCTTGGGCCCCACTTTGCATGTGAGTGATATTTATCACTAATGACATGCAAAGTGGGCATGCCAAGATGTTAGCGACTGGAAACAGTCGCTAACATCGCTATCTCCTATTATCAACTTTTGGAAATATTCAGTAACAGCTGCCCTGAGCAGTTCTTAGCCATGTTATCCTATGGGAGGTGGATAACATGGCTAAGAGGATTAGCTCGGTAATGCATGAATATCGCTGAGTTTTCAGCGATATTAATGCATTGCGGCCGGTTTTTATCGTATTTGCGATAAACTTTGATAATAGCAAGGTTTATCTGCGATAATTTCTGACGGTAAAAAAATCTTTGCAATGCATCGTTAGGGATAAATATCGCTTAACTTTGGTAATATGCCCCAACGTCTGTTAACGTTCGATTCGAAGGAAATCAGGAAGTGTTGAAAAACATTGTCTGCGCCATCTTGTCTTTTTTCAAATGCCACACTTTTGTCGTGCACGGCAGCCATTTTAGATGCCTTGACCAGACCCACTCTGTGCACGCTGTCGATCCTTAGCATGGCTCCCCACCCTCGCAAGCATCTCCCCCAGGCAGTGGTCACCCCCGCTCTCTGTCTTATGCATGGGTAATAAACCTCCCCCCATCTGCGCTGCTCTTTCATTAGAATCACACCCTGTGCCCGCCCGACACCTCCCTTTCGCCCTATTCACTACCGCACCCTCTGACACTCCTTTTCCTCTGTGTCCGATTGTCCAGGCTGGTCCTAGGGTATCAGCTAGCCCTGCAGATGTAGTTTATGGCCACAGCTGTAAAGATTCACCCCTCTTCAAAGGAGTTATAGTAGATCAAGGCCCACACTCGATGAGATCCGTCACAGCAGAAGCGTTGCTATTATCTGAAAACCATCCTGTATTGTGATTGGGGAGGGGACCGAGCGTGAAGCGGAAGATTCCAGGGATGACTCTTTGTACATCAAAGTTTTTACAATTATGTGTCACATTAAAAATATATAGCACTCCGACAAAGTAGTAAGATTATAAAACTTTAATAATTTATAAATATATACAAGAAAACAAAAATAGTAATAACATATAAACATTTTTAGGGAAAAACAACGAAGTAGCGGTCGGCTGTGCGAATAGTCCCAACGCAGCACAACGTCCAGATTTCCGGCGTGGGGCGGGTCATCAGTAGCAAACTGTTGTGCGAATAGTTCCAAGGCAGCAGAACGCGCTGAAATCTAGATGACACGAAAGTGATGTCTAGTAAGTTGCCACCCAGCAAATAACGGCGTGGGGCGTCGCGGGGGGTGGGTCTTCAGTAGCAAACTGTTGTGCGAATAGTTCCAAGGCAGCAGAACGATGGCACCAAGGTGATGTCCAGTAAGTTGCCGCACTGGTTTTGGTATCCTACAATGCTGCTCCGAATAACGGCGTGGGGCGCCCCGGGGGAGGCGGCGTGAACGGGCCTCTCCAGGTGGAGTGTCATCTGTTGTAGTGGGGCGCCCCTTTACCGTTTCAGTTGCCATTCCGTCCGTTTTTGGTCCACTGTGTCAAAAGCCGCAATTCAGCTGAGTTGCGCCCACTCTTGCGGTGCAGCGATAGGCGGCTGTCACAGGACTCTCAAAATGGCGGCAGGCTCTTTCCTTTTTGGGCCTGGTCCACTGAAATGGCCCTGGGACACCTTGGAAATCGGACGCTTGTCTGCTAGGTCTTGGACCCCATTCTCGAAAGCGTCCCCTCCGCCTTGAGAATTCATCAAAAGTTTTGGGGGCCCCGACTCCTGCAGGCTTCTGGTGGGGAGCGGCTGCCATGATTGCTCGCGGAATGACTACGACGGAGCTACGAGATGGTGGTGCTCTCATGCTGACGCCAGCTTCAGTCTGAAACATCCAGAAACAAGGTGGGGCTTTCATCGTTTGGAAAAAAAAAAAGTTTTCATCCAATGAAAAGTGTTGTTTTTAGGTCATATGATCAAGCCTTCCATCATTAGGAAACCAAAAGTAAAATGAACCAATGAAAAGTTTTATAAACAAGTCACATGACCTGTTATGCGGCATAGGGTATAAAATGCGGAGAAAATACGTTGGCACGTGAGGCGGCATCAGTAGCGGACCGATGTGCGAATAGGCCGAAGGCAACACAGCGCGCCAAGATCCGGATGGCACCGAGGTGGTGTCCAGCAAGTTGCAGCACTGGTGTGGCCATCCTACAATGTTGAAAGTCGGCGTGGGGCGCCCCGTTGGCCTGTGAGTTTGCGTCAGTAGCGGACCGATGTGCGAATAGGCCGAAGGCAGCACAACGCGCCAAGATCCGGATGGCACCGAGGTGGTGTCTAGTAAGTTGCCGCACTGGTGTGGCCATCCTACAATGCTGAAAGTCGGCGTGGGGCGCCCTGTTGGCCTGTGAGATGGTGTCAGTAGCGGACTGATGTGCGAATGGGGCCAAAGGCAGCGCCACAATATTTTCTGACTGACACCACAAGGCGCTGAGATGCCAAGATCCGGATGGCACCGAGGTGATGTCTAAGTTGCGGACTGATGTGCGAATGGGGCCAAAGGTAGCGTAACAATATTTTCTGTATGGAAGATACCACTAGGCGTTGAGATGCCAAGATTCGGATGGCACCGAGGTGATGTCTAGCAAGTTGCTGCATGGTGTGGTCATCCTACAATGCTGAAACTCGGCGTGGGTCGCCCCATTAGCCTGTGAGATGGCGTCAGTAGCGGACCGATGTGCGAATAGGCCGAAGGCAGCACAACGCGCCAAGATCCGGATGTCACAGTGGTGGTTTCATAGTTGAGAGGCACTTCATCTGCAGTGGGGCGCCGAGATCCGGATGGCACCGAGGTGATGTCTAGCAAGTTGCTGTACTGGTGTGGTCATCCTACAATGCTGAAAGTCGGCGTGGGGCGCCCCATTAGCCTGTGAGATGGCGTCAGTAGCGGACTGATGTGCGAATGGGGCCAAAGGCAGCACAACGCGCCAAGATCCGGATGGCACCGAGGTGGTGTCCAGCAACTTGCCGCACTGGTGTGGCCATCCTACAATGCTGCGCCGAAAGTCGGCGTGGGGCGCCCCGTTGGCCTGTGAGTTCGCGTCAGTCAGTGGGGGCTGTTTGAGGATCTGACTGCATTGGAAAGCAATGTGATGCTGTGCGTCGCCCCCAAGATGGAGGTTCCTCGGCTGCAGTGGGGCGCCCCTTGGTGTTTCACTCGCTATGCAGCTGAGTTGCGTGCGCACTTGTGGCGAATAGGCCGAAGGCAGCACAACGCGCCGAGATCTGGATGGCACCGAGGTGGTGTCCAGCAATTTGCCGCACTGGTGTGGCCATCCTACAATGCTGCGCCGAAAGTCGGCGTGGGGTGCCCCGTTGGCCTGTGAGGTGGCGTCAGTAGCGGACCGATGTGTGAATAGGCCGGAACCAGCACAAGGCGCCAAGATCCGGATGGCACCGAGGTGGTGTCATAGTTGAGAGTTCTGAGCAGCGCTTGTAACACTGTCTGAAGCTTATTTGCACCTGCTGCAGCTTCACTATTGCCCTGGTGTGGCCTAAGATCGCCCATGACATAGGCGGCCACCTCCCGGGGTCCGGCGGAACTTTTTTCCTTTTCCTTTGTGCATCTTGTCCCACAATCCGTTTGACCTGAAGACACGACCAGGTCCCTGAATGTGTGCAGGTGGACGCTATTGATTGAATCAAAATGGCGGCTTCACACAAAGCTGACTCAAGCGTTGCTGCTGATGCTATACAGAGAAAAACTGGTTTTCAGTTTGTACATTCTTCAGGATTTTTCCATCCAAGGCTGGTTGAGAGTTTGTATAACAATGGCTTCAGATTTTCAACATACTACTCTTCAACATTCTTCCTAAATGTAACAATGTGAGACTCACTAGGAGAACGGTGTAGTGAGGGCCACAAACGGCTGTTTGTCTTTCCTTTCAAAATGCTGCCAACAATATTTTCGGAATGGAAGACAACACAAGGCGCTGAGATTCGGTTGGCACCGAGGTGGTGTCCAGCAAGTTGCCGCACTGGTGTGGCCATCCTACAAGGCTGCGCCGAAAGTCGGCGTGGGGTGCCCGAAGGGGGGGGGGAGGCGGCGCAAACGAGCCTCTCCCGCTTCTCCATGTGGAGGCAGTTCATCTGCAGTGGGGCGCCGAGATCCGGATGGCACCGAGGTGGTGTCTAGCAAGTTGCCGCACTGGTGTGGCCATCCTACAATGCTGCGCCGAAAGACGGCGTGGGGTGCCCGAAGGAAGTGTCCTTATCCAGGGCATTATCGCTGTATCATGTCCTCCACTAAAATGGCCCTGGGACACCTTAGAACTCGGACGCTCGATTTTTTTTTCCTTTCCTGTACATGCAAAAAAAGGTAAATGCCCGGTACGTTACACGCTTCATCTGCCACGATGAACTCTCCAGAGGAACCGAAAAAAAATATAGTTGTGGTTACTATACCATGCATCGTCATATGGAGAGGTGGCACCAATTAATTATAGTGCTGCATAAAAGAGAGATTTGGAGGAGAACCCCTGACCTGCTAGTACATTCATCAAAGAAGTGGCACTGAGAGCTTCAGAGGCAAGGGAAACGGTCCCAAATATTTAGAAGAACTTTGGAAAGATTAAAATGACATGTTTAGATTGTGGCAAATTAATTTCATGTGGACAGATGAGTGTTACTCTAATAAATACAGCATATGAACATCATCATAGTCGATGGTTGGTAGAGACATTTTGACTATATCCTGGACCTGCCCGTCCTCGCCCAAAATGGCGCCGGAATAAATGGGACTCGTAACTCCTTGTTGTGTACTGGTTGCAGAACCTTGAAATCACGAGATACGTATGCAGTTTTGAAGCACATGGCGGGCGGGGACGAGAATTGATTGAATATTTCGACATCCCTATTGATATTAAGTTCTGATGTGTTATTGATTACTGTACTGTTGAAAGTTCGAATTAACGTCACCCATGGTACTTGCCCGCAAATGTATATCTAGATAATTTTATTGTAACTGGCCCTGTCGTATTTTAATTATAAAATGTACGTCCACCGATTCCGTAACTGTTAGACACCTTAGTTCTTGCAACCTAATGGCCCGCCCGTTACGTTCCTCTACAGTGTAAATGTCTATTCATCATATACGATTACAGTTTGCTCCGTGGCCGGCCCACGTGGTTATAGGCTCGTATTTGTATAATGAAATTTTCACAATAAAGGTTTTTAAAAGAAAACATGGTAGTAGTATATACATTGGTAAAGTTTGTAATAATAGTCACTGTTTTAGAATCATTAAAAGGCAAGTGAAATAAAGCAGACCAATTACATGAAGGGTAAAAGGTATAATACGAAGGAACGCAGTAAAGATAAATGGTCAAGGGCTGTTGTGTTTTCTATTCCTGCAACATAAAGTGATCGATAAGAATCTCATATTCAGGCGTATCGGCGACTAAGACAGCAGGTCGACCCTCTTTTGCTCAACGGCTCCATCATGGGACGAAGAAACGCTCTTTTTCTCGAAAAAAGAATATATTTTACTTGCAGGACAGTTGTAAAATTTCCGGGAAAGTACATTAGCCTGGAACATTATAACATATATTTAAGAAAAAATAATGTTCGGAAGTAATGAAAAGCGTAATTTTTAGGTCATATGACCAAGCCTTTCATCATTACAATAAGAAAAGTAAAATGAACCAATGAAAAGTTTTATTAACAAGTCACATGACTTGTTATGCTTACGTTACGCGCTGCGCGCCCCGGATGACTTCCGGATGCGCTAACGCGGCGCGTCATATGACGCATTACGCGACAACGCAGGTCCAGAATATAGTCAAAATGTCTCCACCAATCAGCGGTCGGAACACAACCCCTTTCAGCAGGCTAAATAGTTCTGTTAAATGAGAACAGAAGGGACAGGCAACAAGAACCATCAGTCAAAGAGGGGAGGGCTAGTTCTTCTCTACCGGGTTACATTGGGGCGCTACCGGAACTGATCGAATTGGTAGTCTACAGTGTTTCTGGATGTTTCAGACTGAAGCTGGGGTTAGCATGAGAGCAGCATCATTTCGTAGCTCCGTCGTGGCCATTCCGCAACCAATCATGGCAGCCGCTCTTTATCGTTATTTTGGGCGGGGTGGGTGGCGGAGCCGAGCTGTTTTGCAGCCATCATTGTGTGGAGTTCAGTTCATCTCACTAGTTTTGTATTTGTCATGAGGGGTTGTTCCTAATGTTTCTATTTTAGCGAGGTCAAAAAGAGATCCCATTAGTGGCCTACTGATTTTGCTCGATTCCTTTTCTTTTTTTTTACACGATTTTTCGTTATCTGCAAAGACTAAACAGAGTATTGCGACTCTGTGTTTGTTTGTAAATAGAGAATGAACCAAAGAGAACTAATTCTAAAACAGTAAATACTTGGATAACAATCAATCAAATGGAGAGAGAAGCAGGCACGACGGATTACAACGGGGGCAAAGGCCTGCGTTAACTACCTTTCACTATCTGCAAAGAGAGAGTACTCCTAATAGAAATGAGGGGGGGGGGGGCACCATTCAAAGCAGATCAGTGTGCATAAACACGAAAATGTTTTCACTTACCACGTACTTGACATTCGACAGCTTATGATATTTGCTATTAAAAAACCATTGAAATTCACTGAAAAAACCATAGGTTATAGACCATATATAGTTAGGAATTAGCATTTACAAAACCTTGAAAATTCACTGAAAAAACCATAGGTTATAGACCATATATAGTTAGGAATTAGCATTTAAAAAACCTTATTTTACTCACACAAAACCATTGAAATTCCATATATAGTTAGTTGCACTAACTATATATTGCGCACCCGCAATCCACTGCTGATCATGTCACATATTACATCATTCATGACATGGTCAGTGACATCACTGATGACATCACTGATGACATCTCAAATGACATCACTGATGACATCTCACTTGACATCAATGATGACATCACTGATGATATCATTCATGTGATAATACAATGCATCTCCTCACACTCTAATATAACCTCCGTTACACCCAGTGTTAAATACAGAGTATAATTTTTGAAACCATTGACACACCAATACTAGTTACTACATACGCACTCACTGATTCCTATGTCTACACACACATTCACTCATACAATCATTCATACATACAATCACTCATCTTGACAACACTATCATATGCACTCATACACCTATACAGACACTCACACTCTGCCACTCATCCATGGAGTTACTCACACACCTAGTCAGTCCTGAAAAGAATCAATCACACTTCCATTTTCTCATCTATACAGTTAAACACAGAACACCTTACATTTTTTAAACATATACTAACACATACTTACTCTCTTATAGAATCACTGATACAAGTACACATTGATCTGCACAGAGTCACACACCTCCCAGCCAGCCATACACACACTCAGTCTCCCATACAAATACTTGTGCAACCAATCAATAACCCATATAGCTACTTATATAGCTACTGATCAACACATGAAGCAGCTTGCACAACAACAGACATACTGATGCACACTTTCAGACAGTTTAGTCACTAACCCGTGCATTCAGTAAGACGCATTTAATCACTCACTCATACAGTCAATCACGCACCTACTAAAACCTTCATTCAGACACTTATACATCCACTCATTCTTCAATATGTAAAACATATTTAAACTTTACAGAAACACATAATCACTGGATGTTGTCATCAGTGATGTCATCAGTGATGTCACTGACCATGTCATGAATGATGTAATATGTGACATGATCAGCAGTGGATTGCGGGTGCGCAATATATAGTTAGTGCAACTAACTATATATGGAATTTCAATGGTTTTGTGTGAGTAAAATAAGGTTTTTTAAATGCTAATTCCTAACTATATATGGTCTATAACCTATGGTTTTTTCAGTGAATATATATATACATACATACATATTATTTATTTTTAAATGCTAATTTGCCACATTTAAAGAAATAACGTGAAACGATTTACTTGCTGACCGAGTTTATATATACATATATATATATATATATATATCAGGGATGTGTTTTTTAAAAAGCTGAAAATTATAGCACCATTGCGTTGACATAAACCAGTATTTTCTGTGCTTGAAGTTGTCAGCACCTCAATCATACCTAATTAGCATTCCGACGGAGTGACGTTTATTACATAAATATAACTTAAAACCTGGATGTTTTGTCTCACCCCGCTGTCATCACTGTGGGGCCCCTCTGTGTGGGCTGGCGCAGCGCGGTGACGCTGCGCTGGACAGAGGGACTCCGGACACCTTTGTGCTTCTCCGCGTGGTCCGGACTAGTCCCGTGACCACGCCTCCTTTATTTTATAGTACGCGCGGACGCCACGTACAACGTCCGCGCTATCGCACGACTACGTGCGTGAACACTAGACTGCGCATGGCAGTCTTAAACATTACAATCACCTTTACTCCCACTCAACTCCGCTCTGCATTATCCCACCCACACCCCTCGTCGTCTTCATGCGCAAAGTGTTAAGGTTTCTAGCTCAGAACAGCTTTACTCGCAAGAGGCAAAACACCTTGTCTAAATTGCGTTACAGATGGAATTCTAGAGCTAGCAACAGCAGGGGCGGCTCCGCATCATGTGAAACTGATGATCTTGTATCCTAGAAAGATACTTTTTTTTTGGGAAGTAGCACATTATTTCAATTCACCTATATTGTTTTGACTTTAATTTAAATATAATCAGTGTGGCTATAATCAGGAATAAACACCTGTTGAAAAGGCTAGGTAACTTAGTGAACTTGAATGACAGGCTTTGAGACTCCTATTAAAGCAGCAGTTTGTCATAACCATGTTCCCTGAAAAAAAAAGCTTATAAAATAGAGTTTTGAGCAAGGGAAGACTTCTAAAGAGGAAGAGTGATGGAATAAAGTCTGAGGGCCTGATTTACTGTTTGACAGGCGGTGCTCTTGGGGGCGGACATTACACCTGCTACCCCGACATACAACCATCTGTCTGGTCAGCGATCTTCTCTGTAAATCGAAAGTAACCACCGTCATTGCAGTTCCTTTTAGTGTACAAAAAATTTGGTGCACGCCCTTTGTCTTTATGGATGTCCATTCACCAGACTTTTACATTTTTAGTGTTTTCCAAAAGAAACTCCCAAAGTGGAAGTTTGTTTCTGAAAAACAAAAAATGAATGATACCCAAACCCTGGGAGTTTTCGCCCATAGCAGTGAGGTGGGAGGGAGGCGCGTTATTTTTTTTTCTGTCCCTCACTGCTAGGTTTTCCGTATGGTGACGGACAGGAAAAAATGTGATTACACTGTTCACCCTAAATAAGGGAGGTGGTGTTTTGTCCTTCCTCCGACAGCTCCCTACTCCATCAAGTTGTTGGAAGAAGTTTTTAGTCAACGGAGCCAACGTGTGCTTCATCGACTAAAAACGTACAGTTCGCTTGTCTCAAAATTAGGCAGTCATACCACAGCTTTGGAGGGCAGTTTACTCAGTTGCCAGATCCTCCATCGGGTACCCAATGTGCCAAACTATAAATTGGGAACTAAGTTGTAAAGCGTCTTAACATGAATGTTAACCTTGTAGAAGCAATATTCACATTTTTAGAAATCTTGAAGTTTAAGATTTCAGAAGCCTTCTCGGACCTGGGCGAAGTGACCCCCAAGAAGAATCCACGAAGCAAACTCAGGGAATATTGTTTGTTTATTCAATGCATATTCCAAAATATTGAGAGGACATTTTAATGTTTTGAGGCTCTCTACACATTTCTCCAGGCTTTCAGGCGGCTTTGCAGTGCTTCATTGACCTTTGAAGAATGCAAGTAAAGGATTCTCTGTGACCTGTAGATAGAAATGACTTTCATTCTTTCTTCTTTTAATACCATTTAAGTCCACTGCATAAATATGTCTGCTCATCTTTGTGAAGTATTCCATCCCATCTGGCTTTGGATAGTGTGTGAAAGACTTGGAATTCCCTAGTGCCTGTCCCTTTTCGTTTTGGAACCTACCAATTTCTTGAGGACCTTCTCCTGGGTCTCTGATTCTTCTAAAGTGACTTAAAACATTGAATGTCCCACGGAAAAAACCTGAGCTAGAATGAAAGTTTACATTGCTTACCTGTGGGCAATGCATAGATAGGACTAGGTCTCTGGCAGAGGGGAATGGGAGAGCAAAACTGGTCTGCCAGGGTCAGGACTTGACTTAGTAGTGAAGAGTATCGTGCAATTGACGAGAGCAGGGAGGACTTGTTTAGGTTTTGCCTGCAAGTGCGCACGTAGTGCGCATGCGCTAGCAAAACCTCTTGAGTTCTATATCTGATCGATGACCCGCCTCTGTCTCTCATTGGCTAGCTCCATAAATGGAGGCTAGCCATTGGGAGACAGAGGCTGTCAATCGCGCTTTCTCGGGGAAAACGCGATTCGGGGGCGTTTCTCGGGCTTTTTTTAAGCCCCGCCCCTTTGTCCCGGGCCGCGCTGCGATTGGCTGCCGGCCCGGGACACCCCCGTGACGTCATTCCCGGGCCGCGCTGTGATTGGCTGCCGGCCCGGGACACCCCCGTGACGTCAGCCAATCACAGCACGGCCCGGGACCTGACTTGTTGTTGCTGCGGAGAACAGATTTTGCTGCCTCTAGCTAGTTTGGAAGTTCCAAGGCTCTCTCGTGACTTTGTACCACTGCACTTGGATTAATGAACATGTTACCTTTTTGGCAATGGATAAGACACGGGCACAATATTGCTGAATATTTAAAATGTGTTTCTTATCCGAACATTTAAGCCCTCATTACAACTAACTACAAGTCAGGTAGAGCGGAATTAACTCATGGAGTGTCTTCTCCACCTAATTCCAACTGGAACAGTTTTTACACATGGGTATGGGAGAACGAGGCACAAATGTACTGTGTGGTCGCTCCACACAGTAACATCACATGAGGCTTTGTTTGAAGAAGCAGCCACACCTCCTTTACCCTATTTTTCTGATGGCTCAGAGCTGCTAGAACATACCTTTCTCCTCCCTCCCATATTCTCTCCCCCCCCATTCACCACTACCAACCGACCTAAAGGCCTGCGCATACATTCACCATCTTATATCAGGTGGTAAATGTATGTTAATTACATGTGGTCTTAAAACTGGAACACTCTGTCCCCATGGTTATTCACCAAACCATTGTAGTGGGGCAGATGTACTGCACTCTAAAGGTAAAATTGCATGTGATTTTACGTGCTCCCAATACGAACTCAGAATCAGAGTGTAAGTGGATTAACAATATTTACCGCAGGTTTAAAATATATATTTGAAAAACTATTTTTCTGCATGCCGTCCTGAACTTGAACGAGGCATCTTTGGGCTCGTAGGCTCCGATAGATTTAAAAATCCTCTTCAAAGGGGAAACGCTGTTTGGCTGGGGCTCGGGGCTTGAAGCGAGCCGGGGTCTGAAGTGAGCTGGTGACTCTCCCGCTGCTGCTGCCGTCGCGGCTGGGCTCTGCTCCGCCCCCCCCCCCTCCCGCATCTTACCTCAGACTCCCTGCTGGTGTCCGGCCGGGCTTGGCTCCGCCGGCCCCGCTGGGGACTGCATCTTTCTCTTCATCAGGGCCCTCAGCGCCCGGTGCCAGATGCGGTCGGTGATTAGAACAGACATGAATGCGGTGACGTTATTCATTTTATGCTGGGTTACATTTTATTTCCATGCAACAGTCAGTGCTAAAGGTCCTGTGAAACTTTTTTTTCTATTTATTAAGCTTCGCTGGGCATTTATTTATTTATTTATTTATTTATGCATTTTTATATAGCGCGGACTTTACCCGAAGGTGTCAGAGCGCTTCACAAAAGGAACAAAAATGAAACATAATGAGAAACATTACAGAAGAACAGATTACAAAAGCATACATTACGTTACATAAGGTAATAGTGACATTTGTGAGCAAATAAAATACATGAGGTAGTCAAAATTGTGAGCAACCAAAAATACATGAGGTAGTAAAGGTAATAGTGACAATTGTGAGCAAACAAAATACATGAGGTAGTAAAAATTGTGAGCAGCCAAAAATACATGAGGTAATGAACGTTTCAGGCCGTGTTTACACTGTGTGGTATGGTTCGTCACCGGGTTAAAGGACAGGCTGCTTGCTTGTGGTGTTTGCCAAGCCCAGTGCGCGGAGGCTCGGGCGGCCTTGCGGAAGTCCTGTCGCCTCTCAGGTGCCGCTCCTGAGAATGCGAGCCCCGTTCCTCGTGAATGCCAGCTAGAGGCAGCTGCGTACCCCCACCTCCGGTCATAGCCCTGTACATTGTCGAAAGTGGAAGTGGACGGCTGCTCCTGAATAGCCCCTGGCGACTGGAATCTTGGGAAACTCAGAGAAAGGGGGTGTCAAGGGAAGAGAGGAGGAGTACTTTCGCAGCATCGTCGGTAAGTCTAGCAGCCCTAACCGTGAGCTCCTTAAAAAACATCGGAATAATTAATGCGCAAAGAAAGCAACAGGTATAGATGAGTTTCAATGTAAATGTAAAAATAAAACGAAACAACGTTTTTTTTTCCTGGTTGTCAAAGAAGATCAAAATATCAGTTTTTAAATCTTTTTAGAAGACGGCTAACTAGCCCTGTTAAACGTAGATTGTTTAAATGTCTTTAGAGCACATCGCAAGGAAACACGCTTTATGCACATTAATAGCTACGCGAAACATGAGGCTTTTTTATTATTTGTCAAAGCCGAATAAGCAGTCATTTGTATTTTGCAATATTAGTGTTCGGTTCTTAAAATAAAATATATTTGTTTTACTATGATGATATTTTTGTCTGTGCGCTTTTGCTGGTCCTTCACAAATACATTGCGTGTCTGTCGAGTCCTCTAGCAGTGTTCACACTTGCTGACCTGTCTACACCGCGTGCGTCATTTCCTGCATTAATTAGAATAAATATGAAACGCATTTGTTCGTTAAGGTTCTGTGCCAGGGTCCCAAAGACGGACATACTGGTAGCAGGACGCCACTGATTGGATGGCACAGCGGGAGGTCGCTGTATCAGCACTGATGGTGTCATTACGTCGGGGCCAATCGGGGTACTGTTTAGTGTAGTTTTGTTCTCATGCAGTTTGAAGAGTGCCTGGTGACCATATACCAGGTCTTAACAGCACAATATTAACATAGCTCTAACTTTTACAAAGGCAAAACCGTTGCATTGTAAATGCTTGTTTTGTTTTGCTGCCTGAGAGATGACTTTTTTTTTTTGCTGCTGTGCAGGTCATGGCTCAGGCAGAGTTTACCTTTCCAGTAAGGCAAATTCAGTCAGTGACTGAGGGTGGACTGTTGTGGGTGAGAGCCTCCCTAAATGATTCATAGTGTCAGTGACACAGGTCAGCTGCCGGGCCTCCATGGGTGAAGTGTGCATTTTGGGGTGGAGGGGTGCCTTGATCTGCCCAGCCTGACTTGCGTACTTGCATCCTTGCCTACCTGCGCAATATAGGAGCCCAGGGGATTGTTGCAGCAGCCCCCACTGCTCCAAAGTAGAGCTGGCAGCGCCTAACCAATCCAATCATCATGATGCTCTCTAACATAAACAGCAAGGGAGCTTGGCAATGATTGGCTCAGGAGTCACGGGGTGGGCTGGTGGTCACAATGCACATGGCATGCCTGTAGGCACAGTTAAGTCATCAGACAGTGAGTGTTTTTAGTTATTTATTTTCAGGTCATCTTCATCACTACTCTCTTCCCTTGATAAACCCTCCCTAACTGTGGGCCTCATTTATGAGCCCTTGCGTCACTTTTACGCCGCCGGTGCGTCACTTTTTGTGACACACCAGTGGCGTAAAAAATGCGCCTTGTTGCGCCATATTTACAAAGTGACGCATCTAGGTAGATGCGTCACTTTGTAAACCCCTGCGCCACATTATACCTGCGCCAGGTATAATGTATGCAAGGGGGGCGTATTGACGCAAGAAAGGGTCGTAGAAGTGACGCAGTGAAATCTATAAGATTTCACTGTGTCACTTCTAGGACGCCATTGCGTCAAAATCTTGCGCCTGCCTCACAGCAGGCGTAAGACTGACACAGCCCCTTTCACATGGGGCTTGCCCCATGTGAAAGGATGCATTGCTGGAGTTGCGTCACTTTTGTGACACACTCCAGCAATTCGTCACTTTTGCGCTTACAGATACATCAGAAATACTGACGTATCTGTAACTCCTTGCGCAATGATGCGTCATAATGTAAATATGACGCATCATTGGGGTCGCAAGGAGGGCGCAGTGAAAAGTGACGCATCGCTGTTTTCATGCAGCGATGCGTCACTTTTCATAAATGAGGCCCTGTTTATATTGGCATCAAGCATTCATAGGGTATGTTTAAATACTTAACACTACCTGTCTAGGAGAGGTGCCTAACCCCTCATAGGCCTGGTGGAATCATCTATTGAGAACCAAAATAGCAAGTGTTGTTTTCATGGCATTTCTGTAAAACGTTTTGACGTCCATCTAGACGACATTTATGCTATACCAACAAAACACAATCTATGAATAAAAATCTTACTTAAGAGGCCGATGTGCTCTCATTAGCCACTGCCCCCTTCCGTAACTTGATTATATGTGAAAAATAATCTGTTGATTTTGCCTGGTATGCTTCTACAGTGCTTCCTTTACCTCAGGTAAGAAAACGCTTTAGAAATACCTCAAATACATTTAAAAATAAACACATATCCTACTTCATGGAGGAAGTAACACATTTCTATACAATTCGCGCAAGTGGATGTGAGGCGCTTCCTCTTCTCAGAGACCTACTAGAGCTGTCTTCTTATGTCCCCTGGTGCAGACGTGATTTTGACTTGCTACAGATCGAGCTGCTCACGCATGACAGGGGAGGTGATGAGCACTGATATCAAGGTGCAAGGGTGTGTGTCTGTTAGTCTTGGCTTTTTTAGTGGGTTTACCCCTGGACTTTTTGCTTACGACGCTGGGCACTTTACCACTGCTATTCACTGCTAAAGGTCTTATGCTTGCCAGGTAAATTATGTTTATGGATTGGTGTTTCCATGTTTGGCTTATTTGACTTACTGCTAAATCCCTAATATAGTGCACTGTGTGTGCTCCCAGGACCTGCAAATTAAATGCTTCTATTGGGCTTGTAGCACTGGTTGTGCCACTCACACACGCAGTTCTTCAAAGGGTTCTCAGACCTACCATTGCAGTGTCTGCATTCAGTTGTGAATGCCATGTTGCCTGGCAAGTGCACCCACTTGCCGGTCCCCAAACCTTCCCTTTTCTCACATACAAGGCGTCCCTCAGGTAGGCCCAAGGTACCCCCATGTGCAGGGTGCAGTGTAGGTAAAAGGTAGGACATGTATTCATGTGTGATATGTCCTGATAGTGAAATACAGTGTATTTCATTTTCCACTAGGATAGAATGGTAGATACTTAGTAACATCTTACAAATATAACTTCCCATTGGGACAAGATAGGAGAATGGAGTTTAATATTCCTGGACTCAGAATTTAATCACACATCTTTTAGTAAAGATGGTTTAAATTTTGTGTTTGGAAATGCCACTTTTAGAAAGTAGACATTTTCTTGCTTGACCATCCTGTGTGCCTCTGCTGGGTTGTGGATTGACTTCCTGGCTTTGGAGTGCCAGGGACTGGGAATGTAAAGTCACTGTAGACAGCCACTGGAGGGGGTCGAGGTGTGTCCTGCATCTCCTGGATGAGTCGGGCCTGGGCTGAATAGACCTGGGCTGCATTTAGAGTAGTGGGTGGAGATTTCCTTGCACCTGAATGGGCTTGGTCTACCTTGGACAACGCTGGCCACAGTGGACAGAACTGGTTTGAACAGAGCACAGACACTCTCTGCCACAAGAGAACATAGGGAAACGTAGTATAAATATTTTGGCCAGACCCCAGGATTTTAGAACTCTTTTTGACTCTGTAACCTACCACGAAGAAAAGCTGGAGAGGCTGTGAGTAGGAACTACCACTTTGCTGCATGCTTTGCTGTGTTGGCCTGCAGTAGCTGCTTCTGTCTTGGGCAGAGAAAGGACTGGACTGAACCTTTGGCAAAGTCTTTGTCTGAGTTTCTCACAGGGCTTGAAGTAGAGCTTGCCCCCTGTTCAAGAAGTCTCAAGAACAGCAAAGACTTCATCTTCCTCTGGGCACCGCATTTGGGATCGCGTGTCTCAGTTGCCACAGAGGGAAACCGCAGGCGGTTCCGTGGCCTGAAGGCACCGCAGAGGGCAGTGCTGCATTTCGCACCGCAACCCTGGTCTCACCGACTACCACCACCGTGGGCATCGCACTCCATACAGCCTCGCTTTACTCTGCCATTCTGGTCTCACAGATGATGCAATTACAAGCTGGCACCGCAGCAGTGGTCTGCACTGTGGTTAGGTGGCACCACTCGTAAACTACACGAAGCACCGCCCCGTCCCACACCGCAGCCATGGTCCGCCGATGCCAGCCCATTGACAGCCTATCTTCAATCGACGCCCCAGCTTACACCTTGACTGTCAGCACCGCATGCATCGCACCGCAGCCCTGGTCTCACAGCCACCGCTGGATGACTGCCAACGAGCTGCTGCCCGCACCGCGATCTGAGGGCACATCATGCCACTCCGCGTCACACCCCAGGCTCAACGACTGCTGCTGCCAGCCCACACCGCCGTCGATGTCTGGAACAAGAGGTGTTACAAGACTTCTGACACTGATTCGCACCGATGCGGTCGGCCGAAACAGTTGTTTTTGGTTGTTTTCAGCACCGCGTTAGCACTTGACAGAACTACCGACTTCAAGGAAATGTATTTCTAAGGTTATTCTTTCAAAGCGCATATTTTGATTATTTTATGATGGATTGGTATCTTTTTAATCTTGTTTTACACAGATAAATATTGGATATGTTTCTAAACTGGTGTGGTGTCCTTTTGTAGTGTTATGTGCAAATGCTTCACACACTGCCTCTGAGCCTAAGCATGACGTCTCGTACCATGCTACCTGGGGATGAGCAGGGGTTATTTCAGTAGTGTATTCCCCTTATCCTGACTAGAAAGAAAGTTCCCTACTTGGACAGGGTAAAAGCCTGCCAACTAGAGACCCACATCTCTAACAAATGCCCACAAAGATTTGCTCTTAGTTGCACTTTGGCTAAATGTCTGCAGTATTAAGTTGGAAATATAAGATCTGCAGACCCTCAGTCATTGAATCTGCATCTACTATTTCGGGCAGCAGAGGCCACATTTCTGTGGGTGCAATTATTTCACAAGTTTTTCCCTCTGAACACGTTGGCCCAGAGACATTTATGTGAGTGAAAGACTTGCTTTGCACATGTGCAGCTACACAGCCGTGCACATAAAGGATGCGTTTGAAAGGCTTTGCTCTCATGCAGCTCCTGTGCCCGATTCACACTTGAAGCCCTGCAGCAGTAACTGCACACTGATCTCATCAGTTTGAAGTTCCTGACTAATGAAGTGAACATTCTAAGCTGTGTATTATTTTAATTCCTCATTACCATTTCTGTCCAGGCTCTCCAGTCTTTCAGTCAATACTGCTCTTTAAAGGTGCCAGTTGTGCGTGTAACATTCTAGTAATGAAATTGTTCTGTCCGAAGCATTACAATAATAGTTTGTAAAGTTGCCTCCTTACTGATAAAGAAGTAAATGATAAGGTTAATTTTCATTCAATTTCAAGTAGTGTTCTTGAAGGCCCGGATTGACCCCTCACATGGATATGTTTTGTTTTTTGTTCTGCTTTGAATATTGACAACTATACTTCTGGTCTTTAGCACAGTATATACAGCTCTAACATGTACCCACTTTAACAGTGCTCAGTTAGACCGCAGAAATATCCGTTTGCTTCACAAAACTAGAACTTGTGATCTTTACATCACTGCTAGATGTCAGAGGCGAGAGTTAACCATGGGAGCCATCCTGCAGATGTTGTTCATCACCCAGTATAATTTTTTGCAGCACACCAAGTTAGTTGTGATGTGTACTATATAATGCCATTGTTGCTACTCGGTTACACAAACAGAGGAAGCTGGTGGCTCCATGAGGCTTCCATCTCCTGAGTGATGGGGGAACCCTTCTCTCCCACACTACACAAACACACCATGAAGGGCATGGAGGCTTTGACGTGCCACTATTTCCTGGGTGATACGGAGGACCCTTGCACCCACATTACACAAGCATGGCATAAGGTTGATGGAAACCAGGAGGTGGGGCCTTTCCCTGAGTGATATGGGGGAATGTTATATATGTATATGTGTTCATATATATGCAAAATAAGAAGCAGAGAACTCTGGGAAGTTTTCAAGTTTAGGTGGAAAGCAGCTCCTGGATAGAGCACTCTTAACACCAGCCACATTCTAGATCTGCTCACCTCAAATGTCTGCTTTTCTATCAAAGTCTTTGAGCATAGGATTAGCGCAGTGCCATCCATGCAAAGATAGAAAGGGACAAAGTCTTCTGTCATTTCTACAGCAAAGTCTTTAAGCATAGAACTAGCACAGTGCTGTCCATGCCGAGCTGTAAAATGACAAAAGCCATTTGCCACTCCAGGTACAGTTTTACTGCTTTGAATTGGTAAAATACCAACCACGCCAACCTGAAATGAGTAAAAGCAACCCCTGACACAGTGTTTTGTTCTAATTAGAGCTCTTCAGAGAGGTATAGCTTTGTCCAGACACAAGGGAGCACCCATTAGAAGTCAAATCAATACCCTTTGGGGCATAGAGTGACACATACATTATGGTGGTGTGTACTGTATAATGCCATTGTTGCTACTCGTTTACACAAACATCAGAAGAAGCTAGTGGCCCCATGGTGCTTCTATCTCCTGAGTGATGGGGAAAACTTCTCTCCCACACTACACAAACACACCATGAAGGGCATGGAGACTTTGATATGCCACTATCTCCTGGGTGTTATGGACACACACACACAATATGAAGGTCACAGAGCTCATTAACATCTCCTTATTGGTCTCATAACTACAGTTTCCCAATTGCTGTATTAACCTTTTGCTTTCTCAAATTTGCATGAAATTGCACCATTTGCCAACCCTTCTTTTATTCAAACTTTTTACGGGGGAGAACCCCCCCGAACCCCTTTATGATGCACAGGCTCGCTTCGCTCGCTTGCTACAGGGCACTCGTCACAAACCTTTATGTCTTACTCCTTTCAAACGTCACCAGCCGCCACTGCCTTGCAGCCTTTCTTCCACAGGTACTTTGCCATTGACTTGTAGCACTCGAGTCTACCAACGTGACCAGCACCTCTGCACCCAGACTCACCAGGGCAGGTAAAACAGAACTGCGGATGGTTTCTTGGACTTTGGTTCCTACGCACCTTAAGTTCCAAAAGGTATCTTCCAGAAACTCATGCAAGTAAATGTGTGCTGTGTATGGGATTGATGGAGCAGATTTCATCTGCAGTCATGCATTGTTTTATTTTTGTGCTACAGACAGGCTGCATTTAAATTGCCACGCACATTTTGGTGCAGGTTAAAAACATGGCACATGAAAAACATGAAAGTGAGGCCTGAAAATGCTTTTGCTGAATTAACATGTGTTTTACAGTGTAGAGAAAAGTGGCCTTTTTAGCTTTGAAGATTAATAGAATGTGTTTTTCTCTTCCCAGCCCATCCCATGCAATCTAAAATTCAATATTTCTGTCTTAAAAGACTTTGACTTGTTGCATATTTTGATAAATATTTTCAGTTAAATAACACCTCTTTTTATAATGTGTGTGAATTAACAAATGCGCCAAACACTACACAGGGGACTAAATGCTTTTTGCATGAAAAGCTATCTAAAACACTAATGCATGTTGCTGTGTGCACTATATTAATTGTGTGTGCTTTTAAATTTTACACTAAATGCATGAAAATGCTATGTTACACATTTATTTTGCATGTTGTCATAAATAATAGAAAAGCTGCTTTTCACTAATAGCTTGGCTAGGTAAACATTTATAAGGGGTATTAGTATGAGGGAGGGTAACATAATGGGCTGATTTACATGAAATTAATATTATCTTTGTGTTTGTTTTATTTTTGGGGCCTACACAAAACATGGCTGCCTGTGAATCCATCAAGGCTATGACTTGCAATTTAATGAGAATGGAGCATGCGCAGACTGTGGCAGCTTTCCTCATGACAAAAAGTCAAGGACATCTTAAACTGTACATTCTTGTGATTCTGCCAATGTACCAGTGTTAGTTAAAAGTGTCCATCTGACTACGCTGTGGAAGGAAGGAAGGATGAATTAGATTGAAACATTTTTCCTAGTAAATGTTGCAAATGTTTATAAATGTAGTTATTCATGTATGCTTCTTTTGTTAAAACTGGTGAAGTCAGGTTTTTAGAATGAGTCAGGGGAGTGAGAACTCATGCCATCATGACTGACCAATCACGTAAGGTTTCCTGAAAGATGCTACATCTTTGTGTAATCTGCCAATAATTAGGGTATAAATACTGTCCTCTCTGGATGGGGGCTGGCTTTTTTTCAGCTCAGCTGGCTTCTATGGGTTAGGTACGAGAAACGTCCCGGGAGATTGCTGAAGGGGAGTTGCGTCCGAGGAGAATCAGGGGGAGGTTTCTTGCTTCCACGTCATATCTTGGCACTTCAGGCCACATTCCTTTGAGGCCTGTGAAGGATGGGCTGCTTTCCTCTTTAGACACAGACAGACAGAGAGAGCAGTGGATCAGGATAGAATTAGATGCTAAACTTTAAGTTTATGCTTTGACTAATTAATTAGGTCTGAAAAGATTTATTTGTCTTATGCATTTATTTCTCTTTATGGGAGGTTTTTGCCAACTATTTAATTATTGATTAGCCTTGCAAGACTATTTTTCTTAGAAACTTTTTAAGACTTTTGCGCCACATTTTCATAACTACATGTAATGCTTATATGCAGACTGTAATGTGTTCTGTATTATTGATATTTTTCCTGTTTTCCAAATTCTGTAACCTGATTGATATTTTACTAATGAATAAAGGGTCAGAGAAAAACTTAACTTTGACTAGAAAATAAAACCCTTTAAAATAATCAACAACTCTCTTTATTGGCTTACAATAATAATTGTATTTTGACTGTTCATCTTATTTAAAGTCTCCTGAAGGTAATACATGGTGTGAAGGGCCCAACACCTTTTGAGCGGTAAATTAGAGGTAGCATGAGGGTTTTGCATTGAGAAACTACCAGAAGAAATTACCGCTCCATCAGGATCACTGATACAATATTGACTCCTAAAACCTCGACCTACAAAAATATTGCGGAAAAAATATTGTAGACAAAAATATCGACACGTTATACTTAAATAAGAAATTAAACAAACATCAATAAAAATAAATTGTCTATAGAAATATTGATGACAAAAATATCGACAACAAAAAGATAGTTTATAAAAATATTGATACATTAAAATAAAATTAAACACACCCAAAATATCAATATTAACACTATCGACTACACAAATATCGGTAAAATACATACAAACTATATCGAAAATAACATTTAAAGTTAAAAAATACTATTTACGAGATATAATTAAATTACATTTCCCAATAGCTTAAAATAAACTACAACAAGCTATATAAAAATATTAGATTATTTAAAACAAATACTATTATAATACTAACACAAATAAATAAATAAATGAACACTACAACATTAAATATCCAATGAATGAAAAATGAACTAAAATTTATATATATCAACTATAAATAATTTAAATTTATTTACAAATATATCGAAATAAAAACAATAAGTAACACAAATACAAACATTAAATAAACATTATATATACTAAACTACTTAAAAGGTAACTGCTAAAAAATTCAAAAAAGGTATCTCGCCCTTCTACCTTTCTTTTCAAAAATCCTGGAAGCCCACGTCACCACCTGTCTCTCACAGTTTATCGAGAGCTCCAACTTCCTCGAGGTCAACCAAGCTGGCTTCAGACCCGGCCACTCTACGGAGACAGTGATCTTGGCCGTGCTGGATGCCCTGAGGGACGGTGTTGACAGGGGCACCCCCCAGGCCCTGGTATTGTTAGATCTGTCAGCCGCTTTCGACACGGTGGATCACAACATCCTTCTCCGCCGTGTCGAGCAGGCTGGCATCCAGGGCCTGGCTCTGGCCTGGGTCAGATCCTTCCTGACGGGCAGGTCTCAGACCCTAAGCCTGGGTGCTTTCAGGGCTCCTAGAGAGCATTTGCTCTGTGGGGTCCCCCAGGGTTCTTCTCTGTCTCCTCTTCTTTTCAATCTTTATCTTCGCCCCCTTCTTCTCTCTCTAAGGCTGTGGGACGTCACCGTGTTTAATTACGCGGACGACCTGCAGCTTATCTTCCCTCTTAATTCCCCCTCTGCTATTCCCAACTTTCAGTCAGCTATGTCCCACATTCTCCAGTGGATGGGCCATAACCAGCTAAAGTTGAACCCCGGTAAGACGGAGCTCCTCCTTCCTGGTAGGAGCTCCACTTTCTGGGGGCCCCAATTCTGGCCGGTGGAATTGGGCCCTTCTCCCACCCCTGTGGCTTCGGTGAAGAGCCTGGGGGTCACTATTGACTCCGCTCTATCCCTAGGGCCGCAGGTGGCGACCGTGGTCTCGTCCTGCATCTACCAACTGCGCAGGATCAGGAAAGTGGCATATCTTTTGACACCCGATGCCCTCCTGCAGGTCATCATGGCCCTCGTCCTCTCCCACCTGGATTTTTCCAACTCGATCTACCATGGTCTGCCTAAAACATCGGTGGGCAGACTACAGGTGGTCCAAAATCAGGCGGCGAGACTGGCCTTAGGGATCCCCAAGTGGCAATCTGCCAAGCCCCTTCTCGTCAAACTCCACTGGCTCCCTGTTGCTTCTAGGGCAGCCTTCAAGATCGGCTGCCTCACTTTCAAATCTTTGGCTGGTCTCTGTCCCACCTTTGTAAAATCTCTCATCCGACCCTATTGCCCGTCCCGCAATTTAAGATCTTCCCATCTTCACTTCCTGACTGTTCCCTCTTATAAGCTCTGCAGATCCGGGGGCCGGAGATTTGCATACCTGGCCCCCAAGCTTTGGAACTCTTTCCCCCTCTCCCTTAAAATTTCTAACTCTTTGACACTTTTTCGTAAATCTTTAAAAACTTGGCTTTTTCCCCAATCTGGTTAATTTCTCTGCCTCCTCTACTTCCAACCAGCGCCAGGAAACCCATGGTGTCAGTGCGCTTTATAAGCATCCCTTACGATACGATACGATACGAAACTAAACAAACACAAACCAATAGAAAACGTTAACTAATTAAATAAACACTATAAAACATGGAATTAATTAACGCAAACAAGGAGGAAGTGAGTTACTTTGCGAGACAGAGAACAGAGAAGAAAGAAGAACTACATAAACAACTATATTAAAAATTCAAATTCTACAACACAGGTAAGAACAAAATATAAAAACTTCAAATTTTTTACTTTAATTAAGTATAAGGACAATGGAGGATCGGCTGCTCCTCAATCCCATCTCTGAGAAGCCTACCTCCACTATCTATCGTAAGCTCATAAACAATATGCCTGACCCTTTAGTGTTGTTGTGGGAGAAATGGGAATGCGACATAGGTGCACTGGAGGATGATGACTGGCAGGACGCACTGCAGAGCCCATGAGAAATAGCCATTTGTGTCCCGTTTCGGTTAGTGCAGCTCAAAATTCTTCACCGCGTGTATAACCCTCGCACCCACTTGTATACATGGGATAGGAGTCAGTCGACCCTATGCGCGCGGGGATGTCGGGAGAATGGGTCCTTTTATCATATATTGTGGGAGTGCCCTGAGATAGTACCCTTCTGGACCAAGGTCACGGACACGATGGCGGTGGTGGCGGGCTCTCCGGTTCCGCGGGAACCCTGGTGGTTATTAATAATGATTAAAGAGGCCACTGATTGGACCAGGCATAAGGAGATCTGGCTGGCGTTGCGAAAAAAAATATTGCCCGTGCCTGGGGGGCGCGGGCTCCTCCGCAATGGGATCAGTGGGTGCCTGATCTAGATTGGTGCCAGAGAGCGTAGGAGACCATTGAGGAAAATTGAATTTTGCCTTGTCATATGTGCCTACGTGTTCCCCATCCTATGATATATGTACATGATCGATATGCATATATCCCCCTATGATCGATTAAAGACGCAATTATAGTTGTGTCCAATGTTAGTATGCCAGTTTCCAGTTCCTGTGAAAGCAACGAGTATTAGGCCTATGTTGCCCACGTTTTACATTATGCACGTTAATTCATTGAATTGTCCCCGTTTCTAGGCCTCAAAAGGGCCCGGACACCAGATTCAAGCTCCAGTCTCCTGAACCCACTCCGAGGAGCGATGCAGCCCCCACCTGCATCCCTGACCCTTCACTTACTTCCTGCCGCGCAGCGCGGTGCCCGGCCTGGCTCTGCCTGCCTGTCTGCCAAGAATATGTTATGCCTCTAGTTATCAGTTCAGCTCTCCGTCTTCACATTCCTAAGCTAACGAACCGCATAAACAGTTTCAGCTATAGTCTAGTCTTTCTGTCTCCATGCAAGAGAATTACTGTATTAATATTCATAGAAGATTCATAGCACACGCAATACACGAAGAATATATGCATGCACCAGCCTTAGTGTCAAGTAGCCTTTGCCCTGATAACTTTTAGATTCTATCAACATGTACTCCAAACACCAGATACCAGATATGCTATAGGTACATGTCGTCCTGACATCGCAGACTTTCGTCTCCTCATCTAGTACAGAAGTCATAGCCCCCAGTTCTCCCTGGTAACACGTCATGGCCCGTTTGCGCGCACTACTAGGTTAAAGGTTCCAGCTGCTCAGGTAGCCCCCTCTATGTATCCACCCACTTTATGACACTTCTGTGACGTTTTCATCACATGTCTACGTGCACGCCCTGTGCACGCCTTCTTTTCACGCCCATGTGTTCTTATCTTACGCTTGTCACTTGTTACGCCTACTGTATGTAATGTAATTGTGATGTTTTACTATATATACCTTGTACTGTTGATGAAACGTTGCAGCTGCCTTCTATGCCATTCTATTTCAGGCTGTCCCGATCCTGTCCCTTCCCTTATGCCTGAATAAAGCCCGTTCGACTCAGATACATCGGATCTTGCCTCTTATTTATTGAGCTATCTGTTTTATTAATGTATTCAAAAATAGTACCGGTAATTAATTATTTATTTACCACATAATGGCGCCCGAATAGGGACGTGCCCTTTCCCCACGCGCCGGCGATGTAACGCAGGCCCCCTGACCCTTCTACAGCCGTGACGGAACTCTACCGTGCACATGCAGATATTTCTGCTTCAAGTCTCCCTCAGGCCCACGGAGGAGATGGAAACTGCGGTCCGGCATCCAGACGAGGCGGTGTGGAATGCGGTTCGTCCCGACCAGAGCCCAAGCCGAGAGAGCAAGGTCCGAGGTATCCGGAGGCCCACCTGTAACCGAAGACAGAGGTCCGAAGCGCATGCGTAGTAACCAGACGTCGTAGCAGTCCAGTCCAGTCCGAGGCCTTCAGTTTCTGCTTCCCGGTGAGTACCGTTGCGGGGTAAGTATCTAGACAGGTTCATTAGTTTGTTCCTGGTCCGATGGGTTTGGGTACACAGATCCAGTCCGAAGTATTCACCTAGGTGGATACGGTATGACGTGTCTCTTTATGAGACCGGTATGTTCTGTACTGTTTTAGCAGTGCATCCAGTAATTCTAGTAAGTCCGTTCTCGAGAAATTCAAGTGTTATGTTTTCAGTGTATCAGGTAGAATTCTGTTCGAACTGTTATTAATGTATTTCTATGTCGTGGTATGAGTGATTTGTTTGCCATTTCATTACTGTGATTATTGTGTATTGTGTTCGTAAGTATAATTCAGCCATGCCTCTGTTCTCGAAATTACGTCAGATCAGAACCAGAAAGGGGTTACTCGAAGAATCAGTTCCTGTCCCTCCTAGGGACAGTCCTGGACATTTTATGTATCACAAGCATGGTTTAAATGCCATATTATATCTAGACTTATGGGTGGATTACACCAAACATCTTGAAGAGAAATATAGATGGCCTGTATCAGGTACATGGGATGCCGAGTGCATCATACGAGTAGAAGAAGCATTATGGAAAAAGAAAGCCAGACAGTCCCAGAAAGATGCCATCGAGTTATGGCGCAAAGAATCTCATAGAAGAACCGAAAAAGAATTCAGAAAAGCAGAATTAAGTAGGGAATCCTCAGAAAAGGCCCAAGAAAGGGAATTAATTGAAGAAGGTGAACGAGTTAGAGCAGAACAGTCAGACAGGCAGAGAAATGCCCTTATTAAAGGTATGTATCCTCTTCTTGCCGAGGGCTTGCCGAAGGCAACCCCGGAAGCACCCTGTAATCTACCGCCACCATTGGTCCCGATTAAGCTACGTCATAAACCGACCGCAGCTGAAATTTTTCTTTCGTCCTACTTGGACGACACAGTCCCAGAATATGCAAATCGTATTCCGCCTGCTCACGCTCAGCATCCTGTAAATAATGAAATTCCTGTTCCTCCAGCCACTGGTCCCGGGGACTCTGTTAATGTGCCAGTGCCCCCGGACCAGCCCACATTAAATGTACCCGTTTTGCCTACCCCTCTACCAACACGTACAGTATTAACTGACGATTCCAGTTCAGGAGGTGCGGGGGGAGGTGCTCCTATCACCCCGCCTCAAGTAAGACGACTGACGCCGCGAGACGCAGCGTTACAGCGTACGCCAAAGGTGGCTACATACGCAGACCTCAAGAGACTTCTTACCGACTGTATATATGATCCAGTCCCAGGCGAAGATCACATGGTATTATATTCCGCACGTTTAAGACGGGTTGCCAACTTTTTGGTCACCCTGCCCGACATGAAGGATCATCTAGACAGAATATATCGTTTTGTCCGTACAGGAGAGAATCCAGGAAGTATTCACGAAGCTATGGCACACAGAAAAGCCGAGATTCAACATATGATTTTACAGTTCTTGATTAACTGTTTAATAAGAGAACAAGATTATCCTGATAAAGACAAAGACGAGATGAAAGGCCTAACTAGGTGGAGTGACAATATAGCCGAGGGAAAACACAAGACACTAGGTAGTATAGAAAGTATGTACAAGAAAATCCGTAAGGAAATTATAAGTATACACCAGAAGGAGGAAGCAAAAAGAGCAACTGAGAAAGAGAATGACTCCTCCAGTGAAGAGGTAGACAGCGAGAATCCCTCCAGAATAGCGTATGTAGGTAGAACTAGACTTTCCGACCGACATTCACGCCTAGATTACAAGAAAGTTTTTCCTCCTCCAGTACCAGAACAGTGTTCTCTTGAACAAGTATTCCAGGCCACCGACCAAATTCTGAAATCACGAATAGGTTATAGTGAGCCTAGTACCATGCATGAACAAGAACTAGCCCGATCAGCAGTACGATGGACTAGTGATTCTACCACGTTTCCAGATGAAATAGTGGCCCAAATGTTTCTGAAACTGCCCCCAGCCGAGCAGCGTCTGGTGGGTACGTATATGATCCAACACCTCATTACATTGTATGAGGGTCAGCATTCTGATCCAGGTCCTTTACATGATGTGCTGAACGAGTTACTCCAATACAGATGGAAAGGTCTAGGTACCGATTTAATTAGTGTCATACTAGAACAGCGCCACAAATACAGAACGTTCTTGAATCCACATTTTGTTCCTGTCCCACCCCCAGTAAGGAAATCATTCTACATAGATAGACAGAATCCGTTGCGAGAAGTACATCCAGTTAAGGGAGAGGGGGGTGATCTAGAACGAGTATTTGTTTACACCCCTATCACGAAAATAGAACTTCTGGAAATGAAAAAGTTAATACCTTGTCACGATAAAGATCCAGCAGGGTTCCACCGTGAATTAAAGGACATGCTCCGTATGGGAGAATACACGTATCCCGATATCATTAAAATGTTAAAGGTCCTGTTGCCTGCGGGCATATATGAAAAACTTAAAGAAAAAGAATGGGAGGTGGGAGAGAAAAAGATAGATTGGACCGCATTAGAGACTGAAGATAACACACGAGTTCCAGGTACCGGTCTTGGGGAAAAAGCTAAAGCATTGCCCGAGTTATTGATACAAGTCTTGCCAAGATTACTAGCCACGAAAAAGGAAGACTGGGATGCCATCTCAGCCTGTAAACAGAAACAAGACGAAGATACTAGTGATTTTTATTCTAGATTTGAGAAATGTTTCATTATTAATAGTGGTCTGAAAACAAGTAGTGAATCTTATCCACATCTTTTTGTTACCAAACTAGTCGAGAATTCAAGTCCACAAGTTAAAAATCGAGTACTGAAAGTCGAAAGTACCTGGCAAGCTAATACTCCGTCACAAATGCTCCAGATGCTCCAGTATCACCAGAACAGAATTAGGGAGGAGCAGGAACATGAAAGGAGACGTATGAAAGACACGAAAATGAAAGTACTAGTTGCACAGTCTGTTCCGCAAGACAGTCAGAAGAGGGGTACGAATCAAGCCAGTCACCCTGCAACTCCCGTTAAAGGGACCTGCAATTACTGTAAACAGCCAGGTCATTATATAAACGAATGTGCAGTTCTGAAGCACAACATAGCTACTGGTAAGACAAAAGAGAGACCACGTCCGCCTAGACAAGAACAAGTTTCACAGACTTCCCAGCCACCGCAGAACGCACAACAGACAGTTACAGTACCGCAGCCTATAGCTGCCACACAACACGTTACACAGCAGATGTACCAGTACGCACAGTCAGAGTATCCAGATTATCAGCCGTATTCATGAAACAGCCCAGAGAGGGAGGTTGGCTTGCCTCTCATCGAGATTCCTGTAGATCAAGAGGGTCCCTATGTACATAGTCAAGTATTAGGGAAAGACAGAAAGTTTCTGATTGATACAGGGGCAAGTAGGACTACCATCAGTCATGACGAGGTTCCAGGGGCTCCGCTCTCAGGCTCTAGAAATGTTTCCCTTGGATTTTCAGGAAAGCCTATTGTTAATGAAATATCGAAACCAGTTACTCTAGAAGTTGGTCCATTGTCCCGAACTACAGACTTGTTACTAACGAAATCCTGTCCAGAGAACTTACTTGGTATAAAGACTCTGAAAGAATTAGGAGCAGTTATATGCTGCTCCCCAGAAGGGGTGCGACTGTTTCTGCGAGATTTTAAAGGTCATTATGTATTACGTGATTTTGATCCACGATTATTGAATGTACCTCAGCATTTATGGGCGCAAGGTCCAACTGATGTAGGTTGTATGCACATTACACCCCATCGTGTCACTCTGAAACAAGGTGTTGTATTACCACGAATCCGACAGTACAAATTGCCACCTGAGGCTGTAGCAGCCTTATCCAAAATTATTGACGAGCTTATTGCTCAAGGAGTAGTTGTAGAAACTGACTCCAATGTATGTAATTCTCCTATCATTCCGATTCTGAAACGTACTGATCCAAATGCACCTCCAGTTTATCGATTAGTGATTGACCTTCGAGAACTTAATAAATGTATCATACCCCAGTACCCAGTAGTCCCAGATATTTCTTCCCTATTAACTGCCATTGATTCTGAAGCTACGTTCTTCACTGTTATTGATCTCAAGAACGCATTCTTTAGTGTCCCCATTCATCCAGACAGCCAATTTCTTTTCGGATTCTGTTTAAATGGAAGGAGCTATAAATTCACACGAGCTCCTCACGGTTTCACAGAAAGTCCCAGCATTTATAGTCAAGCACTGAAAAGACAACTAGACAATATTCACATGCCAACTGACACTGCCCTGCTCCAGTATGTCGATGATCTATTGATCACAGCCCGTTCTGAACGTGACTGCGAGCGTGCGTCACTTACAGTCTTGTATTTCCTGGCCGAGATGGGGCACAAGGTGTCCCCGTCTAAATTGCAATTCTGTGTCCAGCAAGTGGTCTACCTAGGACACTTACTGTCCAAGAGGGGTAGGCAGTTGACACCTGACCGTATCCAGTTAATAGCACATCTTCCACAGCCCAAGACTCAGAAGGAGGTACGAGCTTTTATCGGCCTCACTTCTTATTGCAGACAATGGATTCCTCAGTATGCATTTCTAGCTAAGCCACTGATACAGTTAACGACACAGGAGGCAGCCGTATCGACTGTCCTCCCTTGGACCCAGGAACACACACTTGTTTTCAATGAGTTAAAGAAAGCCTTATGCCAAGCACCTGTTCTAGCGACACCAAACTACAGTAAGCTTTTTACACTTTTTGTCACTGAACGTGATGGTACTGCATTATCTGTTCTCACACAAGATCAAGCAGGACAATACAAGCCCTGTGCTTATTTCTCTAGCACATTAGATCCAGTGGCCCAGGCGCTGCCTGCGTGCCTCAAGTCAGTTGCAGCCACAGCTTTAGCTATCAGACAAAGTGATTCCATAGTGTTAGGACATTCCCTGACAGTACAAGTTCCACACTCCGTGGAAGTTCTTTTAAACCGAACACAGACTCAGCACTTGACAATTGCACGTTTAACAGGTTATGAACTGACATTGTTTCAGCCACATATAGAAATCAGACGCTGCAACATTTTAAATCCAGCTACACTGTTACCGTCAGTTACCCCAAATCCTGCCACACATGACTGTGTGGAAGTTGTTAACACCATGACAAAGCCAAGACAAGACTTGACAGACATTGCATTACCTAATCCAGACCTGACACTTTATGTGGATGGTTCATGTATGAGAATATGTACAGGAGAACTAGTAGCCGTGTATGCAGTGACTACTGAAACTGAAGTTATAGAAACACATCGTATTGACACCCTGTCTGCTCAAGCAGCAGAGCTTGTCGCTCTGACCCAAGCCTGCATACGAGCGAAGAACCTGAAAGTAAACATATACACAGATTCACGTTATGCATTCGGAGTCGTACACGACTTTGGAGTGCTCTGGCAAGAAAGAGGTTGTATGACTTCTCATGGAACCAAGATTCAGCATGGCCCCCTCATTCAAGCTCTGTTAGATGCAATACATTTACCGACAGCTATCGCTATCATGAAGTGCAAGGCACATACGAAAGTCACTGACATCATTTCCCAGGGTAACGACCTGGCAGATCGAACAGCCAAGCTTACAGCTCAGACTTCAGACATTCCAGTTAACCCGACACAGACAGACATTCCAGATCAGACTACTTGTATGACAGTTAAGGACCCTACACAAGATGTACTAGATATACAGTTACATGCTACTCCCGATGAAATCAAGAAATGGTCTGAACAAGGAGGGGTCCAGACAGATCAAGGATGGTTGACGAAGGGAAAAGCCACATGGTTTCTCCCCGACTCTATGGTTCAAGTCATTATTAACACCGCACATAGTCCAGCACACCTAGGAGAAAAGGCCATGTTAGACAGTATTCAGAACCTTTGGTTTAACAAGCATTTACGAGCAGCAGCCAAACAGAAAGTGCGTACCTGCATGATTTGTTGTCAGTTCAATCCAGGTAAAGGTGTCCCGGTGGAACAAGGTGGATTCCATCCTCCTGACCACCCTTTTGAAGTCCTCCAGATGGATTATATTCAGATGGAGCGATGTCGAGGTTTCAAGTATGTCCTCGTAGTTGTATGCGCTTTGTCCAGATGGACAGAAGCATATCCAGTTCCAGATTACACTGCCGCGACCACTGCCAGGCAGTTGGTTCGTGAGTTTTTCCCCCGCTATGGATTGCCTAGGGTCGTGTATTTAGATAACGGCCAGCCATTCTCATCCGAGCTCATGAAACAAGTATCCCTTCTGTTAGGGTACCAATGGAAGTTCCATTGTGTACGACATCCTGAAGCAGCCGGTCTCGTAGAGAGACATAATCAGACTCTGAAAATCCGCATTGCCAAAGTATGCGCAGAGAAAGGCGTAGATTGGATAGTAGCACTGCCAGTCGCCCTTTTCTATATGAGAATGGTCGCTCACTCCCGTTCAGGTCTGTCCCCTTTCGAGGTAGTGTTCGGTCATCCCCCAAACATGTGGGGTACACCTAGACCCCGTACAATTACAGATGTTGACAGTAATATGCTGACAGATTACCTGGCCTCCTTGATGTCTGCACTACACTCTTGTCGTTCACAGGTTGCCGCTGCTTTTCCAGACAACACCGAAGTGAAACCGCATGAGGTCATACCAGGCGACCTCGTCCTCGTGAGAAATTTTGATCGTTCAAGTCCGCTGGAGCCCCGCTGGAAGGAGCCCCGACTTGTGTTACTGACAACAAGGACCGCCGTGAAGATCGAAGGCAGGAAGGGGTGGTTGCACTCCAGTCATGTAAAGAGATTCCATGGACTCAAACCAAAGACTGTTTTCAAGGACTGCCCCGTTCTCAAGGACTGCCCAGACACTGAATCTAAACTTCCCCTGTTAGAGAAAACTCCGCAGCAGGAGTATAAAGATAAGCTTCGGTCTAGTAAGTCAGCCAGTTTAATTGTCTAAGTCCCTCTCGGGTGAAACGGTTAGACAGGTTCCTGACATGTATGAGATAGACCCACACAGTGAGAGAGTTAGTCAAAACTCTAAGAGAATACGTTATCAAAAGAATCTTCGAAGTAGATGTATTGTTACTTTATTTTTTATGCTATTTCTGAGTCTTATGGTTACCTGCATAAGTTATGCCTTACATTTATGTTTTCCTATTAATTCACATGTACATATGTTTTCTAATGTTACAGTAGAGCACACTTTTAGTGACCTGCCTCCTCACGAGTTATCCTATCGTCTTGCCATGCGCAATAATACGTTTATCCGAATGTTACACTATTCACACCAGACCAGCAATGCCACTAATTGTTGGGTGTGTGGTCGACTCCCCCCTTTCCAGACACCGAAGGGAGTTCTGCCACTCTTTCCCTATCCATTTTCACATAATGGTTCGTGTGGAGCATGGTCCACGTTAACGTCATCCTCAAATGATATGTTTCTCCTGAATCAGACATGTTTCCCAGACAAGGAAGGTCCTTCCCATAGAACAGGGTTAGATCTAGAAAATTAAGTATATGATCTAGGTAATTATTCCTCGAATTTCATGGTTTTGAATGTTCAGTCCGAGACTACTCCAGATTTGCCTGCTATTTCAGTTCTACCCGTCAAAGGTGAATTATGTGTCAGAAAGAATGGTTCCGCACATGTAGGTCATAGTGATTGTACTACTGTGGTCGAGTATAGTGACAGTGGGAAATCTATTTTCAAAGCCTCACGTCATTCTTATTTTGTATGTGGCCAGACCGCATATGTTCGTCTGCCCCTCGATTGGGATGGAACATGTTACATTGCCTTCCTACTGCCACCAGTTTTTCTAGCCCCATCCGATTATCACAGAAACACACATCTAGTACACGTTAGACATAGAAGGGAGACTGAGTCCCCAATTGTCGATCAAACTGAAACTACCTTAGAACAGTATCAAGACTTCAATAAAGGTTTCTTTTTCTTCATAGGTCCTGTTCAGAATAGTAAGTTAATACGTAGGCTAACCAGAACCCTTGAAGCAGTAGTGAATGAGACTACTTCCGCTCTAGGTAACTTAACTGAAGAGCAATCTGCTATGAGATTTGTCGTGCTCCAAAATCGTCTCGTCCTTGACGTCATACTGGCCGATAGGGGAGGAGCTTGTAGAGTCATCGGATCTAGTTGCTGCATTTTCATTCCTAATAACGCACCGTCTGTTTATTCAGCTATAACCAGACTTCATAAAATTGCCCATCAGTTACACCAGAATCCAGGCACCTGGACATGGTCCGGTTGGCTCTGGAGTATAGTATCTGCCTGGGGATGGAAAGTATTGTCATTCCTGGGTATAGCAGTAATGATCATATTCAGTTGCTGCCTCTGTTTACAATGTGGCCCTGCGATTTGCGGCTTGTGCGCTACCTCTTGTATTCCTAGTCCTAAGTCCCGTTCCAAGACAATTCGAGACGAGCAAATGATGCTCTATGAACAGATAGATGGTATCATGAATATTGATGTTTCCTGATGGAAACGTAGGGCACAAGGAGGGAATGAGGAAAATTGAATTTTGCCTTGTCATATGTGCCTACGTGTTCCCCATCCTATGATATATTTACATGATCGATATGCATATATCCCCCTATGATCGATTAAAGACGCAATTATAGTTGTGTCCAATGTTAGTATGCCAGTTTCCAGTTCCTGTGAAAGCAACGAGTATTAGGCCTATGTTGCCCACGTTTTACATTATGCACGTTAATTCATTGAATTGTCCCCGTTTCTAGGCCTCAAAAGGGCCCGGACACCAGATTCAAGCTTCAGTCTCCTGAACCCACTCCGAGGAGCGATGCAGCCCCCACCTGCATCCCTGACCCTTCACTTACTTCCTGCCGCGCAGCGCGGTGCCCGGCCTGGCTCTGCCTGCCAGTCTGCCAAGAATATGTTATGCCTCTAGTTATCAGTTCAGCTCTCCGTCTTCACATTCCTAAGCTAACGAACCGCATAAACAGTTTCAGCTATAGTCTAGTCTTTCTGTCTCCATGCAAGAGAATTACTGTATTAATATTCATAGAAGATTCATAGCACACGCAATACACGAAGAATATATGCATGCACCAGCCTTAGTGTCAAGTAGCTTTTGCCCTGATAACTTTTAGATTCTATCAACATGTACTCCAAACACCAGATACCAGATATGCTATAGGTACATGTCGTCCTGACATCGCAGACTTTCGTCTCTGTTAGGACCTGGGTTAGTCCTATGTCAGTGTCCATGGACCACCATCACATGATGTGGGCAGTTCTTATAAAAGGTTTGTCCTACCTTTCTGTCATCGCTTGATATTGCCTTTGTTGGAACTTCCGGTATCTTGCTCCCTTGTTGCTGAGCTGTTGCATTGGGTTCCTGCTTCCCTGTGCTTTATTTTTGCCCCTTTTCTACCCGTTTTTTGTCTCTCACGGGATCGTGTGAGTACTTTTGTGTCCTTGTCTTCCCTGTTTTCCCCCTTGTAGATAGACAGTTAGTATTTTCTTTGTTCTTTTCCCTGGCTTGGTTTTTTCCGTTTTGTTTTTCTCCGTTTTTTGGGTTTCCCCGGCGTGTGTTTAATTGTGTATGTGAGCGGGGGCCCCCGCTCACAATCTAAGGCCGTTTAACATCTTGTGCCCGACGGTAAGACGCTTAGCGTTTCCGTGTTTCCTGTATTGTTCCACGGGCTGCCTTTCCGCCTCGTTATGTGCGGAAGTGACGTTTGAGGTCACTCCGCTACTGGCCTGAGAAGCACAAACACCGCGGGACGCTCAAAGGAGACTCGAGTGCCTTAAGCCCATTATTGCCAGCCCAGTTTTAGGCATTTTGAGAAGGGTTTTTTCCCGTTGTGGCTGAGTGCTAATACAACTGTGCCCTGGGTTTTTTTTTTCCCTTCGAAAGTGTGCCTCGTTACTTTTTGGAACTTACAAACAGGCACCAAAGGACACTGTGTTAAAGTGTTTATGAGCCCCTGACTGGATATATTTACATTGAAGTTTCCAGTCCTTTCACGAAGCCAAGCCTGCACTTACAATTGGTAAGGAGAGGGTGCATGTTGGGGTGGGACATGGTCACTGGCATTGAGACGTCATAGAGCCTGTATATAAGGAGGTGTTGTTTCTTTCCTTGTTGTCCCTAGGTGCGGAAGCGTGAAGGAGGGAGCTGTGTCCTGTAGTTCCACAGGGTGGGAGACTTGGTGTCTCGTCATTTTACCACCCTCTTTTCGGGTTCACTTGAGTGCTCACAGTGTGCTTATCCTGTGGGTCTCGGGTGAACAAGGGAAGGGGATTGGTGCATGCTACGCTCCCGCGGTGCTTGGGCTGAGCGGGGTCTGACAGAATATCAAGCCCACGTATTTAGCGCCGCCTGAGCTAGCATGGACGAGGACGGGAATGCATTAGGGGATGGTACAGGTCCTTCTATGCAGGATATTATGGGGGCATTACAGACATTGCAGTCCCAGGTTCAGGAGCTACAGCAGGAGAATGCTGGGTTGAAACAGGAATTGGTGGCTGTTAGGGCCCGGGAACAGTTACAACACAGAGGAACCGTTCCCGTTATTCACCCTGCAACCTTCCAGTATAGTGGGGGTACGGGACAGAGTGCGGCGAGCGGTAGCAATCCTATAAATGTGACAGTGTCATCTCCAGTCGCAGTTCCCTTAGCCCCCCCTGAGAGATTCACTGGAGATAGCGAGAAATTTGGGATGTTCATGACCCAGTGTCAGCTACACTTTATGTGTAGACCGAATGCTTTTCCTGATGATTCCGCTAAGGTTGCTTTTACGATCTCTTACCTGGCTGGTAACGCGGCTCAGTGGGCTATTCCGTTGGTGGATAGCGACGATCGCGTGTTATATAATTACAACGCATTCAAAGAATTGATGCGGGGATTGTTTGCCAAGCATGCGTTTATGCAGGCTAGTGATGCAGAGTTAATGAAGCTGCGGCAGGGCAGACAGGATTTGTTGACATACATCGCCTCCTTCAACAGGTTGATCTCTGAGACTCATTGGCCCACTGAAAAGAGGACATCCATATTCTACCAGGGCCTTTGTGAAGAGTTGAAAGATATTGTGTCACAGGTGGTGGATCCGCCTGAAGATTGTGCGGCATTCATAGACCTTGTGGTGAAATTGAACCACAGGGTGTCTGAGAGGCGAGGTGAACGTAGTCGGTTTCAGGCAACTAGAGGTAGTCTTGCAAGGGCTGAAACAAGGGTCGTGGGGGAGAACAAGGCGATGCCTGAACCCATGGAACTAGGTGGAGTGAGAGGGCCTTTGGCTCCCGAGGAGAAAAAGAGAAGGAGATGAGTGGAAGACGGCTTTTAAAACCAAGTACGGTCTATTTGAATATACCGTGATGCCGTTCGGCTTATGTAATGCGCCGGCGGCATTTCAATTCTTCATAAATGAGGTTCTTGGTAGATACCTGGATCGCACAGTGATCGTCTATTTGGATGATATCCTTGTGTTCTCAGAGGAAAGGGCAGAGCATAAAGAGCATGTACGCCAAGTGTTACAGACGCTTCGGGAACACCGTTTATATGCTAAGCTAGAGAAATGCCGGTTTGATACCCATGAAGTAGAGTTCCTTGGATTCATCATATCAAAGGAGGGGATCCGAATGGACCCAAAGAAGATACAGGCCATTATGACCTGGCCTGTGCCCACATCGGTGAAACAGATCCAGGTACTCCTGGGCTTCGCCAACTTCTATCGGCGATTTATTTCGCATTTCTCTGACGTGGTGTCACCAATGACTCGTTTGTTGAGGAAGGGGGTCCCCTTTGAGTGGACCAGTGAGGCTCAGAGGTCCTTTCGGTCTTTGTTGGAGCATTTCACCTCGGCGCCGGTATTGGTGCATCCTGATCCTGCCCTGCCATTTTATGTTGAGACCGATGCTTCAATGTGTGCAGTGGGTGGGGTGTTATCCCAGCGTGATGACACCACTGGTCATATGCATCCCATTGCATTCTATTCTAAGACTTTGTTGCCCGCCGAACAGAACTATACGGTGGCTGAACGGGAATTGTTAGCGGTGAAATTGGCATTTGAGGAGTGGCGACACTATTTGTGGGGTGCTCGGCATGTTATCACCATTTATACTGATCATAAGAACCTTGAATATTTCCGTTCCGCCAGGGCATTAACACCTCGCCAGATGCGGTGGGTGTTATTCTTTAACGAATACGATTTCATCATTACCTACAGGCCGGCGGCCCAGCAGGTTAAGTCGGATGCTCTATCCCGGATTCATGGTGATCCTAAAGGTGACAGTTTTGCGAAAGAGGATAGGGCCATGATTGAGAGTGAACGCATAGTGGGGGTTACGAGTATGGATGATTTCCCTGTGCTGGTGAAAGAGCGGTTGAAGCAGTTGGATTTGACACCTTGGTTATCCGTGCCCCAGGTTACTATGAAAGAAGGGTTGTTGTATCATGGTGATAGGATGGTCATACCTCCTTCTTTGCGGAACGAAGTCTTGGAATGGTGCCATTCATCCGCGTTGGTAGCCCACCCTGGCATAAAGAAGACGAAAGACATGTGTATGCGGTGGTTTTGGTGGGACTCCATGATAAGTGATATTCAGGGATATGTGAAGGCTTGCCCTGTGTGTGCCATCAACAAGCCTTTGCATAGTAAGCCGTCAGGACTTTTGTGTCCTTTGGAGGTACCTCCTTCTCCCTGGCATACTATAAGTATGGATTTCGTGACCGACTTACCCTTGTCCTCTGGATATACCACCATAATGGTGGTGGTGGATTTATTCACCAAAATGGCCCACTTCATTCCGCTTTGTAAGATTCCAACGGCGAAGGAGATGGCTGTGGTCTTCATGTCCTCGGTGGTACGTTTACATGGGCTGCCTGAGGTTATCATTTCTGATCGGGGTGCGCAGTTCGTGTCCCATTTTTGGACTGAGTTGTGTCTGGTACTGAAGACGGAGATACGTTTGTCCTCGGCATACCATCCTCAGTCTGATGGTCAGACTGAGCGCACTAATCAGACGATGGAACAATATCTGAGATGCCTGATATCGTCTTTGTCGTGTGCGTGGGCAGTAGCCCTCCCCATTGCGGAGTTTGCATATAACAACAGCCTACACTCCGCTTTGGGCATGACTCCATTCTATTGTTCGCTCGGATACCACCCTAGGGCGATCGCTATTCAGCCCACGGGACGCGTGCCAGCCATTGACGAGGTCTGTAGGCAACTGAGTGACATTTGGGGCTTGGCCCGGGAGAACATGGTTGAAGCTAAGGCTGCTATGAAGGCACAGGCGGATAAACATCGGGCCCCAGCTCCTTCTTACAAGGTGGGCGATCTAGTGTGGTTGGCATCCCGCAATTTGAGGTAACAGGGGTCACGTAAACTACAGCCTCGGTTTGTGGGTCCCTTTCCTATAGTCCGGGTTGTTAATACGGTTGCAATGAAACTTGAGTTGCCGCAGGACTATGGGGTGCACCCAGTGTTCCATACCTCATTGTTGAAACCTTATGTGCCCTCGGAACAGGTGTTGCCCCCACCCCCTCCTTTGATAATTAACGGTCAGGAGGAATTCGAGGTAAATGCTGTCCTCGATTCCAAACGGATCAGGGGCCGTCTTTTCTATTTGATCGACTGGAAAGGGTATACACAGGAAGATCGGACTTGGGAGCCGGCTGGTGGAGTCCATGCCACGCGGCTGGTCCGGTTGTTCCATAGGCAGCATCCCCTAAAACCCCGTCCTGTGGGGAGGGTCATAGGGGGGGGGTACTGTTAGGACCTGGGTTAGTCCTATGTCAGTGTCCATGGACCACCATCACATGATGTGGGCAGTTCTTATAAAAGGTTTGTCCTACCTTTCTGTCATCGCTTGATATTGCCTTTGTTGGAACTTCCGGTATCTTGCTCCCTTGTTGCTGAGCTGTTGCATTGGGTTCCTGCTTCCCTGTGCTTTATTTTTGCCCCTTTTCTACCCGTTTTTTGTCTCTCACGGGATCGTGTGAGTACTTTTGTGTCCTTGTCTTCCCTGTTTTCCCCCTTGTAGATAGACAGTTAGTATTTTCTTTGTTCTTTTCCCTGGCTTGGTTTTTTCCGTTTTGTTTTTCTCCGTTTTTTGGGTTTCCCCGGCGTGTGTTTAATTGTGTATGTGAGCGGGGGCCCCCGCTCACAATCTAAGGCCGTTTAACATCTTGTGCCCGACGGTAAGACGCTTAGCGTTTCCGTGTTTCCTGTATTGTTCCACGGGCTGCCTTTCCGCCTCGTTATGTGCGGAAGTGACGTTTGAGGTCACTCCGCTACTGGCCTGAGAAGCACAAACACCGCGGGACGCTCAAAGGAGACTCGAGTGCCTTAAGCCCATTATTGCCAGCCCAGTTTTAGGCATTTTGAGAAGGGTTTTTTCCCGTTGTGGCTGAGTGCTAATACAACTGTGCCCTGGGTTTTTTTTTTCCCTTCGAAAGTGTGCCTCGTTACTTTTTGGAACTTACAAACAGGCACCAAAGGACACTGTGTTAAAGTGTTTATGAGCCCCTGACTGGATATATTTACATTGAAGTTTCCAGTCCTTTCACGAAGCCAAGCCTGCACTTACAATTGGTAAGGAGAGGGTGCATGTTGGGGTGGGACATGGTCACTGGCATTGAGACGTCATAGAGCCTGTATATAAGGAGGTGTTGTTTCTTTCCTTGTTGTCCCTAGGTGCGGAAGCGTGAAGGAGGGAGCTGTGTCCTGTAGTTCCACAGGGTGGGAGACTTGGTGTCTCGTCATTTTACCACCCTCTTTTCGGGTTCACTTGAGTGCTCACAGTGTGCTTATCCTGTGGGTCTCGGGTGAACAAGGGAAGGGGATTGGTGCATGCTACGCTCCCGCGGTGCTTGGGCTGAGCGGGGTCTGACAGTCTCCTCATCTAGTACAGAAGTCATAGCCCCCAGTTCTCCCTGGTAACACGTCATGGCCCGTTTGCGCGCACTACTAGGTTAAAGGTTCCAGCTGCTCAGGTAGCCCCCTCTATGTATCCACCCACTTTATGACACTTCTGTGACGTTTTCATCACATGTCTACGTGCACGCCCTGTGCACGCCTTCTTTTCACGCCCATGTGTTCTTATCTTACGCTTGTCACTTGTTACGCCTACTGTATGTAATGTAATTGTGATGTTTTACTATATATACCTTGTACTGTTGATGAAACGTTGCAGCTGCCTTCTATGCCATTCTATTTCAGGCTGTCCCGATCCTGTCCCTTCCCTTATGCCTGAATAAAGCCCGTTCGACTCAGATACATCGGATCTTGCCTCTTATTTATTGAGCTATCTGTTTTATTAATGTATTCAAAAATAGTACCGGTAATTAATTATTTATTTACCACACCATTTACAAGAGTAGAGCAAGTAATAAAAAATGGAAAAAGATCTGGGGGCCTTGGCGGAAGTACAGGGAGATGGGGGGGATTGGGATAAGGGTTCTCCATTTGACTGTCCTGCTTGTGGTTAATGCTGGCCATACATTATATTGTGAACTGTCAGTTTCAGAGGCACAACTCTCCTGAGGCGGAAGCCGGGAGGCGCTCGATTTTTTAAAAATTGTAAAACTGTCACAAATACTTTGTTTTAAACCTGCACTGCACTCACCTAGTGCTTACTTCACCTTCCTCATCACTGCTTCGCCGCGCAGCCGATTCAACGCTGACACGGCACAGTGAGACTCGCCGCCATTTGCCTCCCTCAGCCCACAGGCCACGCCCACCGCCCAGAGGCCATGCCCCCCTCGCCCTGGCTATTTAAAGCGCGCTGATCAAGAGCACGCATTTCAGAGGCACAACTCTCCTGAGGCGGAAGCCGAGAGACGCTCGATTTTTTAAAAATTGTAAAACTGTCAGAAATACTTTGTTTTAAACCTGCACTGCACTCACCTAGTGCTTACTTCACCTTCCTCATCACTGCTTCGCCGCGCAGCCGATTCAACGCTGACACGGCACAGTGAGACTCGCCGCCATTTGCCTCCCTCAGCCCACAGGCCACGCCCACCTCCCAGAGGCCATGCCCCCCTCGCCCCGGCTATTTAAAGCGCGCTCATCAAGAGCACGCATTTCAGAGGCACAACTCTCCTGAGGCGGAAGCCGAGAGACGCTCGATTTTTTAAAAATTGTAAAACTGTCACAAATACTTTGTTTTAAACCTGCACTGCCCTCACCTAGTGCTTACTTCACCTTCCTCATCACTGCTTCGCCGCGCAGCTGATTTAACGCTGACACGGCACAGTGAGACTCGCCGCCATTTGCCTCCCTCAGCCCACAGGCCACGCCCACCTCCCAGAGGCCACGCCCCCTCTCATATATAAATGTGCATTCCACGGACGCGCAGTGGGCGTGCCGCAGGCGCGCCAAAGGTAAGCCCGTCTGCGCCCGTCCGCGGCCGATCGGGGCAAGGGGCCACCCCCCCTGCCCGATCATCACACCAGGTCATCACTTATAGTCCCCATTTCCTCCGCCAACTAAATCAGGCTGTAGGACCAACCTGCCAACATGCATGGGACCCATCCTTAAAACACCCCACCTGCAACCAGTGCGGCTTCCACTTTTTACCTCATCCTAAAAGGGAACCCACAATATACTACATACTCCTGCTTAATTGCAGATCACTCCCCAAACACTCTATGGAAATTTCCCTAATGATAGAGGAAATAAAGCCAGACATCCTCTTTGTCACAGAGACATGGCTGCAGGAACACTCGGAACCCGACTTGGTACAAACCCTTCCACCTGGATACCAAATATTCCACCTTGACCGTAAGACGGGAATTGGCGGTGGGTTAGCAGTCATCTATAAAACAGGATATGAAGTCACTAGCACCCCTGTACATCTTCCAGACAGTGAATGTCTTCCCTTTAAGATAAAATTTAACCCCTCGCACACCTTCTCCGGTATGCTCATATACCGCCCGCCAGGGACACAAGGACAGTTTCTGTCTAATCTTGCTCCAACAGCTGCAAACCTTGCACTTAGCGCCGCTAACATTACAATTCTGGGCGACCTTAACATCCATCTTGACGACCCGAATGACCCAAACGCCAGAGAACTATCCTCCAGCCTAAGGGCCCTCGAACTACACCAACGTATCCTTGGGCCCACTCATCTAAAGGGTCATCTCTTAGATCCCATATTCAGCAACTGCCCCAACCTTCACATCGAAACCTTTCCCCCCTCCCCTGGTCGGATCACTTTCTCATCCCTTTCACCTGGACCCTCCGCAATCTCCCCCCTCCCAATCCCCCAACGATTCAACAGTCACGCAACTGGTCCAAAATCCCCCTACCTGAATGGCAGGACAACTTACAGTGCACTAAACCCGTCAATACTTCTAACCCCATCCAGGGCAATGAGAACTACAATAGATGGATAACCAGCTCCTTAAACCGAGTACTTCCACTAAAAAGTACCCATCCCAAGCGGGGCAACCCGACAGCCCCATGGTACACGCCTGATCTCCGGGAGGCTAAACGCGCCTGAAAACGAATTGAGAGGAAATGGCGTCTCGATTATCTTCCAGTAGACAAAGCAACCTATAGAACAGCTATCAAAAACTATAAAACAGACATCAAATTAGCTCAGGCCAAATACTACGAAGAAAAGATCGACAAGGCAGCCTCGAAACCCAAGGAGATCTACAGGATAGCTAAGTCCCTTCTACAACTTCTCGAGGCCCCAAAGGACCATAACAACACCCAGACCCACTGTAAGGAGATAGCCAAGTTCTTCTACCATAAAATAGAAGTCATCAACTCCTCTTTCTCTCACTCCATCACCTCACCCAGCGACATCGCCGATATAGGCCCTACGCCAGTCTCTCCTAACTCTCTCAATAGCATCCCGTTACTAGACCTAATTAATCTTGAACAGATTATGGGACAGGTCAAATCTGGATCATCCGCTGACCCTGCACCCCCACGGGTCCTTATCCCGATAACTAGTCAGATTTCACCTACCATCAAGGACCTGCTCAATTCCTCCCTCCATACCGGTATTGTCCCGCCTCTATGGAAGAGAGCTATGGTCAAGGCACTATTAAAGAAACCCAGTCTCGACCAAACTAATCCTTCTAACTACCGACCTACTGCCCTGGTCCAGCAAACTTCTTGAGAAGCACGTCAATTCTGTTTTGACTCATTTCCTGGAATCCAACAATATACTGGACCCCACCCAGACGGGTTTTAGGCCTCGTCATGGAACAGAGACCGCTCTGATAGCAGTGACGGAGGAGGCAAGAAGGATTCTGGACGGTGGCGGGTCAGCGGCCATCGTCCTACTCGACCTTAGTGCCGCCTTCGACACTGTAAATCACGACATTCTGCTCCACCGCCATGGCCAGGTAGGAATCTCAGGAACAGCACTCCCCTGGATGAGATCCTTTCTTACAGACATATCCTTCCAGGTATTTGAGAAGGATTTCACCTCCTCCAGTAAGCCTCTTAATTGTGGAGTGCCTCAGGGCTCCTCCCTGAGTCCCACCCTTTTTAATGTTTATCTCAGCCCTCTGGCTGATGCCCTCCGCCCCTTTGGTGTGAAAATTGTCACCTATGCGGACGACACACAGCTGGTGGTAGCACTGGACCCACCTCTAAATTCCCACCACAGCTTACATAATTGCTTGGAAGCAGTTGCCGCTTGGATGTCGGGCTCCTGCTTAAAACTAAACGGAGATAAAACAGAGGTAATGCTCCTGGGAAACAACATCACTAAACCCATTGATTCCATCTGGCCCCTCTGTTTAGGCAGCCCCCCGCAACCTAAAGAACAAATCAAGAGTCTCGGCATCTGGCTAGACCGAACTCTTACATTCAACCAACAAGCAACCAAGCTTGCTGCCACATGTTTCGGGCTCATGGGACTACTGCGTAAAATCCTCCCTCTCCTGCCGCTTCAGTCAAGACGGATCATGGTCCAAGGACTCATTCTATCCCGCATCGACTGCGGAAATGCCCTATATCTCGGGCCCCACAGTCCACTCTCAACAGACTTCAAATCATCCAAAACTGTGCGGCAAGAATCCTCCTCGACATCCCTCGCTGAGTCTCAGTCAAAGCCCGACTGAAGGATCTCCACTGGCTCCCTGTGAGAGCAAGAATCGAATTCAAGAGCATGTGTATCGCTCACCGCTCCTATTGGGGAACAGGCCCCACCATCAACCGCCCTTTGGTAAAAGCCTATCTTCCCAATCGTACTCTCAGATCTGCAACCTCTCACCTCGCCTCAGTGCCACGCATCAGAAGAGCCCGATGTGGAGGTCGGTCGCTCTCCTACAACCTAGCCAAGATCTGGAACTCTCTACCCCCCTCAATCAGATCAGAATCCAACCTACTTACCTTCCGAAAGCTTCTTAAAACGTGGCTTTTTAATAAAACATCCACCTAAATCCTCCCTCAGATCCACTAAATCCTGCGTTCCGGCTAAAACCTTCTTTTCCTCTGCAGCGCTGGGACGCCCCTGGGTAGCCATAGCGCTTTATAAACTCTCTTTCCATTCCATTCCATTCCATTCCAACCTATCACATGCTGTCTGAACAAGGTTTTGTAATGTTTACTGGTATGAGCACAGTTAATAAAAAGAGTTTAAAAAAAAAAAATACAGGACAAAGATTTTCATCCCCACCATATTTAACTCAACAGTAAATATAGAACTTAACCTACAAAGAAATTACATTATTTGGATTTTTAAAAAGTAATAAAAGTACAAAGCATAGCTAACAAATACTTCTCTTTTTACACGTGCCATAAAATTCTACTAAACATAAACATCTACAAAAACCACTTCATCAACAAAAAATAGTAAGTATATAATTTGCATTACAAAATGTTTTGAAATAAAGACTAATTAGCATATGCAGCAAGCTTATTACCGGTCACAAACAAGCCAATTCTCAAAATAGCCTCATTTACGACCAATAAAAGTACTTTCTACAATACATCAACTCAAAACGCAATAGCAAAAAATAGGTACTATCATAGTGCAAATAGTTTCCAATTCATTCCTATGGCAGTTTACACCCATAGGAATTAATAACAAAATGTTCTACTCCCTATTACAGATTGTGTATAAATATCAATGTATTTAGCAATTCCTACATACATTAAAAATGTCAACTCTTAAATAGCAATTCCTTAATAATCGCTATTAAAGCTTCACACATCTTTAGCTTCATACATGGGTTCAGATATTATGAAAATAAACTAAATATAACCTTTTTTCTTTTATTTGACAGCTTACACTTCTTTACAACTGCACCAAATGGTGGCAACAGACAACTGCTAAGAAAACTACAAAATCGTCATTAAAGAAAAACATCAAACTAAGTCAGTATATAAAGGAACTAACAAATAGAAAAAAGTAATAAACAATAAATTAAATTAAATAACAATTTTAACTAATAAATACTTTTCTCTTCACAGCTTCTACAAACTACTCCAACAAAAAACATTCACAAACTTATGTTCAAAAACTACAATTAGTAAGTATTACTTGTTTTATTTCTAAATACAAAATGATACAATTAAATTAAAAATATATGTAACATTTTAATAACAGAAACATTTTACTTTATTACCAACAGAAAATATAACTGTGAATAAACAATGACCTTCAAAACATACCATCAAGAAAAGTAAAGCAACACTAATGTAAGTATATTTTCTATAATGTTTATACTAGCATATTTATTATTTAAAATTGCATAATTATTAAACATATATATATATCTTCACAGATATACCCCAAAAATGGCAGAAGGAGCAAAGTTCATTACATCGCAAAAGGGAAAAATACTGCTTTGCTACATGGGTTACACTTATACCCAAAAAAAAGTTATAGAAAATAAAACCCATTGTAAATGTAGCAATTTTTATTCCAATGCCCGTTATGGGAGAGCCAGTACCATAGATACCAATGTAGTGAATGTTAGAAAACACAACCAACTCCCCAATGTTACTGAAGTTTCAAGTAAGAGATGCCGTGGAGACAATAACGGAAGCAAGCACAAATTCCCAACAGACAAGCACCCAAATACTAAAGAATGGCACAGGACAACTACCTTCCATCCCCACTTTGAAAAGACGAATAGCAAAAACTAAAAGAGCTACATCACAAACTTCACCTATCCCCTAAACATTTGGAGAAATCCAAATACTACCTGAGCATACCCTCACCCACAAAGAGGAAAAATTCCTTATTTATCAGAACGAAAGTCATGAAAAAAGAATTATTATGTTTGCACTCAAAACAAATTTCCAGAAACATAAAAACTGCAAAACGTGGATGATGCCTAACTTTTTGCGGCAGAAAGATTCTGCGCTATTGTTCAGGAAAGCACTGAAAACTTGGCTCTTTAGCCTAGATCCGATGGACTAGGTTCGCGTGAGTAGTTCAGGCGGCTCGCTCTTCTGTCTTGCTTAGCATCGGGACACCTCTGCTGGAGGTAACTGTTCGCGCTTTTACAAATGCCTGTATTATTATTATTATGGATGGCACATTTAAAGTTTGCCCCAAACCATTCTATCAGCTGTATACCATCCACGGAGAAAATGAAGAGACAAATATCCCCTTTATTTATGCATTACTGCCTAATAAACAGAACGCTGCTTATGTAGAACTACCAACTATAGTCAAATAATACACAGAAAATTACTGTCCCCAAAGTATCATAATAGACTTTGTGCAGACAATGATTCAATCCATCCTCAAACTATACCCACCCACTGCAATACAAGTTTGCTATTACCATTTTTATCGTAGCATATGGAGGCACCTACAGAAATCTACTTTGAGCATAATGGCAGCATTGCCTATCAAATTTCAAAATGAATAACCTTGGCATATGTCCCAACTACTGAAGTAGCCAATCACTACAACTTAATTATAGAAAGTCCTTTCTATCAGGCTAATGAAACAAAATTAAGGGGCCGATTATGATGGCTGAAGGCCTGCCACCGCCAGCCGTGAGGTGGCGGGCCCTCCGCCATTGGATGACAATTTTACCCCTGCCACATTACGATGGTGGGGGACATCGGACCGCGTCTATGGTGGGCACAAAGACTGCCCACCAAGGATCCGCAACAGGCAATCATTCCGATTGCCAGGCGGATGGTTCAGATAGCGCAAAATGGTAGTGGTGCCTAGCTGGCACCGTCTTCCAAATTACGATACGGGCTTCAGCCAGCCTTTCCATGGAGGTGGAACTGCCATGGAAAGGCTGTCAGGGATTGGGTTTGGGGGCCCGTTGCGGGCACCCTCGTGTTGGGGGGAGGTGGTAGTGCACTTGGGGGTACCCATGGTATGCACTGTATTTCCCTGCACCAAGTGACAGGTACTGCGTGGTGCCTGCCACGTAGTGCAGGGAAATGGACAGCATGGCAATTTAGCATTGCGGCCATGGTGATGGTTGCATCCAAATGTGGGCAGGTGGACCCAATCCCTGCGGACTCAAGTCCGCCTGCCATCGTAATCGGCCCCTTAGTCCCTTCCTAGACTACTTCGAAGACACCTGGGTGGGAAGGTTACATAGGTCAGGGCACCGTAGACAACCTACATTTCGGATCCGCTGGTGGAACATGTACACAAGTATTGTGGCTCAAAAAGCCAAAACAAACAACACGGTGGGAGGATGGCATAATGCCTTCCAAGCCACAATCCTCCAGAAGAAGGTAGACCGCACTCACTCGTCAAAGTTCATAATTTTCTTTATTTCATTATACAAGGCACAAGGAAATCCCTACGTGTTTTAATCTGACTAAGACCTTGACCAAGGATGGATACAAACTCATTTGAGATAGCTGTCAAATACCCATTAAAATCACCACATTTCCTGATTGTTATTCATGTGGGGTAATTGTCTCTGTAGGTCACAATGTGGACGGTCCGGCACTGCAATTCCCTACGGATCCCCGGTGGGTCACTGTAGCGGAAATCTTTTGTTGAAATATGCTGTATAATGAGTGCAAGAAAGGTACTAAATGAAGTGGTATATTGTCAGCCGGTAGATACCTTGGAGTTGATCAAATGTAGCCCACCTCTTGATTATTTCACTCCAGATTGTAAATAACACAGAATAATTATTGGATCAAGCAAGGGAAGGACGGGAAGGAAACAGCTGGGAAGGAGACCTAAACAGAAAATGTTGACACTATTATCTTCAATGTAAACATCACATAAGAGCTGACATATAATATATTACCATATCCTCAATACCTGAAAAAACAATATAAGAAACCTATCATCCACAAGGCTTCATAAGACCATGGAGACATATTCATAGGTTAATGATAATCCTGTGGAAATATAATAAGCAGGTTTATATATGTATAGGCTAGATCTAGGATGAGCAGAGTACCTACCAACAACTTGGATTAGCCCAGCTTCACACTGGTAGAGAATAATTCCTCTGTGGTCCTGACCCCTTGTTAATAGGCAAAAAATGAGAACAACAATAATTACGTTACTATATTCGTCTTTAGTGTATCCGTATAGTTTTTAATCACTTCCAATACATCCAACATGAGTTTAACTTGTAATGCAATCTTTTAGCAAACACCTCACACCCTCCAAACGTAAGAAACAACTAAGGCTCAGAAGATGGAAGGGTCAACGTCACCCTCCTTCCTTCCTTTTCTTAGTAGAATAGTCAATTCCAAATAGTCTGTTAATCACCAAAAACATATGAGAAGCCAATTCACACTCAACTTCTTTCTCTGCTGATGAGGCAAACTCCACCTTGCCTTCAGCAATTAAACAATATAGAACGCCGCCACGTTCTGTCATCACGAACCAGTTCATAGGCAACTCTCTAGTCAATAGTTTTACTTGAAAATCCAAAAGCGAGTAATAAACCACTGTGCAGGCAGCCTTACCGGAATCCAGAAGAACACACAACCACAAACTCTTACGAGAGAGTGCTTTCTGCTCAGCCAAACTTCACGTTGCATAGACATTCCGCAACTACCCGCATCTACATGGCACCGCTCGCCAACATCGCCAGATCGCATGACCTCAATATCGTCTCATACGCCGATGACACCCAGCTGATCCTCTCCCTCGCCAAGGCCCCCACCACTGCCAAATCCAACCTTCACGAAGGAATGAAGGCCACCGCCGAATGGATGACACAGCCGCCTGAAACTGAACTCAGACAAGACAGAGGTCCCCATCATCGGATCCACCCCCTCTGCCTAAGACGACTCATGGTGGCCAGCCGCACTGGGAGCTGCACCGACACCCACTAACCACGCACGCAACCTGGGAGTCATCCTGGACTACGCATTGTCAATGACCCAGCGAGTGAACGCCGTCTCCTCCTCCTGCTTTAACACCCTCCGCATGCTCCGCAAGATCTACAGATGGATCCCCACCGGTACCAGAAGGACAGTCACCCAGGCCCTCTTCAGCAGTAGACTGGACTACAGCACCGCTCTCTACGCAGGAACCTCAGCCAACTCCAGAAACTACTACAACGCATACAGAACACCTCTGCACACATCATCCTCGACATCCCCTGCCACAACCATATTACAGCCCACCTGAAAGACCTGTACAGGCTCCCCGTCAACAAGAGGATCACCTTCAAGCTCCTCACCCACGCTCACAAAGCTCTTCGCAACACCGGACCAGCGTACTTCAATGAACGACTCACCTTCTACACCCGAACTGCCAGCTTTGCTCCGCTGACCTCGCCCTCGCCACCGTCCCCCGCATCCGCCGAGCGACCACCGGCACAGATCGTTCTCTCACCTCGATGCAACAACCTGGAACACTCTCCCCTTCCGCCTACGACAGACCCAGGACCTGCTGGCCTTCAGGAGACTCCTCAAGATATGGCTGTTCGAGCAGTAGCAGCACCCCCACCCCCCCAGCGCCTTGAGACCCTCACGGGTAAGTAGTGCGCTCAAAATGTACTAATTGATTGATTGACCCGCTGCTAAGGAATAATTTGCAGTGGACAGACACCTGATTCTATGGCAGGACCAGAGGCTCAGAATATGCTTCTCTATTTCTTTACTACTCCAAACAGCAGCCAATGAAAACAGTAAAATAGAAAAAACATGTAAACATATGACAGATCCCATGAGGCTTTGAACGACGCCTCCAATAACAACGTATGAACAGAATCCACAGTATACAAATTAATAAGTGCCTTGTTGAATTATGCAATTTTCTTTCATCTGCTTTTGTGCAATTATGTTTCATTGAATATTCTTTTGAGGTTATTGATATTGTGATTTACTGTTAATTTATGCATGGTGACCGCGCTACGTAGTTGCTCACGCGTCTCCCCGGTGTGTTTCGGCCACTTAATTATTTATTTATTTATTTAAAGGTTTATATAGCGCCAAAATCGACTCCAAGGAGTATCTCTGCGCTCATGTGGGTGCGTATCAGTTGTTTAAGGGGAGACTATAGCTTGATTAAAAACAGAAAAAATAGGTTTTAAGTAATTTTCTAAAAACAAGATGGTTCGAACATTCTTTTATTTGAAGAGGAAGGTCATTCCAAAGTTTTGGTCCGAGGTATGAGAGAGATTTACCCCCCAATCTCACTCTCCTGATTCTGGGAACTGTCAGCAGATATTTAGTGCCGGAGAGTAAAGCTCTCGATGGAAGATAGGGAATGAACTTTTTGGACAGATAGCTGGGGCCGAGATTGTGCAGTGCCTTGTGAATGGGACAGCAAACCTTGAACTTTATCCGTTGGCGTATTGGGAGCCAGTGGAGTTTTAGAAGAAGTAGGCGGGAAGCTGATCTAGATGGCAGGTTTAAAACCAGAGGTGCCGCCGTGTTTTGAACCACTTGCAGTCTATTAATTAATGCTTCATTGGCAAAGAGCAACAGACAATTGCAATAGTCCAGGCGGCTCAATATAAGTGCCTGGATCAGTCTTTCAAACAGAGTCTGGAAGTAGAGGAAAGACTCGTCGGAGTAGGCCCAAGGTGTGAAAGCATGCACCCACTGTCTGGCCAACATGCTCTTTAAAAGAAAGAGCTTAGTGTAACCAAACTCCCAAGTTTTTAACAGAAGTTTTAGGAACAGGGGGCTTTCCAAGATTGGTGGGCCACCAGTTTGGGGACCATAATACAGGAGCCTCTCCAAATAGTAGGAGCTCTGTTTTTGCGATGTTACATTGAAGGAAATTACTCCTCATCCGCTGTGATATGGCATTCATGCCCAGAGAGAATGTCACCTGGATGGTAGGAGTAAGTTCATCGAAGGGGAAGAGTAGCTGCGTATCGTCTGCATATGATATTGGAACAAACCCATATGTTCTTAGGACATTAGCCAGGGGAGCCACATAGATGTTAAATAAAGTCGGGCTCAGGCAGAAGCCCTGTGGAACTCCCTTGGTAAGTCCCATGGGTGCCGAGCGATACGCGCCTAAGGTAACTGTCTGAGTCCGGCCAGAAAGAAAACTTGCCAACCAACGAAAGGCAGAGTCCCTTAGTCCCACTTCCTCAGCCTTCCTTGTAGTATTTGATGGGAAACATTGTCGAATGCGGCGGATAGGTCCAATAGCACCAGAATCATGGAATGGCCCTTGTCTAGGGTCATTCTGATGTTATCTGTCACCTCTAGCAGGGCTGATTCGGTACTATATTTGGGCCTAAAGCCTGACTGGGAGGGGTCTAGGCTGCCTGAAGATTTGACAAAGCTAGAGAGGTATTTGTTGACATGTCTCTCTAATACTTTACTCGGGAAGGGTAAGAGTGAAATAGGGCAAAGATTGGTCAGGTCGGTAAGGTGGGCCTTCGTGTTCTTTCGAATGGGCAGTATCTGTGCTGCTTTCCACTCCGATGGAACATGACCTTCCTTCAATGATAGATTCAAAAGATGTTCAAGCAGTGTTGCAAGTTGAGGAATAAGGGTGTTAGCTATTCTAGCAGGAATTATGTCACAAGGAGAACCAGACTTCACTTGGTGCATTAAGGTCTCTACGTCTGTAATAGTAAGTGTGGGGAAGTTTTCGAGTAGCGTAGAAGGAACCTGTCCTAGTACATCAACTGTAGTAGGTGATTGAGGTGGGCTACTCAAGGAAACAATACTATCATAAATTGATTCGATTTTTGTGAAAAGTATGATGTAACTTGATTGCAGAGTAATTGTGTGGGGACTTCTGCTTTTTCACAAGCCTTAGGGTTTATAAATTGCGGGAGAATGTTATATAAAACCTTCGGCGCATTACCAGCCAAAGTGAGTTGGGTGGAAATGTGATTCCTTCATGCAAGCTTGATACTATTATGATAGCTCGACATAGACACAAAGAACTGTGGGAGATACACCATTTCCTCTCATGTTTCCTACAGAGTTTTTTCAATTAGAGTAGGTGAGGAGTATACCAGATAGCTTGCTGGCGTTTTGGATGAGTAAGGGAGCGTTTCGCTGGAACAAGATGGTCTATGGTTTGAGTTAATACTAGGTTGTAATTCGTAAGCACTTCTTCTAGACTATCAGAGAGTTTGTTCCTATGGACTTTGAGAGAAGCTTGAAAGTTCTTTGGGGTAACCTTCTGCCAATGCCTACGAGTCCTACTAGAATCTTGACATTGGCCCCTATGTTCTACTTTATGGGTTTTAATTACAAACTCAATTAAAGCATGATCCGTCCATGTGAGTTGCTCTGGTGTCTAACACTGTATGGAGCCGACTATGATGGCGGACGGACCTGAGATCGTCCGCCACCATAGAGTAGGAGGGACCGTCTGCAGGGGCAGCGGTGGTCCCTCCGTGCAAATTAGGATGTGACCGCCACCCTGGCAGTCACATCCTGTATTTTTAACATTGGGGCGGAAGCAGCACCCGCCACAATGTTAAAAATGAAAGTTGTGCATTTGCATGCACAAAGCGGCAGGCACCGCACGGTGCCTGCTGCTTTGTTCACGCAAATGCAGGGGGGTACCATGGGTACCCCCCATGTGCATCCCCCACCCCTCCCTCACCCAGGGGGACCGCAACGGGCCCCCGAAGTGAAGGTCCGTATGCTTTTCCACGGTGGAAAAGCCGCCGCGGAAAAGCATACATCTTACGCCATCCTAATATGGCTGGCGGTGTCTGATAGACACCGCCAGCCATGTTAAAGCTTTTCTGGCGCGGTCGAAAGGCGACCGCGGCGGAAAAGCTGCGGACAGATTTCAAGATCCACCGCCATCCTAATATGGCGGTGGGTCTTTTGAGGCTCCGCAGGGTATTATCCGCATCCTCCGGGCCGGCGGTGGCTTGCGCCGGCCCGGAGAATGCGGATAATCCTCCATCATACTCTGCCCCTATGTTAGGAGAGTTAGAATAATATATGATGTATGGCCAGCCGTGTGGGTGTTACCTGCATTCAGTTCTTTTAGGCCCAGAAGTGCAAGGTCTTTAAGAAAGGCTGATGACTTCAAATTGTTAGAACATTCACTATGGATGTTAAAGTCGCCTAACAGTAGGAAGTTAGTGCTGGCAAATGCATGAGAGGCTATAAGTTCAATCAGTATATTTGAAAGGTTTGCCAAAGGGCCGGGGGGCGGTAAACCAGAGCCCCCTTCCAGCTGACTTGAGCTGACAGATCAATTCGGAAAATGAGAACTTTCATCTTTGAGTCACAGTGTTCATCTAAAACAGAGACTTTGATACTATCCCTATGTATGATGGCAATCCCTCCCCCCATCTTAGCTGGTATATCCATTCTGATAAACTTGTAACCATCCGGTATGGCCAAAGCAATGGAAGGCGTATAATGGGGCTTAAGCCAGGTTTCTGTTAGAAACCCCAAGACTGGCTGTGTTGAAGAGAGTAGATCCCAAATTTCCGTAGAATGCTTGGGTAATGAACGGACATTGCAGTGTATATTTTTCCATTCCCTCTAATTCCTAGTTGTAAGGTGTGTCCCACCTAAAAAGGGGGCGTGCTTTGTACGATAAGGAACCTTATATAGTAGGGAATGGTCAGATGTTAACCAAGTTTGCTTTAAATTGGCAACATTACTCTGATATTGGCAATGTCTGCACGAAAAGAGGCCTTCCACTACTGGTGGGAGGTAAAGTTGGCAGCACGGAGTGTTGATTTTCCTAAGATCCAGTAATCCCTGTCTGGTATAACTCTTGGTTTTACCTGCTGTCTTAGCATCTGTAGTGACCCGACCAGTGGTCCTGGCCTCTAGTGTCGTCCTGGCGCGGACGGGCGCAGACGTGCTTGCCTTTGGCGTGCCCGCTGCGCGTCGCCTGAAGCATTCCTTAAATGAGGGTGGTTGGGGCACTAGAGCGCCAACCTCCTTCCGCCGGAAGTGGGAGAAAATAACAGCAAAGAAGTTTAAAAAAAATAAAAGAATCTCCCTCCACAACAAACTAGCAGCGCTCGCGGTGGACCAGGGAGTCAAACACACACTCATGTAAGAAAGGTAACCCTAAAAATAATCTGTTTCCGATTTTAGCAGCGTGCAAAAGATTAAGCAGAAAATCCAACATGCAAGTATCACCCACAGATGATAATGCGTACAGGGTCCGTGTGTCTCACGCTAGACGCGCCTGTCGGGGACTGGCCCCCACCCCATACAGGGAGCGAGGCGTAGGTCGCGAGCTCGCCCAGGCTGTCGCATACATCTCGGGATCCTGCAAGCGACCTCGCTCACGTTCACAGGCATCCCCTTGAGCACGCTGGATGAAGCCTTGCCCCGGGCTGCATAATAGAGGGTGTGGCAGCACGCAGGAGTTCACCGGTACCGGGCCTTTATTGGAACAGTTGGTTTTTCATATCTACTGCTCAATTGGGACAATATTGAGGCTTTTTAGCTGGTGATCTTTTGACTAATGTTTGGGAACCCTGCACCTAGTAGCCAGGCAGGGTTTTGACCCTCCATTAGTCCTAAGGGCAGGAACTTTGGTACCTTTGTGGCCCTCACTGTACCAGCACTTGCGCCCGACTGACACCCTTTCTCATTGAGAGTTAGGGTTGGATAATATTTGAGTTTTCTCTCTGGAGATTTTTTCAATTGAATATATACTATATATTCCCTGCATGATGTCGGACACAAGGTCTTCGAGGAGGAATTGACTGCCTATGGTCCTGATGAGGACAAAGATTATTATTATGACGATTCTTTAGAGACTTTAATTGATAAATCTCTAGATAAGAAGTTGGATAAGATTCTATCCTCAGCCTTATTACCTAACTCTCAACGCCTTGTTTGATTAATGGGTCCTCCCTCCCTGCCCTCCTCAGGGACCCCGAACCCTCCCCCCCGAACTGCCTGGCCTTACTTGGCCCCATGTCCAGATTTACTCTAAACTCAAGAAGGCTCAAGATGTCCCTGTTGAGACTGACCCAGGACTTCCTTCCCCCGACCCCTCACCCTCTGTGCCCATTTCCCTTACAGATACGGACCCTGATACGGATACCTCCCAAGAGTCACGCCCAGGTAAACGCGCAAAGAAGCGCAAACATTCCCAGTCCCCCGTCCAGCCTTCTCCCTTCACTTTCGCTCCTTCTGCCATCATTCATCCCGCTCCTCTGATGGGCCCCCACCCCGACTGTGCCGGATTACATGCAGAATAACCTGCAAAAGAGTTTTGACAAGGAGGTACAAGCCTGCCTCCGTTTAGAATGTCCTCGCCCGACCTTGCCAATAACACAGCTCTTGCACCCGAAATAGTTTCTTCAATTCAAACTTTCCTTAAAAAATACAAGAAATATCCGAAGAAAGGCATTGATCAAGCCCTTAAGGCATGCCAAGATATACTCCTCGATGTGTCCGGCCCCTTGGCCAAAACTCTGGAGTTAGCGCTGGATGCGGAAGAGACTGGAGATGCGATCCACCCGGATGTCCTGGCAGGGTCGTCGCAGCGTACGATCTGTCTATTAGGCAATGCTAATTGCGCTTTGTCATCAGAGAGACGGAAATTAGCCCTCCTTCAAATCAATCCACAGTTGGTGGAGCTCGCCTTGGCGGAACCGGGCCCGTTGGCTGAAGGGTAATTGTTTGGTGACCGATTCGTAAAGTTCATTGCCAAGTTCGTGAATACCTTTACTTCATTAGAGAAATCACAATCTTCCTTAAAAAGAGTGCTACATCCCTTCACTGGCAGGGCCGGTTATGGCAGAGGACACTTGGCCGGCCGCTTCACCCCACAAGGTCCCTGATGTGGATACGTCCCCAGGCATTGGGGTTACACACAGGAGCCGGACCAAGCCAGGTTTTATCCCTCCAGATCCTGTGGTTTCAGTGGCAGATATAGTTGTGGAATCAACAGGGGCTTCAGAAATAATGATGCCCAAGCCTAAGGTAATTCTCCCGCCTTCTCCTACAGTTCCTCTGGGGGGCAGACTGTTGCATTTGCTGAACACTTGGCGCAAGCTCACGTCAGATGCGCGGGTTTTACACACGGTGCAGGGTTATTAAATAGAGATGGTCGATGTACCTGTTCAGGTGAGCCCTCCTCCCCCTCCCTTTTTTTTCCTTATGAGAGCAAACTTCGATAGACTCAGAGCTTCAGGAACTCTTGACCAAGCAGGCCATTGCTGCAGGGCCCTTTGAGGCGGAAGGGTTTTTCAGCAACGCCTTCTTGGTGGAACAGAAAGAAAGAGATCAGAGGTTAGTGTTAAACCTCAGAGAATTCAATCCCTTTGTGGTATACCGACATTTCAAAATGGAAGGCATTCAACCGCTGAGAGACCTGTTGTTGGAGAACGATTGTCACAGTTGAACTTAAAACATGCTTATCTTACGGTTCCCATTTGCCCCTCCCATAAGAAATTTCTCCAATTCCGATGGAAAGGGCAATGATTACGATATCTGTCTCTTCCCTTTGGCCTATCCTCAGCCCCTTGGGTCTTCACCAAACTCATGAAGCCAGTGGTCAATCGGTCTGGAGAAATGGGAGTTTGCATGATTATCTATCTAGATAACATGCTCCTTCTTGCACAAGATCCTGTTATCCTTCTCACACATTTAAAGTGGAAAGTGTCTCTCCTAGAAGACCTCGGTTTTGTTATAAATCTAAAAATGTCTGACATTCCCGTCCCAACTGATGGACTTTCTGGGCTTTCAGATAAACTTGGCGTTGGCACAATTGCTTGTTCCGCCTTTCAAAATAAAATCCATCAAGAGGGAAATTTGCTCGACACTGTCCATACAGATGATTTCCTTACGATCCCTAGCAACGATTGTGGGTCTTCTGGTATTGTCAATTCAGGCCATCTTTCCGGGTCCTCTACATTACAGAGTTTTGCCATTACATAATAATGGGGAGATCCATACTAGTCCATGGACCTGGGTAATGCTCGGTATAGAAAAACAATGGTCCTAGACTAATTTCCTTAGGAAGGTATTCATTAAGTCAAAATATATGAACATGGTACACATTGAACTCAAGTTACATTCTAAGTGTACCCAAGTAGTTTCCCAATTTAATTAAGTATATCCTTAAAATGACACACAAGCACCACAAATAACTTCAATAGTGACTGTTTAATCTCACAGTTATTATAACAGATCACTGTAGAGAATGTTTCAAAACAGAAAGGAGGGTTGCTCCAGGGGGAGTATGGAAAAAGGTTTGTGCTTGTGAGAATAGAACAGATATATAGGGAGGGAAATCAGAGAGTAATTAAAACAATCAATTACACATTGTAAGAGGAAGGGATGGGGTGGAATAGGGTGCAGGCCCACTAGGGGAAAGTGTCAACGTGTCGACCCTGGCGCATAGAGGGTGGTTGTATTCTGTTATAATTAAAGTATGTGGTATTTTAGTGTTTAGGAATTATGTAGATTGGCATTACCTGTTTTGAGAGTAATTGTGTGGTATGGTAGTCTGTGTTGTGGAGTGGTATCCTCAGTGTAGTCTTCCCTGTTTCCATAGAAGCTCAACTATGAACTCAGTGAGACAAAAAAAATGGAATCACTGAAGATCACTTGTGGACCTAATCAGATGTATGAGCAGGGCCACTGGAATTAAGTGACTGTTTGGCTGCACCGAGTTTCACACAATTATACATTTACTGCATTAGCCACATAATTCATCATCTGCATCCTAATCTGCAGATTTGAACACAAAAAGCCTTGTTTCTAGCTGATACGGGTCAAATGTTACCAATAATGCAGTGTCAAGTATTACAGCGTGGTGGAAGGCCCTTTGCAAACCGGAAGGCCCTTTGCAAACCTAGAATGGTCACCTGTTACTTATTGCTAAATGTGGTTGTTAAATTGGTACTAATGATGTGCAAGCTACTTGTGCAAGCCACTCTTGCTTCCCTCTGCACTTTTCTTGCTTCTTTCTACATCTCTGTTGCTTTTTTCAGCAATTATTTTGCCTCTTTGTGCACTTCTCTTGCCTATTTCCGCACCTCTCTTGCCTCTTTTTGCACCTCTGTTGCTTCTTTCTGCACTTCTCTTGCCTCTTTCTGCACCCCTGTTGCTTCATTCTGCACTTTCCATGCTTCTTTCTACATCCGTCTTGCTTCTTTCTGCACCCCTGTTGTCTCTTTATGTACCTCTTTTGCCTCATTCTGCACTTCTCTTGCTTCTTTCTGCACCCCTGTTGTTACATTCTGCACTTTCCATGCTTCTTTCTGCACCTGTCTTGCTTCTTTCTTCACCCCTGTTGTCTCTTTCTGTACTCGTCTTCCCTCTTTCTGTACCTTTCATGTCTGTTTTTTCATCCCACTTGCCTCTTTCTGCATTTTCTTGCTTCTTTCTACACCTCTGTTGCTTCTTTTAGCAATTCTCTTGGCTCTTTGTGGACTTCTCTTGCCTGTTTCTGCACCTCTCTTGCTTCTTTTTGCACCTCTGTTGGCTCTTTCTGTAGCTCACTTGCTCCTGTCTACACTTCTCCTGCCTCCTTCTGCACCCCTGTTGCTTCATTCTGCACTTTCCATGCATTTTTCTGCACCACTCTTGCCTTTTTCTGCACCTCTCTTCCCTCTTTCTGCACCTCTCTTCCCTCTTTCTGCACGTATGTTGCCTCTTTCTGCACCTCATTTGCTTCTTTCCACACTCCTGTTGTCTCTTTCTGCACTTGTCTTCCCTCTGTCTGTACTTTTCCTGCCTGTTTTTGCATCTCACTTGCCTCTTTCTGCACTTTTCTTGATTTCTACACCTCTGTTGCTTCTTTCGGCAATTCTCTTGCCTCTTTGTGCACTTCTCTTGCCTGTTTCTGCACATCTCTTGCAACTCTGTTGTTTCATTCTGCACTTTTCATGCTTCTTTTTGCCCAGGCTTGCTTCTTTCTGCACCCCTGTTGTCTCTTTATGTACCACTTTTGCCTCTTGCTACACTTCTCTTGCCTCTTTTTGCACCCCTGTTACTTCATTCTGCACTTTCCATACTTCTTTCCGCACCTGTCTTGCTTTTTCTGCATCCCTCTTGCCTTTCTGTACCACTCTTACCTCTTTGTGCACCCATCCTACCTTTTTCTGCACCCTTCTTCCCTCTCTCTGCATCCCTCATGCTTCTCTCTCCACCCTTCTTCCCTCTTTCTGCACCCCTGTTGTCTCTTTATGTACCTCTTTGCCTCTTTGTGCACTTTTCTTGCCTTTTTCTGCACCTCTCATCCCTGTTTCTGCACGTCTGTTGCCTCTTTCTGCACCTCATTTGCTTCTTTCTGCACCCCTGTTGTCTCTTTATGCACTCGTCTTCCCTCTTTCTGTACCTTTCCTGCCTATTTTTACATCTCACTTGCCTCTTTCTGCACTTTCCTTGCTTCTTTGTACACCTCTGTTGCTTCTTTCAGGAATTCTCTTGCCTCTTTGTGCACTTCTCTTCCCTGTTTCTGCACCTCCGTTGCCTCTTTTTGCACCTGTTTGCTCTTTCTGCAGCTCACTTGCTCCTTTCTACAATTCTCTTGCCTCTTTCTGCACCCCTGTTACTTCATTCTGCACTTTCATGCTTCTTTCTGCACCTGTCTTGCTTCTTTCTGCACCCCTGTTGTCTCTGTATGTACCTCTTTTGCCTCTTTCTGCCCTTTTCTTACCTTTTTCTGCACCTCTTTTCCCTCTTTCTGCATGTCTGTTGCCTCTTTCTGCACCTCATTTGCTTCTCTCTGCTCCTGTTGTCTCGTTCTGCACTCGTCTTCCCTCTTTCTGTACCTTTCCTGTCTGTTTTTGCATCTCACTTGCCTCTTTCTGCACTTTTCTTGCTTCTTTCTACACCTCTGTTGCTTCTTTCAGCAATTCTCTTGCCTCTTTGTGCACTTCTCTTGCCTGTTTCTGCACCTCTCTTGCCTCTTTTTGCACCTCTGTTGGCTCTTTCTGTACCTCACTTGCTCCTTTCTTCACTTCTCCTGACTCCTTCTGCACCCCTGTTGCTTCATTCTGCACTTTCCATGCTTCTTTCTGCATCTATCTTGCTTCTTTCTGCACCCCTGTTGTCTCGTTATGAACCTCTTTTGCCTCTTTTTGCACTTTTCTTGCCTTTTTTCTACACCTCTCTTGCCTTTTTCTGCACCTCTCTTCCCTCTTTCTGCACGTATGTTGCCTCTTTCGGCACCTCATTTGCTTCTTTCTACACCCCTGCTGTCTCTTTCTGCACTCGTGTTCCCTCTTTCTGTACCTTTCCTGCCTGTTTTTGATCTCACTTGCCTCTTTCTGCACTTTTCTTGCTTTCTACACCTCTGTTGCTTCTTTCGGCAATTCTCTTGCCTCTTTGTGCACTTCTCTTGCCTGTTTCTGCACCTCTCTTGCATCTCTGTTGGCTCTTTCTGCACCTCACTTGCTCCTTTCTACAATTCTCCTGCCTCTTTCTACACCCCTGTTGCTTCATTCTACACTTTCCATGCTTCTTTTTGCCCTGTCTTGCTTCTTTCTGCACCCCTGTTGTCTCTTTATGTACCACTTTTGCCTCTTGCTGCACTTCTCTTGCCTCTTTTTGCACCCGTTACTTCATTCTGCACTTTCCATACTTCTTTCCGCACCTGTCTTGCTTTTTCTGCATCCCTCTTGCCTTTCTGTACCACTCTTGCCTCTTTGTGCACCCATCCTACCTTTTTCTGCACCCTTCTTCCCTCTCTCTGCATCCCTCTTGCGTCTCTCTCCACCCTTCTTCCCTCTTTCTGCACCCCTGTTGTCTCTTTATGTACCTCTTTTGCCTCTTTGTGCACTTTTCTTGCCTTTTTCTGCACCTCTCATCCCTGTTTCTGCACGTCTGCTGCCTCTTTCTGCACCTCATTTGCTTCTTTCTGCACCCCTGTTGTCTCTTTATGCACTCTTCTTCCCTCTTTCTGTACCTTTCCTGCCTATTTTTGCATCTCACTTGCCTCTTTCTGCACTTTTCTTGCTTCTTTCTACACCTCTGTAGCTTCTTTCAGCAATTCTCTTGCCTCTTTGTGCACTTCTCTTCCCTGATTCTGCACCTCCGTTGCCTCTGTTTGCACCTCTGTTTGCTCTTTCTGCAGCTCACTTGCTCCTTTCTACAATTATCTTGCCTCTTTCTGCACCCCTGTTACTTCATTCTGCACTTTCATGCTTCTTTCTCCACCTGTCTTGCTTCTTTCTGCACCCCTGTTGTCTCTTTCTGCACTCTTCTTCCCTCTTTCTGTACCTTTCCTGCCTATTTTTGCATCTCACTTGCCTCTTTCTGCACTTTTCTTGCTTCTTTCTACACCTCTGTAGCTTCTTTCAGCAATTCTCTTGCCTCTTTGTGCACTTCTCTTCCCTGATTCTGCACCTCCATTGCCTCTGTTTGCACCTCTGTTTGCTCTTTCTGCAGCTCACTTGCTCCTGTCTACACTTCTCCTGCCTCCTTCTGCACCCTGTTGCTTCATTCTGCACTTTCCATGCCTTTTTCTGCACCACTCTTGCCTTTTTCTGCACCTCTCTTCCCTCTTTATGCACCTCTCTTCCCTCTTTCTGCACGTATGTTGCCTCTTTCTGCACCTCATTTGCTTCTTTCCACACTCCTGTTGTCTCTTTCTGCACTTGTCTTCCCTCTTTCTGTACTTTTCCTGCCTGTTTTTGCATCTCACTTGCCTCTTTCTGCACTTTTCTTGATTTCTACACCTCTGTTGCTTCTTTCGGCAATTCTCTTGCCTCTTTGTGCACTTCTCTTGCCTGTTTCTGCACATCTCTTGCAACTCTGTGTTTCATTCTGCACTTTTCATGCTTCTTTTTGCCCAGTCTTGCTTCTTTCTGTACCCCTGTTGTCTCTTTATGTACCACTTTTGCCTCTTGCTACACTTCTCTTGCCTCTTTTTGCACCCCTGTTACTTCATTCTGCACTTTCCATACTTCTTTCCGCACCTGTCTTGCTTTTTCTGCATCCCTCTTGCCTTTCTGTACCACTCTTGCCTCTTTGTGCACCCATCCTACCTTTTTCTGCACCCTTCTTCCCTCTCTCTGCATCCCTCATGCGTCTCTCTCCACCCTTCTTCCCTCTTTCTGCACCCCTGTTGTCTCTTTATGTACCTCTTTTGCCTCTTTGTGCACTTTTCTTGCCTTTTTCTGCACCTCTCATCCCTGTTTCTGCACATCTGTTGCCTCTTTCTTCACCTCATTTGCTTCTTTTTGCACCCCTGTTGTCTCTTTATGCACTCGTCTTCCCTCTTTCTGTACCTTTCCTGCCTATTTTTGCATCTCACTTGCCTCTTTCTGCACTTTTCTTGCTTCTTTGTACACCTCTGTTGCTTCTTTCAGCAATTCTCTTGCCTCTTTGTGCACTTCTCTTCCCTGTTTCTGCACCTCCGTTGACTCTTTTTGCACCTGTTTGCTCTTTCTGCAGCTCACTTGCTCCTTTCTACAATTCTCTTGCCTCTTTCTGCACCCCTGTTACTTCATTCTGCACTTTCATGCTTCTTTCTGCACCTGTCTTGCTTCTTTCTGCACCCCTGTTGTCTCTGTAGGTACCTCTTTTGCCTCTTTCTGCTCTTTTCTTACCTTTTTCTGCACCTCTTTTCCCTCTTTCTGCATGTCTGTTGCCTCTTTCTGCACCTCATTTGCTTCTCTCTGCTCCTGTTGTCTCTTTTTGCACTCGTCTTCCCTCTTTCTGTACCTTTCCTGTCTGTTTTTGCATCTCACTTGCCTCTTTCTGCAATTTTCTTGCTTCTTTCTACACCTCTGTTGCTTCTTTCCGCAATTCTCTTGCCTCTTTGTGCACTTCTCTTGCCTGTTTCTGCACCTCTCTTGCCTCTTTTTGCACCTCTGTTGGCTCTTTCTGTACCTCACTTGCTCCTTTCTACACTACTCCTGCCTCCTTCTGCACCCCTGTTGCTTCATTCTGCACTTTCCATGCTTCTTTCTGCATCTATCTTGCTTCTTTCTGCACCCCTGTTGTCTCGTTATGAACCTCTTTTGCCTCTTTCTGCACTTTTCTTGCCTTTTTCTACACCTCTCTTGCCTTTTTCTGCACCTCTCTTCCCTCTTTCTGCACGTATGTTGCCTCTTTCGGCACCTCATTTGCTTCTTTCTACACCCCTGTTGTCTCTTTCTGCACTCGTGTTCCCTCTTTCTGTACCTTTCCTGCCTATTTTTGCATCTCACTTGCCTCTTTCTGCACTTTTCTTGCTTCTTTCTACACCTCTGTAGCTTCTTTCAGCAATTCTCTTGCCTCTTTGTGCACTTCTCTTCCCTGATTCTGCACCTCCGTTGCCTCTGTTTGCACCTCTGTTTGCTCTTTCTGCAGCTCACTTGCTCCTTTCTACAATTCTCTTGCCTCTTTCTGCACCCCTGTTACTTCATTCTGCACTTTCATGCTTCTTTCTGCACGTCTTGCTTCTTTCTGCACCCCTGTTGTCTCTTTATGCACTCTTCTTCCCTCTTTCTGTACCTTTCCTGCCTATTTTTGCATCTCACTTGCCTCTTTCTGCACTTTTCTTGCTTCTTTCTACACCTCTGTAGCTTCTTTCAGCAATTCTCTTGCCTCTTTGTGCACTTCTCTTCCCTGATTCTGCACGTCCATTGCCTCTGTTTGCACCTCTGTTTGCTCTTTCTGCAGCTCACTTGCTCCTGTCTACACTTCTCCTGCCTCCTTCTGCACCCTGTTGCTTCATTCTGCACTTTCCATGCCTTTTTCTGCACCACTCTTGCCTTTTTCTGCACCTCTCTTCCCTCTTTATACACCTCTCTTCCCTCTTTCTGCACGTATGTTGCCTCTTTCTGCACCTCATTTGCTTCTTTCCACACTCCTGTTGTCTCTTTCTGCACTTGTCTTCCCTCTTTCTGTACTTTTCCTGCCTGTTTTTGCATCTCACTTGCCTCTTTCTGCACTTTTCTTGCTTTCTACACCTCTGTTGCTTCTTTCGGCAATTCTCTTGCCTCTTTGTGCACTTCTCTTGCCTGTTTCTGCACCTCTCTTGCATCTCTGTTGGCTCTTTCTGCACCTCACTTGCTCCTTTCTACACTTCTCCTGCCTCTTTCTACACCCCTGTTGCTTCATTCTACACTTTCCATGCTTCTTTTTGCCCAGTCTTGCTTCTTTCTGCACCCCTGTTGTCTCTTTATGTACCACTTTTGCCTCTTGCTGCACTTCTCTTGCCTCTTTTTGCACCCGTTACTTCATTCTGCACTTTCCATACTTCTTTCCACACCTGTCTTGCTTTTTCTGCATCCCTCTTGCCTTTCTGTACCACTCTTGCCTCTTTGTGTACCCATCCTACCTTTTTCTGCACCCTTCTTCCCTCTCTCTGCATCCCTCTTGCGTCTCTCTCCACCCTTCTTCCCTCTTTTTGCACCCCTATTGTCTCTTTATGTACCTCTTTTGCCTCTTTGTGCACTTTTCTTGCCTTTTTCTGCACCTCTCATCCCTGTTTCTGCACGTCTGCTGCCTCTTTCTGCACCTCATTTGCTTCTTTCTGCACCCCTGTTGTCTCTTTATGCACTCTTCTTCCCTCTTTCTGTACCTTTCCTGCCTATTTTTGCATCTCACTTGCCTCTTTCTGCACTTTTCTTGCTTCTTTCTACACCTCTGTAGCTTCTTTCAGCAATTCTCTTGCCTCTTTGTGCACTTCTCTTCCCTGATTCTGCACCTCCATTGCCTCTGTTTGCACCTCTGTTTGCTCTTTCTGCAGCTCACTTGCTCCTGTCTACACTTCTCCTGCCTCCTTCTGCACCCTGTTGCTTCATTCTGCACTTTCCATGCCTTTTTCTGCACCACTCTTGCCTTTTTCTGCACCTCTCTTCCCTCTTTCTGCACCTCTCTTCCCTCTTTCTGCACGTATGTTGCCTCTTTCTGCACCTCATTTGCTTCTTTCCACACTCCTGTTGTCTCTTTCTGCACTTGTCTTCCCTCTTTCTGTACTTTTCCTGCCTGTTTTTGCATCTCACTTGCCTCTTTCTGCACTTTTCTTGATTTCTACACCTCTGTTGCTTCTTTCGGCAATTCTCTTGCCTCTTTGTGCACTTCTCTTGCCTGTTTCTGCACATCTCTTGCAACTCTGTTGTTTCATTCTGCACTTTTCATGCTTCTTTTTGCCCAGTCTTGCTTCTTTCTGTACCCCTGTTGTCTCTTTATGTACCACTTTTGCCTCTTGCTACACTTCTCTTGCCTCTTTTTGCACCCCTGTTACTTCATTCTGCACTTTCCATACTTCTTTCCGCACCTGTCTTGCTTTTTCTGCATCCCTCTTGCCTTTCTGTACCACTCTTGCCTCTTTGTGCACCCATCCTACCTTTTTCTGCACCCTTCTTCCCTCTCTCTGCATCCCTCATGCGTCTCTCTCCACCCTTCTTCCCTCTTTCTGCACCCCTGTTGTCTCTTTATGTACCTCTTTTGCCTCTTTGTGCACTTTTCTTGCCTTTTTCTGCACCTCTCATCCCTGTTTCTGCACGTCTGTTGCCTCTTTCTTCACCTCATTTGCTTCTTTTTGCACCCCTGTTGTCTCTTTATGCACTCGTCTTCCCTCTTTCTGTACCTTTCCTGCCTATTTTTGCATCTCACTTGCCTCTTTCTGCACTTTTCTTGCTTCTTTGTACACCTCTGTTGTTTCTTTCAGCAATTCTCTTGCCTCTTTGTGCACTTCTCTTCCCTGTTTCTGCACCTCCGTTGACTCTTTTTGCACCTGTTTGCTCTTTCTGCAGCTCACTTGCTCCTTTCTACAATTCTCTTGCCTCTTTCTGCACCACTGTTACTTCATTCTGCACTTTCATGCTTCTTTCTGCACCTGTCTTGCTTCTTTCTGCACCCCTGTTGTCTCTGTAGGTACCTCTTTTGCCTCTTTCTGCTCTTTTCTTACCTTTTTCTGCACCTCTTTTCCCTCTTTCTGCATGTCTGTTGCCTCTTTCTGCACCTCATTTGCTTCTCTCTGCTCCTGTTGTCTCTTTTTGCACTCGTCTTCCCTCTTTCTGTACCTTTCCTGTCTGTTTTTGCATCTCACTTGCCTCTTTCTGCAATTTTCTTGCTTCTTTCTACACCTCTGTTGCTTCTTTCAGCAATTCTCTTGCCTCTTTGTGCACTTCTCTTGCCTGTTTCTGCACCTCTCTTGTCTCTTTTTGCACCTCTGTTGGCTCTTTCTGTACCTCACTTGCTCCTTTCTACACTACTCCTGCCTCCTTCTGCACCCCTGTTGCTTCATTCTGCACTTTCCATGCTTCTTTCTGCATCTATCTTGCTTCTTTCTGCACCCCTCTTGTCTCGTTATGAACCTCTTTTGCCTCTTTCTGCACTTTTCTTGCCTTTTTCTACACCTCTCTTGCCTTTTTCTGCACCTCTCTTCCCTCTTTCTGCACGTATGTTGCCTCTTTCGGCACCTCATTTGCTTCTTTCTACACCCCTGTTGTCTCTTTCTGCACTCGTCTTCCCTCTTTCTGTACCTTTCCTGCCTGTTTTTGCATCTCACTTGCCTCTTTCTGCACTTTTCTTGCTTTCTACACCTCTGTTGCTTCTTTCGGCAATTCTCTTGCCTCTTTGTGCACTTCTCTTGCCTGTTTCTGCACCTCTCTTGCATCTCTGTTGGCTCTTTCTGCACCTCACTTGCTCCTTTCTACACTTCTCCTGCCTCTTTCTGCACCCCTGTTGCTTCATTCTGTACTTTCCATGCTTCTTTTTGCCCAGTCTTGCTTCTTTCTGCACCCCTGTTGTCTCTTTATGTACCACTTTTGCCTCTTGCTGCACTTCTCTTGCCTCTTTTTGCACCCGTTACTTCATTCTGCACTTTCCTTACTTCTTTCCGCACCTGTCTTGCTTTTTCTGCATCCCTCTTGCCTTTCTGTACCACTCTTGCCTCTTTGTGCACCCATCCTACCTTTTTCTGCACCCTTCTTCCCTCTCTCTGCATCCCTCTTGCGTCTCTCTCCACCCTTCTTCCCTCTTTCTGCACCCCTGTTGTCTCTTTATGTACCTCTTTTGCCTCTTTGTGCACTTTTCTTGCCTTTTTCTGCACCTCTCATCCCTGTTTCTGCACGTCTGCTGCCTCTTTCTGCACCTCATTTGCTTCTTTGTGCACCCCTGTTGTCTCTTTATGCACTCTTCTTCCCTCTTTCTGTACCTTTCCTGCCTATTTTTGCATCTCACTTGCCTCTTTCTGCACTTTTCTTGCTTCTTTCTACACCTCTGTAGCTTCTTTCAGCAATTCTCTTGCCTCTTTGTGCACTTCCCTTCCCTGATTCTGCACCTCCGTTGCCTCTGTTTGCACCTCTGTTTGCTCTTTCTGCAGCGCACGTGCTCCTTTCTACAATTCTCTTGCCTCTTTCTGCACCCCTGTTACTTCATTTTGCACTTTCATGCTTCTTTCTGCACCTGTCTTGCTTTTTTCTGCACCCCTGTTGTCTCTGTATGTACCTCTTGTGCCTCTTTCTGCTCTTTTCTTACCTTTTTCAGCACCTCTTTTCCCTCTTTCTGCATGTCTGTTGCCTCTTTCTGCACCTCATTTGCTTCTCTCTGCTCCTGTTGTCTCTTTTTGCACTCGTCTTCCCTCTTTCTGTACCTTTCCTGTCTGTTTTTGCATCTCACTTGCCTCTTTCTGCAATTTTCTTGCTTTCTACACCTCTGTTGCTTCTTTCAGCAATTCTCTTGCCTCCTTGTGCACTTCTCTTGCCTGTTTCTACACCTCTCTTGCCTCTTTTTGCACCTCTGTTGACTCTTTCTGTACCTCACTTGCTCCTTTCTACACTACTCCTGCCTCCTTCTGCACCCCTGTTGCTTCATTCTGCACTTTCCATGCTTCTTTCTGCATCTATCTTGCTTCTTTCTGCACCCCTGTTGTCTCGTTATGAACCTCTTTTGCCTTTTTCTGCACTTCTCTTGCCTGTTTCTGCACCTCTCTTGCATCTCTGTTGGCTCTTTCTGCACCTCACTTGCTCCTTTCTACACTTCTCCTGCCTCTTTCTGCACCCCTGTTGCTTCATTCTGCACTTTCCATGCTTGTTTTTGCCCAGTCTTGCTTCTTTCTGCACCCCTGTTGTCTCTGTATGTACCACTTTTGCCTCTTGCTGCACTTCTCTTGCCTCTTTTTGCACCCGTTACTTCATTCTGCACTTTCCTTACTTCTTTCCGCACCTGTCTTGCTTTTTCTGCATCCCTCTTGCCTTTCTGTACCACTCTTGCCTCTTTGTGCACCCATCCTACCTTTTTCTGCACCCTTCTTCCCTCTCTCTGCATCCCTCTTGCGTCTCTCTCCACCCTTCTACCCTCTTTCTGCACCCCTGTTGTCTCTTTATGTACCTCTTTTGCCTCTTTGTGCACTTTTCTTGCCTTTTTCTGCACCTCTCATCCCTGTTTCTGCACGTCTGCTGCCTCTTTCTGCACCTCATTTGCTTCTTTCTGCACCCCTGTTGTCTCTTTATGCACTCTTCTTCCCTCTCTCTGTACCTTTCCTGCCTATTTTTGCATCTCACTTGCCTCTTTCTGCACTTTTCTTGCTTCTTTCTACACCTCTGTAGCTTCTTTCAGCAATTCTCTTGCCTCTTTGTGCACTTCTCTTCCCTGATTCTGCACCTCCGTTGCCTCTGTTTGCACCTCTGTTTGCTCTTTCTGCAGCTCACTTGCTCCTTTCTACACTTCTCTTGCCTCTTTCTGCACCCCTGTTACTTCATTCTGCACTTTCATGCTTCTTTCTGCACCTGTCTTGCTTCTTTCTACACCCCTGTTGTCTCTGTATGTACCTCTTTTGCCTCTTTCTGCTCTTTTCTTACCTTTTACAGCACCTTTTTCCCCTCTTTCTGCATGTCTGTTGCCTCTTTCTGCACCTCATTTGCTTCTTTCTGCTCCTGTTGTCTCTTTTTGCACTCGTCTTCCCTCTTTCTGTACCTTTCCTGTCTGTTTTTGCATCTCACTTGCCTCTTTCTGCAATGTTCGTGCTTTATACACCTCTGTTGCTTCTTTCAGCAATTCTCTTGCCTCCTTGTGCACTTCTCTTGCCTGTTTCTGCACCTCTCTTGCCTCTTTTTGCACCTCTGTTGGCTCTTTCTGTACCTCACTTGCTCCTTTCTACACTACTCCTGCCTCCTTCTGCACCCCTGTTGCTTCATTCAGCACTTTCCATGCTTCTTTCTGCATCTATCTTGCTTCTTTCTGCACCTCTGTTGTCTCGTTATGAACCTCTTTTGCCTTTTTCTGCACCTCTCTTGCCTTTTTCTGCACCTCTCTTCCCTCTTTCTGCACGTATGTTGCCTCTTTCTTCACCTCATTTGCTTCTTTCTACACTCCTGTTGTCTCTTTCTGCACTCATCTTCCCTCTTTCTGTACCTTTCCTGCCTGTTTTTGCATCTCACTTACCTCTTTCTGCACTTTTCTTGCTTTCTACACCTCTGTTGCTTCTGTCGGCAATTCTCTTGCCTCTTTGTGCACTTCTCTTGCCTGTTTCTGCACCTCTCTTGCATCTCTGTTGGCTCTTTCTGCACCTCACTTGCTCCTTTCTACACTTCTCCTGCCTCTTTCTGCACCCCTGTTGCTTCATTCTGTACTTTCCATGCTTCTTTTTGCCCTGTCTTGCTTCTTTCTGCACCCCTGTTGTCTCTTTATGTACCACTTTTGCCTCTTGCTGCACTTCTCTTGCCTCTTTTTTGTACCTGTTACTTCATTCTGCACTCTCCATACTTCTTTCCGCACCTGTCTTGCTTTTTTCTGCATCCCTCCTGCCTTTCTGTACGTCTCTTGCCTCTTTGTGCACACATCCTACCTTTTTCTGCACCCTTCTTCCCTCTCTCTGCATCCCTCTTGCATCTCTCTCCACCCCTTCCCTCTTTCTGCGCCTCTGTTGGCTCATTTTGCACTGCTCTTGCTTCTATCTGCACCTTACTTGCCTCTTTCTGCACTTCTATTTCTTCTTTCTACACCTCTGTTGCTTCTTTCAGCAATTCTCTTGCCTCTTTCTGTACTTCTCCTCCTTTCTGCATCCCTCCTGCCTCTTTCTGCTCCCCTTTTGCCTCTTTTAACACCCCTGTTGCTTCATTCTGCACTTTCCATACTTCTTTATGCCGTCTTGCTTCTTTCTGCACCCCTGTTGTCTCTTTATGTACCTCTTTTGCCTCTTGCTGCACTTTTCTTCCCTGTTTCTGCACTTCTCTCTTTTTTTTTATTCCTCATATACCAATAGATAAAAGGGCGATCTAGATGGGGAAACCCCCCCTCTCTCCTGAAACGTTGTTTTTGGATTCCGATGTTTACAGCCCAAGGAGAGAGAGAAAGGCATAACCCCTCTAGCATTCACTGTTTACTCAATCCACTCCAACTATACCACACTGTGATGCCCTTAGCTATATTGGAGATTGAGCCCCAACAGTGCCCAGGTGAAATCATCGGAATACGTTCATCTATTCCGCCATGCCACCAGGGACGCCCAGATCTTATCGACACTCGAGCTGTCGCAGGCCATGTCAGACTCACTTACAAAGATGACCTGTTGCAAACAGTCTGGAAAGGTAGGTGCTTTCTCATTCTTCCAAGCCCTGCATATTTCTCGCCTTGCCAGTAGCATTACATAAAAAATAAATCTAGTCATCATGTCATCAAGACGGTATTCCTTAATCAGTCCAAATAAAATTATCCTCGGGGTAGTCACAAATTGTATATTCAATACTGCAGTGACAAACTCACCTATTTTAGACCAGTAATTTATAAGCATTGGGCAATCTACAAACATGTGTAAATCATCTGCAGCAGGGAGTCTGCACGCAGGCAGCGATGTGCCATGTTGGTAATTCTTACTAATTTCTTGGGCGAGATGTAAACCCTATATAAAGTGAACAGGTGATTCCTTTTAAGTGGAGCTGACTTAACCACTGTATGCAACATTGTAAAGGAATCGACCCCCAGATCTTGGAGATTGTTGTATTCTAACTCAACATCATCACACCATATCTTTTTAAGTTCAAATTCTGCCACTCCATCATAGCCCAATACCAGAAAGCTAGTTCTTTTTTCTATGCACTTCTCTTGCTTGTTTATGCACCCCTGTTGCTTCATTCTGCACTGTCCATGCTTCTTTCTACACCTGTCTTGCTTCTTTATGCACCCTCCTGCCTCTTTCTGTACCTCTCTTGCCTCTTTGTGAACCCATCCTACCTTTGTCTGCACCCCTCTTGCCTCTCTCTCTACCCCTCTTCCCTCTTTCTGCAGCTCTGTTGGTTCTTTCTGCACTGCTCTTGCTTCTATATGCACCCTACTTGCCTCTTTCTGCACTTTTCTTGCTTCTTTCTATACCTCGGTTGCTTCTTTCAGCAATTCTCATGCCTCTTCGTGCACTTCTCTTGCCTCTTTCTGCACCCCTGTTGCTTCATTCTGCACTTTCCATGCTTCTTTTGGCCCCGTCTTGCTTCTGTCTGCACCCCTGTTGTCTTTTTATGTACCTCTTTTGCCTCTTGCTGCACTGTTCTTGCTTTAATTCTGCACTTCTCTTGCCTCTTTTTGCACCCCTGATGCTTCATTCTGCACTTTCCATACTTCTTTCCCTACCTGTCCTGCTTTTTTCTGCATCCCTCCTACATTTCTATATATCTCTTGCATCTTTCTGCACTTCTCTTGCTTCTTTCTACACCTCTGTTGCTTCTTTCAGCAGTTCTCTTGCCTCTTTCGGCACTTCTCTTCCTTCTTTCTTCTCCCCTCCTGCCGCTTTCTGTAGCTCTTTTGCCTCTTTGTGCACCTCTCCTACCCCTTTCTGCACCCCTTTTGCCTCTTTCTGCACCTCTGTTGGTTCTTCCTACACTGCTCTTGCTTCTTTCTGCACCTCACTTGCCTCATTCTGCACTTCACTTTCTTTTTTTCTGCACCTTTCTTGTCTCTTTCAGCCCCTGTGTTGCTTCTTTATGCACTTCTCTTGCCTCTTTCTGCATCTCTTAGAGGTAATTTTAATCCCCCTGCACTATTATGTACTAGGGCCATACAGAGGAGGTCATGCCAATCACAGGGATACCCCAACCCATAGTGTACCCTAGTGTATGTAGGTGTTTTCACTGTATTCTAAGCATAGCACTGGCTCCAGGCCTGGTTAGTCAGGGTTAGTTGCACAAGTTACTATTTGTGTAACGATATATCGGTAAGAGACATTAGTTAGTGATAGATTCCTTACCTTAGAATATCCCCAGGCATCAGACTGGATCCGGAAAATTTTGCGTAGCAATACCCTTGCGCGCCGGCAGGCGTCGTCCGCGGCTCCGCGTCCGTTGTCGGCGTCATTAGCGCCGGAATGACGTCGTCGGAGTACTTAGACGCCGCCCATGCGCGCTGACGTCAGTTCTGATACACAGCTTTTCCGCGCCAGATACGCAGAGCCATGATAGAACCAACACTGGTGCCATGAAACTAGGGCCCTGAAAGGGGATGACCTTAACCCTAGATATCGGTTCGCAGAATGGGGAGGATGGGTGGGTCGGTAAGGAATCTATCACTAACTAATGTCTCTTACAGATATATCGTTACACAAGTAGTAACTTGTGCATCTGAAAGAGACACGTTGGTGATAGATTCCTTACCTTAGAATAGATACCCCAGCAATACCAACCCCGGTGGTGGGTCTGCGAACCAATAATCACACCAGAAAGTCCTGGTGGACGGAACGGCCAATGAAGCCACCCCTCGGACTTGGCTGTCCAGGCAGTAGTGTCTTGCAAACGTGAGCAGCGAGGCCCACGTAGCTGCCTGGCAAATGTCCTGCAAGGGCACACCCCGGCCCAGGGCAGTGGTAGTCGCCGTGGCCCGAGTGGAATGAGCCCTCAATCCAACAGGGGGCTCCTTCTTAGCCAAGGAGTAACATGCCTGGATACACAAGATGATCCACCGGGAGATGGTCTGCTTGTGCACCGCCTTTCCCTTCTTAGCGCCCACGTAACTAACAAAGAGTTGGTCATCCACCCGGAACTGGCGTGTGCGATCCAGATAGAAAGAGAGCGCACGTTTTGGGTCCAGACGGTGGAGCCTCTCTTCCCCTTTCGAGGGATGCGGAGGCCGGAAAGAAGGTGGGCAAGGTGATGGACTGCCCGATGTGGAAGGCGTGACAACCTTGGGCAGGAAAGAAGGTCTTGTCCGCAACACAACCTTGTCCGGATGAACAGAGAGGAAAGGAGGTGTGGAAGAAAGAGCCTGGAGCTCACTCACTCTCCTGGCAGAGGTGATGGCAACCAGGAAAGCAGTCTTCAAAGTAAGAAGACGGAGAGGACAGTTGTGGAGCGGCTCAAAGGGAGCACACATTAGGTAAGTAAGAACAAGGTTCAAATCCCACTGGGGCATCACGAAAGGAACAGGAGGGAACATGTGTGTGATGCCCTTCAAAAACCTATTTACAACTTGAACAAAGAAGGCTGATCAGGTAGCCTTAAGAAGGCGAAAAGGGCAGAAAGGTACCCCTTGATAGTGCCTAGAGCAGAGCCCTGCTGGGCAAGAGAAAGAAGGAAGAGGAGAACCTCAGAAAGGGGTGCACAGAGTGGATCCACAGCCTTTGCTGTGCACCATGCCACAAATCTGTTCCACCTGCAGGCGTATACCGACTTTGTGAAGGAACGCCTGGCTGCCAGAATTACATTACAGACTTCAGGAGGCAAGTCAAATGGGCTCAACTGCCGCCGCTCAACCTCCAAGCTTGTAGGTGGAGACTGGACAAGTTCGGGTGGAGGACCGTCCCCTGCTGCTGCGACAGAAGGTCCTCCGGAAGAGGCAGACGAATCGGGGGATTGACTGACATGCTGAGTAGCTCGGGATACCAGTATCTTCGTGCCCAGTCCGGAGCCACAAGGATAACCTGGGCCCGGTCGCGCCAGATCTTCTTCAGCACTCTGGGCAGAAGTGGTAAAGGCGGAAAGGCGTACAATAGACCGCAACTCCACTCGCGACCAAAAGCGTCTCCGAGTGAGTGCCGCCTTGGAAATTCCAACGCGCAGAACTGATGACATTGCGTGTTCTCTTCTGTGGCGCATAGATCTAACCAAGGCTCTCCCCACTGCTGAAAGAGGCCTTGCACCACGTCCGAGTTCAGACGCCATTCGTGATCCATCATGCACCGATGGCTGAGTTCGTCCGCCCTGGCGTTCAGAGACCCTGCCAGGTGTTGAACCACCAGGGTCACGCCCTGATGTTCCAGCCACTGCCAGAGGTGCAGAGCCTCCTGGCATAGGGTCCACGACCCCACCCCGCCCTGTTTGTTGCAATACCACATGGCGGTGGTGTTGTCCATGAACACCTGCACTACACTGCCCCGGACAGAGGGGAAGCATGCTTTCAGTGCTAGACGGATCGCCCGCAGCTCCAAAAGGTTGATATGGAGCCGGGACTCCGCCGGAGACCAGAGGCCTCTGATCTCCACCTCCCCCATGTGGCCACCCCAGCCCTGGAGGAACGCGTCCGTCACAACCACGTGCTCCGGGTGGGGTAGGGAGAGGGATCTGCCACTGACCCAATCGCGGTCTGTGAGCCACCACTAAAACTGTCTTGCAGTGCCCTCCGAGATCAAGACATGATCGGACAGGTTGCCCTGATGCTGGGCCCACTGAAACTTCAGGTCCCACTGCAGAGCCTGCATCTGCCACCGGGCGGGATGCATCAGAAGGATGCAGGAGGCCATCAGCCCCAGAAGCCGCAGCGTCAACCCGACCGAGACTCGGGATAAAGGCTGAAAGATCGGAATCAGAGCCTGAATATCCCGAACCCGCTGTTCGGGAGGATAAACCCGAAACTGCGCCGAGTCTTGAACCGCTCCGATGAAGAGGAGCTTCTGAGAGGGACACAGGTGCGACTTCGGCACGTTGATGGAGAACCCCAGCAAGTGCAGGAGGTCGGCCGTAGTCTGGAGGTGGCTGACGACTGTCTGGGGCGAGCCCGCCTTCAACAACCAGTCGTCGAGGTAGGGGAAGACTGACACCCCTAACCTGCGCAGATGAGCTGCGACCACCGCCATCACCCGTGGGGCGCTGGTAAGGCCGAAGGGGAGCACGGTAAACTGAAAGTGCTTGTGGCCTACCGTGAACCGCAGGTAACGCCGGTGGGCCGGCAGGACGGGGATGTGAAAATAAGCGTCCTGCAAGTCCAACGCTACCATCCAGTCTCCGGGGTCCAGGGCAGCTACGACCTGAGCCAAAGTCAGCATCTTGAACTTCTCCTTCCGGGGGAAGCCGTTGACGTTCCGTAGGTCCAAGATAGGGCGTAGGCCCCCTTTGTCCTTCTTGGGTACCAGAAAGTAGTGAGAGTAACAACCACACCCTACTTCTGGCCCAGGAATGCGCTCGATGGCCCCCTTGGCCAAGAGGGCCGTGACTTTCTCTTGCAGAAGTTGCAAGTGATCCCCCGACACGCGGTGGAATTGCGGTGGCATGGCTGGAGGGGTCGCCTCGAAGGGGAGGGAGTAGCCCCTTCGGACGATTTGCAGCTCCCACCTGTCCGATGTGACAGTGCGCCAGTGGAAGAGGTGATGGCGAACCCTGCCATCCACTGGCGTCACATGGGCTTGAAAACACGGACTAGGAAGGTTTTGAGGCAGGTGCTGCGGGGAGAGGTGTGGACTGGCCTCGCCGTAGTCCCCGACCGCCGCTATGGTGGTTTCCACGGCCGCCACCACGCTGTTGAACATTCTGCGGTGCGTGGCTGGCTGCTTGTGTGGGGGTGCCCCTTCCTTGGCCACGAAAGGAGCGAAAGGCACCCGATTGCTGGCGTGTGGCCGAGAGGCCCAAGGACTTGGCTGTAGCCCTGGAATCCTTAAAACGCTCAAGCGCATGGTCTGCCTTGTTGCCAAAGAGGCGACGGCCATCGAACGGCATGTCCAGAAGAGTGGCCTGGACATCGGCCGAAAAGTTGGCGGTCCTCAACCAGGCGTGGCGTGGAACCGCCACCGTCGTTGCCATCGCCCTGCCCAGTGAGTCCGTGGTATCCAGCCCACACCGGATGGAATATCGCGCTGCACCTCGACCCTCCGCAAGGGCTTGGGCGAGTTTAGCCCAGACCTCCTCCGAACATTGTGGCAGCACGTCCGCGACCGTGTCCCACAGGGTGTGGGTGTAGCGCCCCAAGAGGCATGCGGTATTGACAGACCGCAGTCCCAAACTCAGGGACGAGAACACCTTCTTTCCGAACTGTTCGTACCTCTTGGATTCCCGATCAGGCGGAACCGTCGGGAATGCGGTCTGGGAAGTAGAGGCCTGGATGACCATGCTCTCGGGGGTGGGATGGGTGGACAAAAAGCAAGGGTCGCCCGGGGCCGAGCGGTAGCGTCTGGCCACGTTCCTATCCACAGGCGGACCTGTGGCGGGCTTGGACCAAATGCCCACAAGAACGTCACACAAGGCCTCATTAAACGGCAGCAGAGGCTCACTGGAGCTTGCCTGCGGTTTAAGGACCTCAGTGAGGAGGTTAGTCCTCATGGCCGCGACGGGGAGCTCAAGGTTTAAGGCCTTGGCCGCCCTCGTCAACACTACACTGTAAGCAGCCCCCTCCTCCGTAGCCACAGTGGGAGGGGAGACAAATCCAGTGTCTGGCAAAGTGTCAATACCACTGGCCTCCCCAAGCTCATATGTCCAGTCCTCTTGAGACTGTCACTCCTGTGCCAGAGGGTCCGCAGACCCCTCCCAATCACCCTTGTCACCCGTCTCCTGTAGAACAGGGTCAACTGACGGGGCCTCCTCGGCGCGAGAGTCGGGGCGACACTCGCGGGGCCGGCGCCGGTGAGGTCGTGAGGTCGTGAGGTCGACCGGCGATGACCCGGATCCGGAAGCGGATCCGGTGAGGTCCTGCTGCGCCGGGACCGAAGTCGCCGGCGGCGCCGGGGCCGAAGCACCCGACAGCGTCGGGGCCGAAGCACCAGACCCGCTAGGGCCTCCAGCCGGGGCCATTGGGCCCGGAGGCGCCACGGGACCCGGCGGAGAAGGGAGGGACCTCATGGCCATGAGGTACCGCTCGATCTCCTCCGGCGTTGCGTCATGCCCAGGGACCCGAAGGTGTGGCGCAGGCGGCGACGCCTGCGACTCCGTCGGAGCCGCGTGGGTGGTGTCACCCGAACCCCCGGCCGTCAGAGGAACGATGACGTCGCTCCGACCTCTCATGCCCCTTACCTGAGGACTTGGATCCTGACGACCGATGTCCGCTTCCGGAGCTGCGAGGACTCCGACCCCGCGACCGGTCCCTCGACCTCCTGTGGGACCGGGACCTGGAGCGGCGCGGGGCCGACTGGCGGAGCTCGAGCCGCTTGCGGGACCGCTCCCGCCTAGCCTTCGATGTCAGGGCCCGGCTGTCGGAGCAAGTGCGGTCGTCGTGGTCGAGGCCTAAACACTTCAGGCACCGGCGATGGGGGTCGGTAACCGACATCAGTCGGTCGCACTTGGAACAGGGTTTAAACCTGGACATCCCTACCGGCACCGTCGGAGTCAAAGACTCGAGAAGAGAAATGATCAAAGATCAAAAAAGTTTAGTCAAAAAAATTACTAAGGGGTAGAGCTACTCCGGATCTGCGCTAGCTGGCGCGGAGAAAAGAAGAACTGACGTCAGCGCGCATGGGCGGCGTCTAAGTACTCCGACAATGTCATTCCGGCGCTAACGATGCCGACGACGGACGTGGAGCCGCGGACGACGCCTGCCGGCGCGCAGGGGTATTGCTACGCAAAATTTTCCGAATCCAATCTGACGCCTGGGGATATTCTAAGGTAAGGAATCTATCACTAACGTGTCTCTTTCAGACATCACCAGTACCCGTCAGAAAAAGGTTGGGGGCACAGGATGCTTTTGCAACAAGGCCTCTTTCTACTCCTCTGTTGGTTCTTTGTGCACATCTCTTGCTTCTTTCTGCACCTTTCTTTTTTCTTTTTGGACTTACCTTTGTAGGCTTAGTTAGAAATTAGCATTTAAAAAAACCTTTGAAATTCACTGAAAAAAACACAGGTTTCAGGGATGTTCCAGTTAGAAATTATCATTTAAAAAACCTTTGAAATTCACAAAAAAAAAAACATAGATTTCAGGGACGTTATAGTTAGAAATTATCATTTAAAAAACCTTAGAAATGCACTGAAAAAACACAGGTTTCAGGGACGTTATAGTTAGTTGGACATTTCACTCACGCAAAACCAGATAAATTTCGCTGTTATAGTTAGTTTAGCTAACTATAACTCGCGCCCCCGCAATGCACTACTGATGACTTCACATATTACGTCATTCATGAAATAAGTGTGGATGAATAACAGGATTCTTCATTTCCTGTTTGACAAAACCGCCCTGTGTGTGGTTGGGCCTCTAAAGCGAGGAAGAGGTTGGAGATATATATATATATATATATAAATATATATATTTCTGCACTCGTCCAACTCGAACCAGCACTCCCCAATGTCCCGGGGCACCGCCGATCCTGAATAAACGAAAGCTGACCCAGCCACAAGGTGAAGAGAATATTTTATTTTCAATTTCGTTGCATCGCCACCAGCATAACGTTTCGGCCTACTCAGAGGCCTTGGCCACATGACGCGAGGGGTGGGACAGGCTATTTTTAAAGTGCTAGTGCAAAATTACAAAGACACATTATTGGTTTGGCACAAGTTCCTAATCATAGACATAGAAAACATGTTTGTATTATACGTTAGACAAGCCAGTAAAGTTGCAATGTTAAAAACAATTAAAAAACTAGTTTTACATATGTACAACAGGCAAGACTGGATTTTCCCAAAAACAAAAACAAAAATTCCAAGCAACGTACAAAGACATTGTCATATTGTCTCAACAGTGAGGGTGTAGAGGGGAAAAGCAACCAAAACTTTTGGTTTTTTCCTACAAAGAAAAATGGCGAAAAAAATACGGGTAGACATAGTGTTCAATTCCCTTATTATCAATACTTTCACCATTGCAAATTTACACACCCCCATTTGTGATGAGTATAACTGGAATATTACCCAAGTGGGTGAATACCACATGTCAAATTCAATCATTATGTCTTTTGAATCCCTTTTGACAGATATTTGATGATTGTAATCGCTATTACGTAAATATAAATGTGTCAAATGTAAAAAATAATAAAAAGGTGTCGTGAGCAGTGATAACAAAAAATAAATTCTAAATGTTAAAAACTCTCCCTAGATGGATAATGAGAGTGTGTTAGATTGATCATCATGAATCATTTTATCAGAGTGGGGGAAACTTCCAGTAACAGTTCCGTTTCTAAGAATAATCTGTCCATAACCATGTCAACGTCTAAGTATTTAGCAAAACTGATAAAAAATATATCAGAGTACTATGTTGACTGAAGAAAAATATGATAGATGGGACTGACTGGAATTTACAGATGAGTATAGAAATCGACATTGGTGTTAAAGCCGAGTGGTGTCTTGGTGTCGAGATCAAGGATATACTGAGTTTCAAGGGCTCTCAAAATAGCTTCACGCTTTCCATTTTTTTTGCATAATTTATGCGTCACTCTATGCCTGAAAGGGTTTTGTTTTGACTTAATACTGGGTGCTCCCTTGTGTCTGGACAAAGCTATACCTCTCTGAAGAGCTCTAATTAAAGCGAAACACTGTGTCAGGGGTTGCTTTTATTCATTTCAGGTTGGCTTGAGTTGGTATTTTACCAATTCAAAGCTGTAATATTGTGCCTGGAGTGATAAATGGCTTTTGTTGTTTGACAGCTCGGCAAGGACTGCACTGTACTAGTCCTATGCTTAAAGACTTTGCTGTTTAAATGGCGAAAGACTTTGTCATTTTCTATCTCGGCATGGATAGCACTGTCTAATCCTATGCTTTAAAACTTTGATAGAAAAACAGACATTTGAGGTGAGCAGATCTAGAGTGTCGCTGGTGTTGAGAGTGCTCTAACAGGAGCTGCTTTCCACCTAAACTGAGACCTACCCAGAGTTCTCTCCTTCTTTTTTGCATAATTTATGTGTCACTCTATGCCTGAAAGGGTTTTGTTTTGACTTAATACTGGGTGCTCCCTTGTGTCTGGACAAAGCTATACCTCTCTGAAGAGCTCTAATTAGAGCGAAACACTGTGTCAGGGGTTGCTTTTATTCATTTCAGGTTGGCTTGAGTTGGTATTTTACCAATTCAAAGCTGTAATATTGTGCCTGGAGTGATAAATGGCTTTTGTTGTTTGACAGCTCGGCAAGGACTGCACTGTACTAGTCCTATGCTTAAAGACTTTGCTGTTTAAATGGCGAAAGACTTTGTCATTTTCTATCTCGGCATGGATAGCACTGTCTAATCCTATGCTTAAAAACTTTGATAGAAAAACAGACATTTGAGGTGAGCAGATCTAGAGTGTCGCTGGTGTTGAGAGTGCTCTAACAGGAGCTGCTTTCCACCTAAACTGAGACCTACCCAGAGTTCTCTCCTTCTTTTTTGCATAATTTATGCGTCACTCTATGCCTGAAAGGGTTTTGTTTTGATATATATATATATATATATATATATACAACAAAACCTCCGTGAGGAAGTAAAAGGTCACACACCAGCAGTTTTCTTTCCAAAGGTTAATTTATTCTTGAATCATTTTCTTCCAAACACAGAACAACGAACGCATTTCGGTATATCTATATACCTTGTTCACGCATATATATATATATATATATATTACCTACTGGCGGTCGCCAGTAGGTATATATAGTTAGGATTTTTTCTCTATGGGATTTTTGAAAATTCTATGTCTAATAACTTTGGCGTTTGTGGACGGAATTGACTGAAATTTTCAGGAAAATGGAACATTTTGTTTCTGAGCAGCCACTGAAAATTTGGGGGGGTTTCGTCAAGGGGATCCGAGAAAAAAGGGGGGTCCCAAAACGCGTTTTTCCCATGTTAATTTCCATAGGGCGGTTGGCCTCACTTTTAGCCCGAACGGCTGAATGGATTTGCACGAAACTTGGCAAAATTGTAGGGACTGTTAGCCTGATGTGCCTTTGCTAGGTCTCAAGATATGTGCTCCAGTGGATTTTGAGAAATTAACGTTCAAAAAAAGATGTATATCTGTAAGCGCGCTCCGGGTAGCGCTCCGGTTCGCGTACTTGACGCGTAACGGAACTTCGCGAAGCGAAGCTGATTGGCTCTCCGGTGTCTGTCAACATTCTAAACAGTCCGGAGCGGCCGCCATCTTGTCTCTCGGTAGGATCGAGAGACAAGAGGAGGCCAAAACAAAGGGGGAAATGACCATAAGGGGGCATAGTAGATCCTCCCTGACCCTCTAGGTTTGATGTGGAGGCTTTAAAAGGGCCCCACGGGGCAAAAAAAATAATATTTTTTTTCTTTGTTTTTGCGTGGGGAGCGCCCGGTACGCGCACCGGGAAGCGGTCCGAGGAGCGTACTATGAGGAAAAAAGAAAGACAGGGTATAAAAATTTGGGCAATTTTGTTATAAATGGAAGGTAGTTCTGAAAAGAACTGTTTTTTTATTCTTTTTATTTTTTTTATTTTTTTTATTAATTTTCTGAACAATTTTTTGATTTTTTTTTGATTTTTGAAAACTATTTTGTGGTTTTTTTGTGTTTTTTTAGAGGAAATAACAAAAAATCAGGGTTTGAACATGTCTCAACAGGAGCAAAAAAAAAATAAAAAGGATTCATTGTTTTCTCATCTTGTTGCATTTATGATTTTCTCCAGCTCGGTTAAGCAAAGTAATACTCTTCTCTCTATAACAAATAGTTCCTCCACAATATATACAAACTATTTTGTAGTGTTCAAAAGGAGCTTGAATATTGTCTGGTCCGGCGAATGAGCTTTGTCCACTGGAGGTGCTGGGGATGACATTTGGGGGATTGGCAGCAAGATCCCATACTTGTGCTTGGGAAAGATTATTAGGGTGCCATCGCTCCATGTGGCAAATCATTGTATGATTGCCAAAGCTGTATTTCTTGTTGGGGTTGCCACGAGAAAGTATATTTTTACATATCAAACAAGACACCTGGGGTGCATTGACCTTATTTTGTCCAGGTGGAATTTTAAAAAATTGCCATATGTAGTGCTCTTTAATATGGCTCTGCCTTGGTGTTTCTGGCAGGAACTGCCTTACTTGCTCTTCCTCCTCCTCCTCCTCTTCGTCCTCATTATCTTCCTCTCTACCAAAGTCCAGTGTTGGAGGTGGTCCTTTTGGTGGTGGTGGTGGTGGTGGTGGTTGCTGAGGAGCACCAGCTGCAGCTATTACAGAAGCCATTGTGAAAAATAGGTCTTGCTCTCTGGAAGTAGAAAGTAAGAATGAGGTAAAAACAAGGAGGGGTTTTCATCATTTGGGAAAAAAAAATAGTTCTAAACCAATGAAAAGTGTTATTTTTAGGTCACATGACCTAGCCTAACAACATTAGGAAACCAAACGTGAAATGAACCAATGAAAAGTGTTATTAACAAGTCACATGACAAATCACATGACCTGTTATGCTTACGTTACGCGCTCCGCGCCGCGCCCCGGATCGCTTCCGGGAAGCTGCGCTTCGCTTCGCGGACCGGAGCGCTTCCGGGTGCGCTGACGCGGCGCATCATATGACGCATTACGCGACAACGCGATACTTCGCGATTACGCGATGCGTCACGATGTTGTTTTCTAACGTGGCAGTTGCGCAAACGGAACGTTTACCGGTTCGCGGACCAGGTCGCGGCAAGAAATTGAGCTAACGGGAAGCTACCCGGTTCGCGGACCGGAAGCGAAACAAAAAAATATATAAAAAAAATACATTAAAATTTTTTATTAAAAACATATAAAATATATTTTTCGATTTAAAGAAGAATAAATTTTAAAGCTTTTGATATTTGCTATTAAAAAACCATTGAAATTCACTGAAAAAACCATAGGTTATACACCATATATAGTTAGGAATTAGCATTTACAAAACCTTGAAAATTCACTGAAAAAACCATAGGTTATAGACCATATATAGTTAGGAATTAGCATTTACAAAACCTTATTTTACTCACACAAAACCATTGAAATTCCATATATAGTTAGTTGCACTAACTATATATCGCGCACCCGCAATCCACTGCTGATGATGTCACATATTACATCATTCATGACATGGTCAGTGACATCACTGATGACATCACTGATGACATCTCAAATGACATCACTGATGACATCACTGATGACATTTCAAATGACATCACTGATTACATCACTGGTTTGACATTACTGATCACATCACTGATGACATCATTCATGTGATAATACGATGAACTTCTTCAGACTCTAATATAACCTTAGATACACTCAGTGTAAACAGACACTCACAGACTGTCACTCATCCATGAAGTTACACACACACCTAGTCAGTCATGCAAAGAATCAATCACACCTCCATTTTCTCAACTATACAGTTATACACACCTTACTTATTCAAACACATACTAACACATATTTACTCTCTTATACAATCCCGGATACAAGTTCACAATGATCCATACAGCCACTCACACATTCACTGGCTCTTATGCACAGTTATTTATATATGTCAACTCTCACATGTACTGTGTTTTACATATGTACTTACTTTGACATGTAGCACTGAGATATCCATTCACTCACCAATACACTCATGCACACAGTCAACCCCCCATACAGCTGTTTCCACATGCACTTTTGAACCCATACATCTAGTGAATCAACTGCTCACACATCTATGCACAGAGTCATACACCTACCAGACACCCACACACACACTCAGTCTCCCATACAAATACATGGGCAACCAATCAATAACCCATATAGTTACTCATATAGCTACTGATCAACACATGCATCAGTTTACAGAACAAAAGATATAATGATGCAGAAATTAAGACAGTTTAGTCACTAACCCATGCACTCAGTGAGACACATTTAATCACTCACTCATACAGTCAGTCATGCACCTACTAAATCCTTCATCCAGACACTTATAAATCCACTCATTCTTCAATATGTAAGACATATTTTAACTTTACAGAAACATACAGTCATTGGATGTTGTCATCAGTGATGTCATCTGTGATGTCATTTGAGATGTCATTAGTGATGTCATCAGTGATGTCATTTGAGATGTCATCAGTGATGTCATCCGTGATGTCACTGACCATGTCATGAATGATGTAATATGTGACATCATCAGCAGTGGATTGCGGGTGCGCGATATATAGTTAGTGCAACTAACTATATATGGAATTTCAATGGTTTTGTGTGAGTAAAATAAGGTTTTGTAAATGCTAATTCCTAACTATATATGGTCTATAACCTATGGTTTTTTCAGTGAATTTTCAAGGTTTTGTAAATGCTAATTCCTAACTATATATGGTGTATAACCTATGGTTTTTTCAGTGAATATATATATATATATATATATATATATATATATATATATATATATATATATATATATATATATATATATATATATATATATTACCTACTGGCAATAGCCAGTAGGTATATATAGTTAGGATTGTTTTCCATAGGGAAATCGCAACATTCTATTGGGAATAACTTTGGCGCCGGTTGAGGAATTTTCCTGAACATTTCCTTAACTTTGCCTCGCGGCGCTCCGGTCCTTCCCTGAAAGTTTGGCGGGGATTCGTCAAGCGGGGGCCGAGATAAAAGGGGGTCTCAAAACGTGTTTTCCCCATGTTAATTTCCATAGGGCGGTTGGACTCACTTTTAGCCCGAACGGCTGAATGGTTTTCCACCAAACTTGGCAAAATTGTAGGGACTGGTAGCCCGATGTGCCTTTGCTATGTCTCAAGATATGTGCTCCAGTGGTTTTTACGAAAATTAACTTTGAAAAAATATATATTGGGCTACATTGGGCTATATATATGTTAGAGCCCAAATGCAGCCCAATGTAGCCCAATGTAGCCCAATGTAGCCCAATGTAGCCCAAAGATGGCCACCAGAGACAAAAAAAAAAATGTAGCCCAAATATCAGCCAGATGTAGCCCAACTATAGCCCAATGACAGAATGTCCCAGAGTGTTCTAAAGAACAACTCGAGCGCTAACAGTCTTACTTATGACAAAAGTATGGCACACCTGAAGGCATCTTGATTGGAATAAAGTGTTAACACTTAAAACATTTAATTTTCAAAGGAACAAAATGAGGGGGTTCATTTTGCCATAGAAATAATTATGATTAGTGCTGAAGAAAGAAAAATTAGGGCACATTTTGAGTGACTTCTCAAATCCTCTTATATTTCATTAAAAAAATTCTGATATGCAGTCTCCCAAGATGGCCACCAGAGACAAAAGAGCCTGTGCTTAAAAACTCTGTTAGCAAAGCAGGCATTTGAGATTTAAAAAACGTTTTAATATATAAAAACGTTATCCGCTAATAGAATTAGCATTTAAAAAACCTTGCGAATTCAATGAAAAAACCATAGGTTTCAGGCCTTATATAGTTAGGAATTAGCATTTAAAAAACCTTGCGAATTCACTGAAAAAACTATAGGTTTCAGGCTTTATATAGTTAGGAATTAGCATTTAAAAACCTTTGAAATTCACTGAAAAAAACCATAGGTTTCAGGCCTTATATAGTTAGGAATTAGCATTTTAAAAAACCTTGCAAATTCACTGAAAAAACCATAGGTTTCAGGCCTTATATAGTTAGGAATTAGCATTTAAAAAAACTTTGAAATTCACTGAAAAAACCATAGGTTTCAGGTCTTATATAGTTAGGAATTAGCATTTAAAAAACCTTGCAAATTCACTGAAAAAATCATAGGTTTCAGGCCTTATATAGTTAGGAATTAGCATTTACAAAACCTTTGAAATTCACTGAAAAAACCATAGGTTTCAGGAGTTATATAGTTAGGAATTAGCTTTTATAAAACCTTTGAAATTCACTCAAAAAACTATAAGTTTTAGTGGTGTTATAGTTAGCCGGACATTTTACTCATACAAAACCATTGAAATTGCTCCTATATAGTTAGTTGTACTAACTATATTTCGCGCACCCGCAATCCACTGCTGATGATGTCACATATTAGATCATTCATGACATGGTCAGTGACATCACTGATGACATCTTAAATGACATCAGTCAGCTAATGTCAAAGTATGACAATAAATCATATAGAGAATGTTCACCAAAACACACTCCAAGATGGCGCCCAAAATGAGCTTGTCTTGGAGTCCTACTTTGATGGTAATGACCCTTAATGCATGTTTAAAAATGGTGCAGCGCGAAATAAACAATGATAACACTGACGAAGGGATCTCATCCCGAAACGCGTTTGTTCTTGGCGTAATAAACTGATGCTGAAATACAAACCCAGCGAGTGCTGTTTTCTTCTAACCCGGATGGGAGTTCTTGAAGAATTGGAGCTGGCATATTTTCCGCGGGACACCGCCGCGGAGACAGCACCCGCTATTTGAGTGACTCGTGGTAACGGTGTTTGGAGCTACCATATTTTTGAACGAGTGCACCGCCGCTTTCTGTGGATAATCGGAGGAGGAATAAACATCATATGGTCCTTCGACTTCCACATCAGACCGAACCAACACGGAGGTGCAGGAGTCCGCGGGAAGAAGACGCGGTAAGCCTGCAATTAAACTTTTAAACTTCCGAGGTGGACTGTTGAAGATTGAAGCGGTTTAGCGAGGGGTTTTTGACGAATCAGCAGTCACACAGAGCGGTATCCCGGGATCGGGGTCCCGCAATCTTAACAAACTAACCAACAAGAACATGTTTAACATGTCTGAGCGTCGAGACGCTGCAGGAGATATTTTCAAAAATAAAAATCCTGACATTTCAAAGCCACCTCCGAGATCTAACACGGAGGTAACCAACACATTAACAATTCAGTTCCAGAAGTTAGAGAGATTGTACGAACGGGAATTACGCAAGTGGTGGGAGGGGACATCCCTGCAGGGATACATCGAGGTACAAAGAGTACCCAGAGGACTACGTATCTTCACTGTCCCTGCATATGAAAACCCAGACCCCCTCCTACTGGAAACATGGGCCTTGCACATCGCCAACTCATGCAAAGGGATGCTTGAGATTTTGGTCCAGTTTGCGTGGAGTGATCGTGATAAGGTGGTGAAAGAAATCGAAGAGATGGAAGAATCAATTTCTAAAAATGAAAATACAGAGGAACAGGAATCATTAAGGGCAGCTATGAAGAAGAGGTTGCAGAAATATGAAATGAAGATCAAACTACGAAAGCAGGAGAAGTTTGACCGTGATGAACGTGATTACGCTATGGGGAGGGTCCTAACCTTCTCTAAGAAATATGACCAGCCACGAAAAGAGCTAGCTAGAAAAGAACTAATGCCTAAAACCTCACCAGAAGTAAGAGTTGAAACTTCTGATTCAGATGTGACTGCAAGTGAGGTATCCGGGGATGCGACAGCTGATCCAGCGCCGACAACCAGCAAAACTCCTTTTCATCGGGAGTTCAATGTAATCAGAGCGTGCTGGCTAAGGGACAGCAAAAACAAACCACCGGAAGAGGCCGCCAAACCAGACGCGGTGGTTGGAAAGGGAAGAGGTCGCGGACAAGTGAATACGACTCCAAGAATAACAAGGAGCCAAAGAAGAGGGAGATGGTAGCTTCATCGGACCATCTCACCATAGTGAACCTATCCCAGAAAACTTTGACATCTGAAGAAGAATCCGTTCTCAAGTTGGGTTTGACGTTCTGTCCTAACAATAACATGGAATACACCCAAACCAGGATTGATCTTTTTAAGCTGATAAGGAAGATCAAATTGCATAAATTCTTTAAAGTGAAACCGACTGCTAAAGAAGTGAAACATCTAAGAACTACTAAAAAAGACACCGACCTCCTCATCGTGAATGATTTGACTGCATGTGAGGTGTTACAGAATCTTAGATCGGAAGGTCACTCAGAGACAAGCAATACGACAAACACTTTGACACAGAGACTGGCACACATAGATATTGACCAGGAATCGCCCAGCAGTGGGTTGAAATTAGTGTCCAAATTCGTTCCTCAAACTGCAACAGATACCGTCGATACATTCTCAGATGCGGTAATTAGAGATTTGATGGTCATGAGAACGAAACAGAATTTCCAGAAGACATTCCATAACATCTCAAAAGAACAATGTCTGGCCATCAAAAGACTATCGGAGGACGATTCTATTGTTTGTAAACCCTCTGACAAAGGAGGAAATATCGTAATCATGTCGAGGGAACAATATGTGACCGAAGTCATGCGGCAATTGAAAGACATCACATGCTATGCCACAATTACTAAAAGAGACTACCTTGAGAGCATCAATCTGCTGTACGACTTATTAAAGAAATGGCACGATAAGCAGATGATTGATTTGGAGGAGTATTTATTTCTAAAAACTGTCAACCCGGTACTGCCCTCATTTTACCACCTACCGAAAGTACATAAAAACATTACCAATCCCCCTGGGAGACCAATCATTTCCTCTATAGGGGGTTTAACTGAAAACCTCTCCAAATTTCTGGATCATTATTTGTTTGATTTCGTACTTTCTCTGAAATCCTACATTAGGGATACCACTGATTTTATCGATAAAGTGGAGAATTTAGACTGGCAATCCACCTATGTTTTTGTGACTCTAGACATAACCAGTCTTTACACATGCATTGAGCATGAACGAGGTCTACTCGCTGTGGAGTACTTTTTGAACAAAAGACAACTAAAATATGCCATGCACAATAAGATGTTACTTGAACTTATTGATTTTTGCCTGCACCATAATATATTTATTTTTCAGGAAGATTTATATAGACAACTGTCGGGTACGGCGATGGGCTCCTGCTTCGCCCCCAGCTACGCGAATTTATTCGTGGGCTGGTGGGAGGAGCAGGTAGCCTGGGCCGCTGAGAACGCCATTTGGAACAACAAAGTGGTTAAATGGTGCAGATATATCGACGACCTGTTCCTAATATGGGATGGGCCTGTGGCAGAGGCCAAAGAGTACATCTCTATGCTTAACAACAACGATTGCAATCTAAGGTTTACATGGGAAGTGAGCGAAGAAAGGGTCAATTACTTAGACCTACAAGTGGGTGTGAGAGAAGGGAAGATTAGCACCCAATTATATCGCAAACCAACGGCAGGTAACAGTGTGTTACACGCCTCTAGCAGTCATCCCCGGAGACTTATAAATAGCATCCCCTATGGGGAACTCCTGAGACTTAAGCGTAATTGTACCACAGACGTAGACTTTGAAAAGGCAGCCAGAGAAAGTATGGACAGATTCTCGAACAGAGGATACAAACAGAATCTGTTACAAAATGCCCTGAGTAGAGTGAGGAAACTTCCCCGAAGTTCTCTCTTCGTGAAAAAGAAAAAGATGAGTCCCATCATTGATGGCAAATTTCGTATGATCACACCTTATTCAGCCAATTCCTTCAAGTTACGATCAATATTGACTAAACACTGGCACATCTTAAAAACTGACCAAATTATTGGCCCAGATGTACCAGCCGCTCCACTGATAACTTTTAAGAAAGCAAGATCTTTACGAGATTAAGTGGTTCAGAGTCACTTGAAACCGGTGGAGAAAAAGAAGGGTACATTAAAGGAGGCAAAGGGTTTCTTCCCTTGCGGGAAGTGCAAAGCCTGTGTAGCCAGCAAGAGAACTCTTTCATATGATGTTAAAGGCTGCAAAGGGGGCAGGAAGATAGGCAAATTCATGTCATGCCACACAGATCATGCAGTCTATTGCCTTATGTGCCCTTGCCAACTCCGATATGTTGGCAGCACCATCAATTCAGTAAAATTGAGGGTGCTGGAGCACATGCGAGCAATAGCCAACAGGGATTTTGCTTACCCGGTAGCCCGGCATTTTGCCATCAAACATAACAGTAACAGGGACCTTTTAAGATTTTTCTGTTTGGACTGTGTCCCAGACAGCCCACGGGGTGGCAATAGGTTACAGGCACTCAGAAGATTGGAGTCGCGTTACATAATTGACTTAGAGACTAAGGCACCGGGGGGCCTCAACATTGGGGAAGAACTGTCCTCACATTTGGGCTAACTGTAATGTATCGAGAATCATTATTTAAGAAACACTGAATTTGTTTGTATGTGTATGATCTATATGGTAAATCAGGTTCATTAGGAAACATATAGGAAGAATGATTGAAATGATATTTGAAATGTTCACATGCTGGGTCATTAGAATGTAAAAAGCCTGCTTGTACCGTTTGTCTGTACATTGCCTATGATTATGACTTTCTTGCGGCCATATTTAAGGCCGCCCATGCCGATACACGGCAAGATGAAGAATAGGAATATCTACAACCTAGGACGACCAATAAGCAACGCTTGCGTTGGTTTAAGGTTGTACCATATCGCCTGTTTGGATTGATGTATTAAGACAGAGGTTACTGGGGGCTAAGATGGTATTAGCAGGGTGTATCCCTGCTGTTACTTTCATGCCGATACACGGCAGGATCAGTCAGCTAATGTCAAAGTATGACAATAAATCATATAGAGAAGGTTCACCAAAACACACTCCAAGATGGCGCCCAAAATGAGCTTGTCTTGGAGTCCTACTTTGATGGTAATGACCCTTAATGCATGTTTAAAAATGGTGCAGCGCGAAATAAACAATGATAACACTGACGAAGGGATCTCATCCCGAAACGCGTTTGTTCTTGGCGTAATAAACTGATGCTGAAATACAAACCCCGCGAGTGCTGTTTTCTTCTAACCCGGATGGGATTTCTTGAAGAATTGGAGCTGGCATCCATATGGCGCCGGCACTCGAGAGAGGCAGTGCTTCAAGATTCCAACTACAGAGTGGGGCAGTTGGTGTACCGGGACTCAGCTTCGCCCCACTTGGGTTTTAAATTTTATTGACTTTACATGGATGGACTCACTGGAGGTTACTATTCCTGCACTACGGGACCCATAATGCCGTTAGGCCACGCCCACCTGGGCGGGGTATACAAGTGGTGCTGGGAAACACCGTCCGAAGCCAAATTACAAGGAGCCATTGAGAAAGGGAAACCTTGTTCCCGAAACGCGTCTGGCAACCTGTGAATTCCTGAATCTGTGTCCGTGACACGAACTGCTGGCAAGTTGGTCTCTGAATAAAATGAAGAATTCACCTGCATGTGGTTTTCCTTCTTTGGGGCAACTCTAGTTTTGGATATATATATACACATATACACATATATATATACATATATACATATATATATATATATATATATATATATATAAATACATATATGTATATATACACATATATGTATATATACACATATATATACATTCCATGAAGAAAAAGAGACCTTGCTTCGCGAACGGCAACTTCAGCTACCTGAGGGCGGCAGCAATGAATTATAAGGCACAGCAGCGGTGATCTGTGAACATGCCAGTGAACAAGGGCAGTCCGCCCGAAACGCGTATGACGCTCTGTGATGTGGAGGAGTAACAAGCTGTGTTTTGCATACTTACAATAAAGAGAGGTTTTCCTGCAGCTGAAGTTGCTGTTCTCGAAGCAAGATCTCTTTTTCTTCATATATATATATATATATATATATATGCATATATATATATATATATATATATATATATATATTCACTGAAAAAACCATAGGTTATAGACCATATATAGTTAGGAATTAGCATTTACAAAACCTTATTTTACTCACACAAAACCATTGAAATTCGCATATATAGTTAGTTGCACTAACTATATATCGCGCACCCGCAATCCACTGCTGATCATGTCACATATTACATCATTCATGACATGGTCAGTGACATCACTGATGACATCACTGATGACATCTCAAATGACATCACTGATGACATCACTGATGACAACATCCAGTGACTGTATGTTTCTGTAAAGTTAAAATATGTCTTACATATTGAAGAATGAGTGGATGTATAAGTGTCTGGATGAAGGATTTAGTAGGTGCATGACTGACTGTATGAGTGAGTGATTAAATGTGTCTCACTGAGTGCATGGGTTAGTGACTAAACTGTCTTAATTTGTGCATCATTATGTCTGTTGTTCTGTAAACTGCTGCATGTGTTGATCAGTAGCTATATGAGTAACTATATGGGTTATTGATTGGTTGCCCAAGTATTTGTATGGGAGACTGAGTGTGTGTGTGGGTGGCTGGGAGGTGTATGACTCTGTGCATAGATGTGTGAGCAGTTGATTCACTAGATGTATGGGTTCAAAAGTGCATGTGGAAACAGCTGTATGGGCGGTTGACTGTGTGCATGAGTGTATTGGTGAGTGAATGGATATCTCAGTGCTACATGTCAAAGTAAGTACATATGTAAAACACAGTACATGTGAGAGTTGACATATATAAATAACTGTGCATAAGAGCCAGTGAATGTGTGAGTGGCTGTATGGATCATTGTGAACTTGTATCAGGGATTGTATAAGAGAGTAAATATGTGTTAGTATATGTTTGAATAAGTAAGGTGTGTATAACTGTATAGTTGAGGAAATGGAGGTGTGATTGATTCTTTGCATGACTGACTAGGTGTGTGAGTAACTCCATGGATGAGTGACAGTCTGTGAGTGTCTGTTTACACTGAGTGTATCTAAGGTTATATTAGAGTCTGAAGAGGTTCATCGTATTATCCCATGAATGATGTCATCAGTGATGTGATCAGTAATGTCAAATGAGATGTCATCAGTGATGTTATCAGTGATGTCATTTGAGATGTCATCAGTGATGTCATCAGTGATGTCATTTGAGATGTCATCAGTGATGTCATCAGTGATGTCATCAGTGATGTCACTGACCATGTCATGAATGATGTAATATGTGACATCATCAGCAGAGGATTGCGGGTGCGCGAAATATAGTTAGTGCAACTAACTATATATGCGAATTTCAATGGTTTTGTGTGAGTAAAATAAGGTTTTGTAAATGCTAATTTTATGTCAAGAACGGAGGCTCCTATTATGCCTTCTTTTCTTGCTTTATTTTAAATAGCAGCAAGATAAGCAAAGAACTACAAATACCCAGAAGGCCCAGCAGAAAACTACTGGCCAATGGGGATAGAATAAACAAACAATGGTCCAATCACAACCAGGATAGTATATATGGCCATCCCTGACCACACGAAGTCCTCTTTTCTTGCTGCTACGCAGAAAGATAAGTCGCATTTTCTTTTCCTCTTTCATATTTTACTGTTTAGTGCGCGTTTATTGCATTGCTGTGTTTTATTTATGCTCCGTTTGCTGCCAAAGTTACTGTTGTGCTTTACGAGCGTTCGCGCTCCTTTTGCTGGTCGGTCTTTGTTCCGAGTTGCTTCTGCCCCGTTTTCGGACCCCCCCCCCTCGCGTGTGTCAGCGTTTGGTTTCTCCCGCTGCGCACGCTTCCCGCCTTACCGGCTGTTCCCTCACAGTGCTCCGTGGCTCCCTGCTGCTCGTGTGTCTACCGCTGCTTGCACAAAGCGGTGTCCGCCCCCAGGGGAGTGTCTCCCTGCCATTCCGGCCCGTTTCCGCCCCCTTTCCTTCCTCTCTGCATTAACCCTTTCCCTTCCGTTTTTGCTGCAATGGAAAATACAAGCTCTCCAGAGCTGGATAATGAGGAAAGCGAGGCTTTCAAGTCAGACCTCAGTCACTTCATTAATAATTCAGTGGAGACTGCTGTCGAGGCTTCTATGACTCGTGTGTCCAGACACATGGAAAATTCCCTTTTAAGCCTCATGACCAAAGCTTTGGCCCATTCTGCGGGGGATAGCAGAAAGCGTAAACTGGTTCCTTCCACTTCTCTGCCTAAAAAAGTGTCACTGTTGGGTCGCGAGGCCTCCTCGCATTTGGTTGAGGACGTGGTTCCTCCCAGGCCTCCTAGCAAGGAGGGGTTAAAGGTTGCTACGTCTAAGAGTAAAACTAAGACAAAAAATGTGGAGGTTCCTAAGAAGCTGGTCATTGATACAATTCCTGACACGGATGATGATGATGATGATATGGGTGACACAGATGATTCGACTGGTTTACTTCACTTGCTTGATTCTCCTTCCCCCAAGAAAGCGAGATTGGATGCTTTTGCGTCTGAACCTGTTTTGGATTCGGAGGGCCAGCCTATGTTTGACCCCTCTTCTATCAGACATCCCAATTCTACTGAGTGGTTCCCCACTCCTCATGTGGGTGAATACATCTCCTCCAAGCTCCGTCTGCCTTTGGACAAGTCTGTTCGTGCTAAGCTCAAGTCTGAGTGTCCAAAACCTTCCCTTCCTTGTCATGTCACCGTTACCCCTTCAATTGATCAGCCCCTTCTTACTTTCTTCTCGAAGTTTGGCAAGGATCCCCGCAGGGGTGTGGATAAGGCCTGGTCCACTTGCCAGGACAAGCTTTTGGATGTTGTGGGCCCTTTGGCCCGGGTTTTGGATATGGCGGAGACGGCCCGCTTGGAAGGTTCGGACCTTGATCCGGAAGAAATCTCTTTGTGGCTTCAACGCTCCTTTTGCCTGTTAGGTAATGCCAATGCAGCGATCACTCATGAGCGCCGTAAAGGACTGTTGATCAAATTGGATCCGAAGTTGGCCAACCTAGCTACCCAGGATCCGGGTGTCAAGGCTGACGGCCTTTTGTTTGGCGATTCCCTTGTCAAGGATCTCAGCCGTTACGTGTCCACATTTGCTTCTTTAGACAAAGCGCAATTTTCTATCAAAAAAGTGTTTGCCCCTCGGGTTTTTGGCAGGGCCGGCAGAGGCAGGAACCGCTCTTCCGGCCGCGGTTACCCGAACCAAGGTTCCAGAGGCGCAGCCAACTCCGGCTATCAAGAATTCAAGCCACAGTTCTACCCCCAAAGAGGTCGTGGCTTCAGGGGTCGAGGACAAAAAGGTTTCCGCGCCCACAACAACAACGTCAACAACCAAGGTGAGCTCTCCCCCTCCTATCGGAGGACGTCTTGCTCTTTTTCTTCACAGGTGGCGCGCGCTCACGGCGGATCCCTGGGTCCTCAATTCCGTTCAAGGCTATCTCATCGAGTTTTACGCTCAGCCTTTCCAGTCTATTTTTCCTCCTCCGTTGGTTTTTTCCGCAGACGTAGCTCTGCTAGTCTCACAGGAGATCCGAAGTCTTCTTCACAAACAAGCCATTCTTGTCGCTCCCTTCGATCCCTCAGGTTTTCTAAGCTCCCTCTTTTTGGTTCGAAAAAAGAACAAAAAAGTTCGTCCAGTCATCAATCTCAAGTGGTTCAACCAGTTCGTGGTTTATCGCCACTTCAAGATGGAGACCATTCTCCATCTCAGGGATACGTTACGCCAATCCGATTGGATGGTCAGACTCGATCTACAGGACGCATATCTTTCAATTCCTATACACGAGGCCCACACCAAATTTCTACAATTTCAGTGGTCCGGTGTCACTTACCGATTTCGTTCTCTTCCTTTCGGACTTTCTTCCGCTCCTTGGTGCTTCACCAAAGTGATGAAGCCAGTGGTGTCCCATCTGCGCTCCCTCGGTATTCGTCTCATCATTTATCTAGACGATATCTTGATCATGCACTCGGACATGCAGACTCTTCTTTCTCACCTCGAGATTGCTCAGTCTCTCCTTCTGGATCTGGGTTTCCTCATCAATTCCGAGAAATCTATGTTAGTCCCTTCCCAGAGTGTGGAATTTCTAGGCTTCCGAGTGGACTCTTCCACAGCATCTCTTTATCTCCCGAAATCCAAAGTTTCAGCCATTCGGTCAGAATTATGTCAAATTCTTCGCCTTTCCGAGGTGTCTCTTCGTTCGCTTGCAAGGGTCGTAGGCCTTCTGTCAGCCTCCATTCAAGCGATCTTTCCAGGACCTCTGCACTATCGAGCTCTGCAGCGCTTGAAGATTCGTCATCTGCGCCAAGGCTTGGCGTACTCGGATCTTGTCCAGCTGGACCAAGAATCTCGTCTCGAGTTACAATGGTGGATAGACCATTTAGATGCGTGGAACGGGAGAACGATTTTTGCAACGGCCCCCGATCTTGTATTAGAATCAGATGCCAGCCTGTCGGGTTGGGGCGCCCGATGTGGTTCAATCTCGACTGGAGGTACATGGTCTCCAGAGGAGTCGTCATTGCACATAAACTGTTTAGAGATGCTGGCAGGCTCCTTTGCAATCCGCAGTCTGGCAAAAAACAAAGCAAGTTGTTCCATCCTCCTTCGGATGGACAATGTTTCTGCGGTTCGCTACATAAACCATCTAGGTGGCACAAAGTCAAAACCGCTGGCGGACCTTGCAAAGAGCCTTTGGCACTTCTGTCTTCAACACAAGCTATCTCTCCGAGCGGAATATCTCCCGGGCAGTCTCAACGCCATCGCAGATTGGCACTCTCGATACCTTCGAGATTCAAGCGATTGGAAGCTGCTTCCCTCCGTCTTTCTTTCTCTCTCCCAGAAATGGGGTCCCTTTTCTATCGATCTCTTCGCTTCCCGGCTCAATTCCCAACTTCCCGCTTTCTTCAGCTGGAGACCGGACCCTCTTGCTCTCGCGACAGATGCATTCCTGCAGGATTGGTCTCTGACTCTCAATTATGCGTTTCCTCCGTTCATAATGATCAACAGGGTTCTGGCCCAGGTTCGTCGTCAGTCGACATCCTTGGTTCTCCTGGCTCCTTTCTGGCAAGCCCAAATCTGGTTCCCCTCTCTCTTGGAGCTCGCGGTGGACTTTCCGGTGCTGCTTCCCTTCAGCGAAGATCTCCTGCTAGATCCTCAGGGACTTCCACACGCCTTGATTCTGGACAGATCTCTAGTTCTGTCCGCTTGGAGGATCTCCGGTCTTCCGCGCCTGACGTCTTCATTTCACAGGAGGCTTCAATCTTTATCAGCAGAGCTTGGGCCCCTGGCACCTCCAGAGCCTACAAGTCCGCTTGGTCTTTATGGGCAAGCTGGTGTATGGAACGGTCTGTCGATCCCTTTTCAGCTCCTTTAAGCCTCGTGGTTAATTTTTTGGCTTCCGAAGCTAGTGCGGGTAAGTCCTATCGCACGGTTAATCTGTACAGATCTGCTATCTCTTTGAATCATTGTCCTATTGACAATAAACCTGTGGGTTCCCACCCTTTGGTGTGTCGCCTGCTTCGTGGAGTTCGATTTTCAAAACCTCCGTTGGCTAAGTATTCCTTTTTGTGGGATGTTAATTTGGTGTTCAAATTGTTTATTTCATGGCCTGCAAATGATGCTCTTTCTCTCAAAATGTTGTCAGCCAAACTTACCATGTTGTTATGTTTAATTTCAATCAAACGTGTCTCTGATGTCAGAGCTTTGGATTTGTCTTCCAGACAGTTTTCACCTTCTGGTGTTTTGTTTCAGGTTCACAGGCGTACCAAAACCAATATACAATCTGTGTTTTATCCTTATTTTCCTTCACAGCCCCAACTTTGTGTTGGACAATGTTTAAAGAGTTATGAACAAAAAACTGCTGGTCTCAGGTCTTCCTCTCATTCGCAATTGCTCATTTCTTTTCGCAAACCCCATCTCCCTGTGTCCTCTGCCACTTTAGCCCGTTGGGTGAGGTGGATCATGTCCCTTGCGGGCATTGATGTTACTGCTTTTGGTGCACACTCGGCCAGGGGTGCCATGGCCTCTAAAGCCTTTTGGGCAGGCTCTCGTTTGGAGGATATCCTGAAATCAGCAGATTGGTCTAATGATGCTATTTTCAAAACGTTTTATTGTAAACCTGTTGTTTCTGCTTCTTCTGTTGTTGTTGATATGCTTTGAACAAGCATAATAGGAGCCTCCGTTCTTGACATAAAATGTAGATTTTCCTAGTATTTATGACGGAAAGTCTTAATTTTATTAAAGACACGGAGGCGAGTATTATCCCACCTCTATTCTACTAATTTTGTCTGTTTTTCCCACCCTTAGGAACTCCGGCTTTACCACCGACCTCCAACTGAACCTGCATCTGCTCCAGTGGATGTTCTTTCTTCATCGGGGACTCTCCTCCAGCGTTTTCCTGCAGTCCTGGGTTTCCTACAGGATATTTTGGCTTGGATTATGACTGTGTGCATTTTAGTTTCTATTTTTCCATTGTTTATGCATTCTCTTTGACTTCTCGCACAAGAAAAGAGGACTTCGTGTGGTCAGGGATGGCCATATATACTATCCTGGTTGTGATTGGACCATTGTTTGTTTATTCTATCCCCATTGGCCAGTAGTTTTCTGCTGGGCCTTCTGGGTATTTGTAGTTCTTTGCTTATCTTGCTGCTATTTAAAATAAAGCAAGAAAAGAAGGCATAATACTCGCCTCCGTGTCTTTAATAAAATTAAGACTTTCCGTCATAAATACTAGGAAAATCTACATTCCTAACTATATATGGTCTATAACCTATGGTTTTTTCAGTGAATTTTCAAGGTTTTGTAAATGCTAATTCCTAACTATATATGGTCTATAACCTATGGTTTTTTCAGTGAATATATATATATATATATATATATATATATATATATATATAACATTTCTATGGCAAAATGAAACTCCTCATTTTGTTCCTTTTCAAATTAAATGTATTAAGTGTTACCACTTTATTCCAATCAAGATGACTTCAGGTGTGCCATACTTTTGTCATAAGTAAGACTGTTAGCGTTCTAGTTGTTCTTTAGAACACTCTGGGACATTCTGTCATTGGGCTATAGTTGGGCTACATCTGGCTGATATTTGGGCTACATTTGGGCTCTTTTGTCTCTGGTGGCCATCTTGGGAGACTGCATATCAGAATTTTTTTAATGAAATATAAGAGGATTTGAGAAGTCACTCAAAATGTGCCCTAATTTTTCTTTCTTCAGCACTAATCATAATTTCTATGGCAAAATGAACCCCCTCATTGTGGTCCTTTGCAAATTAAATGTTTTAAGTGTTAACACTTTATTCCAATCAAGATGACTTCAGGTGTGCCATACTTTTGTCATAAGTAAGACTGTTAGCGCTCTAGTTGTTCTTTAGAACACTCTGGGGCATTCTGTCACTGGGCTATAGTTGGGCTACATCTGGCTGATATTTGGGCTACATTTGTTTTTTTTGTCTCTGGTGGCCATCTTTGGGCTACATTGGGCTACATTTGGTCTCTAACATATATATAGCCCAATGTAGCCCAATATATATTTTTCAAAGTTAATTTTCGTAAAAACCACTGGAGCATATATCTTGAGACATAGCAAAGGCACATCGGGCTACCAGTCCCTACAATTTTGCCAAGTTTTGTGGAAATCCATTCAGCCGTTCGAGCTAAAAGTGAGTCCAACCGCTCTATGGAAAACTCAATGTTAAAAACATGTTTTGGGACCCCCTTTTTTCTCGGCCCCCGCTTGACGAAACCCGCCCAAACTTTCAGGGGACGCTCAGAAACAAAATGTGCCATTTTCCTGAAAATTTCAGCCAATTCCGTCCATCAACGCCAAAGTTATTCAACATAGAATTTTCAGAAATCCCTATTCAAAAAAATCCTAACTATATATACCTACTGGCGACTGCCAGTAGGTAATATATATATATATAACATTTCTATGGCAAAATGAAACCCCTCATTTTGTTCCTTTTCAAATTAAATGTATTAAGTGTTACCACTTTATTCCAATCAAGATGACTTCAGGTGTGCCATACTTTTGTCATAAGTAAGACTGTTAGCGTTCTAGTTGTTCTTTAGAACACTCTGGGACATTCTGTCATTGGGCTATAGTTGGGCTACATCTGGCTGATATTTGGGCTACATTTGGGCTCTTTTGTCTCTGGTGGCCATCTTGGGAGACTGCATATCAGAATTTTTTTAATGAAATATAAGAGGATTTGAGAAGTCACTCAAAATGTGCCCTAATTTTTCTTTCTTCAGCTCTAACCATAATTTCTATGGCAAAATGAACCCCCTCATTTTGTTCCTTTGCAAATTAAATGTTTTAAGTGTTAACACTTTATTCCAATCAAGATGACTTCAGGTGTGCCATACTTTTGTCATAAGTAAGAATGTTAGCGCTCTAGTTGTTCTTTAGAACACTCTGGGACATTCTGTCACTGGGCTATAGTTGGGCTACATCTTGCTGATATTTGGGCTACATTTGTTTTTTTTTGTCTCTGGTGGCCATCTTTGGGCTACATTGGGCTACATTGGGCTACATTTGGGCTCTAACATATATATAGCCCAATGTAGCCCAATATATATTTTTCAAAGTTAATTTTCGTAAAAACCACTGGAGCATATATCTTGAGACATAGCAAAGGTACATCGGGCTACCAGTCCCTACAATTTTGCCAAGTTTTGTGGAAATCCATTCAGCCGTTCGAGCTAAAAGTGAGTCCAACCGCCCTATGGAAAACTCAATGTTAAAAACACGTTTTGGGACCCCCCTTTTTTCTCGGCCTCCGCTTGACGAAACCCCCCCAAACTTTCGGGGGATGCTCAGAAACAAGATGTGCCATTGTCCTGAAAATTTCAGCCAATTCCGTCCATCAACGCCAAAGTTATTCAACATAGAATTTTCAGAAATCCCTATTCAAAAAAATCATAACTACATATACCTACTGGCGACCACCAGTAGGTAATATATATATATATATATTCAGCTCCAAAATCCCCCTCCCCAACCAGGGAAGGAAGCGGCCGCACTCGCGTGGAGTTTTCAAAGTTATTTTATTGCACAAAAAACAGGACGCGTTTCGGCAGACGTGCCTTTTTCCTCTGTGTCAACCTGTGCAACAAGCGTTACCGCCATTTAAACTTGCATTTCAAAATCAATTACACATTTTTTTCATGTGAATGCATTGACATGAAAGACAGACAAATTCAAAATTACGACTGTGGCGGCCATTTTAGAGTGGTGTACATGATACTATCAGCCTGATTCATGTAGGTAAGTTGCACTCGCAAAGGGCCAGATTTTCAGAATCTGGCCCTTTGCGAGTGCAATTTTTGCATTTGGTATTCATGATACCAAATGCAAAAATCGCTATGTAAGAATTCGCATATTTGCGTGGAATGGCATTTAAGGAATCTCTAATAGAGATTCCTCAAATGCTATTCATGACACAAAACAAAATAGCGATTTTGGACTTTTGGGGCCGCTATTTACCGAGAGGTCAGACCTGTCGGTAAATAGCAAAAACTCAGAAAAATGCTTTTAAAAGCATTTTTCTAAGTTGCATGTTGCACACACACATGTCCTTTGGACATGTGTGTGCGCAACACCTGTTCAAATGTGCATTTTAGGGGTGCTACAGGGCGTCCTTTGGACACCCCTGGCACCCTTAAAATCGCTATCTTATTTGCGAGTAGCAAATTGCTACTCGCAAATGAGGGATACTCCCCATTCATTCCTATGGGCCTCTTGGCCCATAGGAATGAATGGGGAGTTTTTGCGAGTAGCAATTTGCTACTCGCAAATAAAAAACATGTAGGAATCGCTATTTTATTAGCAATTCCTACATGAATGCCGTTTTGCGTGTCCTCAATAGCGAGTCGCTATGATTCGCTATTAGGGCCACGCAAAACGGCATGTACATGAATCAGGCTGTTAATACCTAAATAACCATTGTTACAATCATGAGTTATTATCCTGCCATATTTACAAGTCGTGTATTGAGTCAATCATGAAAACAAAATCTGAAGAGAAAAATTAATTGCTAAACAATTAAGCCCTGTATATATATATATATATATATATATATATATATATATATATATATATATATATATCGAAGTACAATTCCTGTCCGTCAATGCCACGGCGGAACCAAGCAGGTGCGGACCTCTTCCCCCAAGAAACAATTCATGTACAATGACGGGCCACAAACACACAGGATTGTGTGAGCAGTATTTCAATTTATTTGCATTTTCTAGGATGACGCGTTTCACTCCATACATATACATATACATATACATACATACATTTACATACTCATATATATATATATATATATATATATATATATATATATATATATATATATATATATATAATGAACTCAGCTTCTCCTCCTCACGGTACAGAGAACCACAGGACACAGCAGGGCTTTGATGTAGATTTAATTTTTGAGGCTGCAAGACCGGTTTTGGCGCGATGCCTTTATCAAATGCATCTCTCAAGCAGCACGTTGTCCTCTTACTCATTTTTATTGGCTGGCTCCTCCTTTCCAAGTGGTGGATGGCCCACCTGCACCACGTTAGTCTTGCTTGCAAAATTATCTAGGGACTACCAGTCCCATGGAGCCACAAGCCGCTACACTTGGTGCCGGTGACAGGGAAAACATGCTGCAACTAGAAAGTATTTTCATTCAGTCCCTTTCTTTTCCCATCGAACTCAGTGTTTTTTTAATATGATGTTAGGGCGCAGGTAAAGTGATGGCGTCCTTTTTCACTGAGGTGCACGATGGTGGGTCAAGGAAAAAATCCGATACCTCGGCTAATTTCACAAATGTTTCCATGTTGCCTTGACCTTCTTCTTTAAAAGGGTCCTGTGTGCGCGCCACAGGCAGCGCGGTGAAATATGAACTCAGCTTCTCCTCCTCACGGTACAGAGAACCACAGGACACAGCAGGGCTTTGATGTAGATTTAATTTTTGAGGCTGCAAGACCGGTTTCGGCGCGATGCCTTTATCAAATGCATCTCTCAAGCAGCACGTTGTCCTCTTACTCATTTTTATTGGCTGGCTCCTCCTTTCCAAGTGGTGGATGGCCCACCTGCACCACGTTAGTCTTGCTTGCAAAATTATCTAGGGACTACCAGTCCCATGGTGCCACAAGCCGCTACACTTGGTGCCGGTGACAGGGAAAACATGCTGCAATTAGAAAGTATTTTCATTCAGTCCCTTTCTTTTCCCATCGAACTCAGTGTTTTTTGAATATGATGTTAGGGCGCAGGTAAAGTGATGGCGTCCTTTTTCACTGAGGTGCACGATGGTGGGTCAAGGAAAAAATCCAATATATATAAAAATATTCAATGTGCTCATCTCTCAGCTCCACAATATCCAGGAAAAGACAAGGCGAACCCAAATTTTCAGTGCTATTTCCCGTTCATTGTTAGCCCAGCACTGCCGCCATTACGCGTTTCGATCCTCGAGGGACCTTGATCACATGACACGCTACTAGGTACAATCCACCTTTTTAAAGTGACGTGCATAATTTTACCATAGACATAGAAAGCATCCTTTGTAAACAATGTTTCAGTACTCCATTGGCAAATCAAATTTTAATACCAAGCATTGTGCAAAACTTCACATGTTGTTTGTTTAAATACATGACATTTTGTAATCCGCAGAATAGACTTAAATTAAATTAAAAGTCAAATCCTGGGGGGGCGTGGCCAAGATGGCGGTGTGAGCGGACGTGCCTCTCGGAGCTCCCACCGCCGGCCGCCAGCATAGCGACTTACGCAGCACCTCATCTCCCGTATTGGGCTCAACCAGAGAGCGCCTGTCGCCCTGACGTGCCCGGTGCCGGAGGAGTCCTTGGCGGATTGCTGCGGGCTCCGTGGGCCACGGAATCGGCCCGTCCTGTGAGCGACCTGGTGCGGCCTGGTGAGGCCCAGTGAAGGAGAGGCGGGGCCGAGGCAGGCAGAGGAGCGCACCCGACTTAGGCACGTCCCGGCCCGCGCGGCTCCCCGCGAGGTTCCCGGGTTCTTGTCGCCCGGGGGCTGCTGGGGACCCGCCGCCACCCACCCCAGGAGAAGTTGCATTGGTTCGGGTCGGCCAGTGGAGGGACCCGGGGTGCCCTGTGAGGGGGACCCGCAAACGGGAATCCGATTGCCTATCGCCTGGACTCCGGGCTCGGCGGAGCGCGTGCAAAGGTGAGGAGCAGCGGGTTACCCATAGATCGCTACACGGCCGCATTGCTCACGGAGCGAGTGAGACGCTCCCGCACGGCATTGCTCTGCCCCGCGGGAACGCAGAGAAGTGGACCGGACAGAGAGATCGCCTGTGGACGACGACGGGCCTGTCGTGGGCCCGGAGGGTCGGCCGGTTGGCCCGAGGTGGCCAGGGCGCTGAGGACTAGCGGCCACCATCTTAGATTGCGAGTTGGCTGCCTGGCAGAGAGTGGGATCGGCCTCAGCACGGCACCATAGGAGAGCGCGCTTGCTCGCCGCAGTAGCAGGCATGCACTGTAGGCCTGGGGTGGCGCGCCCATAGAGGTCGTGAGGCCTGAATCAGATCTGGCGGCTGGAGCTGCACCCGAGGGTCGGTGGTGAGTGGTCGGATAGCGAGGAGAGGGCCTGGCAGGGTGAGTGGAGCCAAGGTCGGCAACCCCCGGAGGGGCTGGAGGACCGCCGGTGGGTCCCATGGAGGGCCTCTTGAGCGGTTGGTGACTACTTCGTGCCTGGTTGGAGAGCCGGGGTCGCACAAGTACTCGTGGGCCTGAGCCGCCTGGCTGTGTTGCACCGGCCGCTGCCTAGACATGGGACATGTCCACGGCGAGAGTACGCAAAGACAGAACCATTAAAGATCTGTTCACCCCTACCACGGCGGGGAAGAGAGCGGAACCCACTACGTCGGGACAGAAGACAGGAACTAGCAAAATGGCGGCCAGCACTCCCGACACTGGAACATCGAGCGCTGAGGAGCCCATCACTAAGACTTTTCTGGAGTCCCTCTTCAGTGGCCTGCGAGAAGATATCCGTGCTCTGAAGACGGAACTACAGGAGGAGATTAGTGTAATGCACGCACCTTTGTCTCGGAGGTGTCCTGGATCCTCGCCGCTAAAACCCTGATTCCCCCTGTCACCCCTCGGAACACAGGATTGTACACTGAATCCCAAGTTGTAACTAGGGGGAACACAGGGGAACAAAACAAGGGTAGTAAAGGGAAAAGAAATACGCCTCCTCTCTCTTCTGTGGTCTGTGTAAGACAGTATGTGTCTGCAGCACCTGGATCTCTAATAAGACAAAAACAGGAAAACGTGAAAAACCAACCCCCCTTTCATTACTCTTTTGTGTTGTACTATTATGGTCTAGAATGACTAACTACGTGTACCTTTAGTAGAATGTAACACCACTCGAACCAATATTCAAACTATGCCAGGCGAACTTCCTGTGACAGTCTTGAGTGTTTTCCGCACACACAGCTTCTGTATACAATATAAACAAATAAGGCACTGCTTCCAAAATGCCTACATCCAGAACACGACTATTATGCAATTCACTCACCACGTGTATATCATAACTGCAACTCTAATTTGAAGCACAAGTCACTGATAAAACACGGGACTCCAAAAGAATCAAACTCGAATTTCTCAAAAGGAAAAATAAACTCCACAGTATGTCTTTCTACTGTGGCAGACCTTCGCACATGAAACCAGGAGGCAATTCAAACTCAAAAATAGACTCTACGAGCCCAAGACAAGCCGTCTCGACTCTCTAAGAAATAAACACCAGCACTCCACACCTGGAGCCGGGAATCACTGAAACAAAATGCCGACACCCTACCTCCTCGGACGCCGACCTCAGATAACCTCAGATACCGACCCGGAACGAAAACAGGAACAGCTTAGCTAAACGCAAAGCACTTCCTTGTTCCATGGGGCGGGTTATATTCCGTTTCACTACATTGTGCGCATGCGTGCATACTGCGCATGTGCACCAGTCTATGGGGCTCCTTTTGCCAACCACTGCCAACCACTGTTCTCGTATGCTCATACCTCAATTTTCTCCACTTGCGCGTCGCCTATTTCCCACGCATCCGGCAGGCATGACAGAACACCCCTCCTACAGAGCCCCCCACAGGTTTCGGTTTATGGGGGTACCTACTGTGGAAAGCCCTCAATAACCGAGGAGCATGGACCTGTCCAGCTGGTTCCCAAGATCTTTCCTCAATACCATAGCCTTTCCAGTGAACAAGATATTGGAGTCGACCTCTCACTCTGCTTGAATCAACAATAGCACCGACCTCATATTCGTCGACCTCATCAACCATCGTAGGTAACAGGACTGGCTGAAGGCGAGTACCTGGCGCAACAGGCTTCAATAAAGAGACATGAAACACCGGGTGTACTTTCATGGTAGGAGGTAGGGTCAATTTCATGGCTACAGGGTTTATGACCTTTACAACAGAAAAAGGACCAATGTATTTAGGTTGGAACTTGCAGGCCCCTTTAAGAGAAAGATGTCTAGTTGAAAGCCACACCTTGTCGTCTTTTTTATACTCAGGTTCTGTGTGTCTATGTGTGTCAGCTGCCTTTTTGTACTCAGTTTTGGCTTTATCCAAATTGTCATGGATGGTGGAATGCACCCTCTGCAAGTGGGCGACTAAATCAGTGACAGCAGGGTTCGCACAAGGTCGCAATGGAGAAAAGGGTAAGAATTTAGGATGGAAACCATAGGTGGCATAAAAAGGGGTGAATAAGGTCGAGAAGTGATGACTGTTATTATATGACAGTTCAGCCAACCAAATCAATTCATCCCATTCTCTTTGGTCGTGCAACAATTGGCATCTCAGGAATTGCTCAAGACTCTGGTTTACCCTTTCGGTCTGACCGTCTGTCTGTGGGTGATGACTCGAAGAGAGATGAACCTCTATCCCCAGTGTCTTGCATAATTGTCTCCAAAACTTGGAGATGAACTGAGAGCCACGATCTGTGACTAGAACATTAGGTAGACCATGGAGTCTGACTATATTCTGGAGGAATATCTCTGCCAATGAAGAAGAGGTTGGTAATTTCTGTAATGGGATGAAGTGAGAAGCCTTGGTGAACATGTCCACAACTACAAGGAGAGTGTTATTTCCCTTCACTGTACGGGGTGAATCCACTATGAAATCCATAGATACAGACTGCCAGGGGGCCTCAGGAGTGGGCATTGGAAGTAATAAACCTACATAGCCTTGATGTGATGTCTTCCCCTGAGCACATATTGGACATGTGTGGACATATTGTCGTACATCGCTAGCTATATGAGGCCACCAACAATATCGCCTGAGTAATTCAAGGGTTCTTTTGTATCCAGGATGGCCAGCCACACTATGTGAATGACACCATTCCATCGCCTGATTCTGAAGGGGTACTGAGGGTATGTACAGTCTGTCTTGAACGTACTGCAACTCTGACTTGACCGTAGACTGATGTTGGGACAAAACCTCCATAGCAACAGGTTCCTGTTGAGCTCTCTTCACCTGCATAAGAAACTCAACTTCAGTAGTGAGTCCCCCTATGATCCTTTGAGGAGCAATGATGCTAGGGGGTGTCTCTTCCGTAATCAAAGGAACAAAGCCCAACCTGGATAAAGCATCCGCTTTACCGTTTTGTCTGCCTGCACGATAATGTATACGGAAATCATATTCATTAAAAAACTGTGTCCATCTCATTTGTCTCATTGACAAAGCTTTAGCAGATTTGAGATATTGAAGATTTCGATGATCCGTCATGACTGTGACGGTATGATTCGTGCCTAGAAGATATTGTCTCCATTCCTCTAACACTTTTTTAATTGCCAGTAATTCTCTTTCCCCCACGGTGTAGTTTACTTCGGCAGGAGTTAGTTTATGCGAATAGTAGGCTACCGGATGGAGTTCCCCCGTATTGGAATCTGCCTGTGAGAGTACTCCCCCAACTGCCACCTGGGAAGCATCCACTTCCACCACATACGGACTAGACGGATCAGGATGTTTCAAAATAGGAGCTCTAGTGAATGCCTCTTTCAATGTACAGAAAGCTTTATGAGCTTCCGCCGTCCACTGAAAGGACACCCCCTTTTTTAACAAGTGAGTAATGGGAGCCACTAAATCGGAGAACTGATGTATAAATCTCCTATAGAAGTTTGCGAATCCAATAAATTGTTGGATTTCCTTGATAGATGTCGGGGGTGGCCAATCTAAAACAGCACTGACCGTCTGTGGATCCATACTCAATCCGGTTGCTGACACTATGTATCCCAAGAAAGAAACCTGATGTCTGTGAAAGAAACACTTATCTAGTTTACAAAAGAGGGAATTGTCATGTAGACACTGCAAGACCTCCTGGACATGACCTATATGTTCATCAAGAGTCCTTGAGTAGATCAATAAGTCATCAATGTAGGCAATGACCGACCTTTCCAGGAACTCCTTCAGCACCTCATTGATGAAATATTGAAATGCTGAAGGAGCATTGCAAAGCCCAAAGGGCATCACCCTATATTCATACAGGCCAAACTTAGTGCAAAACGCCGTCTTCCACTCATCTCCCTCTTTGACGCGGACTAGGTGGTAGGCTCCCCTTAGATCTAATTTTGTGAACCATTGTGCCCCTTTAATTTGGTCTAAAAGAGAGGAGATGAGCGGTAACGGATATTTGTTTTTCACTGTTATGTTGTTGAGGGCTCTGTAATCGATACAACAGCGTAAGCCCCCCTCCCGTTTAGGGATGAAAAAGAGCGATGAAGAGGCAGGTGACCTAGAAGGTCTAACAAAGCCAAGGTCTAACATGGTATCGAGGTATTCCCTTAAGTACACGTTTTCTTTGTCAAAAACGGATTTAAAATCCAAGTACACTGAGGGCAAGTCACTATCAGGTTGATCATAAGGTAAGGAATATTCAGGACTGCTCAAAGCTGATACGGAAGGCAGAAAGGGTACTGTGATCGGGTTTGGTACAACGGATCCCCCTCTAGTCGTCCCATCATAATGGTGGTCTCTGCAGTCTACTCCAAAAGTAAGCTTGGACGTTTTCCAGTCTATGTGAGGGTTATGAAACCTCAACCATGGAAGGCCTAGTACTACCGGAAACTGAGGTGATTCTATCATGTCGAAAACAAGAACTTCTCTGTGTGTGTCCTCTATTATCGTTTCCAAAGGGATACTGGAATGTGTTATGGGACCGTTTTTTAATAAACTCCCATCTATGGTGTACACTTCTTCCTGTGTGTCTTTTTGCACTCTGGGAATGTGATGTGTCTGAGCCCAATGACAATCCATAAAATTACCAGAGGCTCCCGAGTCAATCATGATGGGTTGTGTGATTGTAGAAGATTTCCAAGACAGGGTGGATGGTATAAAGAAATGTCCTATATTTGACATAATGGAGGAGACCATGTGTGCCATAGGACCCGATTGTAAGGTCTCAGTTACCTTCGGGTCTGTCAGTTTTCCGCTTTGCGGGATTGCTTGGGTTTCACGGGACATTCTCTGAGGAAATGCCCTGCTTTACCACAATAAAGACATAACCTGTTGTCTCGTCGTCTTTGTTTTTCCGATTCACTTAGTGGCCCTCTAATACTGCCTATTTGCATAGGTTCAGGTTCTTCGGTTTTTATTTCGGGCTCTACCCTTCGTTCCTTAGGGGTGGGTCTAGGGTAGTCACTCCTTCCCTTGTCTTTTCTTCTCTCACCTAACCGGTGATCCAGTTTCACTACCAAATCTATTAGCTCGGGACAGGTATCAGGAGGGTCCACCACATGAGCTAGTGCATCTTTTAGTTCGTCTCTTAAGCCTTTATAGAATAAAGCACTACGCTTTTCTACTGGCCAATCTGCTTCAACCACTAATCTATTAAAGGTAGATATATAGGTGATTAAATCCTTTGATCCTTGTTTTAAATAAAGCAATTCTGTGTCTGCGGCATGTGTGAAAGAATGTTTGTCAAACATTTTTCTTAATTCTCGTCGAAAAGAATCATAATCTAGGAGTAAAGGATCATCCTTCTCTATCAAAGGAATCGTCCAATTGGCTGCTGACCCACCTAAATATGATAATACAAAAGCAACCTTAGCCTGATCATTCGGAAAACAGGGGGCTTTACATAAAAAATGCAATTGGCATTGGGTTAGGAAAGCTGCGCATTTCGAGGGATCCCCATAGAATCTTTCAGGAGGAGCAAGAGGGATGGTGTGTGGTGTAACGACTTGCACTATAGGATTGGGACTACTAGCTCCTGCACCGTCTATTCTATTCAGGCTCAAGTTATCTAGTCTGTCTGCTATGGACTGTGTTTCCCGCTGTAGATTGCCTACCATGCTAGCTACGTCTTGAAGGGTGAGATCCATGGCACCTGGGAGACAATTTGATAAAGGCTTCGCGTTCTGTAATGCACGCACCTTTGTCTCGGAGGTGTCCTGGATCCTCGCCGCTAAAACCCTGATTCCCCCTGTCACCCCTCGGAACACAGGATTGTACACTGAATCCCAAGTTGTAACTAGGGGGAACACAGGGGAACAAAACAAGGGTAGTAAAGGGAAAAGAAATACGCCTCCTCTCTCTTCTGTGGTCTGTGTAAGACAGTATGTGTCTGCAGCACCTGGATCTCTAATAAGACAAAAACAGGAAAACGTGAAAAACCAACCCCCCTTTCATTACTCTTTTGTGTTGTACTATTATGGTCTAGAATGACTAACTACGTGTACCTTTAGTAGAATGTAACACCACTCGAACCAATATTCAAACTATGCCAGGCGAACTTCCTGTGACAGTCTTGAGTGTTTTCCGCACACACAGCTTCTGTATACAATATAAACAAATAAGGCACTGCTTCCAAAATGCCTACATCCAGAACACGACTATTATGCAATTCACTCACCACGTGTATATCATAACTGCAACTCTAATTTGAAGCACGAGTCACTGATAAAACACGGGACTCCAAAAGAATCAAACTCGAATTTCTCAAAAGGAAAAATAAACTCCACAGTATGTCTTTCTACTGTGGCAGACCTTCGCACATGAAACCAGGAGGCAATTCAAACTCAAAAATAGACTCTACGAGCCCAAGACAAGCCGTCTCGACTCTCTAAGAAATAAACACCAGCACTCCACACCTGGAGCCGGGAATCACTGAAACAAAATGCCGACACCCTACCTCCTCGGACGCCGACCTCAGATAACCTCAGATACCGACCCGGAACGAAAACAGGAACAGCTTAGCTAAACGCGAAGCACTTCCTTGTTCCATGGGGCGGGTTATATTCCGTTTCACTACATTGTGCGCATGCGTGCATACTGCGCATGTGCACCAGTCTATGGGGCTCCTTTTGCCAACCACTGCCAACCACTGTTCTCGTATGCTCATACCTCAATTTTCTCCACTTGCGCGTCGCCTATTTCCCACGCATCCGGCAGGCATGACAATTAGAGAGGTCCGCCGCGACATGGATGCTATAGGAGAAAGAGTAGCAGACTTAGAGACTAAGAGCGATGGACGTGATATTGAAATTGGGGCGCTGCAACAGGAGATCATCCGTATACATGATCAGCAGGTGGACCTCCAGTCCCACGTCGAGGACCTGGAAAACCGCTCTCGGCGGCACAACATCAGGATCCGAGGAGTGAGGCAGACTCCCGACACAGTGTACCTTTTCCACTTCACACGGGGCCTATTCAATCACGTCCTGGGTAGGCCAGCTGACTCGGCCTTACGCATTGATAGGGCTCACCGGACGGGTCCACCCAGAGCCCCCTCAGCATTGCCGGCGGATATATTGGTCTGCATCCAGGACTTCCGCACCAAGGAGGAGATCCTAAGCAAAGCCCGACAGCTGGGAACCATTTCCTTTGGTGACCACGCTCCGGCCCTGTATCAGGACTTGGCGGCCATCACACTTGAAAAGCGTAGGTCCTTCAAGCCGGTCACCGCTAAGCTGAGACGTCGCAATATCTCATACAGTTGGGGCCATCCCTTCCGACTGGTGTTCAAGTGGGACAACAAGGTGTGCCAATTGAGGTCCCTCAGGGAAGCGTGCCACCTCCTGGGCATCGAGGAACCAAAGGAGGAAGAGGGCCCGTCCGTCGGGGGAGCTTCGGGAGCGGAAGCCGCCGGCGGCAGCAGCGGAGGAGGCGCAGGCCGAGACGTCCCCCCTAGGGGAGATCAAGGAGGGTCAACGATCGGCAGTGGAGACGGCGGCGATGGAACTGGCGGCTACCGACAACGGATGAAGTTAGGATGCGACCCTTGAGGCGTTCCTAAGAGCGGTTGAGATGAGATGAGGAGGGTCGGCGGCGGGAGGGGAGACAATGGACCCGGACACATTCCCCCACACTGTTCTTCACGCTGACTCGACAAGTGTGGACAATGGACAAGTTTATTCCTCGTTGGGGAAGGGGGGATTGGTTGTGGGTGGGTTGGGGAGGGGCCGGAGGGGGAATATCCTTGGTCCTTGGTTCATGGGTTGGGAGGTATGGGCTTTACTCCAGTGTGTTGGTTGTTCGGGGGGAGGGTGAGTGCTGGTACTCGGGTGGGAACTTACTGGGCTATTTCATTAGCAGGGATGCAGATACACCTCTCTAGATGGTGATGGATGACTTAATTATCCTCACTCTAAATGTGAGGGGTCTGAATAACCCGGTAAAGCGCAAAGCGATCCTGCTCCAGTTGGAACAATCCCAGGCGGACATCTGCCTCTTACAGGAGACGCACCTTCTGGCCAGGGACTGTCACCGGCTTAGGTCTTGTAAGTTCCCCCTTCAATTCTTTTCCTCCTGCCCTGATAAAAAGGCGGGAGTTGCGATCCTGGTGGCACATAAGTTTAAGGGTAAGGTCCTGGGCAAGCTTGCGGAAATTAAGGGTTGACTTTTGGTCTACAGGTTTGCAGTGGGTGATTTGACGTACACGATTGGCACGATCTATGGGCCCAATGAAGGCCAGGACAAATTCCTGCACAGAGCGCTCACTGACACTACGGACACGACTGACCGATATCTACTGTTGGGTGAGGACTTGAATTTGGTTTTTGACAATATATTAGATAGGTCCTGTCAACGCACTGCACAGGTGGGGTGGGGGCGCTCTCGGTCGCAGGTTTAGCCCGATTGCGGGACTTAGGGCTAGTGGATCTTTGGCACATGCTCCACCCCGGGGAGAAGGACTACACATACTTTTCAGCTGCCCATTAAACATACGCGCGCCTAGATTATCTGCTTGTCTCCACAGCTACTCAATCACTTGTCACTAGCGTCGACATAGGTACAGCCTCTCTCTCTGACCACGCTCCGGTCATGGTCACCCTCTCCAGGCCAGCAGCGCAGCGCTCCCATAGAGTCTGGCGTCTCCTTGAATCGTTGCTGTACAGGAAGGTAGTGGTCTCCAAGATCCAGAAAGCAATAGCGGATTACCTCTCTCATAACAGCAACACCCACACCACGTTAGCTACACAGTGGGCAGCGCTGAAAGCAGTCCTTAGAGGGGAATGTATTTCTGTCTCGACAGCGGAGAACGCGGAACGCCAGGCCAAAAGGGACGAGCTCACCCACAAGACCAGAGAACTCGAGCAGATTCACAGGAGAACAGGGGCCCCGAGAATATGGCAGCAATTGAAGGCTGCGCGCCAGCAGCTTGCTGCTTTAGACTTGGATAGGGCAGAATACGCAGCCCTGCGATTGCGTCATGCGTATTATACCGGGGGAGACAGGTGCGGGCGCCTTCTGGTGCACAAGTTACGTGCGGTCACACAGAAACGGGAGGTTCAGGAACTGAGAGGGAGGGATGGCACACTTGTTACTGGGCAGCTGGGGCCTTCAGCGCTTTCTATGCTGATTTGTACGCAGCTGCCCCACCAGATCCGGAGGCGGAATCGGACTTCCTAGTGACGATCCCACTGCCGGCCCTGACCCAAGACCAGATTGATTGCCTGGAGAAGGACATTCGTCCGGAAGAGGTGATATCGGCCATTTCCCGCCTCAAACCGGGCAAAGCTCCTGACCCGGACGGATTTCCAGCGAGATTTTATAAAACATTCTGTGGCCAGGTAGCCCCTCTGCTTGCTAAACTCTTTACAGCTTTCGCGGAGGAGGGTGCGATCCCGAGAGACCTATTGGAAGCCTCCATCGCTGTGATACCCAAGCCGGGCAAAGATCAGGCTGACTGTGGAGCGTATAGGCCTATTTCTCTCCTAAACGTCGATTTGGAGGATGTATGACGTTACAACGCATACTTTTACAACGCCTAGCTTTACATCGCAAGTTTTACAACGCATACCATTACAACGCATAATGCTTTTGGGCGCTGGATAGTGAATAGTTTAATTTACTATTCCAACTCCAGTCCCCGTGGATAGTAGGGAAGGTGTTGGATAGTACATTAAACCTATTCCCTATCCTAGAGCTCCCCCCAGTGCTATGCGTTGTAATGGTTTGCGTTGTAAAAGTTGCGTTGTAATGGTAGTTCATTGTAAAAGTTTCGTTGTAAAGGCTGTATACCGAGCGACAGACCTCTGACAATACTAAGAGGGCCCTCCTCCTCCTAGAAAAGGCCGCTCGCACAGAGGGCGAATACATGATGCTGGCTATCGATGCCAAAAAGGCATTCGACAGGGTGCATTGGCCCTATTTAGAGAAAGTTTTGGTGAAGGCCGGCATGGGACCTAAATTCCGAACCAGGGTATTAAACTGTTATAAATTCCCATCAGCCGTGGTCCGTGTCAATGGCCACACGTCCCCCCCGGTTCGCGATCGAGCGAGGCACCAGACAAGGCTGCCCGCTATCCCCCCTGTTGTTCGCCCTGTATATGGAGCCCATCAGCACAACTAATTCGGCTGGACCCGATGGTCCAGGGAATCAAGTTTGGGTGAGATATCCACACCATAAACTTGTACGCTGATGACGTGCTAATATTGCTTGCCGACCCCCGGACCTCCCTCCCTGCGTGCCTTGACGATCTTGCTCAGTTCGGCCGAGTCTCGGGCTTTAAAGTTAATATGGCTAAATCTGTTGCCCTTGATCTGTCGCTGGAGCCCACCACGCGCTCCGATTTACGGGCGGCATTCCCACTGCAGTGGGCCTCTGAGGCGGTCCCCTACCTCGGGATACAACTGACGCCTTCCCTACAGACTACCGTGGATATTAATTACTCCCAACTGAGACAGAAAATCAGACGCGAATTGGGACAGTGGAAATATTACCCGCTGTCATGGCTGGGTAAGGTAGCGGCCGTCAAGATGACGATCCTCCCTCAAATACTCTACCTCTTTCGTACGATCCCCCTTGCTCCGCCGAGAGGCTGGATAAAATTGATGCAGTCGGAACTCTTGCAATTTATATGAAACGGGAGGAAACCCCCGTCTGAAGCTGCAGATAGCGATGCTAGCCCCTGAACACGGAGGGATTGGGATTCCGGACCTGGTCACGTACTTTCAGGCGACGCAGTTGCGCTTCCTGGTAGAATGGGTTTGATGGGAATCCGGGAAGCACTGGTTGTTTCAGGATCAGGCAGTCGCCGGACGGACCCTACAGGAGATTCCCTTTATGCAGGCCCCCCAATCTCTATGCGTCCTTTATCACGCGGGTACCGCTGGAAATTTGGGACCGAGTGGGAATTACCCAAGAGCTTACCACCCTCCCGTCACCCCTCACCCCCACCATTGATAACCCGGACTTCCAACCTGAGTCTGAGAGGCTCCGATATTTGCAGGTCAGGCATTGGGCGCTCAACCCCACTGTGAGGTCCGCAGCGGACAGGCGCTTGACGGCTTTTGAATATTGGCTGATCACTCGTACATCAGACAAGTAGTTAATCTCGGATCTTTATAAAATGCTCATGCACAAACACAGATACACTTATAGCTCAAGTAGGGTGCGTTGGGAGAGGGAGTTGGGGAGGTCCCTTACTCATAAGGAGTGGGAGGGAGTGTACTATAGGGCGTGCCACTCAGCCTACCATATGGGGCTAACAGACACTCTCACGAAGGTAGCGACCTATTGGTATTACACCCCCGAACGCATGTACGAGATGGACAGTAACAAGGACCCCCTATGCTGGCGTGGCTGTGGTCAGGTTGGCACCCTGGTTCACATACTATGGGAGTGCCAATCTCTACAGGACTACTGGCGTCAGGTCTTAGCGGACGTAGATGCTCACTTTGACACTGACATTCCGTGCTTTCCCTCCTATGTCCTTCTGGGGCTGCCCAATGCGCTGACCTACCCGTTAAGATCCGGAGAGGTCGCCTGATTGCCATCGCGCTGGGGGCGGCGATACAGAATATTGTAGCGCATTGGCGCTCGGAACACATTCCTACATACCAGGGTTGGCTTCACCACCTCTGGGCGGTTCTGGGCATGGAAAGGCTCTTGTTGACAAGATCGGGGGAGGGGGCCCGCTATGCTGAGCTTTGGAAAACTTTTCTAGCGTTGTTGTCCTCCAAGTTTGTGGAGGTGACTTGTCCGCGATACCTCCGGTTGTTGAGGTTGACGGAGACTGAAGTCGAGAAGTCGAGAGAGTGTAACTGAGGCCCCTGCCTCAGTTACACTCTCACCCTCCATTTTGTTGGTTGCAGTTTCCTGGCCCGCCCCTCCTCCCCGCTACCGCCTCCCAGCTGCTGCCCCTCCCACCCACGAACACAGGGATCGCCTCGTCCCCTGACCCACTGTGACCGCCTGGACCTGTTCCCGAACGGTCGCTCCCTCCCTCCCTCCCTCCCTCGCTGATCTGACGCACTGTGAGCGCCGCAGCTCGAATTTGGGTAACTAGCGCTGTACTTTGTGCAGACGCTGTGTTCACTTTGTGCTTTGCGCTGTGTAACTGTGCCTGTGTGCTTATACTGCATTCTTAGCCCTTAAGCGCCCGATTTTAAATAGCGCTGTGCCTGTGTGCTTACGCAGCATTTGGTTGCCCATTAACTTACATTACTGACTCTGTGTTGACGCTGTGTTGTTTTCCGACCTGCTGGTCCATTTGCTGCCCCTGCCTCAGTTACACTCTCACCCTCCATTTTGTTGGTTGCAGTTTCCTGGCCCGCCCCTCCTCCCCGCTACCGCCTCCCAGCTGCTGACCCTCCCACGCTCCGCCCCCTCCACCATCCTTTAAATGTCAGATGTCCCAACGCGCAGCGTCCACGCGCTTCGGCCGCGCCGAAGGTGCGCCAAAGGTAAGCCCGTCTACGCCCGTCCGCGCCTGGACCGCGCCCAGCGCCAGACCCCCTGCCCCTCGCACTGCGCTGCCCCCCCGCATTACCTACGACGCCGCCAACCTCCTAGCCCTTAACCCCGGTCGCGCCCCCACCTGCGTCCAAGCCGCTCCCGGACACACCCATGGACCTTTCTCCTGCTACTCCTGCAAATTCATCGGCACCGACAACATCTCCGCTACCACCATAACACAAACCCCTGACCCCAACCACCTACAATGCATCCTTCTCAACACCCGATCAGTCCACAGACACGCCATTGACCTATGGAACCTACTAGACACCATCTCTCCGGACGTCGCCTTCCTTACAGAAACTTGGATGAACGCTTCCTCCGCCCCAGACATCACCATTGCCATCCCGGAAGATTATAAGATCATTCGCAAGGACCGCACCGGCCACACAGGAGGAGGAATCGCTATCGTCCATAAGAAGTCAATCCGCATCTCAACCAGCTCTGACGCCAATCTCACCAACTCTGAACACCTTCACTTCCAGATCCACATCGACCCCAAGACCACACTCAGAGGCACCCTCCTCTACAGACCACCAGGACACCGCGCAAAATTCAGTGAAGACATCACGGACTTCATCACTCCTCACGCGCTCCCCTCCAAAGACTACATCCTTCTGGGAGACCTCAATTTTCACCTTGAAAAGATCAACGACCGCAACACCACCACCCTCTTGGACAATCTCGCCAACCTCGGACTTAAACAACTGGTCACATCCCCCACCCACATCGCAGGTCACACACTCGACCCCATCTTCACCTCCAGCAATCATGTCTCCTTCAGCCACACTACGGAACTCCTCTGGACTGACCACAGCTGCGTTCACTTCACCTACAACAAACCAAAACCCACCAACCACCTCCAACCAACTCTGCAAAGAAACTGGAACAAAATCACCACGGACCAGATCTCCGCATCGCTCCTTCTAAACACCCCAGCCCACTCTTCTAACGCAAACGAAGCCGCCACCAACTTCACCCTATGGTTATCCAACACCGCCGACACCTTAGCACCACTGAAGAAACGTCAAAACAAACCTGCCAGCAAGAAGGCCTCATGGTTCAACGATGATCTTAAGAAGTCCAAGAAACTCTGCCGCTCCCTCGAAAAGGCCTGGAAAAAAGACCCAACTACTAGCACCAAGGACGCCTTCAAAAACGCCACCCGCACTCACCACCAACTAATCCGCAAGGCCAAGAAAACAGCACTCAAGGATCGACTTGACAACAACGCCCACAACAGCAAGGAACTTTTCAACATCGTCAAGGAATTTTCAAATCCCTCAGCCAACTCCAACGACATCACCCCCTCTCAAGCCCTCTGCGACTCCCTAGCTTCATTCTTCCACAACAAGATTGCTGACATCCACAACAGCTTCAACAACCAACCCGGAAACCAACCCACCCTACCTTTCGCTGAACATTCTCCCCCCGTAAACACCCTTAACAACTGGAACCCAATCTCCACTGAGGACACAATCCGCCTGATGAATTCCATCCACTCAGGATCCCCCACAGACCCATGTCCTCACCACATCTTCAACAAAGCAGACTCCGTCATAGCACCGCACCTCCGAGACGTCATCAACAGCTCCCTCAACTCCGCCACCTTCCCGGAAGACTGGAAACACGCTGAACTCACCGCCCTTCTGAAGAAACCCACAGCGGACCCCACCGAACTCAAAAATTACCGCCCCATCTCGCTCCTTCCATTCCCGGCCAAAGTCATCGAGAAAGCCGTCAACAACCAACTCGCCGCCTTCCTCGAAGCCAACAAATCCCTCGACCCCTCACAATCTGGCTTCCGAGCAAAACACAGCACTGAGACCGCCCTCATCGCAGCAACAGACGACATTCGAACTCTGCTGGACAACGGAGACACAGTCGCCCTCATCCTCCTCGACCTCTCTGCAGCATTTGACACAGTCTGCCACAGCACCCTTTTACAACGCCTCAATAACATCGGAATCCAAGGAAAAGCACTTGAATGGATCACCTCTTTCCTCACCGGAAGAACTCAGAAAGTCCGCCTCCCACCATTCAAGTCCGAGGCCACTGAAGTCATCTGTGGCGTACCACAAGGATCCTCACTCAGCCCCACCCTCTTCAATGTATACATGAGCCCCCTCGCGACCATCGCCCGCCAACACAACCTCAACATCATCTCTTACGCGGATGACACTCAACTAATCCTTTCTCTCACCAATGACCCCAGCACCGCCAAAACTAACCTACACGAAGGAATGAAAGAAGTTGCCGAATGGATGAAACAAAGCCGTCTGAAACTGAACTCAGACAAAACAGAAGTCCTCATCTTAGGTACATCCCCCTCTGCATGGGACGACTCCTGGTGGCCGGAAGCCCTCGGAAAGGCACCCATCCCGACAGACCACGCACGGAACTTAGGCATCATACTGGACTCTTCACTCTCAATGAATAGACAAGTCAGCGCCGTATCCTCTTCCTGCTTCAACATTCTTCGCATGCTTAGAAAAACATTTCGCTGGATCCCCACCGAAACAAGGAAAACAGTCACCCATGCTCTGGTCACGAGCCGACTGGACTACGGAAACACCCTCTACGCAGGCACTACCGCTAAACTCCAGAAGAAACTCCAACGAATCCAAAACGCCTCAGCCAGGATCATATTAGACATCCCACGCAACGAACACATCTCAGGTCACCTTAAGGACCTCCACTGGCTACCCGTCAATAAGAGGATCACTTTCCGACTGCTAACTCACGCACACAAATCACTCTACGACATCGGACCAGAATGCCTCAACTCACGACTGTCCTTCTACACCCCCTCCCGCCAACTACGCTCTTCCAACCAAGCCCTCGCCACTGTACCTCGCATCAACAAGACCACCATGGGCGGCAGATCCTTCTCATACCTGGCTGCTAAAACATGGAACTCACTCCCCGCTTACCTTCGCCTTACCCAGAACCACCTAGCATTCAGAAAGCAACTTAAAACGTGGATATTTGACAAGTAATCTTCCTCCCCTCTCTAAGCGCCTTGGGACCCTCTGGGTATGTAGTGCGCTATATAAATTCTTTGACTTGACTTGACTTGACTTTGTTAGGGGGGTGTTGCTTCTTTCTGAGTAAGTCATATGGCAGAGGTGCGTCGCGCCTTCATAGGACAGATGGGCGCTTTGGCAGTGGGAATCGAGCAGCTGCGTTCTACTATATGACCTAGGCCTCAGTACCAGGACGCTCTAGTGTTGAATAAAGGAGTCATTTTCCAGCTTCACTCTGTTTATGACGCGGCCGGCCCGTGCTGGGTTGTAGGCGGCTTGCTGTGTTTAATCTTGATTCCACATGATATGGCCTTTGCTTGGTACCTTCCCCTCCCACTGATTTTCTGTCGGTCTTCGGGCTGACCCACGACCCTCTTTCAGCTTCAATGTAATTTTGTCTTATTGCAAATGCTCAATAAAAACATTTTATACTAAAAGTCAAATCCTGATACTAACAAACAACATTGTTATGCATGTGTCAGACATGGGGATAAACTGTACATCATCAATTATAAATATATGGACAATTGTTGTGTTTAAAAAAGCATGTGTAGAGAAATGTATGCTTAAAAAGATAAAACCAATTAAAATCTTTTTTTGCATCTTCATTCGATGTAGCAGCATATATATTTCATATTGCACCAAGATTAGTAAATGTAAACAATGTCACTATTGTATCATGCAACAATAAAACCCAAGTTGGCAATCATTCAATACACTAAATCTATGGACACAATACCCTCTGCACATCACTTTGATAAGAAAATGCCAATATGGTAAAGAACTGCATAACCCAGAATGCACTTGCTAATGAGGGCAGCGGCAATGATTTATAAGGCACAGCTGAGGTGATCTGTGAACATGCCAGTGAACAAGGGTCATTTCCTTTTCCGGTTCATCGATCACCGTCCGAGAAACCGCATCGCGGGTGCTGCTGTGAGCACTGGAGTTCCAGAGCGGAGCTGAGCCGAGCGTTGGTGCGGATGCCTGCCGCCTGCCGTTTGTCGGAGGAATTCCAAAAGGGGGGACCCAGGGAGAGCCAGGCGCGAGCTGGTCTTTCCCTGGGTGCGTTCGCGCGAGGGATCTGGGAGCAGGTGGGGTTTATTAGGGGAAGGTATAAAGGGAAGGCGGGCGGTTAATTAAGGAACTGCATAGCGAGGCAGGGGAAGGGAGGTTTCCTTTTTTGCTGCTCCTTTGGCGTCGCGTACCTGCGGAGGCGTGGGTAGGGTTGGCCCGCCCCCCGCCTCGCAAGGCTCCAAGGGGAGTGTCGCGGGCGGTGTCTGCGTGTCAGTCACCCGGCCCGGAAGTATCGCAGGAGGAAGACGGAGACGCTGCCATGCCGGCGGTGCAGCTCTTGCCGGTCCTGCCCCCCGCAGTGTTGGAGTTCCTGCCGGTTGACCCGGGCGCCCACCAGCAGGTATGTGTTCTACCTTTGCAATGTGCTGGCTTGCGTGGGGCGCCCGGGGGGGGGGGGAGGGGGCGCTCCGCGGGACGGGCGAAGCAGCGTTTGGGCGGGGCCCCATCGGGGAAGGCTAGGATGCCTTCGGTGGGGCCGGGTACTCGCCGGGGGAGGAGTCTCGTCCTTAGGAGCCTCCCCCGGGTTACTGATCAGGCCGAGGTGCCCGGGGACCTTCCAACCCGGTTTCTGGCGGTATTGAGGGGGCCCCTCCTTGCTTGTGGGTGAACGGCCGCTGCTCCCTTCTGTCCCCTGCGCCTGCTGAGTTGGGGCTGGCCCAACCCCCCCCTGCCTGGTGCTGGGGTTGTGGGTTGCCCTGTTGTGGGGGTCTCCTCTGCTGTTCCCTCGGATTGTGCACCCCCTCGGGGGACTTCCGACGCCCACGGGGCTGTACTGCTCACTGACTCCCACCCCCCGCCAGCCCCTCGGACACATGGGTCCCCGTTCCCCGGTTTTGCTGACTCCTGTCCTGACCTCCAGCTGTCTCAGGTGTATGGTGGGATGGATTCGGGCGGTTTGGGGGTGGCCATTGCTCCCAGCCAGGTTCTTTTCCCTGTTTCGCGTGAGATGCCCACTGCTCCGCATGTTCGCTCGGCCCCCGGTTTCGCTGGTGCCCCCGGTTTTGCGTCGGTGGACGGTTCTTTGGCGCAGGCTTCACTTGGCTCTTTGGGGAGTGGCAGGTTTGCAGGTTCTTCGCAATCTGGCTTGAGCGGCCGCAGTTTTCATGTCGCGTCTACAGCTGGGCGGCTGTTGGCCGGTTCGGCGGGCTCGGGAACTGTCCCTACGGCTGTTTCCGGTAGCAGGATTACGGGAGAGTCATCTGGAGCGGATCTCTCTTCTGCAGCGTTGCGCGCGCGGAGCTTTCATGACGTTGACTGGCAGTTTTATGATGGGGGACTTGGTGATGGGGCGCTGCCAAGTGGCAGTGCAGAGTTTTCATTTTCTGGGGATGTTTCACATGTAACTGTACAAGATGATGAATTGGAAGAAGGGGACTTGCGGGACAAGGAAGTTGGGCTTTTGGCAGCACGGGCCCAGAGGGGTGGGACGGAGCTCCCCTCTGTTTCTCGTATTTTGCAGGAGTCATGTGCGGGCCATGCAGCGGTACGGGAGTCAGCAAGGAATCGACCGTCTCGAGGGGCTCCTGTTTGAAGTTCAGCAGAATTCGGCACCATTGCCAAGAGGTAAGGATAGTTGGTGGGCCATGTGGCAACCAAGGGAGAGTCTCCCGGTGAAGCGTACCAGATCAATAGGTACAGGGGATGGGGTTGTTACTGAGCGAGTCGCTCTGGCACCGAGGCTTGAGCGGCCGGTGCATCTGAATGTCAACCAAGGGAGAGTCTCCCGGTGAAGCGTACCTGATCAATAGGTACAGGGGATGGGGGTTGTTCCTCAGCGAGTCGCTCTGGCACCGAGGCTTGAGCGGCCGGTGCATCTGAATGTCAACCAAGGGAGAGTCTCCCGGTGAAGCGTACCTGATCAATAGGTACAGGGGATGGGGGTTGTTCCTGAGCGAGTCGCTCTGGCACCGAGGCTTGAGCGGCCGGTGCATCTGCATGTTTCTGATGTACAAGTTACGGGGGAAGTTTCTAAGGAGGGGGATGGGGTGGCAGTTCCCCAGAAAGTTTCGGAGGATAGTATCCTGCCAAAGAAGTTGCCTTATTCTGGAGTGGGGATGCCTTTGGGGTCTCCTTTGTCTGAGAAAACCAAAACTCGCATATGGACTGGTGAATATGTGGATGTTTTTCGGCTTCTCCGTAGAGATATACAAGTTAAGGAGGGGTCGAAGGAGGAGGAGTTGGAGTTGGCTCGGAGGCCTCGAGTTCCGAGGTCTATTGAGAATTGGACTTCGGCCTTTCTAATTTATGCCAGCGTGTATAGTCCGCGTTATCCGGATAAGGCAGTGGACATGTTTGAATATGCGGACGTCCTCCGTAAGGCCCATGGTTATTTTGGGGGGTTTTGCATGGTTGTCGTACGACGAGGAGTTCCGGGCTCGATGAGTGTGTTCCCAGGGCGTTCCTGGGGTGAGGCCTCGGGTGGGCAGGTGGTCTGACAATCTGAAGTCTGCGAAGGAGTGTCCTCAGGTGGTATGCTTCCGTGGATGACGCCTTGTGGCTTGTTCGCACGGCGGGATTTGGGGCTTTGCTGGCAAAGAGTGACATTCAGTCAGCTTTCCGGCTCCTGCCCATTCACCCCTGGGATTTTGGTCTCTTAGGCATGCATTTTGGTGGCTGTTTTTATGTCGATCAAGTGTTCCCTATGGGCTGCTCGATTTCCTGTTCCCTATTTGAGACCTTCAGTACATTTTTGCAGTGGCGATTCACTTTTGTCAGCGGCCATGCTCTGGTCTGCCATTACCTTGATGACTTTCTTTTCATTGGTGAGGGTCATTCTGGGCAGTGTCAGTCGGCTTTGTCAACTTTTCAAGATATGCCTTCGGAATTGGGCGTCACTTTGGCGCCGGATACAACTGAAGGCCCGTGTACCTCCCTGACTTTCTTAGGGATTGAAATTGATACTACAGTTATGATGGCGCGGCTGCCTGCTGCTAAAGTGCAAGAGATGTCTGATTTCCTCAGGTGGGTTTTGGGTGAGCGCAAAGTAGAACTGCGTAACGTCCAGAAGCTTTTGGGGTACCTCAATTTTGCTTGTCGGGTTGTACGGGCAGGTCGGACTTTTTGTCGACGTCTGGGCCTCTCGATGTCCGGCGCCAGCCTGCCCCATCATCGGGTGCGCATTACAACTGCTGTCCGTGCTGATTTGACTATCTGGTTGAGTTTCCTGCAAGATTTCAATGGCGTGTCCTTGTTTTTTGCGGATGAGGACATGGTGTGGCAGGTGCAGCTTTTCACGGATGCATCGGGAGCGCACGGCTTCGGCCTCTTTTGGGAGGGTCGTTGGTGCGCGGCAGGCTGGCCACAACGTTGAAAAGATCAGGGTCGCAGTATTGCGTTTCTGGAACTCTTCCCGTTGTTGGTTGCTCTGTTTATCTGGGGACAGGAATTTCAGAATCGCTCTGTATTGTTCCATGTGGACAACATGGCAGTTGTGGACTTGGTTAATAGACAGAGGGCCCGCGATTTGCGGGTATTACGGCTACTGCGAGCCTTCATGTTGAGGTGTCTACAGCTGAATATTGTCTTTAAGGCTAGGCATGTTCCTGGGGCCTCTAATTGCATTGCTGATTCTTTATCTCGCTTTCAGTGGTCCGACTTCCGCAAATTGGCTCCTGGGGCGGACCTGGAACCGACGGCGATCCCACAGTACGTATGGGACTTGGGGATTGAGGGTACATCAGTTGGTTGAACATTCAGTGGCTGCCTCTACACGGCGGAGCTATTTGAAGGCCTGGCAGGAGTTTTTACAGTTTGGTGAGGAGCTGGGGGGTACGGTTCGGGCTGGTTTATCTGAGGAACGAGTCTTATTGCAGTTTGTTTTGCATTTAGCGGACAGAGGCCTATCCCACACGACCATTTCTGGCAAGTTAGCTGGGGTGTCTTTTTATGGTCAGCTTTGGTGGGGGAGGGATCCTGTTGGGGGGGTGTTGGTTCGTAAGGTTCTTAAGGGGTTGGGTAGGCTATAAGCCGGTGGGCAAAAGTTGCGGCAGCCTGTGACCTTTGATTTACTTCAGCTGCTGGTATCGCAGTTGGCTGTGTGCTGCTATGACGCTTTTGAGTGCCACACGTTTCGTTTGTGTTTGTTTGGTTATTCTTTGGTGCATTCCGGCATCTGAATTGCTGGGTTTGAGGGGTAGGGTGGGTATGACCAGTAGCGTGGTGGTGGTGGAGCATGTCAGGGTGCGTTTGTGGTTACGGATGTCCAAAACTGATCAGATGGGGAGGGGAAGGTGGGTGTTTCTGGGTAGGAGTGGAGTGCCTGCTTGCTGCCCTGTGGGGGAATGGGAGGTTTTTGTGTCCTCTCCACATTTTGCCCCGGGGGCAATTTTTTGTCATGGTGATGGAAGCCCCATTCTTGTTTCTCCGTTGTTGGCGGTCCTCCGCACGGTGTTGTTGGGCCTGGGGAGGGATCCTTCCCAGTTCGGCACTCATTCATTCGGGATTGGGGCGGCGACAGAGGCCGCCAGGCTGGGGTGGGATTGGTCCCAGATTCGTCGCATTGGGCGTTGGCGCTCAAGATGTTGTGAGAAATATGTATGAAAGTAGTCCTCCTTTGCTTTGCCTAACATTTCTTTTTCTCCTAGGTCCTTGGCCCTCAGTCGCTGGATGCAAACGGAGGGTGTGGATCCTGGGGCACTCTTTTGTTAAAGGGCCGCTGTGGCCGCTGCACGTCAGCTTTGTGGGAGATCTCTTGGTTTAAGTAGCCTGACGCATGAAGTCTCCTGGCATGGCACAGGGGGCATGCGCTGGGGCGGTCTCTTTCCCGCCTTGGCTTCTCTAATTTCAAAAGGTTTGGGGGGCCCTCCGGATCTCCTGGTGTTGCATCTTGGGGAAAGCGACTTAGTTTCTCTCTCTGGTTTGACTCTGTTAAAAGTAATGCAACAAGTCCTAGAAGCCATCAAGACCGCATGGGTGAGCACCATGGTGATATGGACTGAGTTTGTTCCTCGATTAAACTGGAATGGGGCAAGGAACTATTCAGCTGTGGAGCAGGCAAGACGCAAAGTGAATAGAGCAATGAGACTGTTTTGTGATCATTTATGTATATACAATTTGGCTCATCACCATTTGAAAGTTTCAGAGACTCATTTATTTTGTGAGGATGGGGTCCTTCTGTCTACTTTAGGGATTTCTTTTATCTTCTGGAGCTTAGAGACTTGATTGCTAAAGTGCTACAGGTGCAGTTATGGTGTACTCCTTCTATTTCTCCTTTGGGTGGGGCAGGAAAACGCTAAAGGTTTTCCTGGGTGGCGGATTTGTTAGTGGGGTGGGCAGCCTGGAGCGGGTTGGCCATCCTGAAGGGTAGCTAGTTGGGTAATCCTGGGGGTATTAGGCAAGAGTTAGTTTCGGGTTTCTGTTAGGTAGGGATTTTTAGGCATACTGTGTAGATTGAAATGTCATTAAATAAATAAATAATGAATGTGTTCAGGAAATGTATTATGCACCTGTCTTAAATTAAAGTGGCCTTTCTTGCTCCTTGAAGAAGTGTGGACAGTGATTTCTTGCGCGAGGGGGGACCCAGGGAGAGCCAGGCGCGAGCTGGTCTTTCCCTGGGTGCGTTCGCGCGAGGGATCTGGGAGCAGGTGGGGTTGATTAGGGGAAGGTATAAAGGGAAGGCGGGCGGTTAATTAAGGAACTGCGTAGCGAGGCAGGGGAAGGGAGGTTTCCTTTTTTGCCCCACCCACCCTCCCTGTATTCCTTTAGTTAGGTTTTTTCTTTGCGGTGCTCTAGGCGCTGCTCTGGTCTTCTGGCTTTGCCACTCTTAAGGCAGGTGTGTCTGTGATTGTAGTAGGCGGATTTGTTAGTGGGGTGGGCAGCCTGGAGCGGGTTGGCCATCCTGAAGGGTAGCTAGTTGGGTAATCCTGGGGGTATTAGGCAAGAGTTAGTTTCGGGTTTCTGTTAGGTAGGGATTTTTAGGCATACTGTGTAGATTGAAATGTCATTAAATAAATAAATAATGAATGTGTTCAGGAAATGTATTATGCACCTGTCTTAAATTAAAGTGGCCTTTCTTGCTCCTTGAAGAAGTGTGGACAGTGATTTCTTGCGCGATCAAAGCTGCGGCAGTTGAACGGTAGCTGCTGGCAGTGCAGACGGTGGAGATGGCGTGGTGAGTGGGGGCGGGTGCGGAGGTGTTTGTAACTGCGACCGGTGCCTCGGAGTCCCGAGAGGAGTGAGAGGCAAGCCAGGAGGTGCGACCACGGTAACGACCGCTAGCTGTGGGCTGAAATACGACAGAGCAGGTGAGGAGCAGGTGTTCCCCTGCCGCGCACCTGAAGTTTTGGAATCTTGCCCAGCCCCGCCCGCCCCCTCTGCCTGCTCTGCCTGCCATTCCTTCCCCTGAACTCTGTGCCCTGGACTCTGTGCCTCTGTGCAGCATCACCAAGTCGGAGTGTATGAGAGGGCAAGAAATAAGAGTTCTCAATCCCTCAAGAGCCCTCACGATTTGAGCAATTGCACCTGGTCTCTGTACTGACCTCCGTGTGACCTGTGTGATCTCTGTGGTCTCCCCCGGCCCTTCCGCCCACTGCAGGAAGGTGGTGATGGAGACGGAGGTAACAGGGGGTTGAGTGCAGGTCAGGTCAGTTGAGGTCAGTGAAGGCTTTGGACTATCGGTGCATTGGATCAATCCCTATGCCCTGTCTATTTGGATGGTTGCGCTGTGTGTCCTGCGCTTTAAGTTCAAGCGGCAAGTGATCAACATCCCGACGGCCCTGTATCCAGCAGGTGCCGTAGCTTAAGGTCTGTGACGGTTAAAGGGAGTGGTCAGGAGTGGTGTGAATAAGGAAACACCCTTGGATCCTGAAAACTGCAGTTTTCTGCGATTTCCAGTGGAGTTATTGGTCCTATGGTCTGGGCTTGTGGCATCAAACTTATATTTCCCAGTACTGTTCAGTAAAGATCGATAAAGGCCAGTAAAGACAGGACGGCTGTGGTCAGCTGAGATCATCGAGATCTGCACGCCTATATCCCTTAAGCATCCCAGTAAAGCTGTAACAAAACCTAATTAAGGGGCCTATTACGATGGCGGATTTCCCGCATCCACCGGGCCGGCGGAAGCCACCGCCGGCCCGGAGGATGCGGGAAATCCGCCGCGGAGGCTTGAAAGACCCACCGCCAAATTAGGATGGCTGGTGGGTCTTTCAATCTGTCCTCCGCTTTTCCGCCGCGGTCGCCTTCCGACCACGGCGGAAAAGCATTAACATGGCTGGCGGTGTCTATCAGACACCGCCAGCCATATTAGGATGGAGTACAAAGTAGGCTTTTCCGCCGTGGAAAAGCATACGGACCTTCACTTCGGGGGCCCGTTGCGGGCCCCCTGGGTGAAGGGGGTGTGGGGGGTGCACATAGGGGGTACCTATGGTACCCCCCTGCATTTGCGTGGACAAAGCGGCAGGCACCGCGCGGTGCCTGCTGCTTTGTGCACGCAAATGCCGTGCATGCATTTTTAACATTGTGGCGGGTGCAGCTTGAAGCTGCACCCGCCGCAATGTTAAAGATTGAGGATGTGACCGCCACCCTGGCGGTCACATCCTAATCTGCAAGGAGGGACCGCCGCAGCCCCTGCGGACGGTCCCTCCTACTCTATGGTGGCGGACGGACTCAGGTCCGTCCGCCATCATAATCGGCCCCTAAGTATCTTGTAATGCCATCTAGGTGTTTGTGCTCAAGCGTATCAGTGAAAACAGCACCAGGCTTAGAGAGTTGTTATCCGAGCCAGAGGAGTCCCCTTAAACTTCAAAAAAACATCAGGCGCAGGAGAAATGGGGATCATTTTCCTCACCTGAAAACGTATCCATCGGTGATGTCAATGTTTACGAAAGGTGTAAGGTGCTCATAGCGTGGGAAGGGGTTAAAGGAAGAAAAAAAGGAGGTCCAGGAGGATGAAGTGCTGGACATTTATGTATCATCAGAGAATGAGTAGGGCATCCAGTCCACTAATTCAGAAGTCAAGGCAGCTCTTTACCCTGCCGTAATTATTAAACAGAACAATAATGGTGAAAACTTGCAGCAGTTGTTGTCGTCCGTACAGCCACCAGGCGAAAGTGTGGTTTCACAAATAGGAGGGGTTAGTAGTAAATCTGAAATGGATCTGTCGGTGGGCAAAGAAGAAGGCCCCCGAATAAAAATGTGAAAAGAATAGGTCCTACCCCATTATCTCCATTGGCAGGATTGGTATCTCTTTTTGACAACTCTCACGTCTATCCAAGAAGTCTGAACGGACTAGAGCCTGGTTTCCTCCCGCCTAAATTGGGTGAACTGTCATTAAAAGTGTCACAGTGTACATAACTTAGCTTTAGCTCTGAGTAGGCGAAAATGGAGGATTAAACCATTCGGGATATTGCTAACCAAATGGAAAAGAATGAGGAATTGATGGCACAGCTGAAAAAGATAGGCGCCATGGAGATGGATCTGGAACTGTCCCCGGTTTTAATAGCCGGCCAACCACATATGCCTGCTCTGTATAGCAGTACACCCACCAGCTCATCCCATGCTCATTTATTAGGACTGTGTTGAAAGGACTTCAGGAGTATTACTGAATAGGGGCGCAGAGAACAGCATGAACTCATTGGAGAATGCGCGGATGGGGGGGAACCTTGTAGATTTTTTATGCACTATAGAGAATTCTTTCCTCAATGTTATCTTTGCTAGAAAAAAGCACAGTAAATACTGATCATATTTTGGAAGTCCTTTCGCCTATACTAATAGGGGTCCAAGAGCTCAATCAGATTAAGCAAGCCATAAAGAATTTGGGAAAGGTTTCTGAAATACCCAGTCGTTCATGCCAAACATGTAATGGGATGCCAAAAAATTGTATTAAATCTGTGGACGGGGAATCGAAAGAAACGAATGAGGGCTCTTAAAGTGTCCCGCTTAGAGGTAGTCCAATTGTAAGTTCACCTTCAGTTAAACTCCCTGAGAGTGCAGAGCATACCAGCGAAGGGGGGAAATTAAATCTAAAAGTATCCCCAGTAACACCCCCATTACGAGTTTACCCTATTTTTTACAAAAGTAACCCAAGTCTATAGTTAATTGAAGAAGTAGCAAATACTTCACGTATTGTACCTTTAGGTGATGCCTCAGTATTGAGCGAAAGAAATTTCAGAATTGGTCAAAGGGGTAAGAAGAAGAACAGGATTTGATGTATTCCTAAACGGAAACAGAAAAAAATTGCGGTTTCCTCCAGTAAGCGAGGAAGTAAATAGTTTAAAATCTCCTCTAAGTAGAAAGGACACAGGGACTTTGGGGCAACTCAAATTGATTTCGGGTCAAAATGCTGGGCAAAATAATGATAACCAGTTGATCTGTTCGAACCTGGAGCTGACTCACCCACAGTGCCAAGAGGGCCAGGAAGAAAGTGGGATACATGATGAGATAAGCAAAGACCCCATATCAGCAAATGTATCTGAAAACTTACATGAACCTGCAATAGATCAATATTCAGCTACCGAGGAGTCCCTTTCCATCCCCGTGGACGGGATACTTTACCAGCACGGTTTGATTCCGGCCATGGGAAAGTTGGGATGGGGGACTTGTCCACAGTCTTTAACAGTAATGGGTGCAAGTTAGAGCGGGACTCGGTTTTAGGGCAGCCCGGTAACAGGCCAATAAGGAATGCAGGGCCAGGAGTCGGGCAGGTGAGCAGGACCTTGCTCTATTTGAAATTGAACCAATGTTGTTACATAGAAGTGCCCTCCTGCAGTTGATAACAGAAATAAAGAACTTGGGTCCATTAATAAGTAAAGACGGCCTATTTAGACTGGAGGACTGGAGGAGCACCCCTCAAGTACTAGATTTACTTTTTCATCAGGTGTAGTCTACTTCGAAATAACTGTAGAGAGAAGCCTAGGAAACCTAGGAAACAGAGAAATTAGGAAGCCTAGGAAACAGAGAAATTAACATTTTAGGCCCTGAAGCCCGAAGGCCAGTAGTCCTAACGTGGAGGATGAGGTTGCAAAGTGGAGCTGGGTAGCAGGTACCCCGAATGGATCAAAAATATCTACCATAAAGTGCGGGGGTAGCCAATTGGGAAACATCCTATCCTGGAATGTGGCAGGGGTAGGAAAAACGAGTTGTAAGCTTAAATCATTATTAGAGTTTGACCCCAACATAATTTGCCTCCAGGGAACGTGGCTGGGTGAGGAGTTTCAGTTTGAGAATGTTTATGTGTATTGTTGTACAGCAAGAAAATCTGTAAAAGGGCACGCAAGTGGAGGTTTAGCTATTTTACTTAGCTGTGACATAAGATGGGATCCTGTGATCTATAAGCACCCCTCAAAATGCTGTATCGGAGTAAAGTTGAGGATTGGTGAAGATAACCTGGGGCAAGTAATTTCTCTTTTACTGGAAGAGTGTCAAACGTATTGGTCGGCTCAATCTGTGCTTTTGTGCAAAGGATAAGTAACAATGAAGAATGCTCACGTATAATGATGGTGGGTGATTTTAACGCTATATTATCCAATAGTGCAGTAATGTCTTTTTCTAACCCGGAACTGGAGGAGGTATGGGCCATCCCAGATTCTGTACTGCCGGTCCATTTAAGATCAGATAAAGGAGGCTTGTTACTTTTGCTAAATTTTAGAAGTTTAGACCTTGTAACGTTAAACTGTAGATTCCCGGAGGATTCCTCCGCAGCTTATACCTTTAGGGGTGCATATGGTCACTCTTTTATTGATTATATGGCAGTATCTTTTCAAATATTTAATGTATGTATCCAATTTAAGGTATCTCCCACAAATATGAGTGACCATAGTATTTTAGCTGTAAAAATGGACATAGAAATTGAGAAGCCTGGACTTTGGAATCAGAGGGATGAAAAGGTCTCATATAATCGTAATAATGGGCGTACTTGCTGGTCAAATAATTTGCTCCCGAATTTTAAGAGGGTCTTTGAAAATATCGTCTTTACTTCCATCCAAGAAACCCCCGGTTCAGAGGTTCGAGAGTCTTGGCTGTAATTAGAACATTTGAAAGAAAGAAGCAAGACATCTGTTTTACTCCATTAGTAATAATACCATGGGAAATTAAAAAATTAAATCGGAAAATTAATGGTTTAATTAGAGACCAATTTAGGAAGCCCACGATACAAAGGCAGAGAGAAATAAGTAGATTGAAACAGGTACGGGAAAGGAAAATAACATCGGATTGTAAGAGGGCTGAAGACGCAAAATGGATTAGACTTCGAGAGGTGGCTCTATATGGTGACACTAGGAAGTATTGGGCACTGAAATTTTCTGATGGGAGAGGGAAGTCAAAACCTATATTATTCCCAGAAGTAGAATGGTCCATGTATATTTCCCAGATTTATGCTCCCAATCTCGCAGTGGGACAGAACCAAGAGGTTAGCATTTCCCCAACTGTAGGAAGTTACTATGGTGCACCATCATGTAGGGAGATCGAGGGCTACATTAAAGGGGCAAGATATTCCAGCGCAATGGGCCCAGATGATGTACCAGTAGCCATAATAAAACAGGATTGAGAAGAGTGGACGGAATTTCTGCAGCCATTGTTCGTCCATTGTTATTACCATGGTGATATTCCACAATCCTGGAAGGGAAGCATATTAGATCCGCTATATAAAAAGGGTCCTAAAAATTCTCCAGCCAGTTTTAGACAGATTTCTCTCTTGGATGCAACCGGTAAATTGTTTGCAAAGTGTATTCTCACTCACCTTCAAAAGTGGGCTTTTGGAAATAATGTTATCCCTTTGGAACAAACAGGATTTCGTAAGAATAGCAGCACACTGGATAATATCACCATTTTGCAAACTTTAATTGAAAAATATCCAATAAGTCGGCTTTTATAGATTTCTCCACAGCATTCGACAGGGTAGATTGGGGGAAGCTGTGGAGGAAAATGGTTACTCTGGGGATACCGGGAATCTTTTACGACTAATAATTGCTCTCCACTCCTCCACTTGGACGCAGGTTTTATTGGGGGGAACACAAGGCCTCTCGAGGAAAATAGTAAATAATAATGGGTTGAAACAGGGGTGCCTTTTGGCCCCTTTACTTTTTTCCATTTACATTAATGACTTGCCAAGAAGAGTGGGGCTCAGTAAAGGGGATCCCCCTAAATTAGGAAACATAGAGCTGAGCTGTCTGCTATATGCATATATATATTTTAAAGCAAAATTTCAATAAACTGCATACTTGCTGAATTGTTCGATGTTGATTATAAAAAATTGCAGTTCTTAATATTATTAATGCTGTAGAACATTTGCAAAATAAAAAGTGCAATGAACTTGCCTCGTGCATTTTCCGACTCAGAGTGTCTGTTTGAATTCTTTGCACACGTTTCAGCCAATCTTCAAGCCTTGTTCACAGGTATATATATATACACATATAAATGCATACATATATACACATATACATGCATACATATATATAGCTAACCCTGGGCAATGAACTCCGCTCCACGCTAAACTGCACCCACAAATGCATTGATGAAGCAACATTACATGTTAAAAAGCATATAACCAATTCACAAAAGTGAACTTTGAAACTGAAAAATATCATGCAATGAGAGAGGTGATGATTTTGTGGTCCCTCCTAACCTAGAGGAAGGACCAAGCAGATGCCTTGAACACAAAGAGCATATCATGCTGAACGATCCAGTGGTGGTCCCATCTTGTTAGAACCACCCCAAGCATAGTTATTATGTGCAAAAATACAATCCCAACCAAGTCAAATGCAAAAGCATTGAAACCCTTTCATGAAGCTGCAGTTCAGCTCTTTGTAGAATTTATAGTATTAGCTCTCAGCTCAGGGTTTCAGTGCTTTTGCATTTAACTCGTGAGGGACATCTAGTAACGACTAGTGGAACTGAAGCTTGATTCAATGCATTTGACTCATGGGGAACACCTAGTAAGGACGAGCTGAACTGCAGCTCTTTGTAGAATTATTTTGATATTGGATACTATAATATTCACTGCCCACTGCTAATCTCGTCCCATAATGCTTTGCAGGGCCTTTGGTTGGGATTGTATTTTTGCCCACAATAACTGTGCTTGGGGTTGTCCTAAGAGGATGGGACCATCACTGAATCGTTCAACAAGATGTGCTCTTTGTTTTCAAGTCATCTGCATGGTTCTCTCCCTAGGTTAGGGAGGATCCCAAAATCATCACCTCTCTCACTGCTTGCTACATGTACATTTTCACTTTTGTGAAATGACTATATGCATTGTAGCATGTATAGACCTGATCCCTGAAGGGCTGGGCCTGCAAAACTTTGGCTTGATCGGAGCCCGGCCACGTCACTAGGGGTGAAGGGTTTTTGGAGGGCGGATAACGCTTGTCCTGCCTGCCTTGAGGGACTGGGCCTTCGCTTCCTGGCTAGACCGGGGCAAGGCTGATGTCTCTGGGTAGGGTGGGCAGGAAGAAGATCCCTTGGAGACCAACGTTGCAGAATGGGTCACAAGCTTTCCCTGAGACTGCGGGGCCGGGCCTGTGGCACCTGGCTTGACCGGGACCATGCTGCACACCCCCAAGCTGACAGGGCATCTAGCTGACACCCCTACGACAAGTCCTAGTGCAGAGGATCAGTCTGCACTATTTCGCAAACCGACGGCAGATCTCAGTCTGTGGTTGTGGCTACCCACCTGCACTCTCCACCTGCCAGCGGACCAGGAAGACTTTGTCTGCGGTGTCCCAGGGAAGCTACCCACACCCCCACCCATCTCCTGGCCGCGCATATCGCGCTGGCCCCCTCGTGACAGAAGGAAAGGGAGGGGGACGGGGGAAGCCTCATCTCATCGTCAAAGAAATTCCAGAGTGATACAGTAGCGGTCTTGCCTGACACCTGCTACTGTTGCCACAAGTGTCTCCATTCGGAGGTAAGACTGAACATAAATAAAAGCTTTAAAACCTCCGTTTTTCTTTTCTTGGAGGAGCACACTTGTGACATTTCTACAGAGGCAATGGGGGATTCTAGTTCCGATCTAATTATGCCCCTTGGCCTCGGATCCCCATTTTGCATACAGGGGAGACTGCCTGTTAAACCGCAGCAGTGGCGGCCACCCGGTCCCATAGTTTATTTCAATTTTCTAAAACTCCCCTGAACATTTCTGTTTCTGCTAATACACAGCGCGTAAAAGCCAGCACGCCTGCTCCCTCAATCGAACACGAGCTCGGCGGGTGCTGATAGACATGAAGTTGAGATACCTGCAGGGGGCTTACTTCCCCTGCCCCCATTAAGGTGATTAGCATGGCCTCATATGCACACATGGCTGGCAATATAAGCGCATCAGATTACGTGCCAAATAAGATGCGTGTGGAAATTGATGAAGCTCAAAGGAAGGAGAAGAATGTATTGTTTCTCATTGAAGAAGTGTTAAAGAAGGAGTGTAATATATCTGAGAGGGCAATTGAATGTGTGCAGGACTTCTCCAACAGGGGTGTATTTGATGTTACCTTTTCTAGTGAGTCTATCTGTCAAGGGTTTCTCCACAATGCAACAGGAAAACAACACAGTAATGCTTTCTATGGGCTCGCTGTAACCCCTATGTTTGCGCCTAAGGAGACTGTGCTAGTGGTACATATGTACAACTCGTACACGGATCCCAGGCTAATTGAGGTGTTTTGAGTCGGTATTGTGCCACCGTCAGAGGGGGCAAAAGATTACAAACCTGTGTGGGATTTGGAATGGGAAGAGAAAATATGTGGTAACATTCAAGGAGGACCCTGAAGGAGTAAGTGGGTTGGCACATCCACTACAGACATTCACCCTGGGACCCAATAAGGGGTTTTTGGTTTACTCAGGACAACCCTTTTATTGCAGACTCTGCCTGCAATTTGGCCACTCCAAGGAACAATGCTCAGGGCTCATTTGCAGGAACTGCAGTGGGGCAGATCAACAGGATCAAGACTGTGTTGCTCCAAATGCAATCTCTGTGGTAGTGAGGAGCACCTCTTTAAAATGTGCCCCAGGGGTAAATTCTCCTATGTCTCAGCAGCTAGCACCCATTCCACGCAACACGCTCCAGCCACTCATACCACCCAGCCAGTAGCTTCACCAGAGCTACAGACCCGGCAGGATCAACCAGACATTTTTGACTCTGACATACTGGATTGCTTTGATGGTATAGAGATTAGAAGGTGTAGTGCACAAGCAGAGCAGGAGGGGAAGCCAGAGGCGGCAGTGCCTACCCTAGACACTGGAGATCCTCCTAGCCCCGTTCCTCTGCTGTCCCAGCTGGCAGGGGATGAGGTGGAGCGCTTAGAAACAAAGAGGATTAAAACTGCAGCATTAGAAAGAAAAGCGCGTAGCGAGCATCTTAAATCACAGGGCGCTACCTCCTCTGCCGTGCACTGCACCTACCCTCGCAGAGGACAAGATTCCCATCACTGAGGTCCCTGATTCTGGTGTCTCAGTGACCCCCCCCACCCCCCACAGCGCAAGTACTTGTGAAAAACGTCACCATAGAGCAGGCAGTAAAGGGTCTGGGTCTGAGGCAGGCTGCACAGGACACTGCTCTTTCTTTGCATTCCTTGACTACGCTGCCTCCGAATGTATGCGGAGGGCTCTCGCTACACGTCAGATTGAATCCACGCACTTATTTGCCATACAGGAGAACTTGCCACGGGGAGAAGTGATATCCCGGCATGGATCGATTATCCTAAAATAACTACATGTGTCTCTTTAGCCACTACCAGGAGGAAGCACTTGGAGTTCTACAGTTGAATGCACTTCCACACTTAGAAAAGACTCGAACAGCGCTGTGCACTGGATCGAGATCGTCTCCTTCCATCTTGGTTGACACGTATGACAGATATGCGGAACAGCGTGATCTGTTTGACCTCCCTCCCGCATCAACCGAGTCTCGTTGAACTTTTTTGAGATATGTATCCCTTTTAAACTCTCAAGAAATATCTAGCAACGCCGTGCTTCGAGATATGCTTCGTCAGCCCTAATTGAGACCATGAATCACTTGATAAATAGATTTTACACTACAAAATGGATCTCTAAAGTCCGTGCAGATTAATGGACTGATGATATGCGCCCTGATGAAGGAATGTTCTAAATAACTTTCTTTTCCGAAACACGCGTCGGCGCTTTTCCTCAACTGTATGATGAAATGATGCTTTGATTGAGTATGAATGTATGTATTGCATGATAGTGAGTCTGTGGTTGATTGATTGAATGACTGAACTGTGCGTCATGTTTTTACTGTCTTATTAGTTCTTGGGCTGATGTTCTTCTTTTGCTGCACAACCTAATGACATTTTATGTATTAGAAGCTGATTAATATGAATTTTTCTGTGTTCATTGTTATGAGAATCTAACTAAAAATGACTATATAAAAATACATTTTCTAAAGTAAAATAGCTGCTCTGTGGGTTTTTGGTTGACTTTATATGTGTGTTCTTTATCCTTCGGGGATGCCCCTTTTCATGTTGTTGTAATACATTCCTTGACCGTGGCCACAGAGAGGGGGAAGGATATGGAGCGCAGCGGGTGGACTACGTACATTTCCAACAAGCGCAAAGCGAGATGTACTAAAAGCCCAATGGACTCACCTGCTGTCATCCGTTCCAAGCGACGTCCTTCTTTCTTGGACCGATTTCCCAGAGGGGACAGGTACAGCCCTCTACTTTCCCTTTTGGATATAGAGGAGGGTTTATCAGATGTTGCACAGGTCTTGGAAGTCAGTAATGGCCCTATAATAGATATAGAAAGTACACCAGATTTGGAGGTCCTGTTCTCAACCTCCATAATCACCACTTGCGAGCGGATGGGCATCACAGAAGATGGAGAGTCAGTGAGGGCAACTACCTCTTCCAAGGTGTAAATATGCCTTGTTCTCTTTTGGTTTTCATTATTGCAGTAACAGTAGCCTATTGCAACGTGAGGGGCATAGGTACTGATGTTAGCAGAGCAATTGTATTAGATTATTTTGCAAACACACAAGCTGATGTTATATGTCTTCAGGAGTGTTATCTCCCCCATCAGATGCGATACACCTCATTCCAACAACAATGGGCATATGGGCATATGGGCCATCGGTTTGGTCAGGAGGAGCCAATAAGAATGATGGGGTGGTCATCCTCTTTAAAAACATTGGCAGATCATGGAGGAAAAAGTTTTATACCTAGGAGAGCTATATTGATTTCAGTACTTATGGATGGTATACCATTACGTATTTGTGTTGTTTATGCACCAGCCTCCAAAACAGAAAGAGAGGGCTTGTTGAATCTAATCAAACCTTTATTATCAGGTGCTATACCTCTCTTACTAGCCGGGGATTTCAATTGCATCACACACAGCAGGGAAAGGCAAGGGTCCCAACAAAATTATGTACTGGATGTTGCGCCAAAACTGTTATTAACTCTCATACAGGATTTACACCTATATGATACTTTCCGAAAGCATCGTCCGCCAGGTGAGGTCTACACTTGGAAGGCAGATAACGGCCTAAAAATGATCACGCATTGATTATGTGTTTGCTTCTAAAACTCTCTGCGCCGATACCAACTCTGTTACACCAGTACCCTTTTCAGATCACCATATAATCACAGTCTCTTTGTCAGTTCCTGATCGACCTCAAAGGGAAAATTAATAATGACCTCCTTGCAGACCAGCAGGTTTGTGACAAATATATGATGAGCTATCAGAAATGGGCCCAAAGGAAAGCTCACTTCCCCAATGTGTACCAATGGTGGAAATGAGTTAAAACTAAAACACGGCTGTTCTTCCAAGAGCAAGGGAAGCTCCGATGCAAAAGGGAATAGCAGTACTTCCACCGTTTACACAGGAGACTTATACTCCTCCACCAAATGGGAGAAGCTGGGGGTGATGTGAAAGACAAAGTACGCTCTACGAAACTAGACATGCAGAAGTGGTTAAACAGACGGAACAAAAATGCTATCTTCCACTCGAGGGTCAAGCATTTCCAAGAGGATGAAAAGTGTACTTCTTTTTTCTTTAAAAAAGCTCATGCATCTCACAAGCTGCTAACTAAATTACAAAATGCAAAAGTGGACATATTACAGGGGGTAGATGCGTGCCAGACCATCACTTTTGACTTTATCTATCCTTGTATGATGCTCCTGTCAAAACACCTTCAGCTTTAGAAGAGTACTGTTCGTTACTCACAGAAGGGTTAACATTAGATCAAAGTAACTTCCTTTTGGAGGTGAGGAATTTCTAGACGCACTGAGATCCTCCCCCAAAGGCTCGAGCCCAGGTTTGAACGGTCTAACTTGGGAGTTTTACAAGAAGTTCTGGGGACTGTTATGCTCTGACTACTTGCAGGTCCTGGAAGAGGGTTGTCAAAATAATTGTTTTACACATGATTTTTCCGCAGGGGTTATCACCCTCCTTTAAAAAAAAAAGAGATGAAACATCAGTCCCAACTGGAGACCAATTTCACTACTAAATGTGGATTACAAATTGGTAAAGTCCGGCGTGTATGTCTTCATTCATGTATCCACCCTGACCAGACATGTGCAGTTCAAGGACCCACCGTCGTTGACAGTTTGGTTACCATTAGGGATGTTCTGTGGTATGCTCAAGAAAGATCTCTATCACTTGGGATTTAAGTCTGGATTTCCAGAAAGCATTTGACCGGGTGACTCACCCATACCTTTTTGCTGCACTTCAACGCTTGAATGTACTGCAAAAAATCCTAAGCATCCTACACACTCTGTATAACACAGCAGAGTGAGCATCAATGGTTTCCGCGCATGAGAGTTTCCCATCCGTGCTGGGGTGCGACAAGGATGTCCCTTGTCCCCAGTGCTCTTTGTCTGTGCTGTAGAGCCTGTCCTGTGCAAGCTACGAAGTGACAAAATCATCAAAGGTGTGTTTGTACCAGGGGGGGTGGTATTCCTGCCAAAACAGTTGCATACATGGACGATTTCACAATCTTATGCATGGATGCACAATACGTGCGCAGAGCTCTACTGCAGGCTTCACTCTTCCAAGAAGCATCAGGTCTCCGCTTAAATGTTAATGGACAAATGTATGTGTCTCACTATGGGTCCCTGGGACCGTCTAACTAATCTCCCAGTTGCAGTTACCACAGAACCCACAAAAATACTAGGGGTGCTCTTCGCTGGTGATACTCATATAGAGAAAAACTGGACAGAAGTGCAGGAAAAAAAGAAAAAAAATCACCTTCTGTAAATTGCGCAAACTCACCATCGAGGGTAAGATCATGGTAACAAAAGCTGTTCTTCTTCCTATCCTGCTATACCTGTCTATGGTTTTCCTTTCACAGGCCCTCACATTGCAGAAATGCTCCACATTGATTTTCTCTTTTATTTGGGGTTCAAAAATGGAAAAGCTGAGCAGGGAAAAGATGTGCACCATTTGGAAAAATGGGGGAAAGAGTATGCCTAATATCGAAGTGTTTCTCTTTTTTTAAATATTATGCTAAGCTGTATCAAGGACTAATCGGATTCCATGTCTGTACCAAGTTTTTTCACCAAGTATTTCTTGGGAACTATGCTGCGGGGATATAGATTGTTTACCCACTCAAATGTAATGCCATTTGCACTGAATGTACCCCCATATTATAATGGACTTTACAACTATCTAAAGACTCTGGACTCCAGCATACTCTCTAGAGTGATATGCTCCCATGCGAAAAAACTGAAACAGGATTTGGTCGCCCGTGATAAAACCCCAACAAGTGAGTCTCAGTCCTTGCGTGTCTGGAGAATGGTGGGTCACCGAGATCTCACACACAGCCATAGGGATTCGGCATGGATGATTGTACACAACTGCCTGCCAGTGAAGGTGTTCCAGCATCATAAAGGATTGGCACCATCAGCGCAATGCCCACGTTCCTGCTGTGGCCACAAAGAAACTGTCTTTCACCCGTTCTGGGGCTGCAGGTAGGCACAAGCCTTTTGGACTTTGGTATAGCTGTTCCTTCTCCATGTCGCGGACATTGCTGTACTGAATTAGGACACTGTGCTGTATGGACATTCTATCTCCAAGAAACGTCCTCCCACGGCTTGGAGACTTTTGAACTGTGGTAAAGAATCCCTGTGGGACTCACAGAACTTGTTCCTTTTTTTACATAATGAAATCTCTGCCACTGATTGCAGGAACCTCTTCCTTAACAAACTAATGACTTATGTTTATGTTGACCAAGCACTTTCGGGGGAGGCAGAAGCTGGTGCACTCTGGCATACGGACAAATGGAAGGGGTGAATCACTTAAAACAGGATTCATGTTTGCTCCTTTTTGATGCATAATACCCTGCCACCGGGTTATTAGGATTGGCACTTATATAGGTTTTTTCTTACACCTTCGAGAATTTTGTAACGGGACTCTCACATATTATGAGCATATTGTAGATGGTCTTTTTTACTGTATGTGTGCCTTTATATAACTTAAATAAAGGTTTTCAAAACAAAAAATGTAAATACAGAGATACTTATTATTTTACCGAAAATATGAGGTCTCTGTTGACGTTGCGGAAAATGACATATATATATACATGCATATATTACCTACTGGCGATAGCCAGTAGGTATATATAGTTAGGACCTAGCTACCATAGGAAATCCGCAACATTCTATTGGGAATAACTTTGGCGTCGGTTGAGGAATTTGCGTGTAATTTTCCAAGATTTTGGCCAGCTCTGCTGCGATCCTTCCCTGAAAGTTTCGGGGAGATTCGTGAAGTGGGGGCTGAGAAAAAACGCTGAACGGAATTACACTAAACTTGGCAAAATTGTAGGGACTGGTACGCAGAACTGCCTTTGCTATATTTGGTGAAAATTGCTCCAGTGGTTTTTATGAAAATTAACTTCAAAAACATATATATCTGGGCGGAGCCTAACCACACATCTCATCGTGAGATCTGATTGGCTGTCAGCACTTCATCCAAGAAGTGTTGGCAGCCATCTTGGGACCAATATACATGATAGCACCTCATTAAAAAGCATTGTAGTTAATAGAGGGTTTTAGTACTTTAGTTACATTATAAATCATTTGTTGATGGTACCATACTCATTTTAGGAATTGTGGTGTGTTCTAAGGTGATTTTACCATGTGAAAAAGCCTTCTGCTGGGATATCATGAATCATGTTTGAAAGAAAACTATTATCTCATGCTTTTCCCACAGTGGTTTGGAAGGGGATCTATAAGCTAAGCTGAAAGCATATTTTCTGTAAATTCACATTATCTTTCTCAGTCATGTGAGAATGAAGTCTGACATTCTCAGTAAAACATGTACATCCAACAAGGACAGAGACTGTCAGTTGATTCCTTTGTGTTCTACTGCAGCCTCCTAGAGTGTTCTAAAGAACAACTAGAGCGCTAACAGTCCTACTTATTACAAAGGTATGGCACACCTGAAGCCATCTTGATTGGAATAAAGTGGTAACTCTTAAAACATTTAATTTAAAAAGGAACAAAATGAGGGGGTATATTTTGCCAAAGAAAGTATGATTAGTGCTGCAGAAAGAAAAATTAGGGCACATTTTGAGTGACTTCCCAAATCCTCTTCTATTTCATTAAAAAATTCTGACATGCAGTCTCCCAAGATGGCCACCAGAGACAAAAGAGCCCAAATGTAGCCCAAATATCACCCAGATGTAGCCCAAGTATAGCCCAATGACAGAATGTCCCAGAGTGTTCTAAAGAACAACTAGAGCGCTAACAGTCTTACTTATGACAAAAGTATGGCACACCAGAAGCCATCTTGATTGGAATGAATTGGTAAGTCTGAAAACATTTAATTTAAAAAGGAACATAATGAGGGGGTTCATTTTGCCATAGAAAGTATGATTAGCAGCAGACATCCCCGGTGAGCAGTAGCTTTACTACAGTGATCTAATGAGCAACTAGAGTGCTAACATTCAGAATTTATGGCAAATGTGTGACACATCTGAATGCCTTCTTGATGGAACCAAAGTAAACACGCATTGAAAATGCAATAGATCTCGCCCTCGTTTAAGTTAAAGCCATTCTGTTTGTAATGAGGTGGCTTTTTAGCTTTGCTTTTATTAGTGTTTTTAAAACTTTCATGTAAATAACATGCATATTTATGCATATATGTATATGTATGCATTCATTTATATTTGTATTTATATAGATATGCAGATTATATATGTTTATATATGTATGTATATATATATATATATACACCTACATAAATGCATATGTATATATATGTATATATATATGTGTATATGTGTGCGTGTAGAGAGAGGTAGAGATAGAGAGTTAGAGGTAGAGAGGTAGAGGTAGAGAGGTAGAGACTAGTAGAGAAAGAAGTAGAGAGAGGTAGAGAGGTAGAGAGAAGAGAGTGAGTAATAGAGTAGAGAGTGAGTAGTAGAGAGTAGTAGAGAGAGTAGCAGAGAGTGAGTAGTACAGAGTAGTAGAGTGAATAGTAGAGTGAATAGTAGAGTGAGTAGTAGAGAGTAGTAGAGAGTGAGTAGTAGAGAGTGAGTAGTAGACAGTAGTAGAGAGTAAGTAGTAGAGTGAGTAGTAGAGAGCAGTAGAGAGTGAGTAGTAGAGAGTAGTAAAGAGTGAGTAGTAGAGAGTAGTAGAGAGTGAGTAGCAGAGAGAGAGAATAGTAGAGAGTAGTAGAGAGTAGTAGAGAGTAAGTAGTAGAGAGTAGTAGAGAGAGTAGTAGAGAGTGAGTAGTAGAGAGTAGTAGAGAGTGAGTAGTAGAGAGTAGTAGTAGAGAGTAGTAGTAGAGAGTAGTAGAGAGTGAGTAGCAGAGAGAGAGAATAGTAGAGAGTAGTAGAGAGTGAGAAGTAGAGAGTGAGTAGTAAAGAGTGAGTAGTAGAGAGTGAGTAGTAGAGAGTAGTAGAGAGTGAGTAGTAGAGAGTAGTAGAGAGTGAGTAGTAGAGAGTAGTAGATAGTGAGTAGTAGGGAGTGAGTAGTAGAGAGAGAGTAGTAGAGTAGTAGAGAATGAGTAGTAGAGAGTGAGTATTAGAGAGTAGGGGAGTAGTAGAGAGTAAGTAGTAGAGAGTAGTGGAGAATATTCCAAAGTTTGGCACAGCACCACTTGCACAATAAGTCCAATCAAATCATATCACTTAGAGTCCTTATTGAAGCGCTGAATCTTGGTGTATATTCAAATGCTTTTATTTTCCTTAAGTTTATGTACCACAGCCAGCTGACGCGTTTCGTTCTGTACAACAGAACTTCTTCAGGGCGTTCTTATTTCCTTCAAGTTATGTCGGTATCCTGTTGTCATATAACTAGATATTTCTTCCAAATGTTAGACGAGACGTAAGTACATTCTTATTCAAAGTGACTAGGTATCAATTTTACCCACACAATTCGGGCAGACTTGAGTAATTTATAGCATCCTCAAAGTCAGTCTTTCAAAAATTTCAAAGTACAGGACATGATAATCCAAATCCAAATGTATCTCAAGAAAAGTCATTTTCAATCGTTTGGAATTTCGGCGTTTGAGCAGATATGACCCAGGGACCCCCAGTATGCAAGGGGAATTAGTTCCCCCTCTGCAAACGCACCAGTGGCCTGCGTTGCAGAGGGGGGACTAATTCCCCTTGCATACTGGAGGTCCCTGGGTCATATCTGCCCAAACGCCGAAATTCCAAACGATTGAAAATGACTTTTCTTGAGAAACATTTGAGATGTCATCAGTGATGTCACTGACCATGTCATGAATGATGTAATATGTGACATCATCAGCAGTGGATTGCGGGTGCGCGAAATATAGTTAGTACAACTAACTATATAGGAGCAATTTCAATGGTTTTGTATGAGTGAAATATCCAGCTAACTATAACACCCCTAAAACATATAGTTTTTAGAGTGAATTTTAAAGGTTTTTTAAATGCTAATTCCTAACTATATAAGGCCTGAAACCTATGGTTTTTTCAGTGAATATATATATATATATATATATATACACACACACACACACACACACACATATATACACACATACATATATACACACATACATGCATACACATACATGCATACACATATACACAAATGCATACTCATACACACATACATATATATGCATTAACCCTGGGCGTAGTGGGGCGTAGTGGGGCTCCGCGGAGCTACGCGGAGAGGGCGAGAAGCTACGCCCACTCCCGCACTCCGCGTAGCCCCACTACGCACCTCCCTCCCGCTCTCCCCTACATACTTTATTTAAGCATTTACACGGGTTAAAACAAGTTAAAAGCACTTACCTTGTCCGGGGCTCGTCCGGGTCTTCATCTTTGAATAGCGTCCTTTGCCTGGATACCAATGCGCATGCGCGGGCGGCCGCGCATGCGCATTTCTCCCGAGAAATGCGCATTGGTATCCAGGCAAAGGACGCTATTCAAAGATGAAGACCCGGACGAGCCCCGGACAAGGTAAGTGCTTTTAACTTGTTTTTATCCGTGTAAATGTTTAAATAAAGTATCTAGTGGAGGGCGGGAGGGAGGCGGGTGGCGGCCGACTCGGCTACGCTCACGGAGTGGGCGTAGTGTTGCCGGCTACGCTGTCTACGCAAAATGCGTAGAAGGCAACACTACGCCTACTCCGTGGGCGTAGCCGATTCGGACGCCCACCCTTAATATGCATACATATGCATATACATACATATAAATGCCTACTTCTATATACATTATTCTGCATTCTGTCCATCAATTGTTCTTTGTAGTTTTATATACATACATACATATATATGTATACATAGATACCCCAAATAAGTCTTAAAGATCAAAAGGAAGGTGATCAGATGAAGAACAACCTCTTAAGCATTGGCAATCGGGTAGCTGCAGTCATTTGTTGTGCAAGGCAAGATATTGGCATTAAAACATCGAACATAACTAATGTAATTTTTTTTACAAGGCCAGAAAATACAAGCAAAGAACGAGTTTGTAAGATGGAGTCATTAAGGTAAGATTATGGCAAATGGCTAAAAGACCATTGTCCTCGTTGCAATTAATGTGCCACCAATGTTATGTGCATGAACAAAAAACGTTCATGGAACAGCTGAGGGTCGATAACTGTAGTCTGCTAGTACCACTTAAAGATTCTCAATTAGTCGTACTGTAGTCCCACCTCGTGTATTGGCTAAACAAATGCAAACAAGAACACCTTGCTGCCTTTGTTGAAACTGCCTGTCCCTGTCCCACACTCTCTTCCGTGGGTAACACAGGAGAGCTGCATGCTCACCCCCTGATCCCACCCCACCTCATCGCCCTCTTCTTCCCTACTCAGCCACAATAAAGTCCTCCAAATTAAAAATAGAAAAGGGAAAAGGATTCCCAACATCTCTGCTGTGGCATCCCCCGGGAGGTACCCTTCAATCAGGCTGACAGGGGAGACCCAAAAGTTGGCAATATTGGCCTAGACAGTGAGCAGCACTGATCCCAAGCACGGTCTTAGACTCCTGGGCAAGAATAGTCCTTGACTGGTCTGATCTGGCCCGCACCTGTCTCTGGGGCCAGCGCACGTGCACCTTGGTCCCTTAACCAATCTCCTCTGTAGCGACTATGACAAGTAGGTTCTTTCTTGTCGCTCTTGGTGACAGCGGAGTTCATGGTTAATTACTATGAGTATGTAAATGCATAAAATCACTTGCAAGCTCTGCCCATTTGGCCCCACCCCGCCCACCTTAGTAGTATTAGACGATATAGTTAGGAAATAACATTAAAAAAACTATAGACATTCACTGAAAAAACGAAAGGTTGCAGGGACATTATAGGTGGGAAATAGAATTAAGAAAACCCTTAGATATTCAGTGAAAAAAACAAAGGTTACAGGGACATTATAGTTAGGAAATAGAATTAAAAAAAACTTAGAAATTCACTGAAAAAATCAAAGGTTACAGGGACATTACAGTTAGACTCAGATTCTGTTTGTACAAAACCAGTGAAATTCAGCAGTTTAGTTACCTGAACTAACTATAATTTACACCCCCATAATGCACTGCTTATGACCTCACCTATTACATCACTCATGACATGGTCAGTAAGGTCACTCATGACATCAATCATGACATTTCAAATGACATCACTGATGACATCAGTCACAGAACCACTCACACAACCACTAACACCCCCATATAGCCTCTCATACACCCACTCACATATCAACTCAAACACCCATTCACAGGCCTATACAACTACTCATATACCCACTGACTCTTCCATAGATCCACTCACATACCCACTCACACAATCACTCACTCATCCATACAGCCACTCACATAGTCACACACTTACCCATACAGCTACTCACACACCCACATATTCACCCATACAGCCACTCACACACACCCTCACTCACCCTTACAGCCTCAACAGTCACTCACTCCCCCACATATCCACTTACATACCCACTCATACATACACACAACCACCCACACACCCACTCACTCACCCATGTAGCAACTCACATAGCCACTCAGAACCCATATCACTTAACCAAACACCCACTCATACACTCACCCACACAAACCTACAACCACTTACACACCCATATAGCCAGTCGACACCCATACAACCACTCAAACACAAAAAACACTTGTAACCCCATTCACAGGATCATAAAACCACTCAGATACCCACTGAAAGACCTTTACAGCCATTCACACACTCCCTGACAGATCCATACAGCCTCTCTCATACCCACTCACATACCCATACAGCCACTCAGATACCCACTCACACACTGTACAGACAATCACATAGCCACTCAGATGACATATGTTAGAAACAGTATTACTCATTAGCACTACGGAAAGAATAGTAATTTCACTTTGGAGGTAGTTTAGTATATAGCATTAAGTATCAGAAATGCTTACAAAACACTCACTTGCTCTCATCTGTGATGTCATCATTAATATCACTGACCATGTCATGAGTGATGTAATTTGTGGAGTCATAAGCGGTGCATTACGGTACGTGAGTTATAGTTTGCTCAGGTATAAAGATTACACATTTAAACAAAGGACCTGCCTGAGTTGAAGCTTCACTTCCTTTGTGTGCAAGGCCAAGGCAAAGCAAGAGTATTTTCTCTGCATTTCCACTGTAGAATGTCATCTGTAATCCGTAATAGAGGTGTTTGCATTCTTGCTTTTTACAACATCTCATGTAGTGACTGTCATGAGGGTGTGCTTTTGTGTCATCAGCTGCTGAGAGCAAAGTCCATCGTTTTCCCTTTTAAATGCCTTAAGTAATGTCCAAAATCCATAACACCATTAACACACCCACTCACAGACACACAGGCACTCACAGATCCACACAGCCACTCTCAGACCCATAGCGTCACCAACAGAACTTTTCACAGACCCACACAGGCACTCACACAACCACTAGCAGACCCACACAGGCACTCTCACATCTATTCACAGACCCACACAGGCACTCAGACAACCACTCACAGACCCACACAGGCACTCACATACTAACGGACCCATACAGATACTCCTACACCAACTCACAAACCCACTCATAGACCCACTCACAGACTCACTCAGAAGCTCACACACACACTAACGGACCACATAAACACATACACACCCACTCTCAGACCCACACAGGCACTCACACACCCACTATCAGTTGTTACAGGGGACAGTTAGGAAATACAATAAAAAAACATAGAAATTCACTCAAAAAAACAAAGGTTACAGGGATGTTATAGTTTGGTTCAGATTTCACTAATAAAAAACCCGTGGAATTCAGCAATTATAGTTACCTGAGCTAACTATAACTTACACCCTGCAATGCACTGCTTATGAACTCACATATTACATCACTCATGACATGGTCAGTGACATCACTGATGACATCTTTAATCACATCACTGATGACATCATCCAGTGAGTGTGCGTGCTTTCTAAAAGTTTATGATATACACCAAGGAACTACATAAAATAAAATTGTATAATTTCTATGCTACTAATGAGTGATACTATTTATAACATACATTATGTTAGTGGCTGTTTGTGTGGGTATCCATGTGTGAGTGGGTGTCAGAGTGCTGGTTTGTGTGTGTGTGTGGCAGTATGGGTCTGCAAGTAGGTATGTGAGTAGTTGTAAGGGCGAGTGAGTGGCTGTGTGAGTGGCTGTATGGGTGGGTGGGTGGGTGGGTGAGTGGGTGTATGAGTAACTGACTCGCTGTGTAGGTGGCTGTATGGGTGAATAAGTGGCTGTTTGGTTAAGTGAGTTGGTGTATGAGTGGCTGTATTGTAAAGTAATTGTTTGTGTGAATGGATGTATGAGTGAGTGAGCAGATGTGTGAGTGCTAGTGTGGATGTGTGAATGGGTTTGTAAGTGGTGGGGTAAGTGCTTGTATGAGTGAGTAGCTGTGTTGAGAAGCTGTATGGGTGAGTGAGTGGGTGAGTGAGGGGAAATATTGGTGCAAAAGTGGATGTGTGAGTAGCTGTTTGGGTGAGTGTATGACTGAGTGGCTGTATGGGTACGTGACTGGTTGTAGGAGTATTTTATGGTTGAGCGAGTGGTTATGTGAGTACTTGTATGGGTCTGTGAATGGGTATGCGAGTGGTTGTGTGGGTGGGTGTATGAGCAGTTATATAGGGGTGTGAGTGGTTCTGTGGACGATGTCATCAGTGATATCAATCGAGATATCATGAATGATGCCACTGACCATGTCATCAGTGATGTATCATGCGAGGTCATAAGCAGTGCATGCAGTGGTGTAAGTTATTGTTGGTTCAGGTAACTATAACTGCTGAATTTCACTGGTTTTGTACGAGTGAAATCTGATTCTAATTATAACGTCCTGGTAACCTGTTTTTTTCAGCGACTTGGCTTTTTCAGCTGGTTTACCCCAATACTTTTTGGTCTCCTTTTTTTCAAAACAGATTTTATTGAGTCAACAGCCGTACGTGGCCTGGTGTAGTCAGGTTTCCTGGTAGAAACAGTATAATACAGTGTTACATCAATGATGATGACATCTATGGTATTTAAACAAAACCAGATAACATTCAATAAAGTCTTGCCAACTAAAAGTTTAATAGGTAGTGCCATGTCCATATTGCATTCTTCTATATATCTGCAGCCCCCTGTCACCATGACCAAGTTATTATACAGTCATTCAATAAGAATTCCCCACCACCCTACTGTCCCAATACTTCTATATCAGTTGTTTTAGGAGTAAGGGGCTCTACACATAGACTGTGATAGTCCGCCATCTCTTCCATATTGTGGGGTGTTTCTGTGGGCATCCCCTCGCTGTAAATACAGGTAGCACCAAACCCATACAGAAGTCCAATCCTTTCCTCCAAACATTTACCAGGGGAGGAGTTGTTTTGGCCTCCTGTTTTTGACCCTATTTTTGTTGGTTTTAGAACTCTGGGCACTTTAACATTCAGTGCTAAAGCGCATATGCTCTCTGTGTACATTGTTAATATGGATTGGTGTTTCCATAATTGGCTTATTTGATTTACTACTAAGTCCCTAGTATAGTGCACTGTGTGTGCCCATGGTCTGTACATCAAATACTGCTAGTGGCCCTGCAGCACGGTTTGTGCCACCAACAAAAGCAGCCTTTCAAATGGTTCTCAGACCTGCCACTCCAGTGTCTGCGTGCAGTTGTGACTGCCATGTTGACCTGGCAAGTGCACCCACTTGCCAGGCCCTAACCTTCCCTTTTATTACACGTGAGTCACCCCTAAAGTAGGCCCAAGGTACCCTTGTGGGCAGGGTGCAGTGCATGTTAAAGGTAGGACATGTACTGGTATGTGTGACATGTCGTGATTGTGAAATACAGTGTATTTCGTTTTTCACTATTGAAAGTCTATCTGTTCCATTGGATAGAATGGGAGGTACTTTGTAACATCTTACAAGTATAACTTCCCATTGGGATGAGATAGAGAAATTGAGTTTAGTATGCCCGAACTCAGAATGTAAAAAGGCATCTTTTAGTAAAGATGATTTTTATGTTGTGTGTTTGAAAATACCACTTTTAGAAAGGGGACATTATCTTGCTTAGCCATCCTGTGTGCCTCTGCTGGGTTGTGGATTGTTGTCTGGCTTTGGAGTGACAGGGGCTAGGGATGTTTATTCACTGTATATAGTTACTGGGGTGGGGGCAGGGGAGTCAAGGTGTGTCCTGCCTTTCCTGGATGAGTCAGGCTTGGGCTGAATAGACCTGGGCTGCATTCAGAGCAGTGGGAGGCGTTTCACTGGCACCTGAATAGGCCTGGTCTGCATTTAGATTGGTGGGAGGAGATTTCCCTTGCAGTTGAATAGGCCCTGGCTCCCTAGCACAATGTGGTATCCACCCTCTGCCAGGAATCTGGGCCAGAGAGGACAGAACTAGTTTGGACTGAGCCGAGGGACTTTTGCCACAAGAGAACAAAGGAAAGCGTGGTATAAATATTGGGGCCCAGTCTCCAGAACTTTAGATAACTGCTGAACTAAGAAACCTGCCAGGAAGAAGAGCTGTAAAAGCTATCAGGAGGAACTGCCACTTTGCTGTGTGCTCTGCTATGTTGGCTTGCTGCTTCTGTCTTGGGAAGGGAAAGGACTAGGTTGTACTTTCATCATCCTGCTGTTAGAGTTTTCTCCAAGGACTTGAAGTAGAACTTGCTTCCTGTTGGAAGTCTCAGGGAGATAAAAGAGTTAAGAGACTCACTTGGATCAAGGAACCTGACAAGAAGAAGAGCTGGAAGAACTGCCAGGAGGAATACTGCCCCTTTGCTGTGTTCTTGCTTTGCTGGGTTGGTCTGCAGTTGCTGCTTCTGCCTTGGGAAGTGAAGGGACTGGACCGAACTTTCTTCACTTGTTGCGGAGTATCTCCAAGGTCTCGAAATTGAGCTTGCCTCCTGTTCACGGAGTCTCAGGACAGCAAAGATTTCCCTTACCTCTGGGTACCACCTCTGTAACCGTGGGACCGCAGAAGGCGGCACTGCAGATGGCACCGCCGCAATTCACACTGCAACCCTGGTCTCACTGATGACAATTTCCACCAAGCCGCTGCTTGCACCGCGACCTGTGGGCACTGCTCTCTGCACCACCTTGCTTTACTCTGCCGCCCTTTTCTCACCAATGTCGCTGACCTCAACATCTGTGACCACACTGTGGTTAGGGGGCACCACTCGTAAGTCGAACGACGCACTGCCTCACACAGCAGTCTGGGCCGACTAACGTCAGCTCCCATTAACCAGCACTGTCACTTGCACCATGGCCTGTCACCACCACCACGAGCACCACCTCACTCTGCACTGCAGCCCTGGTCTCAACGATGCCACTGGCAGACCATCACAGAACAGTTGCCTACACCACGACTTGAGGGCACCACATACTGCACCACTACGCTTCACATCACAACTGCAATGGTTGCCACGACCGACCTGGAACGGTCCGCCGGAACCAAAGGTACTGTTTACAAGTCTGCTGACACCAATGCCTAACCAGCTTTAAGGAACTGCATTTTAAAGTTACTCTTGCAAAGTGCATATTTTTAATTACTGCATGTTGGTCTTTTATATAGGTTTTACAGACTTTATAGTTAGAAATTAGCATTTAAAAAACCTTAGAAATTCACAGAAAAAAACATAGGTTTTAGGGACGTTATAGTTAGTTGGACATTTCACTCATTCAAAACGATAGAAATTCCGCTGCTATAGTTAGTTGAGCTAACTATAACTCACGACCCGCAATGCACTGCTGATGACTTCACATATTACATCATTCATGACATGGTCAGTGACATCACTAATGACTTCACTGATGACATCGCAAATGACATCACTGATGACATCATCCAGTGACTGCGTGTTTCTGTAAAGTTTAAATATGTTTTATATACATATTGGCCAAGGTGTATTGAAGAATGACTGTGTGTATAAGTGTCTGGATGGAGGATTTAGTAGGTGTGTGACTGACTGTATAAGTGAGTGAATAAATGTGTCTTAGTGAATGCATGGGTTAGTGACTAAACTGTGTGAATGTCTGTATCAGTCTGTCTATTGCTGTGTAAGCTGCTGCATTGGTTGGTGAGTAGCTACATGCGTGTCTATATGGGTTATTGATTGGTTGCCTGAGTATTTGTATGGGTGCCTCAGTGTGTGTGGGTGGGTGGGAAGTGTGTGACTCTGTGCATAGATGTGTGAGTTCTTTATTCACTGGGTGTATGGGTTCAAAAGTGCATGTGAAAACAGCTGTATGGGTGGGTGAGTGTTTGCATGGGTGTGTTGGTGAGTGAATGGATATCTCAGTGCAACATGTCCAAGTAACTAAATACGTAAAACACAGTGCATGTGAGAGTTGGAGTATATAAATGACAATACTTGAGAGTCAGTGATTCTGAGAGTGGCTGTATGGATGAGTGTGTACTTGTATCATTTATTGTATAAGAGAGTAAGTATATGTTAGTATTTTATTTTATTTAGAGAGTTTTGTATAGCGCGAACAAGACCCTTGTGTATCAGAGCGCTTTACATTGCATGAGGTAGAATAGACTCAGTCTTGTATAGTACAACTATACCTGGTTAAATAACGTAGTTAAGTACAAAACGATAACAAATTACAGGGTTACCACAGTATGACATGGAGCTTAAAATGATCAGTCTTGTCTATGGGAGGTACTTGCTCCTTAGAAATATTTTCGTTTCCCTCTTGAATGTCGCTGTGTTTGTTATTTTTCTAATGTTTGGCGGAAGAGAGTTCCAGATTCTGGTACTGCTGCTGAGAAAGCTCTATCGTAGGTTTTCTTCTTCCGGAAGATGGGTGGTCTCAGCACCCCTTGGCACACCTAGCTGGTCTATTTCCTCCAGATACTTCAATTTTCTGGGCAAGGTATCTTGGTGTATTGTAGTGAAGCGCTTTGTGAGTGACACATGCCATTTTTAGCTGAATTCTGGCTTCGTACGGTAACCAGTTTCATGCTTTCTGGTGTGGAGAGATATGGTCGAACTTCCTCAACCCGGTGATAATTCTTGTAGCTGCGTTGAGGCATGCTTTTAGTGGTGCTGTGGAGATTTTAGGTAGACCTGCTAAAGTAGTGCAACCATATTCAATCCTCGAGATAACCAATGATTGGACTGCTAGTTTGAGCTCCGCCTGAGAAATGAAAGGTTTCATTTTTCTAATGATATCAAATGATAAGTGAGGTTGTGTGTGTATAACAGTATAGGTGAGTAATTAGAAGTGTTTTTGATTCTTTGCATGAGCGACTAGATGTATGAGTAACTGTGGATGAGTGGCGGTGTGTGAGTGTTTGTATAGGTGTATGAGTGCATATAATAGTGTTGTATTGATGAGTCACTGCATGTATGAGTGACTGTATGGGTGAATGTGTGAATGTGTGTGTAGACCTAGGAATCAGTGAGTGCGTACATAGTAACTGGTATTGGTGTCTCTATTATTTTGAAAATGGTAGTCTATATTTTAGAGTGGGTGTATCAAAGGTTTTATTAAGGTGTGAGGTTTTCACGTGGATGATGTCATAAGTGATGTCATTTGAGATGTCATCAGTGATGTCATCAGTGATGTCACTGACCATGTCATGAATGATGTAATATGTGACGTCATCAGCAGTGCATTGTGGGGGCGCGAGTTATAGTTAGCTCAACTAACTATAACTGTGGCATTTCTATTGTTTTGTATGAGTGAAATGTCCAACTAACTATAACGTCCCTAAAACCTATGTTTTTTCTGTGAATTTCAAAGGTTTTTTAAATGCTAATTTCTAACTATAATGTACCTGAAACCTATAGTTTTTTCAGTGAATTTCAAAGGTTTTTTAAATGCTAATTTCTAATTATAATGTTCATTAAACATATCTTTTTTTTCTGTGTTTTTTAATTATCATCCCATTCTCAACCTGGTGAAAACTGCAAATCTCACCACTCTTCCATCGATAACTTCCGCCAACAAAATCGCCACAAACGAGAGCCACAACTAATGCTAATGATATGCAAAGTAGGCGTTCCCATGCAAAAAACACGAAAGCACCACTTCCCCATATTTTCAACAACCAGCCAAATCTGCAATGCGATCCAAAAAGCAGATGATAAGGCGACTTACCAGTAACAAATTAACATCAACCTTTAACTGGTGTAAGGAAGTCGACTATCTACTGCGTGGTGAATTAGACCCAACTCACAGCCACATCTAAAGACCAACACGTGATAGAGCTACTGATCATGCACCTCCTACACCCAACAAGGCCACAACACCCAGTGCCGCCACCACCAGAACCCCCCCCCCGGACCACCCCCGCTACTACCACCGAGGCAGCGCAAAACAGGACAACGGATATTCCAAAAATACCATGGCCCCTCAGCCCGCACAATAGCTGAATGTTGGGAGATGTGGCAACCAACTATATATGAAGAAGGCAAGTCACTCATCAATAATAACACACACAATGCCAAGTGTAACGCTGATGTGCTGCACAGACCTCACTATGCAAACCACAAACCTCTCCATGTGGAGATATACTATTGATACTTGTACTGTAGTGCACAGTGGACGCAACCATGTTACCTCAAACAGTGGTGAAGATCTCGGTCATGTAGCTGTGTTGTCCCCCCTAGAAGCGGAATCTGAGTGGGCTGGTACAACGTACGCCACTCCAGCATAGGAGTATGAATAAATAGGCCAGGCCCTGGGTGTGGTTCACTTCTGAGAAAACTAACGAGTCTGCAGAGCGGCGGCCCTCACCCTGGCACGTGGCTGCCGCCATGACCGCGGGCCTCCTCCACACAGGCCCCCTGCGAACCCAGCGGCACAGCACTGCAGACTTATGTCTGTACCCACTACTGCCTTCGATCTACACTGCGGACGGCAGGGTTCACAACTTGAATTCAGCCTTGATTTGTTAATTGCACAGAGAATTGTATTCTATGTCCTCGGATTTTGTCAAGAAGTGACCAAAAGCATTCCTTGATGTCTATGCTAACTACTGCCTTCGATCTACATTGCAGACAGCAGGGTTCACAATTTAAATTCAGCCTTGATTTATTAATTGCACAGAGAATTGTTCTCTATATCCTCGGATTTTGTCACAAAGTGACAAAAAGCATTCCTCGATGTCTATGCTAACTACTGCCTTCGATCTACACTGCAGACAGCAGGGCTCACAATTCACATGCAGTGGCAATTGCAGATGACGCAGTCCAGTTTACAAGACACGTTGCTCCCAGTGCGGCCCGTCGAGACCATGCATCATCGCAGGATGTGCATATGCTGTGTGCTTCAGGTGCTACTAACTCACTGCACCATAAGTCATCTCCACGTGCCCTTATCAAGGCAAGACATTGAACCCAGTGTGGCCCGCTGGGACCACGTATCATCGCAGGGTGCGCACACACTGAGAGCTCCAGGTGCCACTAACTGTGCAGCTCAACTCAATGCCATGTGGCAATCCTGACCGCTGCCCGCGCCCTACACTGGGGTTGCACGGTTCACAATCCAAGATTAGGAGCAAAGTAAATTGTGTAAGACTATAATGGGTTCGGAAAACCAAATGCTCCCAATCTGTGCAGCTCAAGTCAACGTCACCTGCCTGTGAGCCTTTGCTGACCGCTGCCTCCGGTCTACACTGTGGAAGACCGGCAACACGTGGTGCCAACTAACCCTGTTCAACGCAAGCCAATCCCACATGTGTAACTGGTTCCTGAGTCCTGAATGGCAGCGACCCCAACTTCGTGGCAGCACCCACAACACCAGACTCTCTTCAATCAGTGAAGGAAATTTGCATATGGAAGTCCAGCGACACGTGGTGCCACTGAACCTGTACTACGCAGGCCGGTGGGGCCACCCACGTTTGCACATGGCTATGGGCCCTTGCTCACCACTACCTCTGACCTACACTGTGGAAGACCTGGGACACGTGGTACCACTAACTCTATTCAACTCAAGCCGATCCCACATGTGTAACTGTGTCCTGAGTCCTGAATAGCAGTGACCCCAACTCCATGAGACAACTGCAGCAGCAGACTGCCTTCAATCAGTGAGGCATATTGACATATGCAACGGCGGCGACACTTGGTGCCACTAACTTCATTCAACACTATCCGATCCCACATGTATAACTGTGTCCTGAGTCCTGAATCGCACTGACCCCAAATCCGTGGCAGCGACCACAGCACCACACTCCCTTCGGTCAGTGAGGCATATTTCGATATGCAAGGCCGGCGACATGTAATCCCACTAACCCTCTTTAACACAAGTGTGTCATGTGTCCTGAATTACAGTGACCCCAACTTCGTGGCAGCGACCAGAGCACGTCACTCCCTTTGATTAGTGAGGAGTATTTATAGATTGAAGTCTGCCGACAAGTGGTGCCACTGAACCATCTCTATGAAGGCCGGTGGGGCCACCAACATATGCACATGCCTGTGGGCCCTTCCTCATTGCTACCTCTGCCCTACACTACTGTCAGCAGGCCTCACAATTCAGATACAGTCCAGATTGCACATGACGCAGTCCAGAAGGCAAGACACATTGCTCCCCGTGTGACCCGTCCACATCAACCATCATCACAGGCTTATACATTTCAATGCTTCTGGTACCACTAACCCGATTTAACACACACCAATCTCACATGTGTAACTGTATCCTGAGTCCTGAACGACAGTGACCCCAACTTCATGGCAGCGACCACAGCACCAGTCTCCCTTCAGTCTTATTTGTTGTTCTTTTCTTTAAATAATTTTTTTTTATATGTAAATCTATACATGACTAAGATTCTTCTTTCTCCAACCGCGCAGGGACACTTTCGAGCCCAAGAAGGTTGCTGGGGGTATGTTGGTAATGTGGGAAGAGGATACATTACCTGCTAATGTGGGGAGAGGGAGCGTCAAAGGGGTATCACTCACAGAAATAACTCCGATATGTTTTCACAAATGCCTCGGACAGATGCCAGCTGACGGACTGAATCACAAAATGGTTTTTCAATACTTATATAGTGTGAGTTATGAACAGTTTGGACCCAGGTTCGCAGAGGACAGCTGCGGCCCGTCCGCTCAACTGCCAGACGCAGTACTACGAGCCGTCCGCGTCATTGTGTCTATCCCTGCCCTGTTCCGTCGTACGCCACACCACTCCAATTACATTCCAATGTTGGCCCCACATAACTACCTGTCGCAGGCGTACTGGCTGTTGGTATGCAGGTCAGTGGTCTAGTTCTCAACATCTCACATCCACTCCCTGAGAGCAGGTTTACACACCACACCCATATATATCTCTCTCTCTCCCCCTTTCCTGCTATCTCTCTCCCTTTCTCACTCACTTTCCTTCCTTCACTCACTTTGTCTCTCTGGCTTATGTTTCCTTCTCTGTTTCTCTCTCTCAGTCCTTTGATATGTGTATTACACATGTCCTTATTTTGTGCTTTATTTTCCAGGCTCTGTCGTCGACATCCATGGTCCCCACAGCACTCTTCCACCTTGTTCTTTTCTATAATGTTTGTTAAATTTTGTTTATTGGTTTATTTTTTATATATAGATAATAAAAAAATAACATTTTAAAATAGTTTATGGTTTATATAAAGTTTGACAACAAAAAAATTATTAACCTTTTCGGTTGTTTTCTTAACTGCTGTATGCCTCTTTCTTGTTCTTATTACTGGTATTTGCTGGTATCCACCATGGTGTTAAATTTTGGAGCACTTATCGCGGGAATACTGGTGATCTCTGCAGTTTGCACCAACTTCTGAATACTGTGTTAGATTTATCTCAACTTTAGTTGCATTAAAGTGCTGATATGAAATGCAGAATAGTCGTCCCATGCAAAAAGACACGAGGTGCACCTTCGCGATGTATTCAAAAATACTAAAATGCTGTATTGAATTGCACATAGGTAGTGCCTCCACTTATAGTGGACACACAAAATCAATGAAGAAATCTCATTGCATTTATATTGATTAGGAATAGTGTGTCAGGTGCTGCATCTTGACGGGATACACTGCCCAGTTCGTATATTGTTCTGCACACGAAAAAATGACATCACACCTGCAATGCGAAATTAATTCCGCCGATAACCCACGTTACCACCAGGAATTTTAAACCTGCTTTCTGCTGGTGTTAAGCAGGACGACTACCTGTAGCATGATAGGAAACACAGCCAAGAGTCACACCAGCACACCCACATGTGCCATAGAGTCAATGAGCACGATACAGGGATGCCCATTAGGGCCACAAGACTCATCGCAACCAACACCAGGACCAACAACGCCCCCCAAACCCGCATCTGAGCAAGTGTGTCCGTGTGGTCATTGTGTTAGCATGATTGGCACGGGCCCTGCAACATCACAGTGTGCTATCTTCAGCAGACGTTACCATGTCACCTCAGCGTTGGCAGTGACCATGGACATGTAGCTACGCACGCATCCTTCTGCAAGCACAACACACACGTGCTGGTCTGGTGTACACAGGTCACTGCAGCGGTGTGCCTATCCGGCAAGGAAAACAGGGTGTCTCCGACATATCCGTGTGCAGGAAGTGCGGTAAGTGTGTCTCTGTGTTCTGGTGTGGCCAGCCACAAGGGCCGCAGCAGACAATGTTGTAAAGTGGGATACACCACCACAAAACGGCACTCTCATGGTCTCAATGGTTCACGATTGTTTTAAGTTCGAACAGTGCCTTCCAAATGCAAGTAGGAGGTGTGGTTGAGTTGAACAAATTTTACCCCTATAATATGTACTCCAAGTTCAAACTGCTTTTTCTGAACCAATCACAAACATGCTTTTCCACAAAACGAATGTGCACCCTACTTTTAAAAAACAATGCTTTTCATCTCCCAATCAGGTATCATTTTGTATGTGAAAAATACGAGTTTCCCATCTTTAAACATATCTCTTATTCTACGAAGGAACTGCATGAGCGACAGTCATCTTTCCATACCTTTCAGCCATACCTTCAAAATGCTGGTGTAGATCGTTGGACATAGCTATGTTTTCTGGTGCAAGAGATGGGTGAGGAAGACATTCAACATCTTTTGTGTATTTGCCCCGATCTCCTCCAAGAGAGAAAATCATTGCTAAAAGCTCATTTCAAGTCACGCGATATATGGACATGTAGGCAGGCCGTGATGAAATGTATGATCTCAAATGATATCATTTTAAACTCCGCCTTTGTAAAGTTCCTACTGCTTGCCAAAAAGAAACTCAGAGATGTAGCTATTACAAATACTTAATGGGTTGTAAAGACTTTGTAATGTCATTTTATATGATTTTAAACTGGAATTTAATTCTTAAATTCTTCTTTTAATTCAAAATGTTGTAAGATTTTAAATAATCATCATAATAAACTACCTTTGTACCTTTGTACCTTTGTACCTTTGGTGCAAGAGATATGCAGAACAGAGACGTATTGCCTTAGACCTAGATTTACAAAATGTGGACATTAAATGGTTTCCACAGAGAGGATTGAAGTGGCACCAATTGTTGCCTTTGGTTAAAACCTGTTTGCATCTCCAACACCCTGACCTCATGATAGTGCACTGAGGTGGAAACGACCTAGGCACATTGACTGGGGTAGGTTTGGAAATGCTTATGAAGGACACCTTTGGACGACTGATGTTACTTTTGCCTCAAACTGTTGTTGTATATTCCAATATATGCCAAAGACAGAAGTGGAAATTGTCAAAACTATTTTGTCCTCAGATTGAAAAATCTAGGAAGAAAGTCAACAAAGCTGTGTCTGCATACCTCAGAGACCACAAAATGGGGTCCATCTACAACAACAACATACGTTTTGATATGGCTGATATCTACAGAAGTGATGGAGTACACTTCACAAATCAGGGAAATCGAGTTTTCCTACATAACTTGAAGCTGTGCATCCGCACTTATATGTAGCTCCAAATAATGAACACAAGGGCTTTTTTTAGAGCCACCCTATAACTTACAACTTAGGCCCGCTATTTTAGGGTCAGGTAACAGCAACTCCCGGACCCTCACTCAAATGTATTCTCCACACAGCTGCGGCGCAGTGGCCACACCATCTCACTTTGCAGCACAGAGCTCTTGCTTTGATCACCGGCTCTACTCACCCATAGGTCAGTAGTTTGCGCTTTACAAAGTACCGTATTGATTTACCTTCGCACTCCCTGCACAATACCACCTAAGAACCATATACAAGTCGGACAGGTGTGGCACATCGCCCAGAGCACATGACTTCACAGCAAAACACACACTAAGCACCATACATAAGTTACAATGTTCAAAACAAAAGTTCCCCCGAGTAGCTATAACTACATACTGACACTACTTGGACAGATGTGGCACAGCGGCCAGAGCACATGACTTTACAACATATGACACACAGTTTGGACTCACGCTTTCATCCCCGAGTCCGGCAGCAGCTCAGCTTAGCAGCATGAGACTCTAGACAGTACCTCACATATTTTCCGTACCCCAGGACTTTCAGACCAGTATGGGTCAGTAGTTCGTCTTAGTAGTTATAAACACATGCTAACTCTATAGCACACCCTAAACACCCCACAGAGGTTACAGTGCTCCTACCCTTCTCTTTCTCCCTTTTTTCACCCTTTTGTCCCCTTACTCGCTTCAACGGAATCATAAAATGGCAGCCAACACTTCCTAGTTGCAACCGCTCGCAGCCAATTAGCAGCAAGCTCGTGCTCGTAACGCCTCAGCCAATCAGATGGCAGAATTCCCAAATATCGATATCTGTAAATTGCGATATTTCTCAAAAACTACTGAATGGATTTACACCAAATAAACAAAAGCGTGCTTTCTAGACCAAGACCCTTCTCCCTGCCAAATTTGGGGTAATTCCTTTCACCCGTTCTACCTGTAGCCTTGTCTAAAGTTTCCTATGGAAATTAACATGGGAAAAACAAGTTTTAGGACCCCCCTTTTTTCTCGCCCCCGCCCTTGACGAATCACCTCCAAACTGTCAACATAGGAGCTGATATCAACAAAGAATTCGTTTTGAAAATTTAGCGAAGATTCGTCAATCGGCACCAAAGTTATTGGGTTTTGAATGTTGCGATTTTCCTATGGTAACTGGGTCCTAACTATAACTACCTACTGGATACTGCCAGTAGGTAATTTTTATATATATATATATATATATATTATATATATATATATATATATATATATATATATATATATATATATATATATATATATATGTGTATATATATATATATATATATGTGTGTATATATATATATATGTGTGTATATATATATATATATATGTGTGTATATATATATATATATGTGTGTATATATATATATATATATGTGTGTGTATATATATATATATATATATATGTGTATATATATATATATATGTGTATATATATATATATATATGTGTACACATATATATATATATGTGTATATATATATATATATATATATATATATATATATATATATATATATATATATATATATATATATATATATATATATATATATATATATATATATATATATATATATATGGGTTCACAATCCTGTACTGTCAGCAACCCAGCAAGGCACCAACACGGACAACAGGTACAGACCACAACCAGGACTTCAGTAAAAAATAAAGTGCTTTAATCCATAGATAGGAACGGCAGCATGACGCGTTTCGTCCAGGTAACCTGGACTTGATCACATGACAGTTCCAGAAAGACATGTGGTTAAATACTGGCCGACCCTTAATTCGACCCCTCCCACAAAAGCAATAACATAGTAAAAATACTATTTACATTGTAATCACAGTGGCTAAAAAAGTTTTTCATAAATATAAGAAAAACCTCATAGGCATATGTTCAAAACATCATGGTTAACAGAGAAAATTGTCACAGTGAAGGAATAAGGTTTTCAAACCATAATAATTCCTAAACAGGCTCCATAAAACCAAATAATGAAAATTAATGAACAGAAAAAGTAAAGGGCAAGTGTCCTAAGTCATAGCCAATTCAAAATACCAGTTAAAGCTAAATTTAGTAACAGGAGGTCAAACGGACATAGCCAAGAAAAATTAATTACCAACCACATGAATAATAAAAAAGTGCAACGAAATAGTGCAAGGAATTCAGCTCATAAAATGAGCCAGAGCATGATAATTTCAAACATTTACAAATTACCAACAGCCACACAAAATTAATAAAGTGAAAAAAGTGCAAAAGTGCAATAAAGTGCAAAAACCGGCTGATCTATCATGAAAACATGAGCAAAATTACATAAATAGAAAAAGTATTAGAAAGGAGACCAATAAATACAAGAAATTGTTGATGGAAGAAGAAAATGCTACATCATAATTAATACATCAACAATAATAAGGACAATTTCATCAATATGGTATATACATATATACAAACAAAATTATACATTTATATATATACACATATACTATTCACTAAAGAAATTCATAGGGAAGCTTAACACATTTAGCAATGAATCATCCTCAGCACAATATAAAAATAAGTAAGACCATAAATAAAGGTAAAACCATTAAGATACTGTGCAACAACATGAAACAGGCTGAAATATTTACAAAAAATGTTACAAAAAATTGTGAAGATCTTCTCCCATATTCAGCCCATTCGGAATCTTGGTATTAAGGAACACTATGTAATGGCTTTCCAACTGTCTCAGTCTCTTTTCCCTGTCACCACCTCTCTTAGACAAGGGCACAGCATCAATTACAAAATATTTTAAATCATTCAAGTTGTTATTAAGAAACTAATTTAAAATGTCGTGCCACTGGGTAATTGGGGTCAGAGTTGACTATGGCACGAAGATGCTGTAAGATGCGATTATATACCTGCAATTTCGTGCTGCCAACATAAAGCAGCTCACAAGTGCACTTTAAAACACAAACTGCATAATCAGTTTTGCAGGTATAGAGACTGTGAATCTTAGTAACAGAATTGGTAAGTGCTTCAGAGTATTCATTCGTGTTCATTCCAAATTTACAAGCCCTGCAAGTACTGCATTTGCGGAACCCTGTTTTATTAGAAAACCAATTAGGTTTAGTACTAACCTCAGGACTGGTTTTTACCAGGGCATCCCTCATAGAGGGCGCCCTATGAAAAGTAATACAAGGCATGTCTTCAAGAAGAGGAGCTAATGTTATATCTGTTTTCAAAATGGGCCAATTGGACTTAAGTATTTGTCTGATCTTTCTTTCTTGGTTATTGAAGGTGGTGATTAACCGAATAGTAGAAGTATCTGTTTTACTGGGTACTAATTCAGCAGTCTCAGTAATGGTATCCCCAGAATCAATTATGGGATCATTCTGTTTAGACATCACCTTCCTCAAAGAATTAGTCAGAGCATCTTTGTCATAACCTCTACGTAAAAACCTTTGAAAGGAACCATTAAGACAGATTGCCAGATCACTCTCATTGTTGCAAATACGCTTGATCCTTCAAAATTCCCCATACGGAATACTCTTAATAAGATGGCGAGGATGATTGCTTTGGGCGTGTAATATAGAATTACCGGCCGTGGATTTCCTATGCATCCTAGTCATGATCTTATTGTCCAATATGTAAATCTCTACATCTAAGAAGTCTACACTCACATTATTCACATTAGCTGTGAACTCTAAATTTAAAGGATTGATGTTGATTTCTCTTACAAAATCTTCAGCCGAAGATTTGCAACCCTGCCAAATTATGAATACGTCGTCAATGTAGCGCCACATTTTAACAATGCCTGACTCACAGTCCCCCATACAGTCACGGGGCCCACCAAGAACATGCCTCTCCCACCAGCCCACGTGTAAACACGCATAGCTGGGGGAGAAGCATGCCCCCATAGCGACACCCCGCAACTGCTGGTAGACTTCATTGTTAAACAAAAAGAAATTATTTTTTAAACATAAATCAATCATAGTAATTAACATTATACACAACTTATATATATATATATATATATATATATATATATATATATATATATATATATATATTAAGCTGCACTCGTTCAGGAAAAACCAGCAAACCCCAATGTCCCGGGGGACCGCCGATCCAGACAAACGAAAGCTGACCCAGTCTTCAGGTGAAGAAAGTTTTTTAATTTAATTTTGATGCATCGCCACCAGCATAACGTTTCGGCCTGCTCAGAGGCCTTGGTCACATGACGCTAGGGGTGGGACAGGCTATTTTTAAAGTGCAAGTGCAAACTTGTGGGCACACATGATTGGTTGTACTATGCTACTGGGTAGTAAACATGGAAAACATTTCAATGACCACGCATAAAAAGCCAGAAAATGTACAATGTTAAAAAATTGTTGATAAAATAATTTACATATGTACAAAGGCCAAGATGTAATTTATATACATCATTTCATACTATGTACAACAACAACCTCTATTGATCTGCAAGGAGGTGATGTTGATGAATTCCGTCATCAACAAAGAAATGGCGGCTAATAGGAAACACAATAATATACGCTGTCCCCATCTATATTGTATAGCCTACATTACATATCATTCAATCCTTACAAATATGTTCGTAATATAACCCAAGTGGGTGTTGAACATAAACCGTCATATTAATAGTTAGTTTAACCATGTAATATGTTCCGGCATTAAGCTGATATACATAGTCACAATGTCAACCAAGAATGTGAAATTAAGACCACATAGGAGAAAATAATCTGCCCTATATATTTCAGAGGGCAGATTCAGACACCAAATTCCGCCTCTTTTTCTACAGGAGTCTGCGAACGCCAGAACCGCCGCCGTCACTGTGTTGGACTATCCCGAGAGAATCTGCCACGGAGCACTGCGAAAACTACCCTTGAGGAAGATGCCGGCTGGCCGTTAAATACCGAGCAACACTGATGAAAACTTTCAGAAACCGCTCCTGTAGAAAAAGAGGCGGAATTTGGTGTCCTGTTCGTGTTTGAATAACAACGAGGAAACCTTAGTCTAATGACCACCGTGGAAAGCACATGATCCCCTCACTCAATTTCTATAAGGAAAATATCCGAGTACATCTCTCTGTGGATTCAGGTCGTGCATTCCTATGCCGTGGAGAATTATTGACCACGTTTGTTGAGTTGTTTTATGCTCCCTTTTCTTGCTCCTGCCTGCATACATGCCCTGACGAAGGTGCCGCCGCAGAAAGGGCTGGGCACCGAAACGCGCGTCGGCGTTGTTGACCATCTGTTCTATTAACTATCTCTTTAGAACTACCTCAGAGTATATTTTTTGTGCGATGGGTGTTGAGGCTTGTGTATTATGTGCACTGAATGATTGGTTTGAATGTTCTTTATGGTTGTGAAGTTGGATGAATGAAGAGAGGGTGCGTTAAGGGATGTATATGTTAAATTGTCTATTTTGGATCTCATAAATGAATTGTATATATATACTAAATAAAATGGTTTTATATGTGTTTGATACCAGCTATATATGTTAAAAAATGAAAAAATGAAAATAAAGCTATATATTTGTATTCAAACTGTGGTGAGAATTTAAATGTTTTGACCGTGGTCCAGTGAGCTCAAAACCGTGCACTCTTGATAAAACTGGGGACTCTAGACGAGCCCACAAATTGAAATATATAGGGCAGATTATTTTCTCCTATGTGGTCTTAATTTCCTCCCCTGCTAATCTGCCCTACATCCTCTTCAGGGGGCCCCTGTTTGTTTCTGGTAACCAAGAATGTGAAACCCAAAAGAACAAAATGGAACAAAGGGTGTCGTGAAAAGTGATGAGACAAACTAAAAACTTAACATCAAAACACCTCCCTTGTTGGATGATGGGAGTGTGATCAACTCATCATCTTGAATCATGTATTTGTGCAGGGGGTTGTTACAGCAGTATCAACCTATTGGACAACATCACCATACAAATAAGAGTATCAATTTACAGAAATAATTTGTATGGGTGCCCATGGGAAAGCCATTCTCAGATCTACAGATGAGTGTAAAAATCCACGCTGATGTTTAACCCATGTGGTATCTTGGTATCGAGATCCAGGATGTATTTGGTCTCCAGATCCCTTAAAATAGCTTCACGGTTACCGCCTCTGCGAAGAGGAGGAACCGAGTCAATAGCAAAATACTTCAGCAAATGGCTCTGTTTACCATGGTGTTCCTTAAAATGACGTGCCACCGGGTAGGTGGAGTCCTCAGTGTTGATGGCCCTAATGTGCTGGAGTATCCTTTTGTGCACCTGCAACTTGGTGCTACCCACGTAACGCAGGGCACACGGACACTCCAGCACATACACTGTGAACTCTGTTTTACACGTTAATTGCTTGGTGATAAGCCGAGGAACATCAGAAAAGGGAGTTCAATACTCATGTTCATGCCGTGCCTGCATGCTTTGCAGGACAAACATTTCTTGAAACCTTTGATGGCCTTAAACCAGGGCGTTGATGTTATAACCTCATGACTGGATTTGACCAATGCTTCACTAAGGGAGTAGGCTTTCCTACAGGAGATGTCAGGTCTAGCTGGCATTATGTGACCAATCACTGGATCAGATTTGATGAGATTCCAGTTTTTGGAAATAATTTTCCTTAATGCCTGAAATTGGCGATTGAATGTTAATACTAGTCTCACAGGTTGATCAGTGTTATTCGTCTCTTTATTGGTGAGTCTCCTATGTTGTAGGGCTGTCTCCCTGGGCATGGCATTAACTTTACGGATGGCTGCCTCTATTATGTTCTCCGCATAACCTCTGGCAAGAAAGCGAGATCTATTGTCACCTTGGGCCTGTTTACATTGTTCCTCCGTACTGCAAATCCGTCTGATACGCAGCATCTCCCCGTAGGGAATGCTGTGAATCAGATGTGCTGGATGGTGACTCTTGGCATGGAGCACCGTGTTTCCGGAAGTCGGTTTACGGAACAATGTAGTGTATAACTTGTTATTGGCAATCAAAACCCTGACATCCAGGAAATCAATACAAGTTTGACTCATGCTATGGGTAAACTCCAGGTTGTATGAATTGTTGTTCAATTGTGCAATAAAGTCAACTGCCTCCTGTTCGGTGCCCCGCCATATAAGAAAAATATCGTCAATGTAACGATACCACTGGGCTACCAGATTAGCCATGATCAGACCGTGTGTACCCATGAGGACCTGTCTCTCCCAATAGCCCATAAGCAAACAGGCATAACTGGGAGAGAAACAGGCCCCCATGGCCACACCCCTGATTTGCTGAAAGTATTGGCTGTTGAATTGAAAATAATTGTTGTTTAAACAAAAGGAAATCATGGCAATCAACATTTTGTTGTGTTCCAAATATTGCACAGATCTGTTACCCCAAAAAAATTGAACAACTCTTAGTCCGTCAAGGTGTTTAATGCTCGTATATAAAGACGAGACATCAAGCGTGATTAGCCAATAGTGTGGCTCCCACTTCACTGTCTCTAATTTTCTCAGAAAGTCACTGGAATCTTGCACATATGATGGTAATGCAGTGACAAAGTCTTGGAGAAAAAAGTCAATGTATTTTGTGACATTTTCCAATAGGCCATCTCGGGCGGAAATAATGGGTCTCCCCGGCGGTTTGTTAATGTCTTTATGCACTTTGGGGATTAGGTATAAAACCGGCATCACGGGAAAATCTTTCTTCAAGAACTTGAATTCGTCCAAGCTCAAGAGGCCAGCACTTTTCCATCCCACCAATAGACCGCCCAAATTGTTCTGTGCCAACCTGATTTCAGAGAGGTCACATCGCTTGTAGCAAGAAGCATCATTGAGTTGTGCATATGCTTCTTCCAGGTAGAGTGTTCGCGGCCAGAGTACAACATTGCCACCTTTATCGGCCTGGCGAACAATGATGAAATTATCTGCCTGGATTTTTTTAACCAAGTTGTAGTATTTGGTATTGCAGGCCCCTCCTTGATGTTTTGATTTAAGGGTTGAAACATGCAGTTTTTTAATGACAGCAATAGCAAGATCATGACATACACGCATATCCTCTCCAATACAAAGTCGCCACTTCAATTCAGTTGCAAAATAGGATTATTTATTTAAATTCATTCCAGCATGTTGAATCCAGAAAGAAAAAACCCAATGCGTTTCAGCGACCAACTCGCCTTGCTCACGGGTAATTCATTCGAAAAAGCAGGTCCATTAAATAAAGTTTCAATAAAATTTCGTGAAAGCAAACATGTGTAAACATAAACATAGGACTCATGTAAACAAACTATCATGGTGGCCATCTTAAAGAACTTAATTTAGGCGATACCATAACGCAATAGATGGCTTCCCTATACTGATAAAGGTTTCTAAATATTGCACAGTTTGTACGATACGCATTATTTCTTCAAGCACAGATAATCATTCAAAATCCATGACTTTTCAATTACTGTTCTCATTGTGAGATCCATGTGTCTGAAAATAAATACACCCACTCTGTCGCCTGGCTGCTCTAAATATCGCAGATCCATAATGCATTATAAAATAGTAACGCCCAAGCTCATCAGCATGTTGTGTCTGTAATATACCAGTCCAATACTTGAATATTAGATAAATAAATCAGTTAACATGTGCATTACTTTACAATTTATTCATAATACCCCAAGTGGGTAAGCACACCCTGCATAGACAACCTTCTAATTGTACTATATAAACACAAAATCTAACAACAAATAATATCTTCATCCCAAGTGGGTTTCATGAAAATTCTTCAAATACGCTGTAGCTCCATATCATGAAAAACCTGAGCAAAAAAGAGAATAACAATCAAACGAAGCACTCGGGGAGCCAGTCATCATTAGGCCATAGTTTGAAACATGCTAATAAAACGATGTGTCAAAAAAACGAAGAAAATTGTGATTTAAAAACATATCAGAGATACTTCACAGGAGGCTTAGAGAATCACAGTTTGGAACTAAATAACTAGACAGTTAAAAAAGGCATACCAATGCAAGTCGTATATAATGCTTAATCCCCCAGATGCCAGGCTAATTCTTCTTCAGAGTTCAAGCCTCCAGGGATCTTAGTGTCCAAATAAAATGTACCTGCTCTCCAATTGACGTAACTTGCGTATTCTGTCCCCACCTCTCTTCATAGGAGGGATCCTGTCAATTACAAAGAACTTCAGTAGATTTCTGTTACTTTTGTGCAGTTCTTCAAAATGCCTGGCAACTGGCGATAGCTGATCTCTATTCTGAATTGCCCTCATATGTTCGAGGATGCGTTTTTTTGCTGCGAACATCGTACTCCCCACATATTTTTTTTGCACAGAGGCAAACTAAAACATATATACAATGATCAGATAAGCAAGTAAGGTGTTTGCCAATATTTCTTTCCCTGTCTTCCACAGAGTAGTAAACACTCTATAAGTTCCCCAATTAGTTTGAGTAATGCCATCCTGTCTTTCCATGCATGTTTAATTAATATTGATAGCATCCAATTGGAACAGTCCATTACATTTTCTGCCCATTCTTCCGCCAGTTCCGGATCTGATTCTTCATATGAAGGGGCAATCAAGATTCTAAAGCCTCTTGGAACTCTCTTCTCTTCTTGATATTTTTCAAGTGTTATCGCTTCCCACCATTTAGATACTTCCTTTTGAATGAATTTCTCCAATTTTTTATATTTATGCTGTGTTGAGGTGGGTGTGATTGGGTGTTCCTTATTCTGCGGCTGATCACTCGTTTTTACAAACATAGACTGTGCTCTAAGCCTCCTGCGGGACTCTGTATCATCATCCATGTTCAGGATTCAAAAAGAATAAATTCTTCTTATCATGCTCTATAAATGGTAGAATATATTCCTATTTTATGCAACTATAAGCGTGTGTCAGACACACACGCGACACTTGGTGTTGTATTGGAGGCCCCCGCTCACAAAAACCAGTCTTACTTTACGCTGGAAATGGACGAGGGAAAGTCGCGTTAGACCTTCGGCAAACAACTAAATCTCGCTATTCAGGAACACACTACTATGGATATGGAGAATTGTATATGTTATAGAACTCACATTTGTCGTATAGAAACTCCGTTTATGGAAGTGACTCACCCTTAGGACATGCAAAACGGCAGTACCATGCGTCCGCTACCTTCCTCGGCGTACGCACTTCACATGCCGTTTTATCCGATCGAGTCACTGTAACCTTCTTGTGTTCAAAACCAATTGCTCTGCTTCGTGTGTTCCAAATTGCTGCCGTATAACGCGGTCAACCGGCTTTCTTTGCAAATCACCGTTTCACTTCCTCCGATACGCTGGGACACTGAGACAACGGTGCATCACAGGGTCATAGGTTTCCCTGTTCAAAATACTTTTCCACCGAGCATAAACAAATACGCCGATGCACTCCTCTCCAATACAAAGTCGCCACTCCAATTCAGTTGCAAAATAGGAGTATTTATTTAAATTCATTCCAGCATATTGATTCCAGAAAGAAAAAACCCAACGCGTTTCAGCGACCAACTCGCCTTGCTCACGGGTAATTCATTCGAAAAAGCAGGTCCGTTAAATCAACTTTCAATAAAATTTTGTGAAAGCAAATATGTGTAAACATAAACATAGGACTCATGTAAACAAACTAGCATGGCGGCCATCTTAAAGAACTTAAATTAGGCGACACCATAACGCTATAGATGGCTTCCCCATACTGATAAATAAAGGTTTCTAAATATTGCACAGTTTGTACGATATGCATTATTTCTTTGAGCACAGATAATCATTCAAAATCCATGAATATTTAGAGCGCTTTAACCATGGGACAATTGCTTTTGAAGCCTCGCAGTATGGGTACATTTATGAATTCGATCTCCTCGGTTTTAGTATCAGGATGGTAGTGGTAAAAGTAAGGCATTCTGTTTATCATCATGAACTAAGTCTTTTGAGTAGGGGGTAGTTATGGATAGCTGGACTAATTAATTGGTTTACTTATAAAAAACTGTAAAACAGCTTTGGGCTGTATATTTCCCCAACCAGTTTATACATGGAGGGAGTCTGACAGATTTATGAAATTGGCATGAATAGCTGCCATTTTTAAACCATATCTTCAAACATTGGTTAAACCATGATGGGATAAATTTAGGCATGAATTTCTCTATAAGAATTAGGTATGAATTTCCCCATAAAAAGGATAATATTTTTACAATTTACAGGCACCTATTGGGCCCAATCAAGAGTTGATGCATGCATCTGGACCAAGCAATTAGGGGAGATTGTTTAATCCTATACAGATGATATAATAGGAACTACTAAAGCAGCATCAGGTACTTTATACCACTATGTGATCAATGGGGGAAAGTCTGACAGATGTATGTTATCCGGAAAGTTCTTCCACACACATTTTACCTATCCTTTTTGTGTTTCTAAAGTTTTCAGTAAAGATCCACATGTGTATGGGATCATTGAGGAACCTCTACGAAACAAAAAGACCCAAGGTTTCATTTAATAAGTAGTAGTGAAAGCAGAGCATCGTCCTAGAATTATTAGTGGGTAAATACCCCTGTCTTCATTTTAAATAAATATTTTAAAAAAAGAGTATACATTTTGTTGTATGATTGAGGAAGTATATGAATGAATAGCAGTGTGACCAATTGTCTTTCCAATATCACCAAGACATGTTAGACATGGTCATAGTACCTAAATGAGTTACTATTATGAACAATAATAATGTTAAATTAGGGGGAATTACATTTTGCCTTAACATGTATAGATTGAACTAATTTCTAAAGTGGATTTTGTTTCTTTTTATATATGTTGTGATACATTTGATTAGAGGGAGACATCTATTTCTTTCCTGAAGAAAGTGGTTTGGATCATTGAGAACTCACTTAAACGTGTTGAGGCTGCAATGTTTTAGCACTAAATCGACTCAACATTGGTTAAAATAAGAGAACGTTTTATACAGTGCTGTGGTTTAATCAATGGTTTATTGTTCGATTAGTATGTTTCAAGTGACAAAAATTAATGTCTACTCTATTCTCTCTCTTTGTGAAAATGTTTTCTAATGTTGTTTCTTACTATGCTCTCAATATTGTACGTGAAATGATTTTGGTGAAGTTTCATATAGACTAGACAAAATACAGGACTCTTTGTATAGAATGTTTTGCACATATGTATTATTATATTGAATGCGTTTTACAGAAATCTTCCAGTTTTTAGAATAAAAGTGTTGTAAATGTATACAGTTTCATAGTGCTACTTGGTGATATTGGTCTCAATTGGATGAATGAGTCCAATTGGATGAATGTGCTTTGAAGCCAATTTAGTTCTGTATTCAAGTGTTGATATTCTTCTATACCTAAAGGAAAACCTTGATTGTGACTGATTGTCACACCAAAGTCAACCAACCACCCAATTTTGCACTATAAAAGATTGACGCAGTGCACACAGATAAAGGATAGTCTGTCCAATGAGACTACACTTTTGCAACCGGAGTATCGAAGACTACACACAGATATAATGTATCCTTTGCACCAAGTAGGTCGTAGACTTTTTGAAGTTGACTCGGGGACCCAATCGGGATAGAGTATTCAGACATAATTGAAAGTGTTTCAGCGTTTTCTCTGACTATGCTTCTTTTATAACCAATCGTCTAAGTAAGGGTAGAGAAAGTTTTTCTGCCTCCTCAGATGTGCTGCAGCAATGGGCATACATTTTGCGAATGTTCAAGGAGATGACATTTGGCTGAATGGAAGGACTTTGTAATGGAAGTGGTGAGCACCCACTATAAAGTGTAGGAATTTCTGATGCTTTTTTACTATAGGGGATGTGGAACTAGGCGCCCAGAAGGTCTGTCGCACACATCCAAATTGCTTGATGCTATTGAGGCAAATCAGGTGAAACGCAATCATCCTGAATGTTGCTTTATGTGTTTATCATTCTGCGATTGAGAAAAGATCTGGTTTAGTCTTTTGGACCCCTTTTTTCAAACCAGAAATTAAAGGGGATAGATCTTCATTCAGTTTTGGTGATTGGGAACCTTCTCCATTGCATTTGTTTGTTGAAACTTCTGATAAGTAGAGGTTTTCTGAAGTGGTATAGTGGGAGAAGAATTCCAGAACTGAAGAAAATGCCCCATCTAAACAATATTCAAGACCCATCTGTCTGATGATATCAAGAGCCACTCTTGTAGAAGAATAACTAAGCTTTCTCCCACCAGAGTGACAAATGTAGGGGAGGGAAGGTGGAAGGTTTCATGATGTTTTCCCATTCTGTTTTTAATAGATGTGTCTCTTCTACAATTATAACTTCACAATTTTTAGATAGTCAAAGATTTCCTGCCTTTTTTTTTTTACTTTTTATTTATTTTCAGCGTTTCAACACAATGAGTCAGTCGTTTATATAATAAAACATCCTAGCTCCACACTTCATTATTACATAGTTCAACAAGTAGCAGGAACACACTGTTTTTCCAACTATCAGCAGTTAAAATCGAGCCCTGACCCGCCACCCACAGCGTCTCACCCCTCATCCAGTCCTGAGTCATCATCCTCTCTATCCGACAGTGGATCACAAATACCCCCCCTGTATTTGTTCCATGCCACCCAAATTTTAGTCCATTTTTTGGGGCATCCTCTATTACTAAACACCGCCCTTTTGGTTATCATGGTCTCATCCAAATCTCTGCCCCACGCTGCAAAAGAAGGCACCTCCATCCCACCCCACTTTTGTGCTATATTTCTCTTAGCTATCACAATTCCTAACATAACCCAACTCTGCCCATGTTGTGTGAGATCATTTAGCTCCCATATATTTAGCAAGCATCTGGTAGGAGCGACACCCCCTGTGATTGTGACATAGTGCGCAACACTTGTGTCCAGTACGCTGCTATTCGGGGACATTTCCATATAGTATAAAAAAAGGTTCCCTCTTCTCCGCAACCACGGAGACAAAAGGGGTGTTCTATTCTTCCCATCTTGTGCAGAACAAGTCTGGTGTAGTATGATCGGTGCAAGATTCGGAGTTGTACAAGCCCAAGGCGTGAGGGTATGCCCACTTCCCTCGGGGACGCCAATGCTTCTTGCCATTCTGTGTCGTCCATATCTCCTATGTCTTGCGACCATTTAGTTCTCAGGAGTCCTGTTGGGTCGGGCAGGTTATTCACTAATTTGCGGTAAGTAAACGAGGTAGCCCTCTTCTGCATGTGATCAGTTAGTAACCTATCCTTCATAGGGGACGCCTCCGGGACTTCGGAGCTCGGCGGTAGCACCGTTATCAGGGCATGTCTAATTTATTTATATTTATATTTATTTATTTATTTATTTATTTATTATAACATTTATAAAGCGCGAACGAAGGCCCTTGGGCATCTTGGCGCTGAGTTACTGCAGTGTTCAACCAAGAGGAAAGCTAGAGGTTCATTGATTAAAAAGCCAGGTCTTAAGCTGCTTACGGAAAGACCAAAGAGAGGTACTCGTTTTGATTGAAAGTGGCAGAGTATTCCAAAGCTTTGGTGCAGCTACAAGGAATCTTCTGTCTCCCCATGAGACCGATTTGGTACGTGGTACCACCAGGTCATGTGAGCTAGCTGAACGTAGCATTCTGGAGGGACGGTAGGGAGTGAGGTTTTGGGTGAAGAATGCAGGTCCAACATTATGTAGAGCCTTATATACCAAGCAGAGAGACTTGAATTTGATTCTCATTCGTACAGGTAACCAGTGGAGCTGTTTTATGATGGGTGACACCGATTGGTATTTGGGGATGCGCCCTAGAAGCCTAGCGGCAGCATTTTGAATAACCTGCATTTTCTGTAGCACTCTCTCTTGGGCACACAAAAACAGGGCGTTACAATAGTCTAAAGTAGACAAAACCAGGGAGCTCACCAATGTTTTGCCAGCAGTCTCAGGTAGAAAAGGTAGAATTTTTTTAATAAGCCGTAATTTATGGAAGGCTGACAAGGAGATTTGATTTGCGTGTGCTAGAAAGGTCAGGCGGTTATCAAACATGACTCCCAGGTTCCTCACCTTACAAATTGGATCAGGGGGCTGGCCCATAGATGACGGCCACCATAGGGATGACCACGCCGGGGATAAGTTGCCGAAAATGACAACTTCCGATTTATCGGAGTTCAATTTCAAGCAATTTGAGGCCATCCAACTTTATATATGTATATCTAAATACTTCAGAGGGCGCCAATTTGTATAGGTGTTGAAGACGCTCAAATGACACTATTTCACCTCCCTGCCACAAATTACCCACTGTTGATATTCCTATGTCATCCCCTTGATCGAAGCCCTTGCTGTTTCGAAGTCTACCTAGTTTTTTAGTGTCCCATAGAGGAGTAAGCTGGGTTACCACCCCCCCGCCATCCTAGTTTTGGCTGAGTGGTGTTCCATAACACCAGAGTATGGCGCAGTGGGCCAAACTTTGTTAATGCCAATTTCTTGTCATGTAGGGGAGAAAGCATACCCCTTGTGCCAAGCTGCGTTCTATCTGCCTTGAATGCCGGATCTGATTGTGGGACATGTAGCCATTGGTTAATCACCTTTAGCTGCATCGCCCAGTAGTAGAGCTGCACATCAGGGAGTGGTGTTCCTCCATCATACCATCCTCTCACCAATTTGGCTTGTGCAATACGTGCTGGCCTATTACCCCATTAGAGGCTAGACACCTGCGTCGAAATGGCCTTGAAATAAGTTGGCTGTACTTGGTATGGCGTATTCTCTAAGACATATAAGAAGCGAGGCAGGGCCATCATTTTAAAAAGTGCTGCCTTTCCTAATAACGTTAGTGGCAGTGTATCCCAGTGACGCACATCTCGCCTAAAACGCACCAGTGGTGGCTGCAGGTTTTTGTTAAACAAATTCTCCGGAGTTGGCAGTTACATAGATACCTAAATATTTAAACGTATTTCCCGCTATCTTAAGCGGGCAATCATCTGGAAGGCGTGGTGGTGGGCCATGCAGCACGTAAAATATCGACTTGGACCAGTTAATGGTATAACCTGAAGCCGCACCATAAGCCGTGCAGATGTCCAGGAAGGTCAGTATGGAGCGCATCGGTGCGCCCAAATATAACAGTATATCATCGGCATAGAGGGACACTTGGTCCTCCCAATTGTCTGTCCATTTGAGGCCTCATATCGTTGGTTCCCATCGTATCCATGTCGCCAATGGTTCCAATACCAGCGCGAAAAGTAACGGCGACAGGGGGCAGCCCTGACGCGTGCCCCTCGCTAGGGAAAAATCGTCTGATATATGACCATTGGCAGTGACATGCTCCATAGGCTTTGTGTACAGGAGTCGAACCCATGAGCAAAATTCGGGGCCAAACCACAGGTGTTTTAGTACTGCGAAGAGAAAGGGTCATATGACTACATCAAACACCATGTTTGCATCTAAGGAGAGCACCACCGCCGGCTCTTCCAGATAGACTGCGCGAGCTAGTACCCCATGTAGTCTCCTCAAATTAAGGGCCGTGCTCCTGCCTGGCATGAATCCAGATTGGTCTGGGTGTATGAGTGCTGACAGGTGCGGCGTGAGCCGACTGACTAACAGTGTCGCGAGGATTTTGGCTTCCGCATTAATTAGGGAGATGGGTCGATACAAGGTACACCTATCCGCCAGCTTTCCAGGTTTCAAAATAGCCACTATTGTGGCCGTGCGATGGTCCTTGAAGTTCACCCATCTCCAGACTATCTATGAACATGTTTAATAGGTGAGGTGCAGTGGTGTCTGCTATTCTTTTATAAAATTCAATCGGAATGCCGTTCGGTCCTACAGCTTTGCCCGATTGCAGCGCACCGATGGCTGCTTGCAGTTCATCAACTGTTAGGTCACCCTCCAGTTCTTTTGCCGCTTCCGGAGCTAACTTGGGCATGTTGAGATCCTGTATATAAGTTAGCGCCTCCTCTATGGACATCTCCGAGTCGGATGAGTAAATGGTTTGAAAGTGTCGGGCCAGTGTGAGTACTATTGTGTGCGGGTCGGTTGTGATCTTCCACTCCTCTGTATGTAGCTACGCAATCCACCTTTCACTTTTTTCTCTCCTGTCTAGCCATGCTAGTAACTTCCCGGCTTTGTCGCCAACATCATATACCTTATGTCGCGAAGCCTGTATCTGCTGTCTAGTCAATGTTGACTTTGTGTCGGTGTTGTGCAAGTAGGAGGTTGTTGGCTGTTTCAGGGGTGGGTTCCCCTGCGTGTTGGGCTTCTGCAGTGTGCAATTCGGACTCTATATTCAGCAGTTCCTGCTGCCCCTCCCTTTTATGTTCCGATATGGAGAAAATGGCCTGTTCTCTGACAACTGTCTTAAACGCCTCTCAGAGCGTGGTCGGCAGGTCCACCGATCCTATATTGTCTTGAAAATATTGGTCCGTTCCTTTTTTAAGCGCCCTTCTAATTTTAGGAACCTGTAAGTAACCAGGGGGGATCGGGTAAATGCGGCGCCTCTTCCGTTGGTATTAGGTGTACTTAAGCAATATTGGGGAGTGATCCGAAACGCCCCGGGGTCTAATTTCTATAGTCTCTACATTTTTAAGACTACCCAAGGAACCCAAGAAATAATCTATCCTAGTTAGGCTGTTATGGTAATACATAAATTGGGTGGTGTCTTCTCCACATATCTATAAGACCCATTGGCTCTAAGAAACTCCCCAGGCGTGATCCTCCTGATGTACCAAGTCTGACAGGGTGTCTGTCTAAGGTGTTATTCAGGGTTGCATTAAAGTCCCCTCCAATAATTAGCTCCCCCTCCGGGAGGCTGAGCAGAAACTCACCGAGGTCTGGCAGTGCCACTGCATGTAACGCTGGGGGGATATAAACAGACACTATGTTTAGGGGTCGCCCCTCCCACTGCGTGATTATAGCGGCAAATCTCCCCATTTTATCAGACCTAATATCATGCACAATCAGTGGAAATTGTTTCTTCAGTAGTATGCCTACCCCCCTGGATCCTGACGTGAATTCTGAGCGGACCACCGTTTTGTATCCCCATCTGTTCATCGCCCTACTGGACTTGCCAGTAAGATGTGTCTCTTGCAGTAACACCACTGCTGGGCCACCTCTTTTGATGCATTGTAGAACTATGCCTCATTTAATCTTATCACCAAGACCCCTTACATTCCATGTGAGTAGGGAGAGAGTAGGCACTATGGTATCAGGGACTGCCATTGCTTCATCCTGTGCCGTGCCCTTCTGTTTTATTCCTGACATGTCTAGTAAGACCATTGAGATTTGTCAGGATAGAGTGAGAGCGTTTCTTGGTGTGAAGTGTTACTTCATAACTGACTGTGTTTTGAACCATACAATAACCATCTTGGGAACAAACATGAAACAATCCCTTCCCCCCATTCCCCTCCCTGCCTCCCTGCCATGCGGACTCAAAACTGCCCGTCACCTCTCGCGCCCACCGACAATCGCCGAGTCAGTCTCTGCCTTCCCCGTCGCGGCACACTCCGCCGATCTCTTTGCAGGCACCCAGGCTCACCAATGCAATTTAGGCCCCGGCTTCTGCTCAGGTCATAGGCCCTCACCCTCCGCCGTCTGTAACTCACGTTTTCCGGCACGCAGTGTCTCCAGCGCCGGAACGGTTATCGGCGCTCCATCTTTGATTTTAATTTATAGACTCTGGGTATAATTTTTCCTTCCGATTAGTGGTCGGATGGTTGTGGAATCGATCTTATCCCCGGAGCTCCTTTAGGCTGCGGCCATTTCTCTCGGCTGCTAGCCACGCCCCCCCGCCTTCTGTTTTTTAACTCTACGACTGTTGACATTCTATAACATGATCTTCAGTTTATTATTTGCCATTTCTTTCTTTTTACTGCTCCTATAAGGTTCAAATATTTACCCAGGTTCTAGAAATAGGACCTTGTTCTTCCTTACGTATTACATGTTGGACAACATTATTTTTTACATTTTTTTCCAGATTCTCCCACACCTCATGATTGTATTTATACTGTGTCTACACCCCTTCCCTCCCCGCCCTGGAGAACCCTCCCTACTTCTGTTCGAGGACCCCCCCGCTCCGGACCAAAATCTTTCTTGTTTCCTCCAAGTTCACATTTACTTCTCTGTTGGTTTAATCTGTTCTTTAAGTTTTATCACCTCATTTGGCTCTTGGATGTTGTACATTTGATTCCTTCACATGATTTTAAGTGTGGCCGGGAATCTCATCTGAACGGTTGCTCCCAAGGATCTGAGTTCTTGCATGTGGTTCCAGAGTTCCCATTGTCTGTCCTGTGTCGCTCTTGATATATTGGAGAGTATTCTGAACTTGTAATCTCCTTTAGTAAAGACTCCTGCTTTCAGGGCCTCACTCAGAATCCTTTCTTTAAGTGTATAGGTTTTTAAATTGATTAGGATTCTCCTCTGGTTTTCCCTTGGCTTCCCTATCTTGAAAGGATCTCTATGGATTCTTTGGATATCTTCTTCTAAGGCCTTAACCTCTACTCCTGGGATAAAGTCTTACAGCAGATTAATTACAAAGTTCTTAAGATCTTGCCCTTCCAGTATGTTTAGGATTCAGAGGTTGTTGCGTCTTGCATTATTTTCCAGTGACTCAATTATGTCTTTAAGTTCTCTCTTACTTGCTTTTAAAGTAAGAACTTCCCCTTGATTTTCTAGAGTATCTCTTTCGAGCGTATCTACTGTTGCCTCAATTGTTTGCATGCGATGCATTAGAGAATTAACTTTTACTTCTTGGGCCTCACATGTTGCTTGAATCTTTTCCCAGTTTTTTTCCTGATTTGGCAAAATGAGCTCTCATTTCAACAAACAGGGTTTCCATGAGTTTCCCCATATCCGATGGTGTGGTTTGATCTAATAGATTGGAGCTGACCTCCATGTTCTCATTTTGAGGTGTGCTTTGGGCTGGAGTCACTCCTATACTTGGGACTTCTTTTGACCCTCCCCCAGAGGGTGTCTGATTGCTTCAGGCTCCTCCATGATTAATGCTTGAAATCTGTCACTGATAACAATCTCTCCTGTTTTAGGAGTATGGTTGTCTCTTTGCAAAATTATATCTGTACAACTCCTTGTTTCTTTTTCCATATTTAACCCTCTGAGGGATGTGTTTAAAGGTGAATGTTTTTGGGAGGAGATCATGGCGGCCGGCTGACAGTTCCGTTCGGGAGCACCCACCCGCTCGGATCGAAATAATGCAAATGAACCATGCGAAATTAATTTTCCCTCATTAACACGGTCCCCGATTATTATGAACCTCGTACCTCCGAAGTCGCTCCAGGAAACTCCTAGCACTGACCAGCTAAGTACCAGCCGAGTGGCGGAGTGCCACCCACAGAAGACGCCATCAATCCATGGCCTGGCAGGAAGCGAGACTCTGGCCACAGGAGCGGTCCATGGAGATGCGCACTCACGGATACAACGTGTGGGCGAAGGCAGCCGAAGTGCTTCATGTGTCCTGAAGAGCGGCTGCAAGATTAACATTTAGGGGATTGCAGGGCTGTACAGAGAGCGGACCCAAGGGCGCAAGGAGCAGGAATACCAGCAATAGAGGCGCAGTGGAGACGGACACTGGAAGATTGTGCATGACGCCGGTACGGGGGAGGGGTGAAAAAAGCATAAGGGCCCCCAGAGATCCCACAGACCGACCTCTATCTACAAACACTTCACAAAAGGGAAAGAGAGAACAAAAGCAGTTGGGAGATTTAACAAAGGAAGAATCAAGGGTCTACAGGACCAGTTATTTGAGGTAAAAAAAAACGACCCCGAATTAACAAGAAAAAGTCTGTCAATAACCCCTACAATTCGGAAAAACGTCCCAAAAAGCAACATAACGGAAGATAAGCAGGGGATAATCCAAAGCCGGGGGGAGAGCTTCACCTCTTCAACCCATAAACCTGGGCAGAGCAAACAAGGAGGGAAAATTAAAATCACTCCCTCTCTTCGCTCCTACTTCAAAATTCAGGAAGAGAGTTGCTGTTTTGCTGTAGGTGTGTTAGGTGTGGTGGAAGATCCACTGATGAGTTTCTTGCCAGAGGTGACTCAGAGAGTGTTGGAGAGTGGTCTCTGATAGAAGACTGTACTCAGGAAGAGCTCCAAGATGGAGATCATCTCCTTTATCAAGAACAAGATTTCCTGCTGGAGCTGTGCAGCATGATTTATTTTCTCTCTGTTTAAGAGTTCTCCTGGAGAACGTTTGGCAGTAGTTTTGAATTTCTGGATGAGGGTCTCCCAGAAGGCAGACAACACAGACTGTGATGGTTTGATTGGGCAATTTGTTTCCCACAGGCAGGACACTACACAAATAGTGAAGGCATCCTGACAAAATAAAGTTATTTTCAGTCAGAAAATAATTGCCATGTAGTCTGGGTCTTAACAGACATCCAAGTGCAGTCAAAATAGTGATGGTTTTATAAGATTTCCAATGGAAATAAACCCAAAAAGCCCGTGCTCAGTGCCCCTAAATCCTGTTTCCACAAGCTGGAAAAATGAACGGACCAGTCACCTGAGGGGCATGATGGGAAACAGTGACATACGTCAATTAATGGAAAAACCAAAACTGAGACACCAAATTGGAGAAAAAGAAATCATGGAAAACCAATTATGAGGACATGCAAATAAATCCAAAATTGCAGGAAACACTTTAAAGAAAAGATAATGTTAACGAAAATCCAAAATAACAAACCTTGGGTGGAGTTTCAAACTAGTGAGGGCTTTTTTTAAATTCAGGCATGGGTGTGTTTTAGAGGTGTTGATGGGTGTTTAGGGGCTAAGAGTGGGTGGAGTGAAAGCAAAGAAAGGATGGAGTTTAGTGGTGGTGAGGGATTTTTAGGTATCAGAAATGGTTGGAGTTGAAGGGTGGTAGTGGTGGTTTTTAGGGTTCATGGATGAGGAGTTCAGGAGTAGAAAGGTGTTTTAGGGTTCTGTGAGGAGTGTAGGGATGTTGAGGGAGTTTTAGGGTTCATGGCTGGGTTGAGAAGTAGTGAGTGATTTTAGGGTTTATGGTAGGTGTAAAGTGACCAGGGATTGGTGTACTTTTGATGAAGTGTGGGGTTTTTAGGTTTCTGGGATGAGTGGAGTTTAAGGGTAGAAAGCCTTCAGGTGTCAGGGATGTGTGTAGTTTAGGTGTGATAGGGTATTTTTAAAGGGCAGGGATGAATGGTATTTAGGTGTTCTGAGGGTCTAGTATGAATGGAGTTTGGTGGTGGTAAGGAGTCAACGAATTAAAATCATCTGAATCATTTGTTTGATAATATAAGTCTGAAATTAGGTCCCCTGAAGTAAAGCACTGAAATAGATACTTCCAAAAAAACGGATTCTGAAAGTAAGCCCTGCAACCATTGCATTTACACCTTTAAATGTAAGCATGCAGAAGCCAATTTTGGAGAAAAAATAGTTCTATGAATTTGTTTTTATGAAAAGCTAAATACCTTTGATTCTGAAGATTTCCATTAAACAGTTATGGTGAAATGGTTTCTCAGTAATGGCATTTCATGAAATTGTTTTCCTACAAAATCACATACATCCAGGAAACCGGTTTATCCGCAACAAAACAATCTATCTCTAGATAGATAATCTGGCAGATACCAATTTTACCAGACAGACAACAAGCCTCTTCCTACATTTTCCTACCCTGAACTGTGTCAGAGTGAGATGTGAATAAGGACTGCAGACTTTGACAGCCCTGGCGAAGAGGCAGATGTAGAGGTTCGGAGTCTGGTTGCCAAGTGAATAGTGGTGCCTTTCTGATATCATGCCATGACATAGACCTAGAGTTAGGCAATGAGGCTCAGGGTTGAATACTGATATCATGTCTGGATTCTGGGCAGGTGCCTGTAGTCTGAAACTGTAGACGGAAACTAATGGCATGGCTTGGACTGTGGGGCTGTAGTGGAAGTATGAAGGGGCCCACATGTGAAAGGTCCAGCTGTAGCCCCTTGTGACTGCAGCATAAACTCCTTGAAGGTCGCAATTTGCTGCAGTTTAAACAACAGTCCCGGGAATTTGGTGCACACCAGGACCAACTGTGGGATCAGATCACAAGAGGACTGTGGGAGTATCACTCCTTGAATGATACCATCACGCCTTCTCGTTTGATGTCGAGTGGCGGCGTGGGACAAGTTATTCCATCCCGCTTTCTTTTTTTTTATTATTATTCTTTTTTTATTTGTATGGCGCAACAGATACCCGGAGGTTTCCGGCGCCCTGGACATAAGCTAAGAAAAGGAAAGGTCTAGAAAGTTACTGATTAAATAGCCATGTCTTAATGCCTTTTCGAAATTTAACATAATTCTGTTCATGGCGGAGCAGAAGTGGTAGAGAATTCCACAATGCAGGAGCTAGATGAGGAAAGGAATGACCACCCATCCGAACACGTTTGAATCTTGGGATTACAAATTTGGCCTGCTTCGATGAGCGAAGATGACGGTTGGGGATATATTGTTTAACCAACTCACAGAGATAACTGGGAGCCTTTCCAGTGCTAATTCTGTGCATAAAGCAAAGTGCTTTGAATTTAGAGCGGTTTTCGATCTTTAGCCAGTGTAGATCGCAGAGATAACTTGTAGTGTGAGTCATTCTAGGAAGACGGTATAGAAGTCTGGCTGCAGCGTTTTTGACACTTGCAGTCGACGAATAACATCTTTATTGGCCCCTAAGTATAAGACGTTCCCATAGTCCAATCTTGACACAATCAAGGCTTGGACTACCGTCTTTTGTGCCCCTTCTGGTGGCAGCCATAGAATGTTTTTCAGCCATTTTAAGATGGTAAAGCATATTGAAGTGGTCTTAACTGCTTGTTGCCGCATTGACAGTTGGTCATCAATAATGATGCCCAAATTGCGAGCAGACTGCGAAGGTTGAGGAAAAGGACCCATTTGGGTTGGACAATGCTGTGGGCCCCATAGCTCCTTCTGATCACCAAAGATGAGAAGCTCTGTTTTGCTTCCGTTTAACTGCAATTTGTTGGAGTACATCCATTCAGCAATCTTTTGAAGTCCTGTTTAAAGAGGGGACACCTTAGACTTGTCATATGTAGATAAAGAGAAGACAAGCTGGGTGTCGTCTTCATAGGAATATATTGTAAGCCCTGCTTCTTCTGCTATAGTTGCTAGGGGGCTAATATAAACATTAAAAAGCAGTGGACTTAAAATAGAGCCTTGAGGCCCTCTGTGAAGGGAGTAGAGAGAGCGGGAGTTGTTATTCTTTGAGAAAACCTGGAAAGTACGATTAGATAGAAAACTCTCCAACCATTTCAGGGCAGTGCCACTCACACCGGTCGATTTAAGAGTTTGGACCAGGGTCACATGGGATATGGTGTCAAAGGCAGCACTCAAATCTAGTAGTATGAGCGCCGGGAAACCTTCGGGTAGCTGAGCGCTGTACAAATGTAATAATAATAATAATAATAATAATAATGAGTGCCACTGTGCTACCCTTGTCCAACCTCTGACGGATCGTTTCCACCACTCCCAGGAGTGTCGACTCAGTTGAAAACCCTGCTCTGAATCCGGATTGGGATGGGTGCAAGAGATTTTGGGAATTCCCAAATTCTGTCAAATGATTGTTGACATGCTTTTCTCGAATTTTAGAAAATGCAGGCAGCAGGGAGACAGGGCGAAAGTTGGAAAAGACTTCCAGATCAGCATTCGCTTTCTTCAGTAAGGAAAGAACCATTGCGTGTTTCCAAATATCAGGCACTACTGCTTCCTCAATTGAGGCATTAAGGAGTTTCATAATCCCATTTAAGATCAGGGGATCCAGTTTTTTAGAATGTGTACAGGGAAAGGGTCCTTCGGGGAACCCGACTTAATGCTATTTAATATATCTATAAAAGATGTTATATCTAGCAGTTGCCAACTGGTAAGTATGTTCACAGAAGATTCTACCGGCTCACTAAGAGGAATGGGGATTGCTGACACTTGAATGGGTTCAGGGCTCTGTTCTCTGTTTATACTAAATTCGGTATACATTTTCTCAATTCTATCTTTGAAATATCTCCCTAGCTGTTCACATTGTGTTATAGATAGTTTAGGGGTATTGATTGGTATGCTGCAACCGACAGTACTTGTACCACTTTAAAAAGGAGTTTCGGGTTATTTTGTACAGCCGGAATATTGTTTTTAGTATATTCCGCCCTTGCCGTCTTGCATAGTGACTGGTAAGCTTTAATGGCTTGCTTGTAAGACAGTTTTTACGCCGGTGCAGAGTGTTTTCTCCACTGCCTCTCTAGCACCTTACATCTCGTTTTTTCCGCTTAAAGTGTCTCCAAGAACCATGGGGCTGGAAGACGATGGTACATCGGTTTGTTCTTAGTTAACGGGATAAGAGTATCTGCCTTTGCAGTTAACCAGTATTAATGAAATTCGTATTCGAGATTTTGTCTGCTTTTAATTCTGGTTTAGAGTTAAGCAGTTGGGCGTTTAGAAGGTCTGTGTTAAGCTTTTTCCAGTTTCTGGACCAAATTGCGTCGGTAGTGGCGAATGATGTCTCCTGTTTCGCCACCTGCTTAAGCTTAAAGCTAACTAAGTAATGGTCTGACCAGAGTAAAGGTATTGTACGTTCGCATGTTATATTATTTAGGCTGGAGAAGATAGGATCCAACAAATGTCCGGCTTTATGCGTGGGGCCAGAATTGCGTAGCGACATATTTAAAGCGTCAAAGTCCGAAATTAGCGTCGAGCTAATGGAACAGTTGTGGGCCTCAAAATGTAAGTTTAAATCTCCTAAAATCAAAAAATTAGTGCCGTCAATTGAACATATGTATGAGTGCGTCATTGACTTTTAGCAGATGTAGTGTGCCCCCTGCTCCCAGATTGCCTTTGGTGCACGAGGGAGCATTTATTGCCCAACTCCAAGTTGTAAGCAGCAACCAAGAACGAAAGGCACACGTGGTGTGTCCGTCACCCGCATTTGCCTACTGCAGTCATGACATGGCTCACATCCTGTTTTTTGTGGCAGATATTGTCCCTGACACTGTCAGAGCATTTTTGAAGTCATCAGAAAAATAGCAAAGTTGGGAGTGGACCTCTAGGTCCATTTCAAAGGAAGAGGGAAGAAAGTCAGCGGGCTGGGTCGCTTATACGTAGCTCTTCTCAATTAGTTCCAGTGTGACACAGAGTCACAGCATAGGCACATGGCACCACCTTTCGGCACGCAGGACCATTGATGAGAAATTTATCCAGAACCAGCGAGGTACCTTGGAATATTATTATCATTATTTTAAAAAACCTTTATTTGGCGTTTTTCAGAACAGTAAACATAACATTTGAGTGGAGAGGTGTGGTGCAGCGGCCAGGGCAGCTGGCTTTGGACCACAGGGTTCAAGGTTCAATCCCAGACTCCGGTGGCAGCTCAGCACAGCACCATGTGACTCTGGGCAACAGCTCACTTAATTTACATGACGGCCCCCAGCACCTTGAGACCCTGAAGGGTGAGTAGTTTGTGCTTTACAAATACAGATTTATTTACAAAATACGGATTTTAACATTCAGTGCATATCAACACTTGCAAGCACTTTGTTTCCCATCCATCCTCCCGGAACACAACAATAAGTACATAGTAAAACAGTAGTGTAAACACCAAGTCAGCAAGCCAACTCAACCTGTGTATCAAGTAAATTCACACCAGGTGCCCCCATCAAATTACATCAATGTACTCTACATAGAGATGTATTCATCCTGGTCCCTCTGATCAGTCAGAGGTCCCATATTTATTAAACTCATCTTGCAGTGCCTCCAGATGACCACTGCCTTAGACGGCCACATCAGTGTGGGAAATACGTATGTGATGCTCCTCTGCAGTCCCCCATTCCAGCGGCGGGTCACAAACCCAGGGGACTACGCTCAGCACCCGGGATCCAATCCCACCTATGGCTACTCTACGCTTAGCCAGGAGCAATGGCAGTTGCAGAAATTTGTAAGATGTTTTGTGTCTCCTGGGTCTTCACCATCCCCATCAGGCATGCAAGGGACATCTATACTCATGGCGCCCCCCCTCCCCTGACTCTAGGGACCACCTCCCTCCAGAAAGTCTTACAGCAGATTAATTAAAAAAGTTCTTAAGATCTTGCCCTTCCAGTATGTTTAGGATTCAGAGGTTGTTGCGTCTTGCATTATTTTCCAGTGACTCAATTATGTCTTTAAGTTCTCTCTTACTTGCTTTTAAAGTAAGAACTTCCCCTTGATTTTCTAGAGTATCTCTTTCGAGCGTATCTACTGTTGCCTCAATTGTTTGCATGCGATGCATTAGAGAATTAACTTTTACTTCTTGGGCCTCACATGTTGCTTGAATCTTTTCCCAGTTTTTTTCCTGATTTGGCAAAATGAGCTCTCATTTCAACAAACAGGGTTTCCATGAGTTTCCCCATATCCGATGGTGTGGTTTGATCTAATAGATTGGAGCTGACCTCCATGTTCTCATTTTGAGGTGTGCTTTGGGCTGGAGTCACTCCTATACTTGGGACTTCTTTTGACCCTCCCCCAGAGGGTGTCTGATTGCTTCAGGCTCCTCCATGATTAATGGTTGAAATCTGTCACTGATAACAATCTCTCCTGTTTTAGGAGTATGGTTGTCTCTTTGCAAAATTATATCTGTACAACTCCTTGTTTCTTTTTCCATATTTAACCCTCTGAGGGATGTGTTTAAAGGTGAATGTTTTTGGGAGGAGATCATGGCGGCCGGCTGACAGTTCCGTTCGGGAGCACCCACCCGCTCGGATCGAAATAATGCAAATGAACCATGCGAAATTAATTTTCCCTCATTAACACGGTCCCCGATTATTATGAACCTCGTACCTCCGAAGTCGCTCCAGGAAACTCCTAGCACTGACCAGCTAAGTACCAGCCGAGTGGCGGAGTGCCACCCACAGAAGACGCCAACAATCCATGGCCTGGCAGGAAGCGAGACTCTGGCCACAGGAGCGGTCCATGGAGATGCGCACGCACGGATACAACGTGTGGGCGAAGGCAGCCGAAGTGCTTCATGTGTCCTGAAGAGCGGCTGCAAGATTAACATTTAGGGGATTGCAGGGCTGTACAGAGAGCGGACCCAAGGGCGCAAGGAGCAGGAATACCAGCAATAGAGGCGCAGTGGAGACGGACACTGGAAGATTGTGCATGACGCCGGTACGGGGGAGGGGTGAAAAAAGCATAAGGGCCCCCAGAGATCCCACAGACCGACCTCTATCTACAAACACTTCACAAAAGGGAAAGAGAGAACAAAAGCAGTTGGGAGATTTAACAAAGGAAGAATCAAGGGTCTACAGGACCAGTTATTTGAGGTAAAAAAAAACGACCCCGAATTAACAAGAAAAAGTCTGTCAATAACCCCTACAATTCGGAAAAACGTCCCAAAAAGCAACATAACGGAGGATAAGCAGGGGATAATCCAAAGCCGGGGGGAGAGCTTCACCTCTTCAACCCATAAACCTGGGCAGAGCAAACAAGGAGGGAAAATTAAAATCACTCCCTCTCTTCGCTCCTACTTCAAAATTCAGGAAGAGAGTTGCTGTTTTGCTGTAGGTGTGTTAGGTGTGGTGGAAGATCCACTGATGAGTTTCTTGCCAGAGGTGACTCAGAGAGTGTTGGAGAGTGGTCTCTGATAGAAGACTGTACTCAGGAAGAGCTCCAAGATGGAGATCATCTCCTTTATCAAGAACAAGATTTTCTGCTGGAGCTGTGCAGCATGATTTATTTTCTCTCTGTTTAAGAGTTCTCCTGGAGAACGTTTGGCAGTAGTTTTGAATTTCTGGATGAGGGTCTCCCAGAAGGCAGACAACACAGACTGTGATGGTTTGATTGGGCAATTTGTTTCCCACAGGCAGGACACTACACAAATAGTGAAGGCATCCTGACAAAATAAAGTTATTTTCAGTCAGAAAATAATTGCCATGTAGTCTGGGTCTTAACAGACATCCAAGTGCAGTCAAAATAGTGATGGTTTTATAAGATTTCCAATGGAAATAAACCCAAAAAGCCCGTGCTCAGTGCCCCTAAATCCTGTTTCCACAAGCTGGAAAAATGAACGGACCAGTCACCTGAGGGGCATGATGGGAAACAGTGACATACGTCAATTAATGGAAAAACCAAAACTGAGACACCAAATTGGAGAAAAAGAAATCATGGAAAACCAATTATGAGGACATGCAAATAAATCCAAAATTGCAGGAAACACTTTAAAGGAAAGATAATGTTAAGGAAAATCCAAAATAACAAACCTTGGGTGGAGTTTCAAACTAGTGAGGGCTTTTTTTAAATTCAGGCATGGGTGTGTTTTAGAGGTGTTTAGGGGTGTTTAGGGGCTAAGAGTGGGTGGAGTGAAAGCAAAGAAAGGATGGAGTTTAGTGGTGGTGAGGGATTTTTAGGTATCAGAAATGGTTGGAGTTGAAGGGTGGTAGTGGTGGTTTTTAGGGTTCATGGATGAGGAGTTCAGGAGTAGAAAGGTGTTTTAGGGTTCTGTGAGGAGTGTAGGGATGTTGAGGGAGTTTTAGGGTTCATGGCTGGGTTGAGAAGTAGTGAGTGATTTTAGGGTTTATGGTAGGTGTAAAGTGACCAGGGATTGGTGTACTTTTGATGAAGTGTGGGGTTTTTAGGTTTCTGGGATGAGTGGAGTTTAAGGGTAGAAAGCCTTCAGGTGTCAGGGATGTGTGTAGTTTAGGTGTGATAGGGTATTTTTAAAGGGCAGGGATGAATGGTATTTAGGTGTTCTGAGGGTCTAGTATGAATGGAGTATGGTGGTGGTAAGGAGTCAACGAATTAAAATCATCTGAATCATTTGTTTGATAATATAAGTCTGAAATTAGGTCCCCTGAAGTAAAGCACTGAAATAGATACTTCCAAAAAAACGGATTCTGAAAGTAAGCCCTGCAACCATTGCATTTACACCTTTAAATGTAAGCATGCAGAAGCCAATTTTGGAGAAAAAATAGTTCTATGAATTTGTTTTTATGAAAAGCTAAATACCTTTGATTCTGAAGATTTCCATTAAACAGTTATGGTGAAATGGTTTCTCAGTAATGGCATTTCATGAAATTGTTTTCCTACAAAATTACATACATCCAGGAAACCGGTTTATCCGCAACAAAACAATCTATCTCTAGATAGATAATCTGGCAGATACCAATTTTACCAGACAGACAACAAGCCTCTTCCTACATTTTCCTACCCTGAACTGTGTCAGAGTGGGATGCGAATAAGGACTGCAGACTTTGACAGCCCTGGCGAAGAGGCAGATGTAGAGGTTCGGAGTCTGGTTGCCAAGTGAATAGTGGTGCCTTTCTGATATCATACCATGACATAGACCTAGAGTTAGGCAATGAGGCTCAGGGTTGAATACTGATATCATGTCTGGATTCTGGGCAGGTGCCTGTAGTCTGAAACTGTAGACGGAAACTAATGGCATGGCTTGGACTGTGGGGCTGTAGTGGAAGTATGAAGGGGCCCACATGTGAAAGGTCCAGCTGTAGCCCCTTGTGACTGCAGCATAAACTCCTTGAAGGTCGCAATTTGCTGCAGTTTAAACAACAGTCCCGGGAATTTGGTGCACACCAGGACCAACTGTGGGATCAGATCACAAGAGGACTGTGGGAGTATCACTCCTTGAATGATACCATCACGCCTTCTCGTTTGATGTCGAGTGGCGGCGTGGGACAAGTTATTCCATCCCGCTTTCTTTTTATTAATTATTATTCTTTTTTTATTTGTATGGCGCAACAGATACCCGGAGGTTTCCGGCGCCCTGGACATAAGCTAAGAAAAGGAAAGGTCTAGAAAGTTACTGATTAAATAGCCATGTCTTAATGCCTTTTCGAAATTTAACATAATTCTGTTCATGGCGGAGCAGAAGTGGTAGAGAATTCCACAATGCAGGAGCTAGATGAGGAAAGGAATGACCACCCATCCGAACACGTTTGAATCTTGGGATTACAAATTTGGCCTGCTTCGATGAGCGAAGATGACGGGTGGGGATATATTGTTTAACCAACTCACAGAGATAACTGGGAGCCTTTCCAGCGCTAATTCTGTGCATAAAGCAAAGTGCTTTGAATTTAGAGCGGTTTTCGATCTTTAGCCAGTGTAGATCGCAGAGATAACTTGTAGTGTGAGTCATTCTAGGAAGACGGTATAGAAGTCTGGCTGCAGCGTTTTTGACACTTGCAGTCGACGAATAACATCTTTATTGGCCCCTAAGTATAAGACGTTCCCATAGTCCAATCTTGACACAATCAAGGCTTGGACTACCGTCTTTTGTGCCCCTTCTGGTGGCAGCCATAGAATGTTTTTCAGCCATTTTAAGATGGCAAAGCATATTGAAGTGGTCTTAACTGCTTGTTGCCGCATTGACAGTTGGTCATCAATAATGATGCCCAAATTGCGAGCAGACTGCGAAGGTTGAGGAAAAGGACCCATTTGGGTTGGACAATGCTGTGGGCCCCATAGCTCCTTCTGATCACCAAAGATGAGAAGCTCTGTTTTGCCTCTGTTTAACTGCAATTTGTTGGAGTACATCCATTCAGCAATCTTTTGAAGTCCTGTTTAAAGAGGGGACACCTTAGACTTGTCATATGTAGATAAAGAGAAGACAAGCTGGGTGTCGTCTTCAAGGGAATATATTGTAAGCCCTGCTTCTTCTGCTATAGTTGCTAGGGGGCTAATATAAACATTAAAAAGCAGTGGACTTAAAATAGAGCCTTGAGGCCCTCTGTGAAGGGAGTAGAGAGAGCGGGAGTTGTTATTCTTTGAGAAAACCTGGAAAGTACGATTAGATAGAAAACTCTCCAACCATTTCAGGGCAGTGCCACTCACACCGGTCGATTTAAGAGTTTGGACCAGGGTCACATGGGATATGGTGTCAAAGGCAGCACTCAAATCTAGTAGTATGAGCGCCGGGAAACCTTCGGGTAGCTGAGCGCTGTACAAATGTAATAATAATAATAATAATAATAATAATGAGTGCCACTGTGCTACCCTTGTCCAACCTCTGACGGATCGTTTCCACCACTCCCAGGAGTGTCGACTCAGTTGAAAAACCTGCTCTGAATCCGGATTGGGATGGGTGCAAGAGATTTTGGGAATTCCCAAATTCTGTCAAATGATTGTTGACATGCTTTTCTCGAATTTTAGAAAATGCAGGCAGCAGGGAGACAGGGCGAAAGTTGGAAAAGACTTCCAGATCAGCATTCGCTTTCTTCAGTAAGGAAAGAACCATTGCGTGTTTCCAAATATCAGGCACTACTGCTTCCTCAATTGAGGCATTAAGGAGTTTCATAATCCCGTTTAAGATCAGGGGATCCAGTTTTTTAGAATGTGTACAGGGAAAGGGTCCTTCGGGGAACCCGACTTAATGCTATTTAATATATCTATAAAAGATGTTATATCTAGCAGTTGCCAACTGGTAAGTATGTTCACAGAAGATTCTACCGGCTCACTAAGAGGAATGGGGATTGCTGACACTTGAATGGGTTCAGGGCTCTGTTCTCTGTTTATACTAAATTCGGTATACATTTTCTCAATTCTATCTTTGAAATATCTCCCTAGCTGTTCACATTGTGTTATAGATAGTTTAGGGGTATTGATTGGTATGCTGCAACCGACAGTACTTGTACCACTTTAAAAAGGAGTTTCGGGTTATTTTGTACAGCCGGAATATTGTTTTTAGTATATTCCGCCCTTGCCGTCTTGCATAGTGACTGGTAAGCTTTAATGGCTTGCTTGTAAGACAGTTTTTACGCCGGTGCAGAGTGTTTTCTCCACTGCCTCTCTAGCACCTTACATCTCGTTTTTTCCGCTTAAAGTGTCTCCAAGAACCATGGGGCTGGAAGACGATGGTACATCGGTTTGTTCTTAGTTAACGGGATAAGAGTATCTGCCTTTGCAGTTAACCAGTATTAATGAAATTCGTATTCGAGATTTGGTCTGCTTTTAATTCTGGTTTAGAGTTAAGCAGTTGGGCGTTTAGAAGGTCTGTGTTAAGTTTTTTCCAGTTTCTGGACCAAATTGCGTCGGTAGTGGCGAATGATGTCTCCTGTTTCGCCACCTGCTTAAGCTTAAAGCTAACTAAGTAATGGTCTGACCAGAGTAAAGGTATTGTACGTTCGCATGTTATATTATTTAGGCTGGAGAAGATAGGATCCAACAAATGTCCGGCTTTATGCGTGGGGCCAGAATTGCGTAGCGACATATTTAAAGCGTCAAAGTCAGAAATTAGCGTCGAGCTAATGGAACAGTTGTGGGCCTCAAAATGTAAGTTTAAATCTCCTAAAATCAAAAAATTAGTGCAGTCAATTGAACATATGTATGAGTGCGTCATTGACTTTTAGCAGATGTAGTGTGCCCCCTGCTCCCAGATTGCCTTTGGTGCACGAGGGAGCATTTATTGCCCAACTTCAAGTTGTAAGCAGCAACCAAGAACGAAAGGCACACGTGGTGTGTCCATCACCCGCATTTGCCTACTGCAGTCATGACATGGCTCACATCCTGTTTTTTGTGGCAGATATTGTCCCTGACACTGTCAGAGCATTTTTGAAGTCATCAGAAAAATAGCAAAGTTGGGAGTGGACCTCTAGGTCCATTTCAAAGGAAGAGGGAAGAAAGTCAGCGGGCTGGGTCGCTTATACGTAGCTCTTCTCAATTAGTTCCAGTGTGACACAGAGTCACGGCATAGGCACATGGCATCACCTTTCGGCACGCAGGACCATTGATGAGAAATGTATCCAGAACCAGCGAGGTACCTTGGAATATTATTATCATTATTTTAAAAAACCTTTATTTGGCGTTTTTCAGAACAGTAAACATAACATTTGAGTGGAGAGGTGTGGTGCAGCGGCCAGGGCAGCTGGCTTTGGACCACAGGGTTCAAGGTTCAATCCCAGACTCCGGTGGCAGCTCAGCACAGCACCATGTGACTCTGGGCAACAGCTCACTTAATTTACATGACCGCCCCCAGCACCTTGAGACCCTGAAGGGTGAGTAGTTTGTGCTTTACAAATACAGATTTATTTACAAAATACGGATTTTAACATTCAGTGCATATCAACACTTGCAAGCACTTTGTTTCCCATCCATCCTCCCGGAACACAACAATAAGTACATAGTAAAACAGTAGTGTAAACACCAAGTCAGCAAGCCAACTCAACCTGTGTATCAAGTAAATTCACACCAGGTGCCCCCATCAAATTACATCAATGTACTCTACATAGAGATGTATTCATCCTGGTCCCTCTGATCAGTCAGAGGTCCCATATTTATTAAACTCATCTTGCAGTGCCTCCAGATGACCACTGCCTTAGACGGCCACATCAGTGTGAGAAATACGTATGTGATGCTCCTCTGCAGTCCCCCATTCCAGCGGCGGGTCACAAACCCAGGGGACTACGCTCAGCACCCGGGATCCAATCCCACCTATGGCTACTCTACGCTTAGCCAGGAGCAATGGCAGTTGCAGAAATTTGTAAGATGTTTTGTGTCTCCTGGGTCTTCACCATCCCCATCAGGCATGCAAGGGACATCTATACTCATGGCGCCCCCCCTCCCCTGACTCTAGGGACCACCTCCCTCCAGAAACCCAGGACTTCAGCACACTGGCACGCCTTATGCAGAAAGATGGTGTTTTCCTCTTTGCAGTGCACACATTTCGCTTCCCTAGTATGGTATATTCTATAAAGCCCAGCTGAAGTTATGTATGTACGATGTAGGAAATTGAAGTGCAACAATTTGAATCTGTGGTTGCAGGATACCCCCTTTACCAGACCGCATGCAAGATCCTAATCAGAATCCTCAGTCAGGGACCCCAGGTCCACCTCCCAAGCTGCCCTCCCCCAATAGGGTTTTTTAGATATATCCCCCTTGAGAGCTTTATAAAAAGTGTAATGAGATGTGAATCCTCTCTCCATCCGATCAAGCTGCCTGACGTATTGGAAGAGGGTGGAGCCGCCGGATCTCTTT